>NC_050096.1:84257682-84882682 GCF_902167145.1 Zea mays | reverse complement strand
GTCGCGGCGACGTAGACCAAGAGGGCTTCTCCATCAGCTGGGGGCACCAAGATAGGCGCCTTTGTAAGGAGCACCTTCAGGTTCCCGAGAGCTTCCTCGGCCTCAGGGGTCCAAGCGAAACACTCGGCCTTCCTTAAGAGGCGGTACAGAGGCAGACCTCTTTCGCCGAGGCGTGAGATGAAGCGGCTCAGGGCCGCGAGACATCCCATGACCCTCTGTACGCCTTTTAAGTCCTTGATGGGCCCCATGCTGGTGATAGCTGCGATCTTCTCCGGGTTGGCTTCGATGCCTCGCTCGGAGACGATGAACCCCAAGAGCATACCCCGGGGCACCCCGAAGACACACTTCTCGGGATTGAGCTTGACGCCTTTCGCTTTGAGACATCGGAATGTCACTTCAAGGTCGGAGAGGAGGTCAGAAGCCTTTCTTGTCTTGACTACGTTGTCATCGACGTAGGCGTCGACTGTGCGACCGATGTGTTCGCCGAACACATGGTTCATGCACCGCTGGTACGTCGCGCCCGCATTCCTCAAACCGAACGACATGGTGACATAGCAGTACATGCCGAAGGGCGTGATGAAAGAAGTCGCGAGCTGGTCGGACTCTTTCATCCGGATTTGGTGATACCCTGAGTAGGCATCGAGGAAGGACAGGGTTTCGCACCCAGCAGTGGAATCCACGATTTGATCGATGCGAGGTAGAGGGTAGGGAACCTTCGGACATGCTTTGTTGAGGCCAGTGTAGTCTACACACATCCGCCATTTCCCCCCTTTCTTCCTCACAAGCACAGGGATCTCCATTAGCTACACACATACCTCTTTGATGAACCATGCTGCCATTAGCTTGTGGATCTCCTCGCCTATCACTCTGCGCTTCTCCTCGTCGAATCGGCGCAGAGGCTGCCTGACGGGTCGGGCTCCAGCCCGAATATCCAGCGAGTGCTCGGCGACATCCCTCGGTATGCCGGGCATGTCCGAGGGACTCCACGCAAAGACGTCGGCGTTTGCGCGGAGAAAGTCGACGAGCACTGCTTCCTATTTGGGGTCGAGCCCGGAACCGATCCGGATCTGCTTGGAGGTGTCGCCACTGGGGTCGAGAGGGACGGCCTTAACCGTCTCCGCTGGCTCGAAGTTGCCGGCATGACGCTTCACGTCTAGCACCTCTTTGGAGAGGTTCTCCAGGTCGGCGATGAGGGCCTCGGACCCGGCGAGGGCCTCGGCGTACTCCACGCACTCCACGTCGCATTCGAATGCGTGTTTGTACGTGGAGCCGACGGTGATGACTCCGTTGGGGCCCGGCATCTTGAGCTTCAGGTAGGTGTAGTTGGAGACGGCCATGAACTTCGCGTAGCATGGCCTCCCCAGTACCGCGTGGTAGGTTCCTCGGAACCCGACCACCTCGAACGTCAAAGTCTCCCTTCGGAAGTTGGAGGGCGTTCCGAAGCAGACAGGAAGGTCGAGTCGTCCGAGGGGCTGGACGCGCTTCCCAGGAATGATCCCGTGGAAGGGCACAGCGCCTGCTCGGACGGAGGACAGATCGACGCGCAGGAGCCTGAGGGTCTCGGCGTAGATGATGTTGAGGCAGCTGCCCCCGTCCATCAGGACCTTGGTGAGCCTGACGTCGCCGACGATGGGGTCGACGACGAGCAGGTATTTCCCCGGGCTCGGCACGTGGTCGGGGTGGTCAGCTTGGTCGAAGGTGATGGGCTTGTCGGACCAGTCTAGGTAGACTGGCGCCGCCACCTTCACCGAGCAGACCTCCCGGCGCTCTTGCTTGCGATGCCGAGCCGAGGCATTCGCCGCATGCCCGCCGTAGATCAGGAAGCAGTCGCGGACCTCGGGGAACTCTCCTGCTTGGTGATCTTCCTTCTTGTCGTCGTCACGGGCCCTGCCACCCTCCGCGGGTGGCCCGGCCCTGTGGAAGTGGCGCCGAAGCATGACGCACTCCTCAAGGGTGTGCTTGACGGGCCCCTGATGGTAGGGGCACGGCTCCTTGAGCATCTTGTCGAAGAGGTTAGCACCTCCGGGGGGCTTCCGAGGGTTCTTGTACTCGACGGCGGCGACAAGGTCCGCGTCGGCGGCGTCGCGTTTCGCTTGCGACTTCTTCTTGCCTTTCTTCTTGGCGCCGCGCGGAGTAGACGCCTCGGGAGCCTCTTCCGATGGGCGGCCCTGGGGCTGCTTGTCCTTTCGGAAGATAGCCTCGACCGCCTCCTGACCAGAGGCGAACTTGGTGGCGATGTCCATCAGCTCGCTCGCCCTGGTGGGGGTCTTGCGACCCACCTTACTCACCAGGTCGCGGCAGGTGGTGCCGGCAAGGAACGCGCCGATGACATCCGAGTCGGTGATGTTGGGCAGCTCGGTGCGCTGCTTCGAGAATCGCCGGATGTAGTCCCGAAGAGACTCCCCCGGCTGTTGCCGGCAGCTTCGGAGGTCCCAGGAATTCCCGGGGCGCACGTACGTGCCCTGGAAATTTCCGGCGAAGGCTTGGACCAAGTCATCCCAGTTGGAGATCTGCCCCGGAGGCAGGTGCTCCAACCAGGCGCGAGCAGTGTCGGAGAGGAACAGGAGGAGGTTGCGGATGATGAGGTTGTCGTCGTCCGTTCCACCCAGTTGGCAGGCCAGGCGGTAGTCTACGAGCCACAGTTCCGGTCTCGTTTCCCCCGAGTACTTTGTGATAGTAGTCGGGGGTCGGAACCGGGTCGGGAACGGCGCCCGTCGGATGGCCCGACTGAAGGCCTGCGGACCGGGTGGTTCGGGCGAGGGACTCCGATCCTCCCCGCTGTCGTAGCGTCCCCCACGCCTGGGGCGGTAGCCTCGGCGCACCCTTTCGTCGAGGTGGGCCTGACGGTCGCGACGATGGTGCTCGTTGCCGAGGTGGCCCGGGGCCGCAGGCGCGGTGTTGCGCGTGCACCCGGTGTAGACCGAGGCTTCCCGCATGAATCGGGAAGTCGCGGCATGAGGTTCCGAGGGGTATCCCTGCCTTCGGGAGGCGGAGCTCTCGGCCCGTCGGACCGCAGCGCCTTCCAGGAGATTCTTGAGCTCTCCCTGGATTCGCCGACCCTCGATGGTTGATGGCTCCGGCATCGCGCGGAGGAGCATCGCTGCGGCTGCCAGGTTCTGACCGACCCCACTGGATGCGGGTGGCGGTCTGACCCTGACGTCGTTGGCGACGCGGTGCTGGAAACCCTAGGGCAGGTGACGTATTTCTCCGGCCAGGGGTTGGCCCGCCCATACCTGCCCGACGTCCCGGCGGGTCGACTCAAGCGCTCCTGCTCCCTCGTCGAGCCTGGCCTGCGCCCCGCGGACTTGCTCGAGCTGTGGGTCGTGACCCCCCGCCGGAACGGGGACCACAGCTAGCTCCCGCGGGATGTCAGCGCGAGGCACCGGCCTAGGGAGATCACCGTCCTTCGGCATGCCGAGATGGTTGCCTTCGGAGGGATCCCCTAGCTCGACGTGGAAACATTCGCGGCTTGGGCCGCAGTCCTCGTCGTCAAGGCTACGGCTACCGTCGGAACAGTCGGAGAGGCAGTAGTCACATGCGGTCATAAAGTCCCGCATGGCACTGGGGTTGCCAAATCCAGAGAAATCCCAACAGATGCTGGGATCGTCATCTTCCTCAGACCCAGAGGGCCCGTAGGTCGAGACGTCCGTCAATCGGTCCCAAGGCGACCGCGTACGAAACCCCAGAGGGGTTGCACTCGCCTCAACGAGAGCGCCCGCCAAAGCGAGGTCGCTAGGCGGGTTGAGGCCGAGTCGAAATGACGTAGGATGGGAATCAGTCAGTACCTTTTGGTCGACGAGGAGCGACATAGTCACGTCGGGGACTGATTGCACCGTCGTCCCAGGTACGAGGGCGACGTCCTGCAAGCTCTCCGCGAGCGCGCTGGCGTCGTCCACTTGCTCGGGATTGGCGTGTCGCGGGGGGACGGCGCCCACCTTCGTCTCAAACGCGAGGTCGACGCCCGACGCGCCCCCCGTTGGGGCACTGGGGACGTCGATTCGCTCGACAGCCGACGAAGCGCGGCCTCCCGCTTGGCCTTGGTTGCCCCGCCTCCTCCTCCGTTGGCGGGGTAGAGGACGGGGCGAGCTTGAATGATGTTCTTCCACCACGCGGGGAAGATGTCGTCGATTCCGCCGCCGGTGGACGGGTTGTCGGTCGCCATTGTCGTTGTCGCGCGGCGGTGGAAGGAGTATCATGTCGTAGCTGCCGTCGAAGGACATGAACTCAAGACTCCCGAAACGGAGCACCGTCCCGGGCCAGAGAGGTTGCTGGAGACTGCCCATCTGGAGCTTGACGGGAAGCTGTTCGTCAGCACGCAGCAGGCCCCTACCTGGCGCGCCAACTGTCGGCGTTTCGAGACCGGGGGGTCCCTAAGCCGATGAGTGAATGTGCCGCGTGCCCCAGCCCAGATGGGTCGAGCGCGTGGGCGAGCGCGAAGGGGGGAAAGCGAGGTGGCCGGAGACGGGCATGAGAGTGGTGGAAATCCCGCGGCCTTCGTGTTCGTCCCGCGCCCAGGTCGGGTGCGCTTGCAGTAGGGGGTTACAAGCGTCCACGCGGGTGAGGGAAGCGAGCGGCCCCAAGAGAGCGCCTGTCTCGTCCTCGTCCCCGCGCGGCCAACCTTCTCTAAGAAGGCCCTGGTCCTTCCTTTTATAGGCGTAAGGAGAGGATCCAGGTGTACAATGGGGGTGTAGCAGAGTGCTACGTGTCTAGCGGGGGGAGAGCTAGCGCCCTATGTACATGCCAATGTGGCAGCCGGAGAGATCTTGGCACCCTGCTGGCGTGATGTCGTGGCTGTCGGAGGAGCAACGGAGCCTGGCGGAGGGACAACTGTCAGAGCGGTTGGGTCCTTGCTGACGTCCTCCTGCTTCCGTAAGAGAGCTGAGAGCCGCTGTCGTCACAGGGCTTGCGGGGCACCATCATTGCCTATCTGGCGGAGCTAGCCAGATGGGACACCGGTCTTGTTCTCTGCGGCCCGAGTCGGCTCGGGGCAGGGTGATGATGGCGCTTCCTGTTGACGTGGCGGGCCTGTGCCCTAGGTCGGGCGACGTGGAGGCTCCTCCGAAGCCGAGGTCGAGTCTGTCTTCCATGGCCGAGGCCGAGCCCGAGCTCCTGGGTCGGGCGAGGCGGAGGTCGTTCGGCAGAGGCCAGGGCGGAGTCCGAGCCCTGGGGTCGGGCGAAGCGGAGTTCGTCGTCTTCTGGGGCTGAGCCCGAGTCCGAGCCCTGGGTCGGGTGGAGCGGAGTTCGCCGTCTTCCGGGGCTTAGCCCGAGTCCGAGCCCTGGGTCGGGCGGAGCGGAGTTCGCCGTCTTCCGGGGCTTAGCCCGAGTCCGAGCCCTAGGTCGGGCGGAGCGGAGTTCGCCGTCTTCCGGGGCTTTGCCCGAGTCCGAGCCCTGGGTCGGGCGGAGCGGAGTTCGCCGTCTTCCGGGGCTTAGCCCGAGTCCGAGCCCTAGGTCGGGCGGAGCGGAGTTCGCCGTCTTCCGAGGCTTAGCCCGAGTCCGAGCCCTGGGTCGGGCGGAGCGGAGTTTCCTATGGCGCATTTGGCAGGGCCTGACTGCCTGTCAGTCTCACTCTGTCAAGTGGCACTGCAGTCGGAGTGGCGCAGGCGGCGCTGTCCTTCTGTCAGACCGGTCAGAGGAGCGGCGAAGTGACGGCGGTCACTTCGGCTCTGCCGGGGGGCACGCGTCAGGATAAAGGTGTCAGGCTACCTTTGCGTTAAATGCTCCTGCGACTCGGTCGGTCGGCGCGGCGATATAGTCAGGGTTGCTTCTTAGCGAAGGCAAGGCCTCGGGCGAGCCGGAGATGTGTCCGCCGTTAAAGGGGGGCCTCGGGCGAGACGGAAATCCCTCGGGGTCGGCTGCCCTTGCCTGAGGCTAGGCTCGGGCGAGGCGTGATCGAGTCGCTCGTATGGACTGATCCCTGACTTAATCGCACCCATCAGGCCTCTGCAGCTTTATGCTGATGGGGGTTACCAGCTGAGAATTAGGCGTCTTGAGGGTACCCCTAATTATGGTCCCTGACAGTGATGCCTCATTTTATCACTCCACATACAATAATCTTCACCGTCAAAAATCGATGGTTTGCCTAATGGGATGGAAAGTAATGGAGTACGTTTAGAAATGCGAGGGTAGCGTAAGGGGATCTTACTAAACTTCTTGCGCTCATGGCGCTTAGAAGTGACAGACGACGCATCGGAGCCGGAGGTGGATGGTGACGAAGAGTCGGTCTCATAATAGACCACTTTCTTCATCTTCTTCTTCTTGTCGCCACTCCGATGCGACTTGACGCGGGGAGGTGATTCCTCTCTTCCTTTGGCGCTGGACTCCTTCGATGGAGCTTTCCCACGGCTTATGTCCATTTCCATTTCCCTCTTGGCGGATCCTCCTGACATCACTTCGAGTGGTTAGACTCTAATGAAGTACCGACTTTGATACCAATTGAAAGTTGTCTAGAGGGAGGTGAATAGGCAAATCTAAAATTTATAAACTTTAAGCACAACTACAAGCTGGGTTAGCGTTTGAAATATAACCGAGTCCGAAAGAGAGGGCGAAAACAAATCAACCAAAGAAATAGAGTGGATGACACGGTGATTTGTTTTACCGAGGTTCGGTTCTTGCAAACCTACCCCCATTGAGGTGGTCACAAATACCGGGTCTCTTTCAACCCTTTCCCTCTCTCAAACGATCACTTAGACCGAGTGAGCTTTTCTCCTCAATCAAATGGATCACTTAGACCCCACAAGGACCACCACACAATTGGTGTCTCTTGCTTTGATTATAAGTAGCTTGAGAACAAGAATGGGAAGAAAAAAAGCGATCCAAGCGACAAGAACTCAAATGAACACGAAAATCTCTCTCTTACTAGTCACTAAGTGTTTGGAGTGATTTTGGACTTGGGAGAGGATTTGATCTCTTGTTTGTGTCTTGGAGTGAAGTCTAGAGCTCTTGTATTGAATGCAATGGCTGAAAAACTTGGATGCCTTGAAGTGTGGTGGTTGGGGGGTATTTATAGCCCCAACCACCAAAATAGCCGTTGGGGAGGGCTGCTGTCGATGGGCGCACCGGACAGTCTGGTGCGCCACCGGACACTGTCCGGTGCGCCAGCCACGTCACCCAACCGTTAGGGTTCTGACGGTTTCGACCGTTGGAGCTCTGACATCTTGGTGCACCGGACAGTCCGTTGCCGCACCGGACAGGCACTATTCACTGTCCGGTGCGCCTCTGGCGCCTGCTCTAACTTCTGTCACGAACTGTAGCTCTGTCAGGGCACTGTGCAGTCGACCGTTGCGCTGATAGACATTGCTCCGCTTGGTGCACCGGACAGTCCGGTGGCACACCGGACAGTCCGGTGAATTATAGCGGAGTGTGCCTAGAGAAACCCGTAGGTGAAGAGTTTTAGGTCGATCCACCCTGGTGCACCGGACACTGTCCGATGGCACACCGGACAGTCCGGTGCGCCAGACCAGGGTTATCTTCGGTTTCTTTTGCTCCTTTCTTTTGAACCCTAACTTAGATCTTTTTATTGGTTTGTGCTGAACCTTTGGCACCTGTAGAACATATAATCTAGAGCAAACTAGTCAGTCCAATTATTTGTGTTGGGCAATTCAATCACCAAAATCATTTAGGAAAAGGTTTGACCCTATTTCCCTTTCAGGTATCCTTCTCCTTCATCTCATGGCCCTTGTCTTTGGCCTTTAGCTTCAAAGACTTCATCGATAGGGGACCTCTTGCCTCTCCTTCATAGACCACTCAGCTTCTCTTTCCATTACACTTACCTCATGTTTCCTCTTAACCTTGCCTCATCATCTTCGACATGGTTGGGATAGTCGAGGTTCTCAAAGTCATATAATTTGGATACCTAATTAAGTATTCTCTTGCCATGCCCACTAAATGTCACATTTAGCAGTCAATCTTCTTTCGTGATATAATTTCCTAGTATCTCATCAAAAACAATCTTGAAAGTTGAAAGCCACTCTTTGCTTGGCTCAGAAAAAATGTTGAGTCACATGATTATGTAAAGCAACCTAATTAGTTTTTGACCCTCAAATCTTTTTTTCATTCTGTCTTCATCCTTCGGCTTTGACATTTCCCAACTGACTTCACTGGAAAGACATGATACAAATGTGTTCTTGAACCAAATCGTGGGTGTGCATGTAGGTGGCCTCTATGTTGAAGGTGATCATGGTTTCCTGAGCGACGCCACTCATGTTGCTTAAGGATTTCTTAAGTTTGAAGGATGGCTTCAGGGGCCACATGATGATATCTTTCATCTTAGGTTGTTTCTTGAAATGAAATTTATAGTAAAACCATTCTCTTGTCAGTTGTTTGGCCATTTGCTTAGGTACTCTAAGACTAGATCACAAGCATCCTTCTGATACTAGAAGTTGTAGCATCCAAAGTTACTATGTAAACCTTCTTTTCCATAGACCTTTGTCTGATAATGGAGCTCATGAATCCTACAACTGCACTCGACACTCGCTTCAACCATTTGACTTTAGACTACCCAAATAAATACACCTAACCTCAAAATCACACTTGGCGTTAGCTGATGGAAAAACACTTTATACTTCTTTAGTACTACAACAATCATAGGATGCACTAGAAAATGGAGGCCAACATAGAAAAAGCTCTTAAAGACAACAAATTCATCTTATTGGGGTTAAGGCATCATATCTTCCCCACATAGCATCACCATCTTCAAATCATCAAAGTTATCAAGTCTTTGAAAACCTTAAGATGGCCACTTTTAGCTATGGACTTCCCAATATCAATATAACTCAACTTTCGTGGCTGAAGCTCCCTCACATCCTCATCAGTTTCCTCCTCAAAACTAGATTCCTCATCCTTAGTTTCATTGCTAGCAGATCAGACCCTGTTGAGCTAGGGAATTTGACTTGTTGTCTCCTCCAACAGCTTTGTGGCTTCAACAATAGAATCATCGAAGTGTTCATGAGTTATCATTTGTAAGTTTCTTTGTGAAACGTACTCTGGTAAACAAATCATTGTGTCTCATTGTACTTTCATTTTGTGATTTGTTTGCCTTATCTTCCTAGGTTCATGTTTGCATTACACTTCTTGCACATATAACATTGTTGCTAAGGTCAATCCTACACTTATATTTATTAGCAACATATCACAAGTATTGAGCTTGGATTTATTTCGGACTAACCCCACTTGTTCTAACACTTAAAAATTATATATCTCGGATCAAGTTTTGTTGTTTGAGTTAAAATTTTAGGTTTCACTTGTTCACCCATTTAGGCAACTTTCAGTGGGCTACCCTTGTGTGGGGCTCCAATGAAGATTAGTAAGAATCATGCATGCTTCTTGACACCATAGTAAAAATATTGGCGTGTCAACTTGAGTTTGTATCTGTATCGTACTTAAGCTTCCACATTTACTTTGTTACTACTTTGGTTGTATGCTTTATCTAATTAGCTTAGTTATAGGCTAGTGGATAGATCTGAACCTAGGTGACAAAACTCCTTTTGTGGTAGAGATAGCAACACTTAGAGAAAACCTTACACACAAGAATGCTTGGTTATACACATAGGTTTGTTTAAGAGAAATTAGAGGCTATAGATTAGTGCAAAAAGTAGTTGTTGGTGTTTCGTACCTCGCTCCGATAAGTAAATTTATTGTATGTGTTCTAGGCTCCGGAGGGTGTGCATGGATGGCGCAAGGTTTAGACTGGTTTGGGTAGAATGTCCCTACTTCCAGTCATTGATGGCTTGCGCTATCGACACCATTTATGATCAAACTCGTAGTAGGGGTTACAAGCGGTTGAGAGAGGAAGGAGAGGCTCCCATGTCTCTTTATCGGGGTGGAAGTGGAGCTTAGAAGCTGCAGTGTGGAGTCCTAGCTAAGTCTTGTATCAACGGGGCTCCGACCTCCAGGTCCTCGTTGCCGCTCCTCCTCCTGCTGTTCGTCCTTGTGGGCTCGTGTTTGTCTGAAGGCGTCTGGTTGCCCCAAGAGCTCTCTCGTTTCGATCCCCTTGCTCTGAGGCTATAATCTCCCTTTTATAGGCTGGGAGAGGGGTCGGCTAGCGGTGGCTTCCTTGGGAAGGAGCCATAAGGTAAAGGTAAAATCATCGTTTTACCCTGGGTGGAGCCATGTGTACTTGTGGGGCCCAGGGATGCCTGGTTGTCTCGTATTTACCGTGGCAGATGACGTGGGGGCGGCGATTGTCCCAAGCGTCATCATTTTGGCTACGTCGACCCCTGGTCTCCATAGCCTGGGGCTCGACCCAGCCTATCGTGTAGTGCCCTGCAGGAGGTCTGCGCACTCAGGCCTCGTCCGATAGGCCATAAGTGTGTCGTAGGCCAAGGGGTGCATGGGCCATTAATGTGACATAGTCCGAGGGGCTCGTAGGTCATGAGTGCTTTGCGGCCCGAGGTGCTCATAAGTCATGAGTGGGAAGCAGACCGGCGTCGCGCTATGGCTTGGTGCTAGGCGTGGTTAAATGCGATCGACTATTTATGTCGAGTCAGTCTTGGACCGGGCGCGGGATCCACTTGAGTGGTTCCCTTTCGACACACCCACCCTCTCCTATCAGGTTCCTCCATGCTCGACCCTGGGCTCGGTGCCACGGTGACTGTGGCTAGCTCTTTGAGTGTTGACACATCCGCCTCTCCCAACTGACCAGCGAACCCTAGTGACCAGGGGTCCTTCCCCCAGTGTGCTCATTGACTGGTGGGTCCCAGGGACTGAGAATCATTTCCCCAACAATAGTTGTCCTAATGCACCCCCTCTTAGGGTCTCCATGTTTCTATAATTACAAAAATATACAAATTGTTTAGTGTTCTTAGGTGGCTACATTAGAAGACAATCATAATTGAATGTCAATTCAAGATGCAATTTGTACCACCGCTAGCTAGACTTCCTTCAAAAGATCTTCAATATCGTCATTATTAAAATTGGCAGCAAACACCTCCCAGACTCTAGATAGCTCCATCCTAGGATAATGGAATATCATGATGTCCAAATCTAGGGCACTAGTTTCTTCCCTATAAAGTTACTTAACTTCTTCAATCTAATTCGAGGGACCATATAACCTTTGAATATCCATCGAGCTATGTGATGACTCTGAACTATACAAATGGTTCATCATCGATCTTAGCCAGGCCATGTAGAGTTTTAATAATTCTTGGATTTCTACAACACCAAGATTTTTGTTTAGCATATGGAGTTATTCAAATTAGGGACAACATGAGACTTACTCTATTTATTGGCTTGGGTCGAGTCCTCGACCGTAGTACACTACCGAAATCAAGCTCTTTGCCGAGTGCTTTTTGTCGGGCACTCGGTAAAGACTTCTTTGCCGAGTGTCTCAAGCCCAGCACTCGGCAAGCCATACTTTGTCAAGTGTCCTAGGATGGCACCCGACAAAGTATATTTTATTTTTTTTCTTTTTCCAACCAAACTTTTTGTAGTGTTTTCCTATGCTATATAGACTTACATGTTCCATTTTGGCACAATTATAAAAGTGTTTTCTATAACTATTAGATTTTGTTCTTTTAATTGAATTTACTCGGATAATTAAGATTTGAACTACAAGTCACTCAAAAAATGGAAAACCGTGAATGCAAAAATGATATCCATGTTAGGTAACACAAGTTATGATCGATTTTAGGAGCAGACCAGAATTTTCGAGAATCATGCTCACTAAACAAGATCGTGAACTTACCATCTAATTATTTAAAAATTGTATAAAACATAAAAAAAGTTAGAAAATCATGAAACTTTTCCACATGTCATGATATCATATGTAGAGGCTGTGATAAAAATTTGATTATGTTTCGAGAAAGTTGTGACACACTATGTGTAGAATCCTAGCCGGTCTATATTGGAACTCTATGATTTCATGTGTAGGCCACTTAGGTTTCTACACATACTACGTCACAACTTTCTCGAAACATTCTCAAATTTTTATCACAGCCTCTACATATGATATCATGACATGTGGACAAGTTTTATGATTTTATGACTTTGTTTGTGTTTTATACAATTTTTAAACAACTTGATGGCAAGTTCACGGTCATGTTTAGTGAGCATGGTGCTCAAAAATTCCGATCTACTCCTGAAATCGGTCTTAGCTTGTGTTACCTCACATGGATATCATTTTTCCATTCACCATTTTTGATTTTTCGAGTGACTTGCAGTCCAAATTTGAATTATCAGAGGAAATTCAATTAAACGAACAAAATATAATAGTTATAGCAAACACTTTTATAATTGTGCCAAAAATGGAACATGTAAGTCTACATAGTGTAGGAACAAACCACAAAAGGTTTGGCTCGAAAAAGAAAAAAATGGAAATAAACTTTGCCGAGTGTCCCAATAAGACACTCGACAAAACATGCTTTGCCGAGTGTCGTCTGGACCGACACTCGGCAAAGTATATTTTAAAAATATTAAAAAAATCTTTGCCAAGTGTGTGTTAGGGGGCACTTGGCATAGACATCTTTGCTGAGTGCCAGATCGTGGGCACTAGGCAAAGTATATTTTTAAATTAAAAAAATCTTTACCGAGTGCCAGATCACAAGCACTCGACAAAGAAGGTTTATGTAAACCGGACCGGGCCTCTCTTTTCCTCATTTCTTACACACACCCACACCCACCATCGTCTCCTACTGCCGTCGCCGTCAGCCGTCGCCCACCGCCACCCAGCTCCGTCCGCCGCCGCACCAGCCCTCGGCGCGCCCACTCCCAGTCCTAGCGACCCCCGCCGCCACCAACGCCGGCTCACGTCGGCCACCACCGCACGCTCCCCTACTCGACGATCTCCACCCTGCCACTGACGATCCCCTACTCGACGATCTCCACGGTAAATATCATTTTTTGTGAGAATTTGTACAAATGTATTATGTTGTTTGTTATGAGTATTAGTCTATGAGTATAAATGCTTGCATATGCATTTTGTTTTTGTTAGATTTGGTTTGATCTATATGTGTACAATGCATTACATATATATATATGTCTGTATATGTGTACAATATTTATGATATTAATTTGACTACTTGTATATATGATGTCCAATGCATTGCATATGCCATCGTGCCATTGATATATGCGTGGATGTCAGCCATCGTGCTGATACTTTTATTTGCAGGTTTTGGAAACCTCACCGTGCAGGGGAGGTGCTGCCGAAATTTTCTATTGATGGGCTTCGGTTATATATGTTAGAGGATGGAGGACCGTGAGTGAATGTACACGGGCCGCGTAGGAAGGACCGATGTCACCCCTGAATGGATTAGAAAGACCGATGATTTCGTGGAACGGGCATATGACGAAGCTGCCAAAGGAGCTAGTCTAGTCCCATGACCATGCAACAAATGTGCCAACCGGAAAAGAAAATCAAAGAAGGCCATGGTAGAACATATTTGGAAGAATGGATTTACGTCGGACTATACTCGGTGGATCTTCCATGGTGAAGCGCATCGTACGAGAGAGGAGGTGGCGAGACAATGCGTCGAGGATTATGATGCTAATGCTGGGGTAGCAGATATGTTGAACGACTTTCACGAGGCACATTTCGCCAGAGGATGTATGGAGGACGAGCTAGAGCCGACCACAAGGGCGTTCTACGACATGTTTGACGTGACACAGAAGCCCCTTCACGGCCAAACAAAAGTTTTTCAACTGGATGCCATTGGGTGTGTAATGGCGTTCAAGTCGTAGTATAGCATGAGTCGAGACACATTGGATGGCTTGTTGACGGTTATTGACAGCCTGCTTCCAGAGGATCACGTTCTACCATAGAGTATGTACGAGGCACAGAAACTCCTTCGTGCGCTCAAGATGACGTATGAGCAGATACATGCTTGTCCGAAGGGCTGCGTGCTATTTAGGAAAGAATATGCGGAGGAAAAGTACTGTTTGAAGTGTAAATCGTCTAGGTTCATGGAGGTAGACTCTGGTGATGGACAGAAGAGGCAGCTCAACATCCCCGTGACAATCCTACGCCACCTTCCGTTCATACCAAGGATCTAGTGTCTATACATGACCGAGAAATCTGTGAAATAGATGACATTGCACAAAAATGGAGAACAATATAATCTTGACAAGATGGTGCATGCATTCGATGGTGAAGCATAGAAACACTTTGATGCCATTCACCATGAGAAAGCCAAAGAGGCTCTTAATGTACGTGTTTCGCTAGGAACAGATGGTTCAATCCCTATGGAATGAGCGCTGCCCCGTACACATGTTGGCCCATGTTTGTTATCGCAATCAATCTCCCCCCCAGTGTGTGCTTTCAAAGGCAGAACATATTCGTGTCATTGATAATTCTCGGACACCCAGGAAATAAAATGGGTGTGTACATGGAGCCTTTGATTGATGAATTAGTACGTGCTTGGGAGGAAGGGGTATGGACGTATGACCGAGCTACGAAGACAAACTTCAAAATGCACGTTTGGTACCAGTACTCCATGCATGACTTACCGGCGCATGGGCTATTCTGCGCCTGGTGTGTTCACGGTAAGTTCCCATGCTCAGTTTGCAAGGAAGCCCTTAGGTTCATTTGTTTCAAGAAGGGTGGAAAATATTCGTCGTTCGATAAACATCGACAATTTCTCCCTACTAACCATCCATTTTGCCTAGACATGAAGGACTTTAAGAAAGGTGTCATAGTGATAGACCGCCCACCTGCAACGATGACTGGTGCCGAAATTCGTCAACAGATAGATGGGCTCATGGCCAATCCAGAAGGTGGTTTTGTGGGATATGGTGAGCAGCATATGTGGACACATAGGTCGGGCTTGACTCGACTCCCCTATTATGACGGTCTGCTCCTTCCACACAACATTGACGTGATGCACACTGAAAAGAATGTTGCTGAAAGTCGCCTAGAGGGGGGGTGAATAGGGCGAAACTGAAATTTACAAATATAAACACAACTACAAGCCGGGTTAGCGTTAGTAATAAAGAAACGAGTCCGAGAGAGAGGGCGCAAAACAAATCCCAAGCGAATAAGCAAGTGAGACACGGAGATTTGTTTTACCGAGGTTCGGTTCTTCAAACCTACTCCCCGTTGAGGAGGCCACAAAGGCCGGGTCTCTTTCAACCCTTCCCTCTCTCAAACGATCCACGGATCGAGTGAGCTTTCTTTTCTCAATCACTTGGAACACAAAGTTCCCACAAGGACCACCACAAGATTGGTGTCTCTTGCCTCAATTATAAGTGAGTTTGATTGCAAAGAATGGATCAAGAAAGAAGAAAGCAATCCAAGCGCAAGAGCTCAAAAGAACACAAGCAAATCTCTCTCTCTAATCACTATGGCGTTGTGTGGAATTTTGGAGAGGATTCGATCTCTTTGGTGTGTCTAGAATTGAATGCTAGAGCTCTTGTAGTAGTTGGGAAGTGGAAAACTTGGATGCAATGAATGGTGGGGTGGTTGGGGTATTTATAGCCCCAACCACCAAACTTGACCGTTGGCTGGGTGTCTGTTCGATGGCGCACCGGACAGTCCGGTGCACACCGGACAGTCCGGTGCCCCTGCCACGTCATCATTGCCGTTGGATTCTAGCCGTTGGAGCTTCTGACTTGTGGGCCCGCCTGGGTGTCCGGTGCACACCGGACATCTACTGTTCCTTGTCCGGTGTGCCGGAGTGGGCGCGCCTGCCATCTGCGCGCGCAGAGCGCGCATTAAATGCGCGGCAGAGAGCCGTTGGCGCGGAGATGACCGTTGCTCCGGAGTCGCACCGGACAGTCCGGTGCACACCAGACAGTCCGGTGAATTATAGCGGACGAGCCGTTGGCTTTTCCCGAAGCTGGCGAGTTCCTGAGGCCGACCCCCTTTGGCGCACCGGACACTGTCCGGTGTACACCGGACAGTCCGGTGAATTATAGCCGAGTCGCCTCCGGAAATTCCCGAAGGTGGCGAGTTCGAGTTGGAGTCCTCTGGTGCACCGGACACTGTCCGGTGGTGCACCGGACACTGTCCGGTGTGCACCGGACAGTCCGGTGCTCAAAGACCAGAGGGCCTTCGGTTCCCACTTTGCTCCTTTGTTGAATCCAAAACTTGGTCTTTTTATTGGCTGAGTGTGAACCTTTTACACCTGTGTAATCCATACACTCGGGCAAACTTAGTTAGTCCAAATGTTTGTGTTGGGCAATTCAACCACCAAAATTATATAGGAACTAGGTGTAAGCCTAATTCCCTTTCAATCTCCCCCTTTTTGGTGATTGATGCCAACACAAACCAAAGCAAATATAAAAGTGCATAATTTAAGTGAAAAGGTTGCTTAGAATTTGAGCCAATATAAATACTTACAAGATATGCATGGATTGTTTCATTCTTATAACATTTTGGACCACTTTTGCACCACATGTTTTGTTTTTGCAAATTCTTTTGTAAATCTATTTCAAAGTTCTTTTGCAAATAGTCAAAGGCAAATAAATAAGAATTTTGCAAAGCATTTTTAAGATTTGAAATTTTCTCCCCCTGTTTCAAATGCTTTTCCTTTGACTAAACAAAAATCCCCCTAAAAGAGATTCTCCTCTTAGTGTTCAAGAGGGTTTTGATATATCATTTTGAAATACTACTTGCTCCCCCTTTTGAACATAATAGGAAACCAATTGAAAATTTTCAACACTTAAATAATTTTGGTGGTGGTGCGGTCCTTTTGCTTTGGGCTCACTTCTCCCCCTTTTTGGCATGAATCGCCAAAAACGGAGTCATTAGAGCCCCCGAAGTGCTGTCTTCCCCTTTGGTCATAAATAAATGAGTTAAGATTATACCAAAGACGAAGTCCGGTCTTTTTGCTTTGGGCTCATTTCTCCCAAAGACAAGGTCCTTTTGCTTTGAATGCTCCCCCAAATGATGGAGAGAAGCGTGGAGTGACGGCGAAGGATGATTTACGGAGTGGAAGCCTTTGTCTTCGCCGAAGACTTCAATTCCCTTTTAATATACCTATGACTTGGTTTGAAATAGACTTGAAAACACATTAGTCATAGCATATAAAAGAGACATGATCAAAGGTATACAAATGAGCAATGTGTGCAATTTAACAAAAGAAGTTCCTAGAATCAAGAATATTGAGCTCATGCCTAAGTTTGTTAAAGGATTGTTCATCAAGAGGCTTGGTAAAGATATCGGCTAATTGATCTTTAGTGTTAATGTAAGAAATCTCGATATCTCCCTTTTGTTGGTGATCCCTAAGAAAATGATACCGAATGGCTATGTGCTTAGTGCGGCTATGCTCGACGGGATTGTCGGCCATTTTGATTGCACTCTCATTGTCACATAGCAAAGGGACTTTGGTCAATTTGTAACCGTAGTCCCGCAGGGTTTGCCTCATCCAAAGCAATTGCGCGCAACAGTGACCTGCGGCAATATACTCGGCTTCGGCGGTAGAAAGAGCGACTGAATTTTGCTTCTTTGAAGCCCAAGACACCAAGGATCTTCCCAAGAACTGGCAAGTTCCCGATGTGCTCTTCCTATTGATTTTACACCCCGCCCAATCGGCATCCGAATATCCAATCAAAGCAAATGTGGATCCCCTAGGATACCAAAGCCCAAACTTAGGAGTATAAGCCAAATATCTCAAGATTCGTTTCACGGCCGTAAGGTGAGCTTCCTTAGCGTCGGCTTGGAATCTTGCACACATGCATACGGAAAGCATAATATCCGGTCGAGATGCACAAAGATAGAGTAATGAACCTATCATCGACCGGTATACCTTTTGATCCACGGACTTACCTCCCGTGTCGAGGTCGAGATGCCCATTGGTTCCCATGGGTGTCTTGATGGGCTTGGCATCCTTCATCCCAAACTTGGTTAGAATGTCTTGAGTGTACTTCGTTTGGCTAATGAAGGTGCCCTCTTGGAGTTGTTTGACTTGGAATCCTAGGAAATACTTTAACTCCCCCATCATTGACATCTCGAATTTCTGTGTCATGATCCTACTAAACTCTTCACATGTAGACTCGTTAGTAGACCCAAATATAATATCATCAACATAAATTTGGCATACAAACAAGTCATTTTCAAGAGTTTTAGTAAAGAGTGTAGGATCGGCCTTTCCGACTTTGAAGCCATTAGCAATAAGGAAATCTCTAAGGCATTCATACCACGCTCTTGGGGCTTGCTTGAGCCCATAAAGCGCCTTAGAGAGCTTATAGACATGGTTAGGATACTCACTGTCTTCAAAAGCGGGAGGTTGCTCAACATAGACCTCTTCCTTGATTGGTCCATTTAGGAAGGCACTTTTCACGTCCATTTGATAAAGCTTAAAGCCATGGTAAGTAGCATAGGCTAATAATATGCGAATTGACTCAAGCCTTGCTACGGGTGCATAGGTTTCACCGAAATCCAAACCTTCGACTTGGGAGTATCCCTTGGCCACAAGTCGAGCTTTGTTCCTTGTCACCACACCATGCTCATCTTGCTTGTTGCGGAAGACCCATTTGGTTCCTACAACATTTTGGTTAGGACGTGGAACTAAATGCCATACCTCATTCCTAGTGAAGTTGTTGAGCTCCTCTTGCATCGCCACCACCCAATCCGAATCTTGTAGTGCTTCCTCTACCCTGTGTGGCTCAATAGAGGAAACAAACGAGTAATGTTCACAAAAATGAGCAACACGAGATCGAGTAGTTACCCCCTTATGAATGTCGCCGAGGATGGTGTCGACGGGGTGATCTCGTTGGATTGCTTGGTGAACTCTTGGGTGTGGCGGCCTTTGTTCCTCTTCCTCCTTGTCTTCCTTATTTGCATCTCCCCCTTGATCATTGCCATCATCTTGAGGTGGCTCATTTGATTGATCTTCTTCTTCATCAACTTGAGCCTCTTCCTCATTTTGAGTTGGTGGAGATGCTTGCATGGAGGAGGAAGGTTGATCTTGTGCATTTGGAGGCTCTTCGGATTCCTTAGGACACACATCCCCAATGGACATGTTCCTTAGCGCGATGCAGGGAGCCTCTTGTTCACCTATCTCATCAAGATCAACATGCTCTACTTGAGAGCCGTTAGTTTCATCAAACACAACGTCACATGAGACTTCAACTAGTCCAGTGGACTTGTTAAAGACCCTATATGCCCTTGTGTTTGAGTCATAACCCAGTAAAAAGCCTTCTACAGTCTTAGGAGCAAATTTAGATTTTCTACCTCTTTTAACAAGAATAAAGCATTTGCTACCAAAGACTCTAAAATATGAAATGTTGGGCTTTTTACCGGTTAGGAGTTCATATGATGTCTTCTTGAGGATTCGGTGTAGATATAACCGGTTGATGGCGTAGCAAGCGGTGTTGACCGCCTCGGCCCAAAACCGATCCGAAGTCTTGTACTCATCAAGCATGGTCCTTGCCATATCCAATAGAGTTCTATTCTTTCTTTCCACAACACCATTTTGTTGTGGCGTGTAGGGAGAAGAGAACTCATGCTTGATGCCCTCCTCCTCAAGGAAGCCTTCAATTTGTGAGTTCTTGAACTCCGTTCCATTGTCGCTTCTTATTTTCTTGATCCTTAAGCCGAACTCATTTGAGCCCGTCTCAAGAATCCTTTTAAGGTCTCTTGGGTTTGAGATTTTTCCTGTAAAAAGAATACCCAAGTGAAGCGAGAATAGTCATCCACAATAACTAGACAGTACTTACTCCCGCCGATGCTTATGTAAGCGATCGGGCCGAATAGATCCATGTGTAGGAGCTCCAGCGGCCTGTCGGTCGTCATTATGTTCTTATGCGGATGATGAGTGCCAACTTGCTTCCCTGCTTGGCATGCGCTACAAATCCAGTCTTTCTCAAAATGAACATTTGTTAATCCTAAAATGTGTTCTCCCTTTAGAAGCTTGTGAAGATTCTTCATCCCAACATGGGCTAGTCGGCGGTGCCAGAGCCAACCCATGTTAGTCTTAGCGATTAAGCAAGTGTCGAGTTCAGCTCTATCAAAATCTACCAAGTATAGCTGACCCTCTAACACTCCCTTAAATGCTATTGAATCATCACTTCTTCTAAAGACAGTGACACCTACATCAGTGAATAGACAGTTGTAGCCCATTTGACATAATTGAGAAACAGAAAGCAAATTGTAATCTAAAGAATCTACAAGAAAAACATTGGAAATAGAATGGTCAGGAGATATAGCTATTTTACCAAGCCCTTTGACCAAACCTTGATTTCCATCCCCGAATGTGATAGCTCGTTGGGGATCTTGGTTTTTCTCGTAGGAGGAGAACATCCTTTTCTCCCCTGTCATGTGGTTTGTGCACCCGCTGTCGAGTATCCAACTTGAGCCCCCGGATGCATAAACCTACAAAACAAGTTTAGTTCTTGACTTTAGGTACCCAAATGGTTTTGGGTCCTTTGGCATTAGACACAAGAACTTTGGGTACCCAAACACAAGTCTTGGAGCCCTTGTGCTTGCCCCCAACATACTTGGCAACTACTTTGCCGGATTTGTTAGTCAAAACATAAGATGCATCAAAAGTTTTAAATGAAATGTTATGATCATTTGATGCATTAGGAGTTTTCTTAGGCAACTCGGCACGGGTTGGTTGCCTAGAGCTAGATGTCTCACCCTTATACATAAATGCATGATTAGGGCCAGAGTGAGACTTCCTAGAATGAATTCTCCTAATTTTGCTCTCAGGATAACCGGCAGGGTATAAAATGTAACCCTCGTTATCCTGAGGCATGGGAGCCTTGCCCTTAACAAAGTTGGACAATTTTTTAGGAGGGGCACTAATTTTGACATTGTCTCCCCTTCGGAAGCCAATGCCATCCTTAATGCCCGGGCGTCTCCCATTATAAAGCATGCTACGAGCAAATTTAAATTTTTCATTTTCTAGGTTGTGCTCGGCAATTTTAGCATCTAGTTTTGCTATGTGATCATTTTGTTGTTTAATTAAAGACATATGATCATGAATAGCATTAATATCAACATCTCTACATCTAGTACAAATAGATACATGCTCAACAATAGATGTAGAGGGTTTGCAAGAATTAAGTTCAACAATCTTAGCATGTAGAATATCATTTTTATCTCTAAGATCGGAAATTGTAACTTTGCAAACGTCAAAGTCTTTAGCCTTAGCAAGCAAGTTTTCATTTTCATTCCTAAGGCTAGCAAGAGAAGTGTTCAATTCTTCAATCCTAGCAAGCAAATCATCATTATTATCTCTAGGATTGGGAATTGAAACATTACAAACATGTGAATCAACCTTAGCATTTAAACTAGCATTTTCATGTCTAAGGTTGTCAATCATCTCACGGCAAGTGCTTAGCTCACTAGATAACTTTTCACATTTCTCAATTTCAAGAGCATAAGCCTTTTTAACCTTAACATGTTTCTTGTTTTCTTTAATTAGACAATCCTCTTGGGAATCCAAAAGGTCGTCCTTCTCATGAATGGCACTAATTAATTCATTTAGTTTTTCTTTTTGTTCCATGTTAAGGTTGGCAAAAAGGGTACGTAAGTTATCTTCCTCATCACTAGCATTATCATCACTAGAGCTTTCATACTTAGTGGAGGATCTTGATTTTACCTTCTTTTTGCCGTCCTTTGCCATGAGGCACTTGTGGCCAACGTTGGGGAAGAGGAGTCCCTTGGTGACGGCGATGTTGGCGGCGTCCTCGTCGGAGGAGGAGTCGCTTGAGCTTTCGTCGGAGTCCCACTCCCGACAAACGTGGGCATCGCCGCCTTTCTTCTTGTAGTACCTTTTCTTCTCCTTTCTTCTTCCCTTCTTGTCGTCGCCTCGGTCACTGTCACTTGATATAGGACATTTAGCAATAAAATGACCGGGCTTACCACACTTGTAGCAAACCTTCTTGGAGCGGGACTTGTAGTCTTTCCCTCTCCTTTGCTTGAGGATTTGGCGGAAGCTCTTGATGACGAGCACCATTTCCTCATTGTCGAGCTTGGAGGCGTCTATTGGTTGTCGACTTGGTGTAGCCTCCTCCTTCTTGTCTTCCGTCGCCTTGAATGCGACGGGTTGAGCTCCGGATGTGGAGGGTTCGTCGAGCTCGTTGATCTTCCTTGAGCCTTCGACCATGCACTCAAAACTAACAAAATGCCCGATAACTTTCTCGGGGGTCATTTTAGTATATCTACGATTACCACGAATTAATTGAACTTGAGTTGGGTTAAGGAAAATAAGGGATCTTAGAATAACCTTAACCATTTCGTGGTCGTCCCATTTTACGCTTCCGAGGTTGCGCACTTGGTTCACTAGGGTCTTGAGCCGGTTGTACATGTGTTGTGGCTCCTCCCCTTTGTGAAGCCGGAACCGACCGAGCTCCCCCTCGATCGTTTCCCGCTTGGTAATCTTGGTAAGCTCGTCTCCCTCGTGCGCGGTTTTGAGTACATCCCAAACTTCTTTGGCGCTCTTCAACCCTTGAACTTTGTTGTACTCCTCTCTACTTAAAGAGGCGAGGAGTATTGTTGTTGCTTGAGAGTTGAAGTGCTCGATTTGGGCCACCTCATCCTCATCATAATCTTTGTCCCCTATAGATGGTACCTGTGCACCAAACTCAACAACATCCCATATACTTTTGTGGAGTGAGGTTAGATGAAATCGCATTAAATCACTCCACCTAGCATAATCTTCACCATCAAAAGTTGGTGGTTTGCCTAATGGGATGGAAAGTAAATGTTTAGATGTACGAGAGTAGTGCAAGGGGATCTTACTAAACTTCTTATGCTCTTGGCGTTTAGAAGTTACGGAGGGCGCGTCGGAGCCGGAGGTTGATGTTGATGAAGTGTCGGTCTCGTAGTAGACCACTTTCCTCATCCTCTTTTGCTTGTCCTTACTCCGATGCGGCTTGTGGGAAGAAGATTTTTCCTTCTTCTCTTTGTGGTGAGAAGAAGATTTCTTCTCCTTCCCTTTGTTGGAGGAGATCTTCTTCTTCTCCTTCCTCTTGGTGCGGGACTCTTCCAATGAAGTGCTCCCTTGGCTTGTAGTGGGCTTTTCGCCGGTCTCCATCTCCTTCTTGGCGTGATCTCCCGACATCACTTCGAGCGGTTAGGCTCTAATGAAGCACCGGGCTCTGATACCAATTGAAAGTCGCCTAGAGGGGGGGTGAATAGGGCGAAACTGAAATTTACAAATATAAACACAACTACAAGCCGGGTTAGCGTTAGTAATAAAGAAACGAGTCCGAGAGAGAGGGCGCAAAACAAATCCCAAGCGAATAAGCAAGTGAGACACGGAGATTTGTTTTACCGAGGTTCTGTTCTTCAAACCTACTCCCCGTTGAGGAGGCCACAAAGGCCGGGTCTCTTTCAACCCTTCCCTCTCTCAAACGATCCACGGATCGAGTGAGCTTTCTTTTCTCAATCACTTGGAACACAAAGTTCCCACAAGGACCACCACAAGATTGGTGTCTCTTGCCTCAATTATAAGTGAGTTTGATTACAAAGAATGGATCAAGAAAGAAGAAAGCAATCCAAGCGCAAGAGCTCAAAAGAACACAAGCAAATCTCTCTCTCTAATCACTATGGCGTTGTGTGGAATTTTGGAGAGGATTCGATCTCTTTGGTGTGTCTAGAATTGAATGCTAGAGCTCTTGTAGTAGTTGGGAAGTGGAAAACTTGGATGCAATGAATGGTGGGGTGGTTGGGGTATTTATAGCCCCAACCACCAAACTTGACCGTTGGCTGGGTGTCTGTTCGATGGCGCACCGGACAGTCCGGTGCACACCGGACAGTCCGGTGCCCCTGCCACGTCATCATTGCCGTTGGATTCTAGCCGTTGGAGCTTCTGACTTGTGGGCCCGCCTGGGTGTCCGGTGCACACCGGACATCTACTGTTCCTTGTCCGGTGTGCCGGAGTGGGCGCGCCTGCCATCTGCGCGCGCAGAGCGCGCATTAAATGCGCGGCAGAGAGCCGTTGGCGCGGAGATGACCGTTGCTCCGGAGTCGCACCGGACAGTCCGGTGCACACCGGACAGTCCGGTGAATTATAGCGGACGAGCCGTTGGCTTTTCCCGAAGCTGGCGAGTTCCTGAGGCCGACCCCCTTTGGCGCACCGGACACTGTCCGGTGTACACCGGACAGTCCGGTGAATTATAGCCGAGTCGCCTCCGGAAATTCCCGAAGGTGGCGAGTTCGAGTTGGAGTCCTCTGGTGCACCGGACACTGTCCGGTGGTGCACCGGACACTGTCCGGTGTGCACCGGACAGTCCGGTGCTCCCAGACCAGAGGGCCTTCGGTTCCCACTTTGCTCCTTTGTTGAATCCAAAACTTGGTCTTTTTATTGGCTGAGTGTGAACCTTTTACACCTGTGTAATCCATACACTCGGGCAAACTTAGTTAGTCCAAATGTTTGTGTTGGGCAATTCAACCACCAAAATTATATAGGAACTAGGTGTAAGCCTAATTCCCTTTCAGTTGCCGAGACACTTTGGGCAACAACTATGGATATTCCTGATAAGTCAAAGGATAAGGTAAAGGCAAGAGTGGATCTAGTAGAGTTATGTGCTAGACCAAACCAAGAGATGAAGCCGCCTAGTGGTGGAAAGACATCGAGAAGGCCTAAGGTCGATTTCGTCCTAAGTAGGGCCTAGAGGAAGGAAGTACTTCAGTGGATCAAGATGTTGATGTTCCCTAATGGGTATGCATCTAACCTGAGTAGGGGGTGAACTTATCTACTTTGCGAGTCTTAGGGATGAAGAGTCATGACTTCCACATATGGATTGAACAGATTCTTCCTGCGATGGTTCGAGGCTATATATGTCCCTAAGCATGTGTGGCTAGCGCTTACAGAGTTGAGCTATTTCTTTTGTCAGCTTTGTGCAAAAGAGTTATCTCGGACCATGATTACAGACTTGGAAAGATTGACACCCGTGTTACTATGTAAGCTTGAGAAGATATTTCCACCCGACTTCTTCAATCCGATGCAACATTTGATTCTTCATCTCCCCTATGAGGCACAAATTGGGGGGTCGTTCAGGGACGTTGGTGCTATCCAATCGAGATATGTCTAAAGACTATTTGAAATAAATGTAGAAATAGATGAAAATCGAGGCTTCTATTGCAGAGGCATACATTTTAGAGGAGGTGTCAAACTTCACAACAACTTACTATGGCGACAAACTGCCGAGCATGCATAATCCACCCCCTCATTACAATGATGGAGGAAATGAATCGAACCTCAGCATATTTCGAGGCCAACTCGGAAGCGCAAGTGGTTCGACCACTAAGACCCTGACACATGAAGAGTGGTGCCATATCATGCTATATGTATTGACCAACCTTGAAGAGGTGACGCCATACATGGAACAATTTCTTCATGAATTCTGGCGTCGATCAAGGGACCCAACTCCATAGGAATATGATACCCTTCTTAGAAAGGGTGCGGGAAATGGATTGCCTGATTTTATTTCCTGGTTCAAACATAAGGTACGTGCTTAGTTTGTCAAAGAGATCCGTCTATAAACTCAACTGAGCGTCTTTTAACTTGCGAATACTTGCAGGGCCAAAGAGATCCATCTATGAGTACCGAGTTGAGACAAGTAGCCAACGACTTTGCTTACAGGGTCAAGAAATATTCTAGGTATGACGTCAATGGATACCGTTTTCGCACAACAAGCTACGACCAAAGTCGGCCCAATCGAAAAACGTGTTCTGGAGTCTTTAGGCCCGGCCTTGACGAGGTCGATTATTTTGGACAAATCGAAGAAATATATGAACTCAATTTTCATGCTTCCAAACCTCTTACTCCAGTGATATTCAAATGTCATTGGTTTGGCCCTTAAGTGACGAGACAGACACATTCTAATCTTGGGATAGTCGAAATTCGACAAGATTCCACCTTACCAGGAGACGATGTCTATATCGTGGCCCAACAGGCCACACAAGTGTATTATCTCCCATATGCGTGTCAAACGAAAGAACATCTTAAGGGTTGGGATGTTGTGTATAAGCTATCATTGCACGGTAAATTAACTGTTCTTAACGATGAAGATTATAACTTAGACCTGGACACATATGACGGAGAGTTCTTCCAAGAAGATGGGCTAGAAGGGCAATTTGAGATAGACTTAACCGAAGCTATCGGAATGGAAGTAGATATTGAAATTGTTGTTGATGAGGAGGATGATGAGGTGCAAAATGAGAATGACTTAGTAATACTTGAAGGCAATGCCATTAATGACGAACTTGCACCTTTAGATGGTGTTGACTATGAAATGGTTGATAGTGATGATGAGAGCTATGATCCGGCTAACCCCGACACATATAAAGATTATTTTTAATCGATGTAATGCTATATTTTTATTTTGCATCTATTTCTAAATACATCTTTTTATATGTGCTTATTTGTTTACTCTTAATTACAGGTTGTTGGACAAAGATGGTGGGCGGTGGGATGAGGACGAGGAGGGGGAGGAGGAGCACTCGCAGGACGGTGGGGGAGGCACAGTAGGACGACGACGCCCAACAGTAGGTGGAGCAGTAGGCCGCTGTCGATGTGATGCAGTAGGACGACGACGACGCTCAGCAGGACGCCTCGGGTTCTGGCGCCTCAGGTTTGAGGAACGTTTACCTGTGAGGTCTCGCGAGTCTCCTTCAGTGTGACAACCTCCCAAGGTATTAGGCCCACCTACAGATGTCCTTGTCCTAAGGACCTCAGACAATCATGCAGGTGCACATAATGACTCGGCAAGTTCGGTTATCTGTATCTTCATCATATAGACCAAGAGCGCTTAACCCATCATGCAGACATTACACATAATCGGAGTAGAGAATGAGCGGAAAGGATTACAATAATATAATTTACATTCACATAAAAATATAGAAAGAGTACTTATTACATAACCGGGTGTTCGAGTGCGCAACTGATTATTACATTAACAGGAGGCAAAACATCCTCCCCAAATAAGTTTAGTGTTCTTCCTCCTGCTTGGGCACCACCTTTGAGCAAAAACAGCAGAACTCAGTTGTTTCATCACCTACAACAACATGGGTTCGAAAACCCTGAGTATAGAATGTACTTTCGCAAGTCTTAACCGTCAAAGGAAAAAGACTCTCAAGCATATGCTGGCTTTTGGGAATCAAGGTAAAGCTTATCAAGATTCAAAGACTCTGTTTGCAGAAAAGCTTACTATGAGTGGATCCTTAAAAATCCATTTTTATTATCAGGTTAAGTAGTTACCTGCATCTAGAGTTCTTTTTATCCTAGATCAGGCACTTGGCCTATGCTAGCCGTCCTTTATCATTCCTTTAGTTCACTTGATTGCTACGTGTAGGGCAGTGACCAAGTCTTCATGTCCGAGAAGTAATGGCGATACGAATCGATTAATACCCAGCTAGGGATTTCCAACCACACGACATATGTAGCACTTAACCCTTGCATATGTCAACTCGCCACCGGGTTTCTCAAGACCAGAATGGGTTCACGCCAACCGAGACCACAGATACACCACCGTCCAGCCTCTTGCCACGGAGGGTACACGCTACTCTCGCCATCTCTACACTCCCATTGTGTGGTGGCCTTCCTGGTATTGGTCCAACCGAGGCAAAGCTTACCCATGACGAGGCAAGTGGTCGGTTAAAAGGTCCTCGATCATCAAGCCTACATCGACTCAGACAGAGACACTGCACCGAGACTTCTGTCATGGAACCTCCCAAGGTATTAGGCCCACCTACAGATGTCCTTGTCCTAAGGACCTCAGACAACCATGTAGATGCACATAATCACTCGACAAGTTCAGTCGTCTGTATCATCATATCGCCCAAGAGCGCTTCACTTTACTGGATTGCTACGTGTAGGGCAGTGACCAAGTCTTCATATCCGAGAAGTTGCGGCGATCCGAATCGGTCAATACTCAGCTGAGGATCTCCAACCATACGACATATGTAGCACTTAACCCTTGCATATGTCAACTCGCCACCGGGTTTCTAAAGACCAGAATGGGTTCACGCCAACCGAGACCACAGATACTCCACCGTCTAGCCTCTTGCCACGGAGGGTACACGCTACTCTCGCCATCTCTCCACTCCCATTGTGTGGTAGCCTTTCTGGTATTGGTCCGACCGAGGCAAAGCTTACCCATGACGAGGCATGTGGCTAGTTAAAGGGTCCTCGATCAGCATGGATTCACCGTCAAGTCTTTTCTTTGAAAACTTCCCATCCCATATGAAGCATCATCTTTGTTTAAAACAAAACATTTTGTTTTCTAAGGCAAGACTAAGCATCAGAAAACTTTTAAGTAAAACAGGTATCAAGGAATATTAATCAGTTCCAAGGAAGGAAATGCAACAATTCTGTCGGGGACCATAATTATGGGTACCCTCAAGGCTCCTAATTCTCAGCTGGTAACCCCCATCAGCATAAAGCTGCAAAGGCCTGATGGGTGCGATTAAGTCAGGGATCAGTCCATTCGAGGGACTCGATCACGCCTCGCCCGAGCCTAGCCTCGGACAAGGGCAGCCGACCCCGGAGGATCTCCGTCTCGCCCGAGGCCCCCCTCCAGCGGCGAACATATTTCCGGCTCGCCCGAGGCCCTGTCTTCGCCAAGAAGCAACCCTGACCAAATCGCCGCACCGACCGACCAAATCGCAGGAGCATTTAATGAGAAGGTGGCCTGACACCTTTATCCTGACGCGCGCCCCTCAGCCGACAGAGTCGAAGTGACCGCCGTCACTTCGCCGCTCCATTGACCGGTCTGACAGAAAGACAGCGCCGCCTGCGCCGCTCCGACTGTGGTGCCACTTGACAGAGTGAGGCTGACAGGCAGTCAGGCCCGGCCGCAGGCACCATAGGAAGCTCTGCTCCGCCCGACCCAGGGCTCGGACTCGGGCTAAGCCCCGGAAGACGGCGAACTCCGCTCCGCCCGACCCAGGGCTCGGACTCGGGCTAAGCCCCGAAAGACGGCGAACTCCGCTCCGCCCGACCCAGGGCTCGGACTCGGGCTAAGCCCCGGAAGATGGCGAACTCCGCTCCGCCCGACCCAGGGCTCGGACTTGGGCTCAGCCCCAGAAGACGACGAACTCCGCTCCGCCCGACCCAGGGCTCGGACTTGGGCTCAGCCCCAGAAGACGACGAACTCCGCTCCGCCCGACCCAGGGCTCGAACTTGGGCTCAGCCCCGGAAGACGACGAACTCCGCTCCGCCCGACCCCAGGGCTCGGACTCCACCCTAGCCTCAGCCGACGGTCTCCGCCTCGCCCGAACCGGGGGCTCGGACTCAACCTTGGCCACGGAAGACAGACTCGACCTCGGCTTCGGAGGAGCTTCCACATCAACCAACCTAGGGCGCAGACCTGCCACGTCAACAGGAGGCGCCATCATCACCCTACCCCGAGCTGACTCGGGCCACGAGGAACAAGACCGGCGTCCCATCTGGCTCGCTCCGCCAGATAGGCAATGATGGCGCCCCGCATACTCTGTGACGACGGCGGCTCTCAGCCCCCTTACGGAAGCAAGGGGACGTCAGCAAGGATTCAGCAGCTCCAACAGCTGTCCCTCCGCCAGGCTCCAGCACTCCTCTGACGGCCACGACATCACACCAGCTGGGTGCCAAAATCTCTCCGGCTACCACAACGGCATGTACTTAGGGCACTAGCTCTCCTCCGCTAGACACGTAGCACTCTGCTACACCCCCCCCCATTGTACACCTGGATCGTCTCCTTACGCCTATAAAAGGAAGGACCAGGGCCCTCTTAGAGAACGTTGGCCGCGCGGGGATGAGAATGAGACAGACGCTCGCGTGAGGCCGCTCGCTCCCTATCCCGCGTGGACGCTTGTAACCCCCTACTACAAGCGCACCTGACCTGGGCGCGGGACGAACACGAAGGCCGCGGGATTTCCACCTCTCTCACGCCCATCTCCGGCCACCTCACTTCCCCCCTTCGCGCTCGGCCTCGCGTCGACCCATCTGGGCTGGGGCACGCGGCGACATTCACTCGTCGGCTTAGGGACCCCCCGGTCTTGAAACGCCGACAGTTGGCGCGCCAGGTAGGGGCCTGCTGCGTGTTGACGAATAGCTTCCCGTCAAGCTCCAGATGGGCAGTCTCCAGCAACCTCTCCAACCCGGGACGGTGCTCCATTTCGGGAGTCTTGAGTTCATGTCCCTCGACGGCAGCTACGACATGATACTCATTCCACCGCCGGGCGACAGCGACAATGGCGGCCGACAGCCCGCCCGCCGGCGGCGGAACCGACGACGTCTTCCCCGCGTGGTGGAAGAACAACCTTCGAGCTCATCCCGCCCTCTTCCCCGTCGACGGAGGGGAAGGCGGGGCAACCAAGGCCAAGCAGGAGGCACCGCCTCGTCGGCTGTCGAGCGAGTCGATAGCGCCAGCACCCCAACGGGGGGCGCACCGGGCATCGACCTCGCGCTTGAGACAAAGACGAGCGCCGTCTCCCCGCGACACGCCAATCCCGAGCAAACGGACGACGCCAGCACGCTCGCGGAAGGCTTGCTGGGTGTCACCCTCGTACCTGAGACGACGGTGCAGACAGTCCCCGACGTGACTTCATCACCGCCCGTCGATCAAGAGGTACCGACCGATTCCCATCCCACGTCTTTCGGATTCAGCCTCGACCCGCCTAGCGGCTTCGCTTTGGCGGGCGCTCCCGTAGAGGCGAGTCCAGACCCTCCGGGGTTTCGTATGCGGTCACCTTGGGACCGGCTGACGGACGTCTCGACCTACGGGCCCTCTGGGTCCGAGGAAGACGATGAGCCCAGCTTCTGTTGGGATTTCTCTGGACTTGGCAACCCCAGTGCCATGCGGGACTTCATGACCGCATGCGACTACTGCCTTTCCGACTGTTCCGACGGTAGCCGTAGCCTCGGCGACGAGTACTGCGGCCCAAGCCGCGAATGTTACCACGTCGATCTAGGGGATCCCTCCGAAGGCAACCATCTCAGCATGCCGGAAGACGGTGATCTCCCTAGGCTGGTGCCTCGCGTTGACATCCCACGGGAGCTAGTTGTGGTCCCCGTTCAGGCGGGGGGCCATGACCCACAGCTCGAGCAAATCCGCGGGGTGCAGGCCAGGCTCGACGAGGGAGCAGGAGCGCTTGAGCCGATCCGCCGGGACATCAGGCAGGCATGGGCGGCCCAACCTCCAGCCGGAGAAATACGTCATCTACCCCAGGGCTTCCAGCACCGCGTCGCCGACGACGTCAGGGTCAGGCCGCCACCCGCATCTAGTGGGGTCGGCCAGAACCTGGCTGCAGCAGCAATGCTCCTCCGCGCGATGCCGGAGCCATCAACCACCGAGGGGCGGCGAATCCAGGGATAGCTCAAGAATCTCCTGGAAGGCGCCGCGGTCCGACGGGCCGAGAGCTCCGCCTCCCGAAGGCAGGGGTACCCCTCGGAACCTCATGCCGCGACTTCCCAATTCATGCGGGAAGCCTCGGTCTACACCGGGCGCACGCGCAACACAGCGCCTGCGGCCCCTGGTCGCCTCGGCAACGAGCACCATCACCGTGACCGTCGGGCCCACCTCGACGAGAGGGTGCGCCGAGGCTACCACCCCAGGCGTGGGGGACGCTACGACAGCGGGGAGGATCGGAGCCCCTCGCCCGAAACACCCGGTCCGTAGGCCTTCAGCCGGGCCATACGACGGGCGCCGTTCCCGACCCGGTTCCGACCCCCGACTACTATCACAAAGTACTCGGGGGAGACGAGACCGGAACTGTGGCTCGCGGACTACCGTCTGGCCTGCCAACTGGGTGGAACGGGCGATGACAACCTCATCATCCGTAACCTCCCCCTGTTTCTCTCCGACACCACCCGCGCCTGGTTGGAGCACCTGCCTCCGGGGCAGATCTCCAACTGGGACGACTTAGTCCAAGCTTTCGCCGGCAATTTCCAGGGCACGTACGTGCGCCCCGGTAATTCCTGGGACCTCCGAAGCTGCCGACAGCAGCCGGAAGAGTCTCTCCGGGACTACATCCGGCGATTCTCGAAGCAGCGCACCGAGCTGCCCAACATCACCGACTCGGATGTCATCGGCGCGTTCCTCGCTGGCACCACCTGCCGCCACCTGGTGAGCAAGCTGGGTCGCAAGACCCCCACTAGGGCGAGCGAGCTGATGGACATCGCCACCAAGTTCGCCTCCGACCAGGAGGCGGTCGAGGCTATCTTCCGGAAGGACAAGCAGCCCCAGGGCCGCCCATCGGAAGATGCCCCCGAGGCGTCAACTCAGCGCGGCGCCAAGAAGAAGGGCAAGAAGAAGTCGCAAGCGAAACGCGACGCCGCCGACGCGGACCTTGTCGCCGCCGCCGAGTACAAGAACCCTCGGAAACCCCCCGGAGGTGCCAACCTCTTCGACAAGATGCTCAAGGAGCCGTGCCCCTATCACCAGGGGCCCGTCAAGCACACCCTTGAGGAGTGCGTCATGCTTCGGCGCCACTTCCACAGGGTCGGGCCACCCGCGGAGGGTGGCAGGGCCCGCGACGACGATAAGAAGGAAGATCACCAAGTAGGAGAGTTCCCCGAGGTCCGCGACTGCTTCATGATCTACGGTGGGCAAGCGGCGAATGCCTCGGCTCGGCACCGCAAGCAAGAGCGCCGGGAGGTCTGTTCGGTGAAGGTGGTGGCGCCAGTCTACCTAGACTGGTCCGACAAGCCCATCACCTTCGACCAAGCCGACCACCCCGACCATGTGCCGAGCCCGGGAAAATACCCGCTCGTCGTCGACCCCGTCATCGGCGACGTCAGGCTCACCAAAGTCCTCATGGACGGAGGCAACAGCCTCAACATCATCTACGCCGAGACCCTCGGGCTCCTGCGTGTCGATCTGTCCTCCGTCCGGGCAGGCGCTGCGCCCTTCCATGGGATCGTTCTCGGGAAGCGCGTCCAGCCCCTCGGACAACTCGACCTTCCCGTCTGCTTCGGAACACCCTCCAACTTCCGAAGGGAGACCCTAACGTTCGAGGTGGTCGGGTTCCGAGGAACCTACCACGCGGTACTGGGAAGACCATGCTACGCGAAGTTCATGGCCGTCCCCAACTACACCTACCTGAAGCTCAAGATGCAGGGCCCCAATGGGGTCATCACCGTCGGCCCCACGTACAAACACGCATTCGAGTGCGACGTGGAGTGCGTGGAGTACGCCGAGGCCCTCGCCGAGTCCGAGGCCCTCATCGCCGACCTGGAGAGCCTCTCTAAGGAGGTGCCAGACGTGAAGCGTCATGCCGGCAACTTTGAGCCAGGGAGACGGTTAAGGCCGTCCCCCTCGACCTCAGCGGCGACGCCTCCAAGCAGATCCGGATCGGCTCCGGGCTCGATCCCAAATAGGAAGCAGTGCTCGTCGACTTTCTCCGCGCGAACGCCGACGTCTTCGCGTGGAGTCCCTCGGACATGCCCGGCATATCGAGGGATGTCGCCGAGCACTCGCTGGACATCCGAGCCGGAGCCCGACCCGTCAAGCAGCCTCTGCGCTGATTCGACGAGGAGAAGCGCAGGGCCATAGGCGAGGAGATCCACAAGCTAATGGTGGCAGGGTTCATCAAAGAGGTATTCCATCCCGAATGGCTTGCCAACCCTGTGCTTGTGAGAAAGAAAGGGGGGAAATGGCGGATGTGTGTAGACTACACTGGTCTGAACAAAGCATGTCCGATGGTTCCCTACCCTCTGCCTCGCATCGATCAAATCGTGGATTCCACTGCTGGGTGCGAAACCCTGTCTTTCCTCGATGCCTACTCAGGGATCACCAAATCAGGATGAAAGAGTCCGACCAGCTCGCGACTTCTTTCATCACACCCTTCGGCATGTACTGCTATGTCACCATGTCGTTCGGCTTGAGGAATGCGGGCGCGACGTACCAGCGGTGCATGAACCATGTGTTCGGCGAACACATTGGCCGCACGGTCGAGGCCTACGTCGATGACATCGTAGTCAAGACGAGGAAAGCCTCCGACCTCCTTTCCGACCTTGAAGTGACATTCTGATGTCTCAAGGCGAAAGGCGTCAAGCTCAATCCCGAAAAGTGTGTCTTCGGGGTGCCCCGAGGCATGCTCTTGGGGTTCATCGTCTCCGAGCGGGGCATCGAGCCAACCCGGAGAAGATCGCAGCCATCACCAGCATGGGGCCCATCAAGGACTTGAAAGGCGTACAGAGGGTCATGGGATGTCTCGCGGCTCTGAGCCGCTTCATCTCACGCCTCGGCGAAAGAGGTCTACCTCTGTACCGCCTCTTAAGGAAGGCCGAGTGCTTCACTTGGACCCCTGAGGCCGAGCAAGCCCTCGGGAACCTGAAGGCGCTCCTCACGAAGCCGCCTATCTTGGTGCCCCCAGCTGCCGAAGAAGCCCTCTTGGTCTACGTCGCCGCGACCACTCAGGTGGTTAGCGCCTCGATTGTGGTCGAGAGGCAAGAAGAAGGGCATGCATTGCCCGTTCAGAGGCCAGTCTACTTCGTCAGCGAGGTACTGTCTGAAACCAAGATCCGCTACCCACAAGTTCAGAAGCTGCTGTACGCGGTGATCCTGACACGACGGAAGTTGCGACACTACTTCGAGTCTCATCCGGTAACTGTGGTGTCATCCTTCCCCCTGGGGGAGATCATCCAGTGCCGGGAGGCCTTGGGTAGGATTGCAAAGTGGGCGGTGGAAATCATGGGTGAGACAATCTCGTTCGCCCCTCGGAAGGCCATCAAGTCCCAGGTCTTGGCAGACTTCATGGCCGAATGGGTCGACACCCAGCTACCGACAGCTCTGATCCAACCGGAGCTCTGGACCATGTTCTTCGACGGGTCGCTGATGAAGACAGGAGCCGGTGCAGGCCTACTCTTCATCTCGCCCCTCGGGAAGCACCTACGCTACGTGCTACGCCTCCATTTCTCGGCATCCAACAATGTGGCTGAGTCCGAGGCTCTGGTCAACGGATTGCGGATCGCCATCGAGTTAGGGGTCCGACGACTCGATGCTCGCGGTGACTCGCAGCTCGTCATCGACCAAGTCATGAAGAACTCCCACTGCCGCGACCCGAAGATGGAGGCCTATTGCGATGAAGTTCGGCGCCTGGAAGACAAGTTCTACGGGCTCGAGCTCAACCACATCGCCCGGCGCTACAACGAGACTGCGGACGAGCTGGCTAAAATAGCCTCGGGGCGAACAGCAGTTCCCCCGGACGTCTTCTCCCGAGACCTGCATCAACCCTCCGTCAAGATCGACGACACGCCTGAGCCTGAGGCACCCTCGGCCCAGCCCGAGGTACCCTCGGCACAGTCCGAGGCACCCTCGGCTCGGCCCGAGGCACCCTCGGTTCGGCCCGAGGTACCCTCGGCCCCCGAGGGCGAGATGCTGCGCGTCGAGGGGGAGCAAAGCGGGGTCACGCCTGATCAAAACTGGCAGACCCCGTACCTGCAATATCTCTACCGAGGAGAGCTACCCTCCGACCGGGACGAAGCTCGGCGGGTGGCGCGGCGCGCCAAGTCGTTCGTCTTGCTGGGAGATGAGAAGGAGCTCTACCACCGCAGCCCCTCTAGCATCCTCCAGCGATGCATCTCCATCGCCGAAGGTCAGGAACTCCTGCGAGAGATACACTCGGGGGCTTGCGGCCATCACGCAGCGCCTCGAGCCCTTATCGGGAATGCTTTCCGACAAGGCTTCTACTGGCCCACGGCGGTGGCCGACGCCACTAGAATTGTCCGCGCCTGCGAAGGGTGTCAGTTCTACGCAAGGCAGACCCACCTGCCCGCTTAGGCTCTGCAGACGATACCCATCACCTGGCCTTTTGCTGTGTGGGGTCTGGACCTCGTCGGCCCCTTGCAGAAGGCACCCGGGGGCTACACGCACCTGTTGGTCGCTATCGACAAATTCTCCAAGTGGATCGAGGTCCGACCCCTAAACAGTATCAGGTCCGAGCAGGCGGTGGCGTTCTTCACCAACATCATCCATCGTTTCGGGGTCCCGAACTCTATCATCACCGACAACGGCACCCAGTTCACCGGCAGAAAGTTCCTGGACTTCTGCGAGGATCACCACATCCGGGTGGACTGGGCCGCCGTAGCTCACCCCATGTCAAATGGGCAGGTAGAGCGTGCCAACGGCATGATTCTACAAGGGCTCAAGCCTCGGATCTACAACGACCTTTACAAGTTCGGCAAGCGATGGATGAAGGAACTCCCCTCGGTGGTCTGGAGCCTGAGGACAACACCGAGCCGAGCCACGGGCTTCACGCCGTTCTTTCTAGTCTACGGGGCCGAGGCCGTCTTGCCCACAGACCTGGAATACGGCTCCCCGAGGACAAGGGCCTATGCCAGCCAAAGCAACCAAGCTAGTCGAGAAGACTCGCTGGACCAGCTGGAAGAGGCTCGGGACAGGGCCTTACTACACTCGACGCGGTACCAGCAGTCCATGCGACGCTACCACGCCCGGGGGGTCCGGTCCCGAGACCTCCAGGTGGGCGACCTGGTGCTTCGGCTACGACAAGACGCCCGAGGGCGGCACAAGCTCACGCCCCCCTGGGAGGGGCCGTTCGTCATCGCCAAAGTTCTGAAGCCCGGAACGTACAAGCTGGCCAACAGTCAAGGCGAGGTCTACAGCAACGCTTGGAACATCCAACAGCTACGTCGCTTCTACCCTTAAGATGTTTTCAAGTTGTTCATATACCTCGCTCCCACGCAAAGTTTAGTCATCAAGGAAGGGTCGACCTCGCCTCGGCAAAGCCCGACCCTCCCTCGGGGGCTAAAAGGGGGGAACCCCCTCTGCGTCGGATTTTTTCCTCGAAAAAAGATCCCTTCTGCCAGAATGTCTTTCGTGCTTTTTGACTACTTCGAAAGTGGATCCTGGAAACGACGGAGTACACGTAAGCAGCCAAGGCTGACCGAGCCGAGGGACTCCTACGCCTCCGGGATACGGATACCTCACTCGTCACCTTTACACGGGGCGACTCACGCTTGGTGAAGCGGTTCAGACAACCAACAAGCGAGTCTTAGTGCTTGAAAATGAGGAAAAAACACGGCTCCGTGCCGAGATTACACACATGTTCAGGCCTCGACAGCCACAATGAACAAAAACACTGGCATTCGAAGTGCCATCACAGACGGAACTCTAGTTCCGTCCCCGCAGGTATGAACAACCTCCACACCGGGGAGCCTGCGGGGCGACGAGCACCGGGGGACCCGCCAGCGACCTCTGCAGCAGCAGCCATGGTCCCAGGACGGACGCGGCCGCCGGAGGGCTCTCGTTCGCGTTCCCGCTCAAGGGACGCGAACCAGCTATTAAAGCCAAAGAGCGGGCCGCTCCAAAGCGCACCGGCAGGTCCTCGCTCCCGTCCTCGCCACGAAAGCGAGGAAGAGGGCGGAATGTTGCATCCTAGCTGGGCAGCAACAGTTCGCCTTCCCCGGCATGGCTGGAGGACGTCTCCTCCGCAGAGCTGGAGGATGGTTGCCACCACCAGAAGCTGGAAGAAGAGGTGGCCAGCCGGCCCGCGCGGGAGGTAGAGCCCCGGCTCGCCTCGCTCCCCGCCCCAGCAAGGATGACGAACATCCTTGAGGCTGAGGGCGGGACCAAGATCACAGCCCGGCTTGCCTCTCCCCATCCAGGGGCTCGAGGTCACCGTTTTGGGTGACCACCGGCGGAGGGGTGCAACCGGGCGGTATGATGAAAATCCTTGAAGCCGAACGATGGCTGAAAGGTACCAACTCCCACGGAGTTGCGTTCCTCCAACGACGAGGCAGAAAGACGGCGGGTATCCCCCATCCGGGGGCTTGGAAGGTGGAAAGACACGATGCATAAGGGAGCGCGAAGACATGGTCGCCTTCCAAGGGGGTCACCCTCCTTTTAAAGGCGGCTCTCCCTACTTGCGTCCCCAGCCGTCGTGGGCTGAGTCTTCACCAACACACTCCAAGGTCCTCCCCTACGGCGCGGGGGCTGGGTCCCACACGTCATGCAAGCCGGCTCAGAGCAGAAGAAGCCAAACCGCCGTGCGCGGTGCGTACAACCGCCCAGCGGTTACAAGCGGCCCTCCACTTTTGCCCAGACCAGCAGGAGAAAGGGCGGGCAGCCATGCAGGCGGCATGCAACCGCGCCAAGTGGGCGCACTTCTCCGACTCCCAACACGCCCGGCATGGAGGCCCAGGCCCACGCGTCATGCAACCGGCGCGCCGAATGCTTCGTGCATGCAGCTACATCGCCACCTGCACCACCACCGCGCCTCCTCGACTGCGGAACCAATACCGCGACTCGAGGCGACCCAGCGCACGACCCAGCAGCGCCAGCCTGGCGCGACGGTCAATACGGCCAAAAATGGGCCGGCAGTAATGGCGGTGGCAGGCGGGCAGGAGCAGCGGTCATGTCGTCAGCCAAGCCTACGTCCCATCCAGGGGCGACGAGAGAACCCTCTCTCACGGCGTGAAGACAACGCGCCTGTGTTCCGTTCCTCGAACGGCTCGCGCACGCGCAACGGCCGCCTCGCGAACCACTCGCCCCGTCGCATTAACTCCGCGGCGGGACAGGCGGCGCCTCTGGCAGGAGAAGCGGGCGACGCTTCGCCTTCGCCATAATGACCACGCCAGAAAAGGTACGTCGCGTCGTTCGATTTCGTATCCTTTTCCTTTTTTCCTCTTTCTCTCTCTTGCAACAGGGACCGGGAAAGGGGGATACCCCGAAAAGGATCCTTCCCCGTGAAGGAACCAGGCTCCGAGCCTCCCTACTGATCAGAGGTTCGAAGGCTGGCCCCTCGGAAGGGTTCAACAGCCGCCTCAGAGCGCGTGGGCTCCACACCCACTACTGGTCAGAGGTTCGAAGGTCGACCCCTCGGAAGGGTTCAACGGCCGCCTCAGGCTACTCGGGCTCCGCGTCCACTACTGATCAGGGGTTCGAAGGCTGGCCCCCGAAGGGTTCACAGCCGCCTCAGACACAGAGCGAGGGATGACCATGGGTACGTTTGATACATAACCAAGGCTCGGGTTGCGCTCCCGAGGTACCCTAGGACATTTTCGAGACCAGCGGGAACGATCTTGTAACGGAATCCCATCAGAGGGAGGCATCGAGCCCTCGGACCCCGTCGCCAGAGGACCGGGTCCGGCAGATCACCCGCAGGTACTTTTGGGCGCGCCTCTGGGCCTCTAGCCGACCCCTAACGAACGGGGCACGGACGTCCACTCGGATCACCCGCCTGCAGCTCACCGGAGACACCATGTTCGGCGCCCACCGAGGGCAACATGGCGCTCTCCCCCCCTCCTCCTTGCGGAAAGGCGACGCAGGGGCGTATGTAAAAAAGTCGAGTCTGACCCTGATCGCCCTCTCGCCCTGTGCAGAGGCTCGGGGGCTGCTCTCGCAAACCCGGCTCCGGCCACACCGTTGACAGCGTCAACATACCAGCCCGAGAACTTGGGACCCGACCGTACACCCGGGCTACGGCCAGCTCGCATGAGGGAACGACCAAACCAGCCGAAGCATTACACGAGGCATTAAGACCTCGGAGGAGTCAAACCACTCCTCCGAGGCCTCGGGAACTACACCCGCCGGAACAAAACGCAACCGAGAAAGGTTGGTCCCCCTTGCAAAAAAGTGTGACGAAAGCCTCCAAGCGAGTGCTAACACTCCCTTCGAGGCTCGGGGGCTACTGTCGGGGACCATAATTATGGGTACCCTCAAGGCTCCTAATTCTCAGCTGGTAACCCCCATCAGCATAAAGCTGCAAAGGCCTGATGGGTGCGATTAAGTCAGGGATCAGTCCATTCGAGGGACTCGATCACGCCTCGCTCGAGCCTAGCCTCGAACAAGGGCAGCCGACCCCAGAGGATCTCCGTCTCGCCCGAGGCCCCCCTCCAGCGGCGAACATATTTCCGGCTCGCCCGAGGCCCTGTCTTCGCCAAGAAGCAACCCTGACCAAATCGCCGCACCGACCGACCAAATCGCAGGAGCATTTAATGCGAAGGTGGCCTGACACCTTTATCCTGACGTGCGCCCCTCAGCCGACAGAGCCGAAGTGACCGCCGTCACTTCGCCGCTCCACTGACCGGTCTGACAGAAAGACAGCACCGCCTGCGCCGCTCCGACTGCGGTGCCACTTGACAGAGTGAGGCTGACAGGCAGTCAGGCCCGACCGCAGGCACCATAGGAAGCTCCGCTCCGCCCGACCCAGGGCTCGGACTCGGGCTAAGCCCCGGAAGACGGCGAACTCCGCTCCTCCCGACCCAGGGCTCGGACTCGGGCTAAGCCCCGGAAGACGGCGAACTCCGCTCCGCCCGACCCAGGGCTCGGACTTGGGCTCAGCCCCAGAAGACGACGAACTCCGCTGCGCCCGACCCAGGGCTCGGACTTGGGCTCAGCCCCAGAAGACGACGAACTCCGCTCCGCCCGACCCAGGGCTCGGACTTGGGCTCAGCCCCGGAAGACGACGAACTCCGCTCCGCCCGACCCAGGGCTCGGACTCCACCCTGGCCTCAGCCGACGGTCTCCGCCTCGCCCGAACCGAGGGCTCGGACTCAACCTCGGCCACGGAAGACAGACTCGACCTCAGCTTCGGAGGAGCTTCCACATCACCCAACCTAGGGCGCAGACCTGCCATGTCAACAGGAGGCGCCATCATCACCCTACCCCGAGCTGACTCGGGCCACGGGGAACAAGACCGGCGTCCCATCTGGCTCGCTCCGCCAGATAGGCAATGATGGCGCCCCGCATACTCTGTGACGACGGCGGCTCTCAGCCCCCTTACGGAAGCAAGGGGACGTCAGCAAGGATTCAGCAGCTCCGACAGCTGTCCCTCCGCCAGGCTCCAGCACTCCTCCGACGGCCACGACATCACACCAGCTGGGTGCCAAAATCTCTCCGGCTGCCACAACGGCATGTACTTAGGGCACTAGCTCTCCTCCGCTAGACACGTAGCACTCTGCTACACCCCCCCATTGTACACCTGGATCCTCTCCTTACGCCTATAAAAGAAAGGACCAGGACCCTCTTAGAAAAGGTTGGTCGCGCGGGGACGAGGATGAGACAGGCGCTCGCGTGAGGCCGCTCGCTCCCTCTCCCGCGTGGACGCTTGTAACCCCCTACTGCAAGCGCACCTGACCTGGGTGCGGGACGAACACGAAGGCCGCGGGATTTCCACCTCTCTCACGCCCATCTCCGGACACCTCACTTCCCCCCTTCGCGCTCGGCCTCGCGTCGACCCATCTGAGCTGGGGCACGCGGCGACATTCACTCGTCGGCTTAGGGACCCCCCGGTCTCGAAACGCCGACAAATTCTTTATCACTTAACTCATATAACCTAATGCATCATTTCAAGTGATAAAGAGTTTGAAATAACAAGGAAAGGGTAAATGCACCGGGGCTTGCCTTGTGTTGTAGGAGGCTTAGGTTCTGTCCCACAGTTATCAAAGTAGAAGTTGTTCTCGACAGGCAGAATTTCAGCTTGCGGGGCAACTTCTTGTTCGACTACCACTTCTTCTTCGTTTTCTATACATAACAATACATATACATGAATTCTTATGTGATGTTATGAATATGCAGTTATAATAGAAGCACGCTAAGTTGTATCTTGAATACAACTTTTCTTCACGGTACACCTGAGTCACTTGAGTTTCCGGAGCTAGTATTCTATTAAGGTTAGACAATTATACCTTAGTAAGCTAGTGTCTTAGGGTTGGGACCAAACAATGTCCAAAGCATGTCAAACTCTACCCAAGGGCTTTAATCCTCAATTTAAGCTTACCCAAAAAGTTTTATTATTTTTTGAGCTACCAAAATAATTCTAAAATTCTAAAAGGCTAGATTTAGGCATCTTTAAATACTAAATAATTCTAGGTTTGAACTAAAAATCTTGGAACTATTTTTATTAAATACTAGATAATTTAGGAGTCTAGCAAAATTGGTCCTTAAATTTTTACCATTTTTCTAGAATTTTCTATAAATTTCTAAGTCTGGAAGAAAAAAGAAAAAGGAAAAAAATGAATAGTGCTTGGCTGAATCCAGCCCAAACCGGCCCATGACCAGGTGAAACACGCCCGCGCGCGCCCGCGCTGATGGTTTTGCACAGAGGACCTCTGTTAGTTGAATAACCGGAAAAGAATCCCTGGCACTATTCCCTTGTCTCACTGATGTTTGCGCAAAAACCCTCGCACTTCTATTTCTTCACAGCACTCGGTCCACGCCGAGCACCAGGCCGGAGTCGTGATTCTACGATGATGGTGACCCCAACAAGAGACGATAAGCATACAAATATCGTGCGTAAGCCTACCCGGGCAAAAGCCCTCACTCAATTGGATAGGCTTAACCCTAATCGATGCTTGTTCACGGTCACGACGGTGCAAGAGCTCCGGTGAGCGTGTTCTGGGCAACTAAACGCAGTAGCGCTAAAATTAAAGCTAGGGTGAGCTTTATTTATTTACCCGAGATCGTGTACATGTACTAATTTGGACCGAACGGGGATGGAAGAGTGGGTCGACAGAGGGGGTGCCCGCGGCGGCGTTCTATGGTGGTGACGCGACATTCCGGGATTTTGGCTACGGTAGAGTTTAATTGGCTGGCACAATATGCAACCCGAGGCTAAAGGTATGCCAAAACAAGAGTTAGACGGGTGTGAACTGACGCAAGGAAGGCTGGCCACAGATGGATCCTTCACGGCAGCGAAAATGACCAAACCTAGGGAAATCCGGTGATCTCTGTCGATGGTGGATGAAAAGAAATGGCTAGTGAGCCGTTAGCTCCGTAACTAAGAGGCGAAGACCAGTGCTCGGTTAATTTGGATATCGAGGGTAAGGACACGGTGAATTTATAGGACTGGTGACCCATGGTGGCGGTCCAGGCGATAAGCTTCACCGGACCTCGTTGGCCATCACCGGTGACATCGAGCGCGGTCCTTTTCTAGGTGTTAGACACGGCTTGCCGCGACAGCAACACGGTTAAATTAGTGATGATGTGGATCAACGGAAGGAAGCGGCGCCGGCGGCCAGGTACGGCCACAAGGGCTAGCAGCCACGTGGCGATCGGGGCATTCGCGCGCCACGACGGCGATCTTACCCCATCCGCAAATATCCCAGCGAAAAGATGCCAGCCGAGCACCATCCGGGACCCTGCGTGAATCACGGCGTCGATCAACGCTGGCGGCAAGATGCACCTCACCACGGATATTTCAATTACTGTACCATCACACTCTAATTCAGTCATTCTGACAGAGCAGATTGAGAAGCCAAATTCTCCAGTTTTCATGTGGAGAGCTACCAATTCGACTACATGAAAGTTGTTGTTCCACATACCAGCTCTGATTTTGTTATAGCAACTATAATCAAACACTCACTAGATCCTACTTTAAATCACCCCCAAAGTTTCGTTCACTGTTAGCCAAGTTCAGTCTTTAGTGGTGACTGACAGTCCAACTTCATGCTCATTTTTCTCCAATTTTTGTACAGCACCAATGCTTAGTCACTTAATCAATCTTGTTCCTCTAACATAGCTCTACAAGTTTGCTAAATTTCGTACTGCACGCGAAATTTCATATCGCAGGCGATTAACTTTGGCTAATAGTTCAGCAATGTGGCGACTATCGCGCGCACGCTCGCTACACCCGTGGCGTAGCTCAGACCTGAGGCAATCCACTCTCTGGCCTCCAAATCCCCGATAGGGTCGTTACTTCCACTGCTTCTTCCTTCATGCTTGGAGGCCAGCTGATGTCGAGGCACACCCTGAGGTCCAGTTAATTTGCGCTGGGTAGTTTTTGTGCGCGCCATATCTCCATAAGAGGGGAAAATTTTATTTAGTATAGTTTAAACATGATGCATGCAAAACCTAATTATTATGGGATCAATCTTTCGTCGATCCCCTACTTCCTTACATATATTGCACTCTGTTACTCGACTTTAAAAGATAAGGGACTACCAGAAAGTGGTAATATAAGAATGAAAGAATGTTTCAAGGTAAGTGTTTGAAAACTCTTTTGAAGTACTACGTAATGTCTGAAGAGACGGGCTTCACTCTGATACCAGCTGTCACGGAACCTCCCAAGGTATTAGGCCCACCTACAGATGTCCTTGTCATAAGGACCTCGAACAACCATGTAGATGCACATAATCACTCGACAAGTTCGGTCGTCTGTATCATCATATCGCCCAAGAGCGCTTCACTTTACTGGATTGCTACGTGTAGGGCAGTGACCAAGTCTTCATATCCGAGAAGTAGCGGTGATCCGAATCGATTAATACTCATCTGAGGATCTCCAACCACACGACATATGTAGCACTTACCCTTGCATATATCAACTCACCACTGGGTTTCTCAAGACCAGAACGGGTTCACACCAACCGAGAACACAGATACACCACCGTCTAGCCTCTTGCCACGGAGGGTACATGCTACTCTCGCCATCTCTCCACTCCCATTGCGTGGTGGCCTTTCTGGTATTGGTCCGACTGAGGCAAAGCTTACCCAAGACGAGGCATGTGGCCAGTTAAAGGGTCCTCGATCAGCAAGCCTACATCGACACGGTCCTTAAGAGACTCAGACGGAGACACTACATCGAGACTTCCTTCTCGTGCAAGTCACCCGCCTGGTCTCATCTTTATCATTTACAACCCAAGGTTTGGTACCTGTCAGAGGTACATCTTTTCCGATGTTGAACCCATCATGGCCATGATGGATTCACCATCAAGTCTTTTCTTTGAAAACTTCCCATCCCATATGAAGCATCATCTTTGTTTAAAACAAAACATTTTGTTTTATAAGGAAAGACTAAGCATCAGAAAACTTTTAAGTAAAATAGGTATCAAGGAATGGTAATCAATTCCAAGGAAGGAAATGCAGCAATTGTTTATCACTTAACTCCTATCACCTAATGCATCATTTCAAGTGATAAAGAGTTTGAAATAACAAGGAAATGGTAAATGCACCAGGGCTTGCCTTGGGTTGTAGGAGGCTCAGGGTCTGTCCCACAAATATCAAAGTAGAAGTTGTTCTCGACAGGTGGAATTTTAGCTTGCGGGGCAACTTCTTCTTCGACTACCACTTCTTCGTTTTCTATACATAACAATACATATACATGAATGTTTATGTGATGTTATGAATATGCAGTTATAATGGAAGCACACTAAGTTGAATCTTGAATACAACTTTCCTTCACGGTACACCTGAGTCACTAGAGTTTCCGGAGCTAGTATTCTATTAAGGTTAGGCAATTATACCTTAGTAAGCTAGTGTCTTAGGGTTGGGATCAAACAATGTCCAAAGAATGTAAAACTCTACCCAAGGGCTTTAATCCTCAATTTAAGCTTACCCTAAAAGTTTTATTATTTTTGGAGCTACCAAATTAATTCTAAAATTCTAAAAGGCTAGATTTAGGCATCTTTAAATACTAAATAATTCCAGGTTTGAACTAAAAATCTTGGAACTATTTTTATTAAATACTAGATGAATTTAGGAGTCTAGCAAAATTGGTCCTATAATTTTACCATTTCTCTAGAATTTCCTATAAATTTCTAAGTCTGGCAGAAAAAAGAAAAAGGAAAAGAATGAATAGTGCTCGGCTGAATCCAGCCGAAACCGGCGCATGACCAGGCGAAACGCGCCCGCGTTGATGGTTTTGCGCAGAGGCCCTCGGTTATTTGAATAACCAAAAAAGAATCCCTGGCACTATTCCCTTGTATCACTGACGTTTGCGCAAAAACCCTCGCACTTCTATTTCTTCACATCACTCGGTCCACGACGGAACCGCGCCGAGCACCAGGCCGGAGTCACGATTCTACGGTGATGGTGACCCGAACAAGAGACTATAAGCATACGAATATCGTGCGCAAGCCTACCCAGGCAAAAGCCCTCACTCAATTGGATGGGCTTAACCCTAATCGATGATTGTTCACGGTCACGGCGGCGCAAGAGCTCCGGTGAGCGTGTTCTGGGAAACTAAACACAGTAGCGCCGAAATTGAAGCTAGGGTGAGCTTTATTGGTTCACCCGAGATCGTGTACACGTACTAATTTGGACTGAACGGGGATGGAAGAGTTCTATGGTGGCGACGCGGCGTTCTGGGATTTTGGCTACGGTAGAGTTCAATTGGCTGGCACAGTAAGTAACCCGAGGCTAAAGGTATGCCAAAACAAGAGTTAGACGGGTGTGAACTGACCCGAGGAAGGTTGGCCACAGATGGATCCTTCACGACGGCGAAAATGACCAAACCCAGGGAAATCCGGTGATCTCTATCGATGGTGGATGAAAAGAGATGGCTAGTGAGCTGTTAGCTCCATAACTAAGAGGCAAAGATCAGTGCTCGGTTAATTTGGACGTCGAGGGTAAGGACACGGTGAATTTATAGGACTGGTGACCCACGATGGCAGTCCAGGTGATAAGCTTCACCGGACCCTGTTGGCCATCACCGGTCACGTCGAATGCGGTCCTTTTCTAGGATTTGACACGTCTCGCCACGATAGTAACACGGTTAAATCAGCGATGTCGTGGATCAATGAAAGGAAGTGGCGCCGGCGGCCAGGTACGACCACAAGGGCCAGCAGTCGCGTGGTGACCGGGGCATTCGCGCGCCACGGCGGCGATCTTACCCCATCTGAAAATATCCCAGTGAAAAGATGCCCATCGAGCACCATCTGGGATGCTGCACGAATCACGACGCCGATCAACGCCGGCAGCGAGATGCACATCACCACAGATATTTCAGTTATTGTACCATCACAATCTAATTCAGTCATTCTGACAGAGCAGATTGAGAAACCAAATTCTCCAGTTTTCATGTGAAGAGCTACCAATTCGACTACATGAAAGTTGTTGTTTAACATACCAGCTCTGATTTTGTTATAGCAACTATAATCAAACACTCACTGGATCCTACTTTAAATCGCCCCCAAAGTTTATCAGAGTTCACAGTTAGCCAAGTTCAGTCTTCAGTGGTGACTGACAGTCCAACTTCATGCTCATTTTTCTCCAATTTTTGTACAGCACCAATGCTTTGTCACTTAATCAATCATGTTCCCCTAACATAGCTCTACAAGTTTGCTATATTGACCTAAGGAAAAATCCTCATAGATTAAGAAATACAAGGCTCCAAAGTCAGCTTAATCTCACTGATTTCAGAGTTAGTCGTATGGATGACCTTGTGATTTTTTCACAATTTAGTCCAATTTGTTCCACATTACTTGAAAATCCTCCAATGTAAAAGTTGTTTGGTTTTTGATATTCTACCCTTTTGATATATACACTTTGGTCCAAAAGTGTATAGAATTTGAAGTCACCATATAGGGCACAAATTAGGGTTTCTAGGGTTCCTTTTAGGGTTTTGGGTGCTTTAGGGTTTTTGTACCACTCAAATCCAACAAACTTAATCTCTTGTGAATATTTCCAATGGCTTTTGTGGTACTAATAATTTTGGCTTCACATTTACCCACATGCCCAAATCCCAGGGTTAAGTACCCTACACTAGGGTTAAGAATACTTCAAGCCACCACATCACACTTGTTTTGAAGTTTAACCTAGTGGATGCATTCTAGGTGTAACAAACAAAATAAAATGTCAATGCATATGATGTCATGCTCAAGTTTTAGTGCCAGTAACACCAGAGGTGTTACAACTTTCTTCTCGTGCAAGTCACCTGCCCGGTCTTGTCTTTATCATTTACAACCCAAAGTTTGGTACCTGACAGAGGTACATCTTTTCAGATGTTGAACCCATCACGGCCATGATGGATTCACCGTCACCAGTCTTTTCTTTGTAAAATCCCCATCCCATATGAAGCATAACCTTTTGTTTAAAACAAAACATTTTGTTTTTTAGAGCAAAGCTAAGCATTAGAAAACTTTTAAGTAAATCAAATAACAAGGATGATATTCAGTTTCCAAGGAAGGGAATGCAGCAATTGTTTAGCACACAACTCCTATCACCTAATGCATCAACTTAAGGTGATAAAGTTTTTAAAACATCAAGGAAAGGGGATAATGCACCGGGGCTTGCCTTGTGCTGTAGGAGGTTCCGGGTCTACTTCACAGATGTCGAAGTAGAAGTTATTCTCGGCTGGAGGATTCTCAGCTTGAGTGACAACTTCTTCAACCACAGTCTCTTCCTCGTTTTCTATACATGACAGTACATGTACATGAATGATTATGTGATGTTATGAATATGCAGTTACATAATTGAAACATACTAAGTTGTATCTTGAATACAACTTTCCTTCACGGTACACACTAATCACTAGGATTTCCTAAGTTGGTATTCTATCAGTATTAAGTAGCTAAACCCTAGGAGGCTAGTTATTGGGTTTGTGACCAAACAGTGTCCAAATCATTTCAAACTTCACCCAAGGTCTTCAATCATCATACTAAGCCTACCCAAAAAGTTTTACCATTTTGGAGCTACTAAATTATTTCTAAAATTCTTAAAGGCTTGGTTTGAGCATCTTTAAATGCTAAATAATTCCAGACTTGGGATAAAAATCTTATAACTATTTTTATTAAATACTAGATGATTTTAGGAGTCTAGCAAAATTGGTCTCATAATTTTATCGTTTTTCTACTATTTTCTACACATTTCCTAATTTGTCAGCAAAAAGAAAAAGAGAAAATGTGAATAGTGATGGGCCGGATCTAGCCCAGGCCAGCCCGCGAACAGAGGAAACACGCGCGAGCCTGCGCCCGCGCTGGCGAACTTACGCAGAGGCCCCTGGCCATTTGACAAACTCGTAAAGGGCCCACGACAATATTCCCCTGTCTCACTGACATTCACATAAAGGCCCTTCTATTTCTGTTTCTTCACCAATCACAACCCTGTCCACACCCCACGCGAACACCCGGCCAGAGTCGTGGTTTCACAGCCATGGCGACCCGTACAGGAGGCAATAAGCATACAGACATTGTGCGCATGTCTACCCGAGCAAAATCCCTCACTCAATTGGATGGGTTCGACCCTAATCGATGCTTGTTCACAGTCACGGCGGCGCAAGGGCTCCAGTGAGCGTGTTCTGAGCAACCAAACGCGATAGCGCCTAAACTGATTCACCAGAGATCAGGTACGCTCACGAATTTGGACAGAACGGGGGTGGAAGGGTGGGTCGAAGTGAGTGTGCGCTCGGAGGTGTTCTGTGGCGGCGAGATGATGTTCTCGATGCCCAATCGCGGTAGCGTTCAATCGGTTGGGCCGACGAGCTATGCTAACGTTTAAGGATGATAAAACATGGCACAAAAGGGGATGAACGGACCTGTAGATGGCTGGCCACGGCGCGAGGTTACTCGGCGGCGATCTTGGCCGATTTGGGGGAAATTCCAATTTCTCGGGCTACGGTAGCTAATCGGGGGCGAGAAGTGGTGTTCTGGTTTCGTAACGAGCTAACGGAGCAGGCAGGGGCATCAATTTATAGTGACCAGAAGCGGTGGCTCCGAATTTTGGACGAGAGGGAGTTTACGACAGCGTCGCGGTGAGTCACCGGAGTCACCAGACGTGGCACTCAATGAGGGTAAAGCCTGGGAGGGTAAGCGACTTTCTCACATGACCTACGGCGAGGTGATATGCGGCTTATGGCATGGCGCAACCGAAGTGAACGGCGGCAACCACGTCGACGGTCGCATGACCACGTCGCCGGGCAAGTGGGTACGGTGAGGCCGGCTCGATCCACTCCCCCTCCGATCTTTTTACGTTCCGCGGTAATATCCTCCCTGAGTTGGGAACGAATCATAGCGGCTGACGCAAATCACGGCGCGGGTTCACCGGCGGCGAGATTCATTGAATCTGATCTAGTTGAGTTATTGTACCATGCGATCCTCATCAGTGCGCCTGACAGAGCAAGTTAAAGGGCTTCGTTCTCCAATTTTCATGTGACAACCCACTAATCCGACTACAACAAAGTTGTTGCCTAATATACTAGCTTTGATTTTGTTATAGGGTTCTTAATTAGATTCTCACTGAATCATGCACAAATTGATCTCAAAGTTCATCAGAATTCACTGACAATTGAGTTTCAATATCTGACCCGACTGACAGCCTAACTCCCAGTCCATTTTCTCCAATTTCTGTACAGTTCTTGGGCTAGATCACTTAATCAAACTTGAATTACTAACATAGCTCTACAAGTTTGTTGTAGTGACCCCAAGCAAAATCCCCATAGATCAAAAGATATTAGGGCACAAACTTGGCCTGATGTCACTGATTTCAGAGTTAAGCCATATGGGTGCTCTTGAGATTTTTTTGCAATTAACTCCAAATTGTTCCACAAAACATGGAAATCTCCAAATGTAAAAGTTACTTATTTTTTAATACTCTACCACTTTGATACATGCACTTTGGTCCAAAAGTGTATATAAATTGATCCCAACTCATAGAGCACAAATTAGGGTTTCCAGGATTCTTATTAGGGTTTTGAGTGTTCTAGGGTTTATGTGCCACTCAAACTCTCCAAGTTAAGTCTCTTATGAACATCTCCACTAATCTTTGAGATAGTACTCAATTTGTTATCACACACACCCACATACCTCTATCCCTTCGTTAAGTACCCTATCTTAGGGTTTAAGGATCACTTCAATCATCACATCACACTTGTTTTGGAGTTTTTAGCCTAGTGAATGCATTCTAGGTGTAACATACATAATGAAATGTCAATGCATATGATGCCATGCAAGTTTTAGTTCTTGTAACACCAGGGGTGTTACATTCATCGTCCCATACTTTGAGACAGGCGGCCGCTGATTCGACCGGATGGGGAGAGGCATGTAACTTTATGTTCTCCCTACTTGTTTATATTATGTGTTCAAATTCATAATATAAACTAATACTTTTTATTTATCACTTGGAAAGGTCTTGGAAGGTTGTGGAGAATGCTGGGGGTCACGGCCGCAACCCCAGTGGCATCCTTAGCCTGTTGTGCAAGGAACACTTCCCTGCACTAGTTCAGTACGCCGGAGTAACGGGCCTAACCTACACCTTCGACCATTATGTCGTCGCCCCCGATGCAGTAGACCGGGACGATAGGGAATTCAACAGCAAGGCAGAGCGGGTGAAGCAAGAGTTGTGGTTAAGTCTTACTATAATGTAAAATATGTTGCATTCATTACACATTCTTGAAATAATGTATGGATACATCGTCTTGGTATGCATGATTTCTTTAGATGCGAGGCTGGATATGAGGCTAGGACATGCACTACGAGGCACGAATCTAGGCCATCGTCAGCTACCACAGCTCCGTCCTTAGGGAGTGTCGCAGAACCTCCCAAGTTATTGGGCCTACATGCACCTGTCCTTGTCTCAAAGACCTCAGACAGCTATGCATGTGCACCAAACAACTTAACAGGATCTGTCCGAGTGCCCCGAGGACCCCGGATAAACGACTTACCGCCAAGATCGCAAGATTAAGTAAACACAAATCACACACCATCATTTGCAGTGGAAATAAATTCTCTATTGCAAAATGATTACATGTTACAATAAGTTTACATTATACAATTATCGGAGTGATTACAAAAGAGAGTGATTCAAAAGAATTATAATTTAAAATGAATAAAATATTTATAGTTTTTAAAATACATGCTAGCTTAATTGACAATCCTCAATAAAGAAGCTAAAGATGTGATATACTTATATAAAAAGGCCGAGCCCACCGGCACTTAGCACCATCCACACTATCCACAACAGAACAAACTTATAACCTGAAAAACAATAGGGAATAAAGCCCTGAGTACGCAATTACTCAGCAAGACTTACCCGACTAAAGAAAAGACTCTCAAGGATATGCTGGTTTGTTGGGAATCAAGGTAAAGCTCATCAAATTTCAAAGACTCGTTTTTGCAGAAAAGCTTACTAGTAGTGGATCCTTATGCCAACTTTTACTTCACAAATTAAGTACTTTTCCTGAATCTAGATTTGCCTAATCTAGAGCATTCAATTGTTCTACACTAGCTTCATTTTAACATCTTTAGTTTCACTTGTTAATTATGATGCAGGGCAGTGATCTAGTCTTCATATCCGAGAAGTAACAGCGATCCGAATCGATTAATACTCAGCTGAGGATCTCCAACCACACGACATATGTAGCACTTAACCCTTGCATATGTCAACTCGCCCACGGGTTTCTTAAGACCAGAACAGGTCCCCGCTAACCGAGAGCTCAGTACCCCACCATCCAGCCTCTTGCCAGGTGGATACACGATACTCTCGCCATCTCTCCACTCCCATTGCAGGCCGGCCTTTCTGGTATTGGTCCGACCGAGGCTAAGCTTACCCATGATGAGGCATGTGGCCAGTTAAAGGGTCCTAGATCAGCAAGCCTACTTTCGGTACGGTCCTTAATCGACACAAACGGGCGACCTTTCCTGCTCAACGTCTGGTCTCATATTAAAATAATTCTGAAAATCTGGAACCTATTAGAGGTACCCTACCGAAATGATGAAGTCATCAAGACCTTTGATACCTTCATCATTCCAGCCCCTTTTTCTTTGTAAAAACATGATTCATACATCAAAATATTTTGTTCCTTGTCTATAAGCAGGCTAAGCATATCTAGATTTTCAAATCAGGTATCAAGGATGATAATCAATAATTCAAGGAAGTTATGCAGCAAAGGTTTACCCATTCAACTCCTACCACCTAATGCAGCATATAAGTGATAAAATGTTTTTAAAACAGCAAGGAGGTGGCAAATGCACTGGGGCTTGCCTGGGATAACACTAGGTTAGTGTTGTTAGACGATGACCACTTGGCGACCAGCCTTGTGTGTTGGCACTGGTTCAGTCTGTCCATCCTTAAGTTTGTTCATTAGCATCACCTTGCGAAGAAACCAATACTTAACACCATCTTGTGGTCGACCGAGCTCTAGTCCTTCACATCACGTGATCACTTATCGTACCTAAATGATATGCATAATGCACATGAGCATGGACATAAAAAAGCACAATATAGATAAGCTATACTAAAGAGGATAATACTTAAAACAAACATTACAACCCTTGGGATAACTACTAGATACATTTAATTCTATATCAGTCATGACTTTCTAGTCAAATGGACCTAACCAAATATCAAGAAAACAATACATCATATTTAGACAACAAGGCATATTTGATTAAGCATTTATTTGCAACTACGTAAGCATAAGGGCATAGCCAAAGCTAATTCCAAGTCACCCGTATTGTAATCAATGAATTACCAGTTAATTAAGCTGCATGATCATTACTACCTGGATACTTTACTCCCCAACCAAAAACTCAAGTCACAACATGAAAAGGCTTAGAGATATATAAATCCAAAATACTATCCCTTACTAACTTTCTATTAGCAATGGAGAACACTTAAACGACATGACCTGATAGAATCAATATGACAAACCAGTAATAACCATAAATAAATCTCCATCCTCCGTGATTTATTAACTTAAGCAATTAATATAGAAGATGAAACTTTTTAAGACAAGGTATGCAAGCAACCAAACAATAGAAATTCACACAAATAACACTAATACTTAATGGCAAGATGTCACAAACAGTCTTAATTAAGCACTAGATAGGTTTATATACCCCAACACAACGATCATGTTCTCCAATTTACTCGAACCTAATCCGAACATTAAGAAACATCCATATGCAGTTATAAGACTTCATTAACTAAGACAAGAACTAACCAAATCTAGGTATTCACACAAAAGAAACTCCATATAGTCATTTTAATACTAGCTGAATTTGGACAGCAGAACAGCAACCATTTGTTTAGCTCATAACTCACAAAATAGGCATCCAAAAATAGTAAACTAAGACTTTCTGGAAAGCTTAGACAGTCCTCTATAACTCTTATATTATCATCACAACATGATTCGACAGTTTGAATGGTCAAACAGTGCTAAACTTTAATTCTGTCCAGATTTGAACAAAATTCGGCTCTTCACCTCAAAAATCCATAACTGGAGTTTCAGAAATCCAAATCAGGTGATCCTAGACTTTTTAGAAAGCTAAAAGAATTATCTATAATTCATTTATAATCATCTCAAAGTGATTCAATGTGTATCGAAGTCGGTTAATACACACAAACATTGTTGTCCAGATTTGGACAGATTCAGACTCTATAGTTCAAACAGCTTTAACTTGGTCTCTAGACCACCAAAAAGGGTGCTCCAAAATTTGTTGGAAAGATTAAGCAAAGTACTACAATTCTTTTATAATTACTAAGGGCTAATTTTTAGTTTACCTTAATCAAACAAGGCAGTTTTCGAAACCTGTACAGAATCTGGACAGATTCTGAAACTGGACTTGGAAAAATCATAACTCCTAAACTACTACACCTATGGTTATGAAATTTTTACACAAGTAAGATAAAGAAGTTCTCTACAACTTTCCTATATACCATTACTATAGAAAACATGGTTCACTTCATTGAAGTAGTTGCATAACTAAAACTGGTCATGCAATCCCAAACAACAAAAATTAATTTAGTTCCTATTTAGTTTCTAAAAATTTTAGCTTCTATAATTACTATGTTCTTGAAACATCCTAAGACAAGGCATTCATGTCATCACACATTAGGTGTTCATTCAAGCAACACTAATAACTCTCATCGGCAAAGTGCTAGAATTAATAAGCATATTCTTGGCACTACTAATTTAACCATACCGCACCAATTCATCTCCCAAAGTACTCTTTTTCTAAGCAAACATCATCTCCGCATACATAGAAACTAATTAATCACATATATAGACTAATATACTTCATAATCAAGCACACAATCAATTCACATGACTTTCATTTTATCAAACACATAGAGCGCAAAAACAGCTAGGCAGCAGCAGGTGCTCACTGAGGTCGACAACAAGGCCGGGGCTGCGCAGATCCGGAGCGGAGCTCGCTGCGGTATTTCATCGAGCATATCGAGGGCGCGACACGAAGGGGTTTCATGGCTGTTGCTGTTGTACCGTGGTCGGGCATGAGGATAATCTGCGCAGGGCCAATCAGCAAGATTCGAGCAGGAAGAGATGGAGTAGAGGTAGCGCTTGACAAACCTAGGGCAGTGGAGGGAGCTCACCATGGGAACCTAGGGCAGTGGAGGGAGCTCACTATGGGAGAAGCTGCAGGCACGACCAAGTTGAAACCGAGCAGAGGATGGGCGAGCTCGGACTGACGACGGACTCCATGGCAGGGGGATAGGAACGGCAAGCAGGGAGGAGTAGAGCCGAACCAGGGGCTGGCGCGCGGCACAGGAGGAGCGAGCTGAGGGAGCTCGACTGCGCGGCGACCAGGGAGCTCGACGGGGAGCGTGAGAAGGGAGAAGCAAGGGGCGCGGGTGGCCAGGGAGGAGCAGCCGACGCTGGAGCTGGAAGACCGCAGGGACGCGCGGCAGCTGAAATGGATCGATGAGCACGCGCGTAGGAGATAAGGGCGCTGAAAAAAATCTGAACAGGGGCGGCGTACAGGGGATAAGAATGCCGTGAACGGAGGAAGCTAAAGGGAGGATAAGACATTGGCTAAAATTCTGGAATTTGGAAGCCGGTGGAAGCGACGTAAGGGAAAATGAAATTTCCTTCTCATTTTCTAAACCAATTTACACGGATAAACACAGTTTTATGATTTAATGTTTACAAGACGTAGAAATTGTTTGAACCAAGACAAGATCGATGACAATATTTGGACAATGTTTGACTGGGTGAATATTCTCGGTGTCAGATAACTACTACCTGTTATCTATATTCAAAAATTTGGATCTGGGCGAGGAACAACAGACCGACATAAACTGATTTCAGCACTACTAATCTGTTCTGCGATTCGACCAAAATTAGCCGAAACTATACATGCGAACGTATACGCGATTTCGTCGTCGAAACAGCGTGCTGAAGAATAAATTGGATTATAAACTCGCGCACGATTTTTCTCGGACAACGCGCGATTCAGACTATTTTGCCCCGAACATTTTAGTCGACGTTCGATTTAGTTGAATTTAGACGAATTTCGTTCGCTACTCGAACACTCGACTAGAGAACAATTCAATTGAAATCCGTAGACGCGATGTCACGGATAACAAAAAGGGATTAAATTATTTTATACTGAAAGTTTAGTCGTCGAGTTTAATCTGTTCGGGATAAAAATTAGCCGAGTGGATCGGGTTTCCGAATTCGGATTCGCGCGAGCGATGAATTTTAAATAATCACCGGACGCACCGATTTTCGGAACAACTATATTCCGAGCATCACGAAAATTGTGGAAGAACTCAGATATATAAAAACGATGTCGAACTCGCGACAGACGAAACAGGTGCGATTTTAATTGGGCACAGGCTCGCAAGCTTTCAGAACAAATACGTTCCAAAATTCGCGAAAATTTTAGGAGTCTAAATAGACAGAAACATATGCGATATTAAAATCGCGATAGACGAAGATGATTAAAATTTAGCATCTGTTTTATCCACTAATATTACGTGCTTAAATCCATACTCGTTGTCGAGTAGAATACAAACACCAGGGGTGTTACAGCCCTCCCCCTTAAAAGAATCTCGTCCCGAGATTCAGAGCGAAAAAAACTTTTAAGAGTTGAGAAGCATGTAACCCATGTCCATATCAGCGGTAATCATAAGGCAGTCTCAAGCGAAGACGAGTGTCTCTGAATGTTGTTTCTCTAGTGGACATAACATGTATCGCCTTAAGCTAATTTAGAGATGTCCATTAGTAGAGATAATGTCTGCCAGAAGAACACATAAGGTTCCATGTGTGCAGTTTGCTTTTTCTGATGACACTATACTATCTGAGCCTGTTGAGCGAGTGGCAAATACGCGATCTTACCCAAACAGAATCAGATGCACTATCTTGGGTAAAACACACCGAAAGAGGTTTACCAACAAGTGGTCAAGATAAGTTCATAACACATGAGACGGGTGTGGATGTTGAATACTGTCACGGTTAACATATGGTCAACCAGAGAATTCAAGTCCACGAAAGATGATAGAGATTCGAGAAAATATCAATGAAGAGATCCATTGATATTGACTTTGCGACCAACCCATTTCATCAAATACTTAGCACGGCTCGACATGATCACACATGTCAGAAAATCACATGTGATACGATCGAGGCATGACTAGAGATGTGGTTAGGCTGTTAACAGTTAGTTGAGGATGGCAAAGTGCCTCGGCCAACAAGGTAAAGTTAAGATACATATGCTCATAATATAATCCAATATGGCATAAGATCTACGCATATGTTCATAACCTTCACTTGATCTTCACAAGGGTCTCTTTAGGATACGCTGAACTAAAGTGAGTTTAGACAACTCAATAAAACGATCTCTAAACTCAACCTTTGTTCATTGGGCAGTTACAAGTTAGTAAAACCAACTTGTTGAACTACTTTTGACATCGAGCAAGTCCTCTTATTACCCATCAGCAAACCAGAGGTTGGGAGTTCACATTTACGAGTACGAGGGCATGCATTTGGATAAGGATTCAGTTGATCAGATTATTTATTCATCTCCTCCACACGAGACAAACTAACATGTGTATTAGATGTATGAATCCAATAAGGAGGCGAATGAACAAACTCCTGCATTTAGCAGCAAGAGAAGTCAATCTCCATTTTGAGAACTAATCAATTGTCTCCCAACACTAAAAAAGCTTCAAGGCTTCACCTTTACAATAAAGGATGCAAAGGGAACTTGTATGTGTGCAGTCACCACTTGAGTCAAAAAGACATGCGACCACACATGGGAAGATGGATTTTTATCACATGATCCAAACACAGATAGGTTTTGATTTTTGTTGGAGATTTCTGAATGGGTAGAAAATTTACCAAGGAATACATCAGAGTTATATACTCTTTTGATTCAACAGTGATAGCATATGTTGTTGGATTGTTTCAGCAAATGACACAAAATTCGTTTCAAGGGAGGAGTCCACGGAAGATCACACATCAGTGTAGTTCCACAATGGATCATGACCAAAGACCTCGATACCAGCATGCGCCAAGCAGCATAACCTTGCGTGTACATTCACAAGGGGCTCTCAGTTTCGCGGCGGCACCACAAATCATTAATCGTGACACCATTACCGAACAACACCAATAATGAATTCCGCATGACAGAACTAGATTGTGCCAAGATAACACATTGATATAGCCTCATAATGGATTACAACTACTCACTGTGATACCAGCGCGTGCCGAGCAGCACAACCATGTGTGTACATTCACAGGAGGCCCTCAGTTTCGTCATAGCACCATCAATTTTAGTCATAACACAATTACCAGATGTAACCAATAAGAAATCTCATGTGGTACAAATGGATTGAGCAAGGGTGACAATATACAATGAGACTCCACCTGTAAGAATAATTGCAAGTAGAGCCAAATAGATCATGGCCCGATGAAATGAACAAGACATGGCCATAACCTAAACTTGATGAAAGGAGTACGATGGGAGACTGTGATTTCAGCCCCAGCATATTTCTATGGCCATCGCAGAGATTACAAGGTCGAGGATTAGTGTCCGATTAGGTTTAGAGGGAAAATGATCAGAAGATTAAATTGATATGCCTTCAAGAGATATGAGGAACCCAAATACATCCAGTTCAAGAAATGATTGGACATGGCTTTCCCATGTTAGATTAAGAAAGCAACAATGTGATCCTCAAGGAGAGGCAAACTGGAATAGGAATACCAGCTTACACCAACCGAACAAGGGTATGGCTTAGGATGAAAATATGACCATAAGAGAGCTACAAGTGGATTGTCAAGATCACATACTCGAGATCCTTATCTTAAGCTCCGGTGCATTTATTTTCTACGAGAAGATTACCTAAACACCAATTTAGATAAGCTTGGTCCTAAAGTAACAATAGAAATTCAGACTCGTCCTCTTTTGGAAGCTGGGAAAAAAAACTTCGGGGAATTAACATCAATTTGGGTCATGGCTCCTAGATGAGGACATGACCAAATTTTTAGTTTACACAAACATACCACCAACATTCTACCGACACAAACACACCAGAACAAACACAAGTTGGACTAGCGGTCAAATTAAAAAGAACCAGAAACCACATAAAGACATGTCTAAAGGACACAACAAACAAAGCTAGAAATTGCTTATAGAACAGTAATACTTCATACAGCTTCCAATTATTTATTATCGGAATAAAGATGAGAAAAGCATGCTCGTTCATAATCACCAATTATTAGAATAAAGGTGAGGGGAGCATTTCTGTGCGCAAACAACAGACACAATGCAACAATCAGTATGCATGCTCGTCCTATTCTGCCTCACCAGTTTTGCCAACATAACGTGGCAATGGCGTTCTATATCGGTGGCATACCTACGTTCTCTCTCGGTATATTGCTAGTCGTCAGCTACACATACGTTTCGAAGTTAGTGTACCTGCAGAAAATTCCATCACAGACCATTTCCCAATGATGCAATTCACACATGACAGTTTATCACAATTTATACTCCATATATTTCTATATGGAGGCCAGCTCATCATTAAGCGCCGAGCCACGCATAGACGCCGCTGCCACACTTTAACCATAGGGCAACTCATTATGGTAACTCACCTTCTTACCTGAGCGTAGGTGCGTCGTTGCAAATACATTACACTTCTCAGTATTCCCATGTCTGTATACCCATACACATCCATGGGGTACTAAATCCCGGAAAAGTAATTACTCCACATCGCAGCCTTCATATATACATATGTAAAACATGTATATAATCAAGCGCTTTTTATGTTCTTCCCTAGACCGACGTTTGTTCGGTCATGCTCTCACATCTCACCTTACCTTGAGCGTCGATCCATTCAAAACTGAATGGTCTCAAAAACAACATTACACATATATGCATTACCCTACCCAGGTTGTGGGTTAGTATTCTGAACTAAGCCACCTAATAGTCCTTAATTTAGGGCTTAACAGAGGATGTCGCTAACATTATAGTTTTTCAAATATGTTTTTCAAAACCAAACAATGTGTTTAGTTAAAAATAGATTTTCCAAAACCAAAATTTTGTTTTGAAAATACGTATGTGACCGTATTATACTTAATCACGCTCTGATACCAATTGTCGCAGAACCTCCCACGTTATCGGGACCACATGCACCTGTCCTTGTCTCAAACACCTCAGACAGCTATGCATGTGCACCAAATAACTTAACAGGATCTGTCCGAGTGCCCCGAGGACCCCGGATAAACGACTTACCGCCAAGATCGCAAGATTAAGTAAACACAAATCACACACCATCATTTGCAGCGGAAATAAATTCTTTATTACAAAATGATTACATGTTACAATAAGTTTACATTATACAATTATTGGAGTGATTACAAAAGAAAGTGATTCAAAAGAATTACAATTTAAAATGTATAAAATATTTATAGTTTTTAAAATACATGCTAGCTTAATTGACAATCCTCAATAAAGAAGCTAAAGATGTGATATACTTATATAAGAAGGCCGAGCCCACCGGCACTTAGCACCATCCACACCATCCACAACAGAACAAACTTATAACCTGAAAAACAATAGGGAATAAAGCCCTGAGTACGCAATTACTCAGCAAGACTTACCCGACTAAAGAAAAGACTCTCAAGGATATGCTGGTTTGTTGGGAATCAAGGTAAAGCTCATCAAATTTCAAAGACTCTTTTTTGCAGAAAAGCTTACTAGTAGTGGATCCTTATGCCAACTTTTACTTCACAAATTAAGTACTTTTCCTGAATCTAGATTTGCCTAATCTAGAGCATTCAATTGTCCTGCACTAGCTTCATTTTAACATCTTTAGTTTCACTTGTTAACTACGATGCAGGGCAGTGATCCAGTCTTCATATCCGAGAAGTAACGGCGATCTGAATCGATTAATACTCAGCTGAGGATCTCCAACCACACGACATATGTAGCACTTAACCCTTGCATATGTCAACTCGCCCACGGGTTTCTCAAGACCAGAACGGGTCCCCGCCAACCGAGAGCTTAGTACCCCACCATCCAGCCTCTTGCCAGGTGGATACACGATACTCCCGCCATCTCTCCACTCCCATTGTGGGCCGGCCTTTCTGGTATTGGTCCGACCGAGGCTAAGCTTACCCATGACGAGGCATGTGGCCAGTTAAAGGGTCCTAGATCAGCAAGCCTACTTTCGGTACAGTCCTTAATCGACACAGACGGGCGACCTTTCCTGCTCAACGTCTGGTCTCATATTAAAATAATTCTGAAAATCTGGTACCTGTCAGAGGTACCCTACCGAAATGATGAAGTCATCAAGGCCTTTGATACCTTCATCATTCCAGCCCCTTTTTCTTTGTAAAAACATGATTCATACATCACAATATTTTGTTCCTTGTCTATAAGCAGGCTAAGCATATCTAGATTTTCAAATCAGGTATCAAGGATGATAATCAATAATTCAAGGAAGTTATGCAGCAAAGGTTTATCCATTCAACTCCTACCACCTAATGCAACATATAAGTGATAAAATGTTTTTAAAACAGCAAGGAGGTGGCAAATGCACTGGGGCTTGCCTGGGATAACACTAGGTTAGTGTTGTTAGACGATAACCACTTGGCGACCAGCCTTGTGTGTTGGCACTGGTTCAGTCTGTCCATCCTTAAGTTTGTTCATTAGCATAACCTTGCGAAGAAACGAATACTTAACACCATCTTGTGGTCGACCGAGCTCTGGTCCTTCACATCACGTGATCACTTAACGTACCTAAATGATATGCATAATGCACATGAGCATGGACATAAAAAAGCACAATATAGATAAGCTATACTAAAGAGGATAATACTTAAAACAAACATTACAACTCTTGGGGTAACTACTAGATACATTTAATTCTATATCAGTCATGACTTTCTAGTCAAATGGACCTAACCAAATATCAAGAAAACAATACATCATATTTAGACAACAAGGCATTTGATTAAGCATTTATTTGCAACTACGTAAGCATAAGGGCATAGCCAAAGCTAATTCCAAGTCACTCGTATTGTAATCAATGAATTACCAGTTAATTAAGCTGCATGATCATTACTACCTGGATACTTTACTCCCCAACCAAAAACTCAAGTCACAGCATGAAAAGGCCTAGAGATATACAAATCCAAAATACTATCCCTTACTAACTTTCTATTAGCAATGGAGAACACTTAAACGACATGACCTGATAGAATCAATATGACAAACCAGTAATGAACCATAAATAAATCTCCATCCTCCGTGATTTATTAACTTAAGCAATTAATATAGAAGATGAAACTTTTTAAGACAAGGTATGCAGGCAACCAAACAATAGAAATTCACACAAATAACACTAATACTTAATGGCAAGATGTCACAAACAGTCTTAATTAAGCACTAGATAGGTTTATATACCCCAACACAACGATCATGTTCTCCAATTTACTCGAACCTAATCCGAACATTAAGAAACATCCATATGCAGTTATAAGACTTCATTAACTAAGACAAGAACTAACCAAATCTAGGTATTCACACAAAAGAAACTCCATATAGTCATTTTAATACTAGCTGAATTTGGACAGCAGAACAGCAACCATTTGTTTAGCTCATAACTCACAACATAGGCATCCAAAAATAGTAAACTAGGACTTTCTGAAAAGCTTAGACAGTCCTCTATAACTCTTATATTATCATCACAACATGATTCGACAGTTTGAATGGTCAAACAGTGCTAAACTTTAATTCTGTCTAGATTTGAACAAAATTCGGCTCTTCACCTCAAAAATCCATAACTGGAGTTTCAGAAATCCAAATCAGGTGATCCTAGACTTTTTAGAAAGCTAAACGAATTGTCTATAATTCATTTATAATCATCTCAAGGTGATTCAATGTGTATCGAAGTCGGTTAATACAAACAAATATTGCTGTCCAGATTTGGACAGATTCAGACTCTATAGTTCAAATAGCTGTAACTTGGTCTCTAGACCACCAAAAAGGGTGCTCCAAAATTTGTTGGAAAGATTAAGCAAAGTACTACAATTATTCTATAATTACTAAGGGCTAATTGTAGTTTAACTTAATCAAACAAGGCAGTTTTCGAAACCTGTACAGAATCTGGACAGATTCTGAAACTGGACTTGGAAAAATCATAACTCCTAAACTACTACACCTATGGTCATGAAATTTTTACACAAGTAAGATAAAGATGTTCTCTACAACTTTTCTATATACCATTACTATAGAAAACATGGTTTACTTCATTGAACTAGTTGCATAACTAAAACTGGTCATGCAGTCTCAAACAACAAGAATTAATTTAGTTCCTATTTAGTTTCTAAAAATTTTAGCTTCTATAATTACTATGTTCTTGAAACATCCTAAGACAAGGCATTCATGTCATCACACATTAGGTGTTCATTCAAGCAACACTAATAACTCTCATCGGCAAAGTGCTAGAATTAATAAGCATATTCTTGGCACTACTAATTTAACCATACCGCACCAATTCATCTCCCAACGTACTCTTTTTCTAAGCAAACATCATCTCCGTATACATAGAAACTAATTAATCACATATATAGACTAGTATACTTCATAATCAAGCACACAATCAATTCACATGACTTTCATTTTATCAAACACAGAGCGCAAAAACAGCTAGGCAGCAGCAGGTGCTCACTGAGGTCGACAACAAGGCCAGGGCTGCGCAGATCCGGAGCGGAGCTCGCTGCGGTATTTCATCGAGCACATCGAGGGCGCGACACGAAGGGGTTTCATGGCTGTTGTTGTTGTACCGCGGCCGGGCATGAGGATAATCTGCGCAGGGCCAATCAGCAAGATTCGAGCGGGAAGAGATGGAGTAGAGGTAGCGCTTGACAAACCTAGGGCAGTGGAGGGAGCTCACCATGGGAGAAGTTGCAGGCACGACCAAGTTGAAACCGAGCAGAGGATGGACGAGCTCGGACTGACGACAGACTCCATAGCAGGGGATAGGAACGGCAAGCAGGGAGGAGTAGAGCCGAACAAGGGGCTGGCGCGCGGCACAGGAGGAGCGAGCTGAGGGAGCTCGGCTGCGCGGCGACCAGGGAGCTCGACGGGGAGCGCAAGAAGGGAGAAGCAAGGGGCGCGAGTGCTCGACGGGGAGCGCGAGAAGGGAGAAGCAAGGGGCGCGGGTGGCCAGGGAGGAGCAGCCGGCGCTGGAGCTGGAAGACCGCAGGGACGCGCGGCAGCTGAAATGGATGGATGGGCACGCGCGTAGGAGATAAGACTGTCTTCAGCGGTTACCCCTAAATTTCTCCCCTATATCTCACTCACGTGCCACGTCAGCGTTCTCTTCCCCCCCTATATCTTCACCCTGTACAACGGTTTCCCCTAAATCTTTCCCTTATACCCCACTATAATCATCAAATACTATTTTCCGTACCTTTTCATTATATATTATCAATTTCTTTACAACTAATAAATACTTTTGTACACACAAATCGAGGCAAGAGGAGCCCTTGTGGTACCCCTTGACGTCTGCACCCACCAGCCGCTAGGACTGTAGCAGCGCTAGGGGGCACCGTTGTAGCGGGAGGGGAGGCCTGTAGCCGACAGGGGAGGGGGGCGCTAGCGTCGAACGGAGGAAGCTAAAGGGAGGATAAGACATTGGCTAAAAATCTGGAATTTGGAAGCTGGTGGAAGCGACGTGAGCAAGGGAAAATGAAATTTCCTTCTCATTTTCTAAACCAATTTACACGGATAAACACAGTTTTATGATTTAATGTTTACAAGACGTAGAAATTGTTTGAACCAAGACAAGATCGATGACAATATTTGAACAATGTTTGACTAGGTGAATATTCTCAGTGTCAGATAACTACTACCTGTTATCTATATTCGAAAATTTGGATCTGGGTGAGGAGAAACAGACCGACATAAACTGATTTCAGCACTACTAATCTGTTCTGCGCGATTCAACCAAAATTAGCCGAAACTATACATGCGAACGTATACGCGATTTCGTCGTCGAAACAACGTGCTGAAGAATAAATTGGATTATAACCTCGCGCACGATTTTTCTCGGACAACGCGCGATTCAGACTATTTTGCCCCGAACATTTTAGTCGACGTTTGATTTAGTTGAATTTAGACGAATTTCGTTCGCTACTCGAACACTCGACTAGAGAACAATTCAATTGAAATCCGTAGACGCGATGTCACGGATAACAAAAAGGGGATTAAATTATTTTATACTGAAAGTTTAGTCGTCGAGTTCTTCTTAATCTGTTCGGGATAAAAATTAGCCGAGTGGATCGGGTTTCCGAATTCGGATTCGCGCGAGCGATGAATTTTAAATAATCACCGGACGCACCGATTTTCGGAACAACTATGTTCCGAGCATCACGAAAATTTTGGAAGAACTCGGATATATAAAAACGATGTCGAACTCGCGACAGACGAAACAAATACGATTTTAATTGGGCACAGACTCGCAAGCTTTCAGAACAAATATGTTCCAAAATTCACGAAAATTTTAGGAGTCTAAATAGACAGAAACATATGCGATATTAAAATCGCGATAGACGAAGATGATTAAAATTTAGCATCTGTTTTATCCACTAATATTACGTGCTTAAATCCATACTCGTTGTCGAGCAGAATACAAACACCAGGGGTGTTACAGGGAGAAGGTGACCAAGCAGGAAGTCTGATCCATGTCGTTGACCAGGGACCAGTACTTGCAGGTAAATACAACACTTTAATATCCATGACAAAAATTTTCCTTAATTTTATCTTCTAATATGCAGTGTACTTGATTTACTTTATAGATGATTCCTTATTGGTGTGCCGCACATCCTTAGTGCTCGGAGCAGATGGTGGATTGGTGGTGCTCGCCTGAGTGGGACGAGGCACACAACGCTAGCCGAGAACGGCGTCTGATGATGCAAGGTCCCTCCCACCACCAAGGTAGCCGCAGCCTAGGCAAATATGCAGAAGCATGGGTACGCCCTCTTTTTTATTTAGGAATATAACACTGGATTAGATATTATTTATAACTATCTTGTTGGTTTTCTTGCAGTCGGTGTCACATGGTGGCCAGTCTTGCTCCATCTTCTTGGCTTATGCTATGGCCCACAAGGGCAAGGCGACGTTCGACGTCACCTACAACCCGGATTACGGGCCCGAGGCGTTTAGCAACCCTGTCGTCTACATCCGCCTTCATGAGTACACCGCCATGGCACAGGAGGTCCATGAGCCAGATTACGATCCAAGGACCGAGGACATCGACGGAGATGTCCTCATGAGGGTCTGAGGAGGTAAGAGACATGGGCGGTACTGGATTGTCGATGGGGCAATCGATTCGTCGTCCACTCCCACTCTGTCTCAGGTGCGAGCAAGGAGCACGAGCTTGAGCCCAGCCATAGGACCTCGGCAGGGTACCTCACATAATCAGATACAACAACTCTAGGTTAGTGCTTCTGTAACTCGTCATTCCTTGAGTTATATACCTTCTCTTTGAGTTACTATAACATTGGGTTGGAATATTACAGACCCAGCTAGAATAAGAGAAGAGGGAACGACAAGTGATGGAGGCGAGGATGGAGAAGATATTCCAGTACATGCAGAGCCTTGGCGCCGCACAGGGTTTTGCTCCACCACCTCCGTTGTTCCCTACAGTTGTGTCGGCGTTTCGACCCCGGGGGGTCCCTGGACCGACGAGTAAATTGTCACCACGTGCCCCAGCCCAGATGGGTCGGCGCAAGACAGAGCGCGAAGGGGGGGAAAGCTGGAGGGAGACAGGCGTAAAAGGGGAAACCAGACAGGCGTAAAAGGGGAAACCCGCGGCCTTCGTGTTTGTCCCGTGCCCAGGTCGGGTGCGCTTGCAGTAGGGGGTTACAAGCGTCCGCGCGGGAGGGAGCGAGTGGCCTGCACACACCGTCCCGTCCTTCTCCGCGCGGCCCACCCTCTGTAAGAGGGCCCTGGACCTTCCTTTTATAGGCGTAAGGAGAGGGTCCATGTGTACAATGGGAGATGTAGCAGTATGCTAACGTGTCTAGCAGAGAGGAGCTAGTGCCCTAAGTACATGTCGTGTGGCAGCCGGAGAGGTTTTGGCACCCTGTTCGTGTGATGTCGTGGCCGTCGGAGGAGCGCTGGAGCCTGGCGGAAGGACAGCTGTCGGGGCTGTCGAGTCCTTGCTGACGTCTCCTTGCTTCCGTAAGGGGGCTGAGAGCCTGAAAGGGAAATGTGCCATTGGGCCATTTCTAAGTATTTTGGTGATTGAGTGTCAACACAAGTGCTTAAATGTAAATCTATGCCCATGGATGGACAAGTTGCGAATCACAAGTAAAGGTATGTTTCTAAGCCTTAGTACATTGGTTTTGTGTACTAATATACTTGTCTAAGTGTTAGAAACAGAGAGAAGAAGAAAGAAGAAGAGTTGGTTGTGTGCAGCCAAAAGGCTGCTTCGGTCTGGGGCACCGGACTGTCCGATGGTGCACCGGACAGTGTCCGGTGCGCCAGGCTGCCTTGACCTGAAGACGACGCTCTCGGGAATTTGCCAACGGCGTACGGCTATAATTCACCGGACTGTCCGGTGTGCACCGGACTGTCCGGTGAGCCAACGGTCGGCCGAGCCAACGGTCGGCCGCGCAATCTGCGCGAGACACGTGGCCGAGCCAACGGTCGGAAGGGGGGCACCGGACTGTCCGGTGTGCACCGGACTGTCCGGTGCGCCATCGGCTCCCAGATCTCCAACGGTCTGCAACGGTCGACTGTGCTGTTTATGGAAATAAATCGGGCACCGGACAGTGTCCGGTGTGCACCGGACTGTCCGGTGCGCCCGACGACAGAAGGCAAGGATGGCCTTCCAGATTTGCTCTCAACGGCTCCTAGCTGCCTTGGGGCTATAAAAGGGACCCCTAGGCGCATGGAGGAGTACACCAAGCATTCCTACAACCTTTCTAAGCACCAAGACATTGATCTCACGCATTCGATTCATTGTGATAGCATATAGAGCTCTTGTGGAGTTGTGTACTCTTTGAGTTGTGTTGCGAGCTCTTGTTGCTGCTTGTGTGCGTGTTGCTCTGATCTTTTGAAGTCTTGTGTGCGTTGCTCATTCCCCCCTTGCTCTGTGTTTATTTGTGAACTTCAATTGTAAGGGCGAAAGGCTCCAAGTTGTGGAGATTCCTCGCAAACGGGATTGAGAAAAAGCAAAGCAAAACACTATGGTATTCAAGTGGGTCTTTGGACCACTTGAGAGGGGTTGATTGCAACCCTCGTCCATTGGGACGCCACAACGTGGAGTAGGCAAGCGTTGGTCTTGGCCGAACCACGGGATAAACCACTGTGTCCTCTCTGTGTTTGATCTCTTGTGGTATTGTGTTTTGTTGAGACTCCTCTCTAGCCACTTGGCAATAATTGTGCTAACACTTAACAAGTTTGTGTGGCTATAAGTTTAAGTTTTACAGGATCACCTATTCACCCCCCCCCCTCTAGGTGCTCTCAATTGGTATCGGAGCCGTTCTCTTCAAGAAGGGACTAATCGCCCGAAGAGATGGATCCTAAGGGAAAGGGGATGGTGGTCGACAACAACGAGAAGGAGTCCATCTTCAACGAGCCGAAGAATGACAAGTCTACCGACTTGGGCTCAAGCCACAAGCGCAAAGAAGGGAAGAAGAAGAAGACAAGGCGCATCAAGGAGATCGTCTACTACGACAGCGACGAATCCTCTTCTTCCCAAAAGGACGACGAAAACGACTACAGGAAGACGGTCAATTCGAACTTTTCATTTGATTATTCTCGTATTCCACATAGTTCGAATTCGCATCTGCTTTCCATTCCTCTTGGCAAACCTCCACACTTTGATGGGGAGGACTACGGATTTTGGAGTCACAAAATGCGTAGTCATTTATTCTCTCTCCATCCAAGCATATGGGAGATTGTAGAAAATGGAATGAAATTTGATAGCTCGGATAGCCCTATGTTTATTAATGAACAGATTCATAAAAATGCACAAGCTACTACTGTGTTGCTAGCATCTTTGTGCAGGGACGAGTACAATAAGGTGAGCGGCTTGGACAATGCCAAGCAGATATGGGACACCCTCAAGATCTCTCACGAGGGGAACGACATCACCATGCTCACTAAAATGGAGTTGGTGGAGGGCGAGCTTGGAAGATTTTCGATGATAAGGGGCGAGGAGCCAACCCAAACATACAACCGGCTCAAGACCCTTATCAACAAAATAAGGAGCTATGGAAGCACGCGATGGACGGACCATGACGTCGTCCGACTATTACTAAGGTCCTTTACCATTCTTGATCCTCATTTGGTGAATAATATTCGTGAGAATCCCAGGTACACCAAAATGTCGCCCGAGGAAGTCCTAGGAAAATTCGTCAGCGGGCGAATGATGATCAAGGAAGCAAGGTACGTGGACGACGCCTTAAATGGACCGATCAACGAGCCACAACCGTTTGCTCTCAAAGCAACAAGAAGCAAGGAGGCGCTACCTAGCAAGGTGGCACAAATTGAGGCGGCCGGACTTAACGATGAAGAGATGGCTCTTATCATTAAACGCTTCAAGACGGTACTAAAGGGTCACAAGGGGCAGCCAAGCAAGACCAAGACAAAGGGGAAGCGCTCATGCTTCAAGTGCGGTAAGATTGGTCATTTTATCACTAACTGCCCCGATAATGATAGTGACCAGGAACAGGGAAACAAGAGGGAAAAGAAGAAGAATTACAAGAAGGCAAAGGGCGAGGCGCATCTAGGCAAGGAGTGGGACTCGGACTGCTCCTCGTCCGACTCCGACAACGAAGGACTCGCCGCTACCGCCTTCAACAAGTCATCCCTCTTCCCAAACGAGCATCACACTTGCCTTATGGCAAGGGAAAAGAAGGTAATCACTCGTAACGCTAGTACTTATGATTCTTCTAGTGATGAGTCGAGTGATGATGATGACATAGACTATTCTAGTTTGTTCAAGGGATTGGATAGAAATAAAATTGATAAAATCAATGAATTGATTGATGCATTGAATGAGAAGGATAAACTCTTAGAGAAACAAGAGGATTTATTGTATGAAGAGCATGATAAATTTGTAGAAGCTCAACGATCTCATGCTCTAGAAGTTAAAAGAAATGAAATGCTTTCTTGTGAACTATCTTCTTGCCATGAGACAATTTCTAAATTAAAGAGCATTAATGATGACTTAAATGCTAAACTAGTAGAAGCAAATAAATCCAACTCTTGTGTTGAACATGTTGAAATTTGCACTAGGTGTAAGGATCTTGATATTAATGCTTGTAGTGAACACTTAGTCTCCATTTCAAAATTGAATGATGAATTAGCTAGTCTTAATGCCCAACTTAAGACTAGCAAGAGTGAATTTGAAAAACTAAAATTTGCAAGGGATGCCTACACTATTGGTAGACACCCCTCAATTAAGGATGGACTTGGCTTCAAGAGGGAAGCCAAGAACTTAACAAGCCATAAGACTCCCATCTCCACCAAGGAGAAAGGGAAGGCTCCTATGGCTAATAGTGTTAAGAAGAATCATGCTTTCATGTACTATGATAGGAGATATTCTAGAAATGCTTTTAGAGGTCATGATGTTTTTGATTCACATGCTTATGACTCTTATGCTATGACTGCTTCTAGTTCTCATGTTATGCATGGTAGAAATGTGCTTAGAAGAAATGTTGTTCATCAAATGCCTAGGAGAAATGTTGTTCATAATGCTCCTAGGAAAGTAGTGAATGAACCTTCTACAATTTATTGTGCTTTAAATGCTTCCTTTGCTATTTGTAGAAAGGATAAGAAAATTGTTGCTAGGAAGTTAGGGGCAAAATGAAAGGGAGACAAAACTTGCATTTGGGTCCCTAAGGATATTTGCACTAACCTTGTAGGACCCAACATGAGTTGGGTACCTAAGACCCAAGCCTAAATTTGCCTTGCAGGTTTATGCATCCAGGGGTTCAAGCTGGATTATCGACAGCGGATGCACAAACCATATGACGGGGGAGAAGAAGATGTTCACCTCCTACGTCAAAAATAAGGATTCCCAAGATTCAATTGTATTCGGTGATGGGAATCAAGGCAAGGTAAAAGGGTTAGGTAAAATTGCAATTTCAAATGAGCACTCAATTTCTAATGTGTTTTTAGTTGAGTCTCTGGGATATAACTTACTATCTGTTAGTCAATTATGCAACATGGGGTATAACTGTCTATTTACAAATGTAGATGTGTCTGTCTTTAGAAGAAGTGATGGTTCACTAGCTTTTAAGGGTGTATTAGACGGCAAACTTTATTTAGTTGATTTTGCAAAAGAAGAGGCTGGTCTAGATGCATGCTTAATAGCTAAGACTAGCATGGGCTGGCTGTGGCATCGCCGCTTAGCACATGTGGGGATGAAGAACCTTCACAAGCTTCTAAAGGGAAAACACGTGATAGGTTTGACTAACGTTCAATTCGAAAAAGATAGACCTTGTGCAGCTTGTCAAGCAGGTAAACAAGTGGGAGGAGCACATCACAGCAAGAATGTGATGACCACTTCAAGACCCCTGGAGCTGCTGCATATGGACCTCTTCGGACCCGTCGCCTATCTGAGCATAGGAGGAAGTAAGTATGGTCTAGTTATTGTAGATGATTTTTCCCGCTTCACTTGGGTGTTCTTTTTGCAGGATAAGTCTGAAACCCAAGGGACCCTCAAGCGCTTCCTCAGGAGGGCTCAAAATGAGTTTGAGCTCAAGGTGAAGAAGATAAGGAGCGACAACGGGTCCGAGTTCAAGAACCTTCAAGTGGAGGAATTCCTTGAGGAGGAAGGGATCAAGCATGAGTTCTCCGCTCCCTACACACCACAACAAAATGGTGTGGTAGAGAGGAAGAACAGGACGCTCATCGATATGGCGAGGACGATGCTAGGAGAGTTCAAGACCCCCGAGTGCTTTTGGACGGAAGCCGTGAACACGGCTTGCCATGCCATCAACAGGGTCTATCTTCACCGCCTCCTCAAGAAGACTTCGTATGAGCTGCTAACCGGTAACAAACCCAATGTATCTTACTTTCGTGTATTTGGGAGCAAGTGCTACATTCTAGTGAAGAAAGGTAGAAATTCTAAGTTTGCTCCCAAAGCAGTAGAAGGGTTTTTATTAGGTTATGACTCAAATACAAAGGCGTATAGAGTTTTCAACAAATCATCGGGTTTGGTTGAAGTCTCTAGCGACGTTGTATTTGATGAGACTAATGGCTCTCCAAGAGAGCAAGTTGTTGATCTTGATGATGTAGATGAAGAAGATGTTCCAACGGCCGCTATGCGCACCATGGCGATTGGTGATGTGCGACCACAGGAACACTTGGAGCAAGATCAACCTTCTTCCTCAACTAAGGTGCATCCCCCAACTCAAGACGATGAACAGGTTCATCAACAGGAGGCGTGTGATCAAGGGGGAGCACAAGTTGATCATGTGATGGAGGAAGAAGCGCAACCGGCACCTCCAACCCAAGTTCGAGCGATGATTCAAAGGGATCATCCCGTCGACCAAATTCTGGGTGACATTAGCAAGGGAGTAACTACTCGATCTCGACTAGTTAATTTTTGTGAGCATTACTCCTTTGTCTCTTCTATTGAGCCTTTCAGGGTAGAGGAGGCCTTGCTAGATCCGGACTGGGTGTTGGCCATGCAGGAGGAGCTCAACAACTTCAAAAGGAATGAAGTTTGGACACTGGTGCCTCGTCCGAAGCAAAATGTTGTGGGAACCAAGTGGGTGTTCCGCAACAAACAGGACGAGCACGGGGTGGTGACGAGAAACAAGGCTCGACTTGTGGCAAAAGGTTATGCCCAAGTCGCAGGTTTGGATTTCGAGGAGACTTTTGCTCCTGTGGCTAGACTAGAATCAATTCGTATCTTGCTAGCATATGCCGCTCATCATTCCTTCAGGTTGTACCAAATGGATGTGAAGAGCGCTTTCCTCAACGGGCCAATCAAGGAGGAGGTGTACGTGGAGCAACCCCCTGGCTTCGAGGATGATCGGTACCCCGACCATGTGTGTAAGCTCTCTAAGGCGCTCTATGGACTTAAGCAAGCCCCAAGAGCATGGTATGAATGCCTTAGAGACTTTCTAATTGTTAATGCTTTCAAAGTTGGGAAAGCCGATCCAACTCTTTTTACAAAGACATGTGATGGTGATTTGTTTGTGTGCCAAATTTATGTCGATGATATAATATTTGGTTCTACTAACCAAAAGTCTTGTGAAGAGTTTAGCAGGGTGATGACGCAGAAATTCGAGATGTCGATGATGGGCGAGTTGAACTACTTCCTTGGGTTCCAAGTGAAGCAACTCAAGGAAGGCACCTTCATCTTCCAAACGAAGTACACGCAAGATCTGCTAAAGCGGTTTGGGATGAAGGACGCCAAGCCCGCAAAGACTCCGATGGGAACCGACGGACACACCGACATCAACAAAGGAGGTAAGTCCGTTGATCAAAAAGCATACCGGTCAATGATAGGGTCATTACTTTACTTATGTGCTAGTAGACCGGATATTATGCTTAGCGTATGCATGTGTGCTAGATTTCAATCCGATCCTAAGGAATGTCACTTAGTGGCGGTGAAGCGAATCCTTAGATATTTAGTTGCTACGCCTTGCTTCGGGCTCTGGTATCCAAAGGGGTCTACCTTTGACTTAGTTGGATACTCAGATTCCGACTATGCTGGATGCAAGGTCGATAGGAAGAGTACATCGGGGACGTGCCAATTCTTAGGAAGGTCCCTTGTGTCATGGAATTCTAAGAAACAAACCTCCGTTGCCCTATCCACCGCTGAGGCCGAGTATGTTGTCGCAGGACAGTGTTGCGCGCAACTACTTTGGATGAGGCAAACCCTCAGGGACTTTGGCTACAATCTGAGCAAAGTCCCACTCCTATGTGACAATGAGAGTGCTATCCGCATGGCGGAAAATCCTGTTGAGCACAGCCGCACAAAGCACATAGACATCCGGCATCACTTTTTGAGAGACCACCAGCAAAAGGGAGATATCGAAGTGTTTCATGTTAGCACCGAGAACCAGCTAGCCGATATCTTTACCAAGCCTCTAGATGAGAAGACCTTTTGCAGGCTGCGTAGTGAGCTAAATGTCTTAGATTCGCGGAACTTGGATTGAATTGTAGCATACATGTGTTTATGCCTTTGATCATGTTCATTCTGCATTTTGTTGCTTATTGTGGTGCTCAAGTTGTACAAACACTCCCTGGACCTCACAAGTCCGTTGCAAGGTGATGCACATGTTTAGAGGGAGATGTGTTACAACTTGACCCTTTGAGACTAACTATGTGGTTGAGTTTGCTTGATTTAGTCTCGAAGGCGAATTGAAAGGGAAAGGTGGACTAGGACCATGAAAGACTTCCACTGCACTCCGATGAGAGGGTAACCTATTCCAAGTCCATCTAATGAACTCTTATTGCCATTTGCTCTTAATTGGAGATTTTGGTGAGGCAATGGGGTTAAAGGGCCAAGTTGATCCTGTTTTGGTGCTTGATGCCAAAGGGGGAGAAGATAAAGGCCAAAGCAATAAATGGATCAGCTACCACTTGAGAAATTTTGAAAATAGTGAAATAGAGCTTTTTGTTTTGTTAAAACTCTCTTATTGTCTCTTTTGTCAAAAGTTGGCTTCTTGTGGGGAGAAGTATTGATTATGGGAAATAGGGGGAGTTTTTGAAATCTTTGATCAATCTCTTTTGGAATGACTCTCTTTATGCTTCAACATGTGTGTTTGACTTAGAGATAGAGATTTGAGTTTGATTTACAAAAACAAACCAAGTGGTGGCAAAGGATGATCCATATATGCCAAAATTGAATAAAACTCAAATTTGTTTTATTTGAAGTGATTTTGCACTTGTTCTAGTTGCTTTATGTTGTGTTGGCATAAATCACCAAAAAGGGGGAGATTGAAAGGGAAATGTGCCATTGGGCCATTTCTAAGTATTTTGGTGATTGAGTGTCAACACAAGTGCTTAAATGTAAATCTATGCCCATGGATGGACAAGTTGCGAATCACAAGTAAAGGTATGTTTCTAAGCCTTAGTACATTGGTTTTGTGTACTAATATACTTGTCTAAGTGTTAGAAACAGAGAGAAGAAGAAAGAAGAAGAGTTGGCTGTGTGCAGCCAAAAGGCTGCTTCGGTCTGGGGCACCGGACTGTCCGGTGGTGCACCGGACAGTGTCCGGTGCGCCAGGCTGCCTTGACCTGAAGACGACGCTCTCGGGAATTTGCCAACGGCGTACGGCTATAATTCACCGGACTGTCCGGTGTGCACCGGACTGTCCGGTGAGCCAACGGTCGATCGAGCCAACGGTCGGCCGCGCAATCTGCGCGAGACACGTGGCCGAGCCAACGGTCGGAAGGGGGGCACCGGACTGTCCGGTGTGCACCGGACTGTCCGGTGCGCCATCGGCTCCCAGATCTCCAACGGTCTGCAACGGTCGACTGTGCTGTTTATGGAAATAAATCGGGCACCGGACAGTGTCCGGTGTGCACCGGACTGTCCGGTGCGCCCGACGACAGAAGGCAAGGATGGCCTTCCAGATTTGCTCTCAACGGCTCCTAGCTGCCTTGGGGCTATAAAAGGGACCCCTAGGCGCATGGAGGAGTACACCAAGCATTCCTACAACCTTTCTAAGCACCAAGACATTGATCTCACGCATTCGATTCATTGTGATAGCATATAGAGCTCTTGTGGAGTTGTGTACTCTTTGAGTTGTGTTGCGAGCTCTTGTTGCTGCTTGTGTGCGTGTTGCTCTGATCTTTTAAAGTCTTGTGTGCGTGTTGCTCTGATCTTTTGAAGTCTTGTGTGCGTTGCTCATTCCCCCCTTGCTCTGTGTTTATTTGTGAACTTCAATTGTAAGGGCGAAAGGCTCCAAGTTGTGGAGATTCCTCGCAAACGGGATTGAGAAAAAGCAAAGCAAAACACTGTGGTATTCAAGTGGGTCTTTGGACCACTTGAGAGGGGTTGATTGCAACCCTCGTCCATTGGGACGCCACAACGTGGAGTAGGCAAGCGTTGGTCTTGGCCGAACCACGGGATAAACCACTGTGTCCTCTCTGTGTTTGATCTCTTGTGGTATTGTGTTTTGTTGAGACTCCTCTCTAGCCACTTGGCAATAATTGTGCTAACACTTAACAAGTTTTTGTGGCTATAAGTTTAAGTTTTACAGGATCACCTATTCACCCCCCTCTAGGTGCTCTCAGAGCCGCCGTCGTCATGGAGCATGCGAGGCGCCATCATTACTTGTTTACCGGGGCGAGCCAGATGGGACGCCGGTCTTGTTCCCCGTAGCCCGAGCTAGCTAGGGGTAGGGTAATGATGGCCCCTCCTGTGACGTGGTCGGTCCGAGCCCTGGGTTGGGCGAGGCGGAGGCTTCTCCGAGGTCGAGGTCGAGTCTGTCTTCCAAGGCCGAGGTCGAGTCCGAGCCCCTAGGTCGGGCGAGGTGGAGACCGTCGGCTGAGGCCAGGGCTGAGTCCGAGCGCTGGGGTCGGGCGAGGCGGAGTTCGTCGTCTTCCGGGGCTGAGGCCGAGTCCGAGCCCTGGGGTCGGACGAGGCGGAGTTCGTCGTCTTCCGGGGCCGAGGCCGAGTCCGAGCCCTGGGGTCGGGCGAGGCGGAGTTCGTCGTCTTCCAGGGCCGAGGCCGAGTCCAAGCCCTGGGCCGGGCGAGGCAGAGTTCCTCGTCTTCCGGCGGCGAGGCCGAGTCCGAGCCCTGGGGTCGGGCGAGGAGGAGTTCGTCGTCTTCCGGGGCCGAGGCCGAGTCCGAGCCCTGGGGTCGGGCGAGGCGGAGTTCGTCATCTTCCGGGGCCGAGGCCGAGTCCGAGCCCTGGGGTCGGGCAAGGCGGAGCTTCCTATGGCGCCCGAGGCCGGACTTGGCCGCTGTCAGCCTCACTCTGTCGAGTGGCACAGCAGTCGGAGCGGCGCAGGCGGCGCTGTCCTCTTGTCAGGTCGGTCAGTGGAGCGGCGAAGTGACTGCGGTCACTTCGGCTCTGTCGACTGAAGGGCGCGCGTCAGGATAAGGTGTCAGGCCATCCTTGCATTAAATGCTCCTGCGATACGGTTTGTCGTCGTGGCGATTTGGCCAAGGTTGCTTCTTGGTGAAGACTGGGCCTCGGGCGAACCGAAGGTGTGTCCGTTGCTTCAGGGGGTCCTCGGGCGAGACATAAATCCTCCGGGGTCGGCTGCCCTTGCCCGAGGCTGGGCTCGGGCGAGGCGAGATCGTGTCCCTTGAGTGGACCGAGCCTTGACTTAATCGCACCCATCAGGCCTTTGCAGCTTTGTGCTGATGGGGGTTACCAGCTGAGATTAGGAGTCTTGGGGGTACCCCTAATTATGGTCCCCGACAGTAGCCCCCGAGCCTCGAAGGGAGTGTTAATACTCGCTTGGAGGCTTTTGTCGCACTTTTTTGCAAGGGGACCGGCCTTTCTCGGTTGCGTTTTGTTCCGGTGGGTGTGCTCGAGCGCATCCGCCGGGTGTAGCCCCCGAGGCCTCGGAGGAGTGGTTTGACTCCTTCGAGGTCTTAATGCGTTTCGTGATGCTTCGGCCGGTCTGGTTGTTCCCTCATGCGAGCTGGCCGTAGCCCGGGTGCTCAATCGAGTTCCAAGTTCTCGGGCTGGTATGTTGACGCTGTCAACGGTTTGGCCAGAGCCGGGTTTGCGAGAGCAGCCCCCGAGCCTCCGCACAGAGTGAGGGGACGGTCAAGGATAGACTCGACTTTTTTACATACGCCCCTGCATCGCCTTTCCGCAAGGAGGAGGGGGGAAAAGCGCCATGTTGCCCTTGGAGGGCGCCGAACATGGTGTCTCCAGTGAGCTGTTAACTGGTAATCCGAGTGGACGCCCGTGCCCCATTTGTTAGGGGTCGGCTAGTGGCCCGGAGGCGCGCTCCAAAAGTACCTGCGGGTGATTTGCCGGACCCGGTCCCCTTTTGACGTGGTCCGAGGGCTCGATGCCTCCCTCTGATGGGATTCCGTTACAAAATCATTCTCGTTGGTCTCGGAAATGTCCTAGGGTACCTCGAGAGCGTAGCCCGAGCCTTGGTTATGTATCAAACGTACCCAGGGTCATCCCTCGCTCTGCGTCTGAGGCGGCTGTCGAACCCTTCGAGGGCCAGCCTACGAACCCCTGATCAGTAGTGGGCGCGGAGCCCGAGTGGCCTGTGGCGGCCGTTGAACCCTTCCGAGGGGCCGGCCTTCGAACCTCTGACCAGTAGTAGGCGCGGTGCCCGAGCGCTCTGAGTCGGCTGTTGAACCCCTCCGAGGGGGCAGCCTTCGAACCCCTGATCAGTAGGGGGGCTCGGGGCCCGTTTCCTTCGCGGAGAAGGATCCCTTTCGGGGTATCCCCTTTCCCGGTCCCTGTTGTAAGAGAGAGAAAGAGGAAGAGAAAAAGGATGCGAAAATCGAATGATGGGGCGCACCTTTTTGATGCGGTCATTATGGCGGAAGCGAAGCGTCGCCTGCTTCGCTTGCCAAAGGTACCGCCTGTCCTGCCGCAGAGTTAATGCGGCGGGACGAGTGGTTCGCGGGGCAGCCGTTGCGCGTGCGCGAGCCGTTCGAGGAACGAGCGTTTCGCTTTGAGTTTTGAATCCCGCGGCGGGTTCGGGCGAAGTGTTGAATGGGTCTCGCCTGGGTCTTTATATATTCGGGAGTGGGACCGGTGACGGTTTTTTACTCTTGCTACTTGCCTCCTTCTTAGGTTTTCGCAACCCGAGGGAATAGCCAGAGAAAGGAAACCGCTCACCCAGTCCTTTCCGCCGCCACCTCTTCTGCTTGGTGATGGCCGACCGGGTGACCATTGTTCCGCCGCGCGACCCGTGGCCTTTCTCCACCGTCACGGCGGATGACCTGGATGCCCTTGTTGCTGAGGGTTTTCTTCGCCCTCTCTCCGGTGACTCGCAGCCGGAGTGGATGCCTCCCCCGAGCGGAGCCGCCCCGTCCCCGCCACCGGGGTATGTCGTGAGCTTTGTCTCCTTTCACGAGCGGGGGTTCGGAGTGCCGGCAAGCCATTTTATGCGGGCGATTCTGCATGTCTACGGGGTGGAGCCGCACAACCTTAGTCCCAACTCCATCTCGCAAGTCGCCATCTTCGCGGCGGTTTGTGAAGGATACTTGAGGATTGACCCTCGCTGGGACCTGTGGACGCATTTCTTCTCCGCGGAGCTTTTTGCCTCGCCTACGGGGGAGAGAAGGGTCCGCACGACAGTGTGGGCCGGTGGCTGCATCCTCCAGCTGAGGCAGGCGCGGGCGCCGCAGTATATCCCCGCCATCCTTGCGTCCTTGAACAAAGGGTGGCAGCTCCGGTGGTTCTATCTCCGAAATGACGACGGGAGGCTCCCGTCGTTTTCTCAGCGAGTGGTGACCGCCGCCGCCGATATATGGCGCTACGGGACCCCGTACGACAGACAGAAGAATCTCCAGCCCCTTCTGAAGGCCCTGGAGGAGTTGCGGAAAGGAGGGCTCACCGCTGCGGGAGTGGTTGCCGCCATTCATCGCCAGAGGGTGCTTCCCTTGACGGAGCGGCGGCTGCCGCTTTGGGAGATGACGCCGGGGGCCGACTTGGAGGGTTTGCGGATGTCCTCGGATCCCCTTCCCATCGACGACCTCCACAGGCGGGTAGCCGTCACGTTGGGGAAGCCGGACGCCAGCGCCCTTTCCCAACCCTTGATGCGTCCCGATCGCGGGTGTGTGTCCCTGGTGAGTGCCCGCTCCTTCTTTCTCCTTGCGTCGGATTGCCCTTGGTTCTCACAGCCGAGACTTTTCGCCTGTCTCCAGGAGGTAGGGCATCACAAGCTTTCCCGGCCACCGGTCCCGGAGGACGCGGTGGACCGAGCTGCACGGAGGGTTGCCGTGGAGAAGAGGAAGGAGAAAAAGGACGTGAAGAAGGCTCGGGCCCGCGAGCGGACGCGGGCTCGGGACGCCTTGGAAAGGCTCCGTCGTCGGCGGGAGAGGGATGGGCTCCCGAGGGAGCCATCGCCGGAGACGCCTGACGACGATGACGACGATGAAGACGATGACGAAGACGACGATATGGCTGCCCGCCTTGGCCTCAGCCCGGATCTGAGGCTGGGCCAGGGGTCGTCAAGCCAGCCCCCGAGCGGGCTGGTGCCGTCGGTATCCGGGGCCGGGACGTCGGGGTCCCGGTCCGAAGAGCGAGGGCAGACCGAGGGGGTACTTGACCCCTCGGCCGGGGAAGTTGAGGTGACCCCGGGGAGTCAGGTCGAGCTGCTTGTTCCCCGAGAACCGTCACCCGTGCCGGCTGCACAGGAGGGCGATCCTCAGGTTGTCGTGGCTGCGCCCAGGCAGCCCGTCTCTCGGGCGCCTAGGGCACCCAAGGCGAGGATGGGTACCGAAGCTGGCAGCGAGGCAGACCTCGGTGGTACCTTCGGGGGTCGAGGTTCGAGAGACCTCCCCACAGGCACGGTTGATTACGGCCCGTAGTGGGTAAGTATCTTAGGATATCTTCGTCCTGGCTCCTCCTTCGTATGTCCCGACCCTGATTTTCCTTTTCTCCTTAGCAAGCGGAGTCACGGTCCGACCGATCTGGCTCCCTGGAAGGTCCTCAAGACGGCGTTGGTTTCCGCAGCTAGTGCCGCGCCGGGCCTCGCCGGCCAGCTGACCTCCTCGCAAGACGCCCCACAGCAGGGGGCTCAGGCGGTACCAGTTGCCGTGGAGCGAGCTCCCGAGGCTGGCTCTTCTGTCGAGGCGGCCGTCGCGCTGGGGGAGGCTGCTGGCGCAGCCGTGGCCTCGGGCCCACCAGACATGCTGCCGGCGCTGGCGCCGGCTGCTGCCGAGGTTGTTGCCGTCCTGGCCGTGGAGTGACCCATCGCCGCCGACGCTGAGATGGCCGAGGCGTCGCTACTTGGTGCCTCGGAGGAGGGGGGCGCGGGACCGCGACCCGTCCCGTCGAGCGGCAGCCTTGTCCCCGCGCGACGGAGTTCCGAGGGGCGACGCCAGTTGCTTCGGTTCCGGACCCGTGGGGCCTCGGATCCCCTTTTCGTTCTTGACGATGAGCGGGAGGAGCAGTCTTGGGACGGGCTCCGTGAGTGTGCCGAGGCAATGGTGGGGTCGCTCCGGTCGACCTTGGAGGTCCTTTGCAGGGACGTTCCCAAGATCCTCCAGGTAATGATTTCAGGCATACCTTTCTCGTGATTAAGGCGTTCTTTGTGACGCCCTGCTTCCTTCCCTCAGGATCTGACGGATCTGAGCGCCGCCAAGTCGTCGTTCATCCGCCGCGAGGTCGATGTCTGGGGTTCGCTGCGGTCCCTGAGGACCACGCTTGCCAGGGCTAACGCGCGCCTCTCCCAACAGAGCGCCGAGGTGGCGGACCTTCAGTTGCTCTGTGTCGATCTGGGAGCAGAGGCAGCAGCGGCACGCGCAGAGGTGCAGCGACAGCAGTCGGAGCTTGACCAGGTCACCGGCGAGCAGGACCAATCTCAGGGCCGGGCCGCCGAGGCCGAGAGCCGGGCTGAGGCTCTTGGAGTCCAGTTAGCCGAGGCGTCTGCTCGGGCCGGAGCCCTTGCAGCAGACCTAGCTGTGGCCCAAGCCGCATCCTCGGAGCAGCGTGCCCGAGCCGGAGGTATGTCTTGGCTGTTTTAGGTTTTTCTTTCAGCTCGGTTCCTCAACTTGTGTTTGAGGTCTTCCGCTTTGGCTGTTCGCAGAGCTCGAGTCTGCCCTTGATAAGTCCACCAAGACACTTGCTCAGGCGGCCGAGCAGAGGGAGGCCGACCATGCGGCCATGTCCGAGGCCATCTCGGCCTTCTGCCGGGTCTTTGGCTTCGACAACGTCCCCTCGGGAAGTTCCCCTCAAAGTCGCCTGCAGGCCTTGGGTGACCATGCGCGTGGCAGACTCCGCGAGGCGCTATATCACGGCGTCAGGCGGGCCTTCGCCATGCTTGCTTCCCACTATGTCGTGGATCTGGAGCGGGTCAGCGAGGGGTATTGCCTCCCCGACGAAGATGAAGCCGCCCTGGCCGAAGTCCAGAGGCTCGACGCAGCCGCCGCGAGCCCGAGCGCGGTGCTGGCAACCACCTTCGAGGCAGAGATCCTCCCGCTTGCGCCGTCGTCCGAGGCTAGGGCGGACCTTGCCGAAGGTGGGGACGAAGCCGAGGGCGCGGCTCCTTCTCCGGGAGACGCCTGACTCTGCCAGAGCAGTTTTCTTTGAATGCATATGTGTCTTTTGCGGCCGCCGAGGCCCGAACACTTTATTATTATAATATAAGGTTGTGCTCTTTTTCCTTCCGTTTTGCGTATCCGGACCCGTTCGTCAGTAGCAGGGTAGCTTGCCCAAGTAAGAGTCATTTTTCGTGGTAGGTGACGAGTCAGGTATCCGTATCCCAGATGCGTAGGAGTCCCTTGGCTCGGTCGGCCTTGCCACTTACATGCGCCCTCATTCGTTTCTTGGGGTCCTGCTACTGATATAGCCGGGAGACGCGGAAGCCTTTTTGATGGAAGACTTTTTTCGAGGAAAATTTTGACGAGAGGGGGTTCCCCCCTTCTAGCCCCCGAGGGAGGGTCGGGCTTTGTCGAGGCAAGGCTTACCCTTCCTTGATGATTAGACTTTGTGTGTGAACGAGGTGTATGAACGACTTGAAAGCATCTTAAGGGTAGAAGCGACGTAGCTGTCAGATGTTCCAAGCGTTGCTGTAGACCTCGCCTTGACTGTTGGCCAGCTTGTACGTCCCGGGCTTCAGAACCTTGGCGATGACGAACGACCCTTCCCAGGGAGGCGTGAGCTTGTGCCGCCCTCAGGCGTCTTGTCACAGCCGAAGCACCAAGTCGCCCACCTGGAGGTCTCGGGATCGAACCCCTCGGGCGTGGTAGCGTCGCAGGGACTGCTGATACCGCGCCGAGTGTAGTAAGGCCATGTCCCGAGCCTCTTCCAGCTGGTCCAGTGAGTCTTCTCGGTTAGCTCGATTGCTTTGGTCGTTGTAGGCCCTCGTCCTCGGGGAACCGTATTCTAAGTCTGTGGGCAAGATGGCCTCGGCCCCATAGACTAGAAAGAATGGTGTGAAGCCCGTGGCTCGGCTCGGTGTTGTCCTCAGACTCCAGACCACCGAGGGGAGCTCCTTCATCCATCGCTTGTCGAACTTGTTGAGGTCGTTGTAGATTCGCGGCTTGAGTCCTTGCAGAATCATGTCGTTGGCACGCTCTACTTGCCCATTCGTCATGGGGTGAGCCACGGTGGCCCAGTCCACCCGGATGTGGTGATCCTCGCAGAAGTCCAGGAACTTTCTGCCGGTGAACTGGGTGCCGTTGTCGGTGATGATGGAGTTCGGGACCCCAAAGCGATGGATGATGTTGGTGAAGAACGCCACCGCCTGTTCGGACCTGATGCTGTTTAGGGGTCGGACCTCGATCCACTTGGAGAATTTGTCGATGGCGACCAGCAGGTGCGTGTAGCCCTCGGGTGCCTTCTAAAAGGGGCCGACGAGGTCCAGACCCCACACAACAAACGACCAGGTGATGGGTATGGTCTGCAGAGCCTGAGCGGGCAGGTGGGTCTGCCTTGCGTAGAATTGACACCCCTGGCAGGTGCAGACAATTCTAGTGGCGTCGGCCACCGCGGTCGGCCAGTAGAAACCTTGTCGGAAGGCGTTTCCAACAAGGGCTCGGGGCGCTGTGTGATGACCGCAAGCCCCCGAGTGTATTTCTTGTAAGAGCTCCTGGCCTTCGGCGATGGATATGCATCGCTGGAGGATGCCTGAGGGGCTGCGGTGGTAGAGCTCCTTCCCGTCTCCCAGCAAAACGAACGACTTGGCGCGCCGCACCAACCGCCGAGCTTCAGCTCGGTCGAGGGGTAGCTCTCCTCGGTGGAGATATTGCAGGTACGGGGTCTGCTAGTTTCGATTAGGCGTGACCCCGCTCCGCTCCTCCTCAACGCGCAGTGCCTCACCCTCGGGGGCCGAGGGTGCCTCGGGATGGGCCGAGGGTGCCTCGGGCCGTGCCGAGGCCTTCTCGGGCTCGGGCGCGTCGTCGGTCTTGACGGAGGGTTGATGCAGGTCTCGGGAGAAGACGTCCGGGGGAACCGTTGTCCGCCCCGAGGCTATCTTAGCCAACTCGTCCGCAGTCTCGTTGTATCGTCGGGCGATGTGGTTGAGCTCGAGCCCGTAGAACTTGTCCTCCAGGCGCCGAACCTCATCGCAGTAGGCTTCCACCTTCGGGTCGCGGCAGTGGGAGTTCTTCATGACTTGGTCAATGACGAGCTGCGAGTCACCGCGAGCATCGAGGCGTCGGACCCCTAGCTCGATGGCGATGAGCAACCCATTGACCAGAGCCTCGTACTCGGCCACATTGTTGGACGCCGGGAAGTGGAGGCGTAGCACGTAGCGTAGGTGCTTCCCGAGGGGAGAGATGAAGAGCAGGCCCGTGCCTGCTCCTGCCTTCATTAGCGACCCGTCAAAAAACATGGTCTAGAGTTCCGGTTGGATCGAAGCTGTTGGAAGCTGGGTATCGACCCATTCAGCCACAAAGTCTGCCAAGACTTGGGACTTGATGGCCTTCCGAGGGGCGAACGAGATTGTCTCGCCCATGATTTCCACTGCCCACTTTGCAATCCTACCCGAGGCCTCTCGGCACTGGATGATCTCCCCCAGGGGGAAGGATGACACCACAGTCACCGGATGAGACTCGAAGTAGTGTCGCAACTTCCGCCGCGTCAGGATCACCGCGTACAAGAACTTCTGAATTTGTGGGTAGCGGATCTTGGTCTCAAACAGTACCTCACTGATGAAGTAGACTGGCCTCTGGACGGGCAATGCATGCCCCTCTTCTCATCTTTCAACCACGATCGCGGCGCTGACCACCTGAGTGGTAGCAGCGACGTAGATCAAGAGGGCTTCTCCGGAAGCGGGGGGCACCAAGATGGGCACGTTCGTGAGGAGCGCCTTCAGGTTCCCGAGGACTTCCTTGGCCTCAGGGGTCCAAGTGAAGCACTCGGCCTTCCTTAAGAGGCGGTACAGGGGTAGGCCTCTTTCGCCGAGGCGCGAGATGAAGCGGCTCAGAGCCGCAAGGCATCCCATGACCCTCTGTACGCCTTTCAAGTCCTTGATGGGCCCCATGTTGGTGATGGCCGCGATTTTCTCCGGGTTGGCCTCGATGCCTCGTTCGGAGACGATGAACCCCAAGAGCATGCCTCGGGAGACCCCGAAGACACACTTCTCAGGATTGAGTTTTATGCCTTTCGCCTTGAGACACCGGAATGTCACTTCAAGGTCGGAAAGGAGGTCGGAGGCTTTCCTCGTCTTGACTACGATGTCATCGACGTAAGCCTCGACCGTTCGACCAATGTGTTCGCCAAACACATGGTTCATGCACCTTTGGTATGTCGCACCCGCATTCCTCAAACCAAACGGCATGGTAACATAGCAGTACATGCCGAAAGGTGTGATGAAAGAAGTCACGAGCTGGTCGGACTCTTTCATCCTGATTTGGTGATACCCTGAGTAGGCATCGAGGAAAGACAGGGTTTCGCACCCAGCAGTGGAATCCACGATTTGATCGATGCGAGGCAGAGGGTATGGAACTTTTGGACATGCTTTGTTTAGACCAGTGTAGTCTAACACATCCGCCATTTCCCTCCTTTCTTTCTCACAAGCACAGGGTTGGCGAGCCATTCGGGATGGAATACCTCTTTGATGAACCCCGCTGCCATTAGCTTGTGGATCTCCTCGCCTATGGCTCTGCGCTTTTTTTCGTCGAATCGGCGCAGAGGCTGCTTCACGGGTCGGGCTCCAGCTCGGATATCCAGCGAGTGCTCGGCGACATCCCTCGGTATGCCGGGCATGTCCGAGGGACTCCACGCGAAAACGTCGGCGTTTGCGCGGAGAAAGTAGACGAGCACTACTTCCTATTTGGGATCGAGCTCGGAGCCGATCCGGATCTGCTTGGAGGCGTCGTTGCTGGGGTCGAGAGGGACGGACTTAACCGTCTCCGCTGGCTCGAAGTTGCCGGCGTGGCGCTTCACGTCTGGCGCCTCCTTGGAGAGGCTCTCCAGGTCGGCGATGAGGGCCTCGGATTCGGCGAGGGCCTCGGCGTACTCCATGCACTCCACGTCGCATTCGTACGCGTGTCGGTACGTGGGACCGACGGTGATGACCCCATCGGGGCCCGGCATCTTGAGCTTGAGGTAGGTGTAGTTGGGGACGGCCATGAACTTGGCGTAGCATGGCCTCCCCAGCACTGCGTGGTAGGTTCCTCGGAACCCGACCACCTCGAATGTGAGGGTTTCCCTTCTGAAGTTGGAGGGAGTCCCGAAGCAGATGGGCAGATCGATTTGTCCGAGGGGCTGGACGCGCTTCCCGGGAATGATCCCATGAAAAGGCGCCGTGCCTGCCCGGACCGAGGACAGATCGATCCGCAGGAGCCCGAGGGTCTCGGCATAGATGATGTTGAGGCTGCTGCCTCCGTCCATGAGGACCTTGGTGAGCCTGACGTTGCCGATGACGGGGTCGACAACGAGCGGGTATTTCCCCAGGCTCGGCACGTGGTCGGGGTGGTCGCCCTGGTCGAAGGTGATGGGCTTGTCGGACCAGTCTAGGTAGACTGGCGCCGCCACCTTTACCGAGCAGACCTCCCGACGCTCTTGCTTGCGGTGCCGAGCTGAGGCGTTCGCCACTTGCCCACCATAGATCATGAAGCAGTCATGGACCTCGGGGAACTCTCCTGCCTTGTGATCTTCCTTCTTATCATCGTTGCAGGCCCTGCCACCTTCCGCAGGTGGCCCGGCCTTGTGAAAGTGGCGCCGAAGCATGGCACACTCCTCAAGGGTGTGCTTGACGGGGCCCTGATGATAGGGGCACGGCTCCTTGAGCAGCTTGTCGAAGAGATTGGCGCCTCCGAGAGGTTTTCGAGGGTTCTTGTACTCAGCGGCGGCGACAAGGTCCGCGTCGGCGGCGTCGCGTTTCGCTTGTGACTTCTTCTTGCCTTTCTTCTTGGTGCCGTGCTGAGTAGATGCCTCGGGGACATCTTCCGGCGGACGGCCCTGGGGCTGCTTGTCCTTCCGGAAGATAGCCTCAACCGCCTCCTGGCCAGAGGCGAACTTGGTGGAGATGTCCATCAGCTCGCTCGCTCTGGTGGGGGTCTTGCGGCCCAGCTTGCTCACCAGGTCGCGGCAGGTGGTGCCGGCGAGGAACGCGCCGATGACATCCGAGTCGGTGACGTTGGGCAGCTCGGTGCGCTGCTTCGAGAATCGCCGGATGTAGTCCCGTAGAGACTCTCCCGGCTGCTGGCGGCAGCTTCGGAGGTCCCAGGAGTTCCCAGGGCGCACGTACGTGCCCTGGAAGTTGTCGGCGAAGGCTTGGACCAGGTCGATCCAGTTGGAGATCTGCCCCGGAGGCAGGTGCTCCAGCTAGGCTCGAGCGGTGTTAGAGAGGAACATGGGGAGGTTGCGGATGATGAGGTTGTCATCGTCCGTTCCACCCAGGTGGCAGGCCAGCCGGTAGTCTGTGAGCCACAGTTCCGGCCTCGTCTCCCCCGAGTACTTTGTGATAGTAGTCGGGGTTCGGAACCGGGTCGGGAACGGCGCCCGTCGTATGGCCCGGCTGAAAGCCTGTGGACCGGGTGGTTCGGGCGAGGGACTCCGATCCTCCCCGCTGTCGTAGTGTCCCCCACGCCTGGGGTGGTAGCCTCGGCGCACCTTCTCGTTGAGGTGGGCTCGACGGTTACGGTGATGGTGCTCGTTGCCGAGGCGACCCGGGGCCGCAGGCGCTGTGTTACGCGTGCGCCCGGTGTGGACCGAGGCTTCCCGCATGAATCGGGAAGTCGCGGCGCGATGTTCTGAGGGGTACCCCTGCCTTCGGGAGGCAGAGCTTTCGGCCCGTCGGACCGCGGCATCCTCCAGGAGATTCTTGAGCTCTCCCTGGATACACCGCCCCTCGGTGGTTGATGGCTCCGGCATCGCGCAGAGAAGTATTGCCGCTGCAGCCAGGTTCTGGCCGACCCCACTGGAAGCCAGTGGCGGCCTTGCCCTGACGTCATCGGCGATGCGGTGCTGGATGCCCTGGGGTAGATGACGTGCTTCTTCGGCCAGAACTTGGCCTGCCCATTCCTGCCCGATGTCCCGGCGGAACGGCTCGAGTGTTCTAGCTCCCTCGTCGGGCCTAGCCTGCATCTCGCGGATTTGCTCGAGCTGTGCGTCCTGACCCCCCGCAGGGACTGGGACCACAGCTAGCTCCCGAAGGATGTCAACGCGAGGCGCAGGCCTAGGGGGATTGCCGTTTTCCGGTATACCAAGATGGTTGCCTTCGCCGGGACCCCCTAGATCGACGTGGAAACATTCACGACTTGGGCCGCAGTCCTCGTCGCCAAAGTTGCGGCTACCGTCGGAACAGTCGGAAAGGCAGTAGTCGCACGCGATCATGAAGTCCCGCATGGCACTGGGGTTGCCAAGTCCGGAGAAATCCCAACAAAAGTCGGGCTCGTCATCTTCCTCGGAACCCGAGGGCCCGTAGGTCGAGACGGCTGTCAGCCGGTCCCAGGGTGACCGCATACCGTACCCTGGAGGGTTTGGACTCGCCTCTACGAAAGCGTCCACCGAAGCGAAGTCGCTTGGTGGGTCGAGGCTGAATCCAAAAGGCACGAGATGGGAATCGGTCGGTACCTATTGGTCGACGGGCGGTGACGAAGTCGCGTCGGGGGCGGACTTCACCGTCGTCTCAGGTACGAGGGTGACGCCCAACAAGTCCCTCGCGAGCGTGCTGGCGTCATTCGTTTGCTTGGAGTTGGCGTGTTGCGGGGAAACGGCGCTCGTCTTCGTCTCAGACGCAAGGTCGATGCCCAGCGTGTCCCGGGGCGCCAGCGTCGTCGACTCGCTCGACAGCCGACGAGGTGCCGCCTCCTGCTTGGCCTTGGTTGCCCCGCCTCCTCCTCCGTCGGCGGGGGAGGCGACAGGATAAACCCAAAAGTTGTTCTTCCGCCACGTGGGGAAGACGTCGTCGATTCCGCCGTCGGCGGGTGGGTTGTCGGCCGCCATTGTCGCTGTCGCGCGGCGGGGGAAGGAGTATCATGTCGTAGCTGCCGTCGAGGGACATGAACTCGAGACTCTCGAAACGGAGCACCGTCCCAGGCTAGAAAGGTTGCTGGAGACTACCCATCTGGAGCTTGACGGGAAGCTGTTCGTCAACACGCAGCAGGCCCCTACCTGGCGTGCCAACTGTCGGCGTTTCGACCCCGGGAGGTCCCTGGACCGACGAGTAAATTGTCGTCGCGTGCCCCAGCCCAGATGGGTCGGCGCGAGACGGAGCGCGAAGGGGGGAAAAGCCGGAGGGAGACAGGCATAAAAGGGGAAACCCGCGGCCTTCGTGTTTGTCCCGCGCCCAGGTCGGGTGCGCTTGCAGTAGGGGTTACAAGCGTCCGCGCGGGAGGGAGCGAGAGGCCTGCACGCGCCGTCCCGTCCTTCTCCGTGCTGCCCACCCTCTGTAAGAGGGCCCTGGACCTTCCTTTTATAGGCGTAAGGAGAGGGTCCAGGTGTACAATGGGAGATGTAGCAGTATGCTAACGTGTCTAGCAGAGAGGAGCTAGTGCCCTAAGTACATGCCGTGTGGCAGCCGGAGAGGTTTTGGCACCCTGTTCGTGTGATGTCGTGGCCGTCGGAGGAGCGCTAGAGCCTGGCGGAAGGACAGCTGTCGGGGCTGTCGAGTCCTTGCTGACGTCTCCTTGCTTACGTAAGGGGGCTGAGAGCCGCCGTCGTCATGAAGCATGCGGGGCGCCATCATTACTTGTTTACCGGGGCGACCCAGATGGGACGCCGGTCTTGTTCCCTGTAGCCTGAGCTAGCTAGGGGTAGGGTAATGATGGCCCCTCCTATGACGTGGTCGGTCCGAGCCCTGGGTTGGGCGAGGCGGAGGCTCCTCCGAGGTCGAGGTCGAGTCTGTCTTCCGAGGCCGAGGTCGAGTCCGAGCCCCTGGGTCGGGCGAGGTGGAGACCGTCGGCTGAGGCCAGGGCTGAGTCCGAGCCCTGGGGTCGGGCGAGGCGGAGTTCGTCGTCTTCCGGGGCCGAGGCCGAGTCCGAGCCCTGGGGTCGGGCGAGGCGGAGTTCATCGTCTTCTGGGGCCGAGGCCGAGTTCGAGCCCTGGGGTCGGGCGAGGCGGAGTTCGTCGTCTTCCGGGGCCGAGGCCGAGTCCGAGCTCTGGGGTCGGGCGAGGCGGAGTTCGTCGTCTTCCGGGGCCGAGGCCGAGTCCGAGCCCTGGGGTCGGGCGAGGCGGAGTTCGTCGTCTTCCGGGGCCGAGGCCGAGTCCGAGCCCTGGGGTCGGGCGAGGTGGAGCTTCCTATGGCGCCCGAGGCCGGACTTGGCCGCTGTCAGCCTCACTCTGTCGAGTGGCACAGCAGTCGGAGCGGCGCATGCGGCGCTGTCCTCTTGTCAGGCCGATCAGTGGAGCGGCGAAGTGACTGCGGTCACTTCGGCTCTGTCGACTGAAGGGCGCGCGTCAGGATAAGGTGTCAGGCCATCCTTGCATTAAATGCTCCTGCGATACGGTCGGTCGTCGTGGCGATTTGGCCAAGGTTGCTTCTTGGCGAAGACTGGGCCTCGGGCGAGCCAAAGGTGTGTCCGTTGCTTGAGGGGGTCCTCGGGCGAGACGTAAATCCTCCGGGGTCGGCTGCCCTTGCCCGAGGCTGGGCTCGGGCGAGGCGAGATCGTGTCCCTTGAGTGGACCGAGCCTTGACTTAATCGCACCCATCAGGCCTTTGTAGCTTTGTGCTGATGGGGGTTACCAGCTGAGATTAGGAGTCTTGGGGGTACCCCTAATTATGGTCCCCGACAAGTTGACTCTGCTCAGTTCCATACTCCTGTGAGTATCAAAATTCTAGTCCTGCATGATATATATTTATCTGGTATAACACATGTAATCTCTTCTCTGTGCAGGGACAATCTGGGGCGGCATCCAACAACCCTCATGGATCGCGCAGCCCATCGCCGCACCAGTCCAGCCGCCCACCTCGCTAATGATCTCTTAGCTTTGTTGTGATTATGAGACTTGTGCGATAAACTTGTCCTGAACTTATGTTTGAGAGTTGGTAATACTTATGTTGGTGAAACGTGGTATGAACAGAGATATGTTTGTGAAAAACTTGCTAGATTTGTGAAATATGTTGTCTCTATTATGTATGTGATGATTATGTGATATCTGTGATGTATATGTGATATATCTTTTGTTTGTTTAGATGGAATAGCAAAAACAAATTAAAAAGGGGTATACTAGTCACTTTACCGAGTGTAACACTCAGCAAAGCACCTCTTTGCCGAGTGTCTAGGTCATAGCACACGGCAAAGATGACACACCTGGACACCGGTAAAGTTTCTTTGTCGAGTGCTATGGCCTCGACACTCGACAAAGAAGCAACCTTTGCTGAGTGCCTACTAGTGCACTCGGTAAAGGTGCTGACAAAGGGGCCCGCTTGTGACCTCGTTACCGAGTGCTAGTCCGAAGGACACTCGGCAAAGAGGGGAACTCTTTGCTGAGTGTCACCTAAAACGCTCAGCGAAGGGATACTCTTTACCGAGTGTCAACTAGTACACTCGACAAAGGCTCTATCACCGTTACCAGCCACCGTGATGGCGACTTTTCTTTGCTGAGTACCTGGTAACACTCGACAAAGTCTTTGTCGAGTGACCGATAAAAAGTACTCGGCAAAGAAGCCGTTGCTGATGTACAATTCACTGAGCTATTTTGCCGAGTGTCACACTCGGCAAAGCATTCGCCGAGTGTTTTAGAGGCTTTGCCGAGTGTCAAAACACTCGGCAAAGCAGTTGATTCCGGTAGTGGTAATAGAGTCCAGCTTCTCGACAAAGTGTTCATTGGTAGCCCTCTCTTCATTAATGGTCTTCTTGAAGGTGACTAGGGTCTACTCAGCAATTTTCTCCTTCATCTTTGCCTTATCGACCTACAGACCGTTGATCACCTTTGATGTCAGATCGATAGCCTTGAAAGTGATAGACAAGGCAAAACAAGAAGTAATGTAAGAGATGGACTTAGTCACAACTCTAAGAGACATAGGAGATCAATATTTTATAATCAAGACTCAATCATAAACCATCAAGCTTGGACAAGTTGATCTCAAGCTCCTCATGCAGCTTCTAGACGATGCTGATCAACTCGACGTTGGTTGCTTTCTCCTTCCCCAAGTCTTACTGAGTCGACTCAGTTGTCTGAAGTTTCTTATGAGTCAGCATGAGAAGGAGACTTCCCCTCTGACTCATTTTGGATTTCCTGCAAATAGCACTATAAAAGGGAACCTGTAAGATGAATTACAACACAAAGAATGTATTTGGTGATATTTGTGGAAGTCGACAACATATTGCTTTGTCTTTTCTAGCTGACACTGTTCTTCTACTAGATCAATCTATGCATCAAGTACTGCTTAAACATCACTGAGAGCTCATGACACTCAATGTCAAACATAGTGGCCTTAGCATCATGCAAGACCTCCTCTGTGTTGATCTGCACAACATTATGTTAGTGGACAACTCTAAGGTTACCCAAGAATCATAAATACACTTCAAGTGGATGATGACCAAGGATAGTTACCTCTCGGTGATTCAACAACATGCGAGGGGCTTGGCATAGCCAAGGGCTTAGTTGGTGTCACAACAGGCTTGGAAAAAGTTGCCACATGTTTGGCCTTGAGCTCAGTAGCGGCCTTAGAGATGATCATCTAAGCAGAAGGCTCCAGAGCTAAACCTTCAAGGGATCACCCTCAGTCGGCATGGTGTCTGAGGCCTCTGGTGCAACAGCAACAAACTTGACTCTAGCAGCCATGCAAGTATCCGAGCCCGTCTCGGGTGGGACCAAGCCAGGCTTGTCCATAGACAGCTCTATCAATTCCCTACCACATTCAATATTCATGTTTAGAATCATTATTATTTAATAAATAATATATACACTCTAGTCATACCTTGCAAACTTTTTGAAGTTTTTCTTCGAAGGAGCGAAGGAGCTCCTCTAGGAATCGATCTTGGACGCTGATTCATCATGCTCCTTGGGCCCAATAGAAGGGTCGACTCAGGGGTCAGTCACGTCCTCTCCACTAGATTTGAGTTGCCCCCTAGGGACGAGGAGGCGTCCTAACCCAAATGTTAGACGAGGGCGCTTGGAATTAAAAGTTGCCTAGAGGGGGTGGATAGGCGAAACCTAAAAATTATAAACTTTGAACACGAACTTTGCCCGAGGTTAGAGTTAGAATGAGTAATAATGAAATCGGAGTGCAGAAGAGAGTTCTTATTGCTATGAGTTGCTCAATCAATGTGGATAACTTTGGTACTAACTCAAAGAGATTATAAGCAAGAGAACTTTAGAGGGAGTGGAGAGGAAGAATTAAATCACAATACAATATTAGCACAAAGACACGAGCGATTTGTTTCCCGAGGTTTGATTCCAAAGAACCTACTCCCCATTAAGAAGGCCACGTAGGCCGGGTCTCTTTCAACCCTTTCCCTCTCTCAAACGGTCACTTAGAATGCTTGAGTGCTTCTTCTTAATCTCGAGGGTCACTTAGACCCCGCAAGGATCACCACACAATTAGGTATATCTTGCTATCTTTACAAGTCACTTGAGAGTTTAGAAGGAGATGAATAAAGCACGATTAAGAAAGCCAAGCAACAAGAGCAACAAGAAAATCACAAGATCACACTCTCTAGACTTTCCAAGGCACTAATTACTAATGATCACTAGTCACAACTATGGCACTTGGAGGAGCTTGGAAGCTTTGAATGTGTCTTGGGATGAAGTGCTTGCTCTTGTATTGAATGAGAATGAATGGGATGATTGGATGAAGTGAATGGAGGTCGTTGGGGTTGTATTTATAGCCACTAACCACTTCCTAGTCGTCACCCACTTTCTACCAGCCGCGGATGGTCCTCCCTAGCACATCAACGGTTGAAATCACAACGGTCAGCAGTAACTGCTATAACAACGGCTATAAGTGCATTAAATGTGTCGTCAGATGTCAAATAAAGTGGTCGCGGACGGTCCGGCTGTGCACCTTGGATGGTTCGTGAGGGTACTATAATTTTTTTACCGAACTTGGCACCTTTGGGTTTCTCTGGCTTCCAACGGGCGGACAGTCCGTGCTTGAGGTTGGACGGTCTGAGCTATCGGGCTGCGGAAGAGAGTTCTTGCTATGAGTTGCTCAATCAATGTGGATAACTTTGAGAGCTAACTCAAAGAGATTGTAAGGAAGAGAACTTTATAGGGAGTGGAGAGGAAGAATCAAATCGCAATACAAGATTAGCACAAAGACATAGGCGATTTGTTTCCCGAGCTTCGGTTCCAAAGAACCTACTCCCCGTTGAGGAGGCCACGTAGGAGGGGTCTCTTTCAACCCTTTCCCTCTCTCAAACGGTCACTTAGATCGGTTGAGTGCTTCTTCATCTCGAGGGTCACTTAGACCCCGCAAGGATCACCACACAATTAGGTGTCTCTTGCTATCTTTACAGGTCACTTGAGAGTTTATAAGGAGATGAAGAACGTACGATTAAGAAAGCCAAGCAATAAGAGCAACAAGAAAATCATAAGATCACACTCTCTTTAGACTTTCTAGGGCACTAATCCCTAATGATCACTAGTCACAATTATGGCACTTGGAGGAGCTTGGAAGCTTTGAATGTGCCTTGGGATGAAGTGTTTGATCTTGTATTGAATGAGAATGAATGGGATGCTTGGATGAAGTGAATGGAGATGGTTGAGGTTATATTTATAGCCATTAACCACTTCCTAGCCATTGCCCACTTTCTGCCAACCGCGGACAGTCTATGCTCACCGAGGTGTCGCGGACGATCCGCCAGAAGGGCCCGGACGGTCAGCGCACAAGTGAGTTCTCCAAAAGATTCTCCTGTACGGTATTCCGGACAGTCGACTTAGAATTGAGATGGTTGGACTTATGCACCTGAGAATTAATCAACTAGGCAAACTGGTTAGTCCATTGGGTTGTGATGGTCATCTATCATCGAAATCAATTTAGAGAAAATGGTAAAGGCCATTTCCCTTTCAGGAATGCCTAGGACTTGGAGCCAGAGGAGGGGGCATCTTCGTCATGGTCTGAGTCATCAACTCAAACCACTTCCTTCTTCCTCTACTTCGGCTGAGGAGGAGGATTCAACTTATTTGTGACAGGAGGACCCTTGGAGGCTCTCTCGGTGAGCTACTCTAGGAAGTGGCTCGGTCCTGCCTTGTTGCCATTCTTGGGAACCCAGGAGGGGCCCTACGGAGGCAAGTACAATTCCAATATCTAACTCAGACTAAAGAGTGTTAAAGCCTGAGTTAACAAACTTAGAGGAGAATTTTGAATGGTAGAGTCATAAAACAAACTTTGGGTTGAGGCTCTGATAGAGAGTGCCTCAGTGAAGTAAGCCTTGGCCTAGTCAGTAATGGAATAGAAGATTTGATAGAGATAGGCCTTGGCTTCTAACATGGTGATACATTCCACCATTAACCAAGAAGGTTTGATTTCCCTCGTACACCCATGCGCAATTTTCCTTCTCACGCAGGTGGGACTCAGCGCTAAATCTAGTTTCTGCCTACATGTACAACATCGAACCCAAGGTTCTTCAAATCATTAATCCTTTTCATTACACCCAGAATGTGACGGAACCTCCCAAGTAATTAGGCCCACCTACAGTTGTCCTTGTCTAACAGACATCAGACACCCTGAAGATGTTCCTAAGTTACTTGACAAGCTCGGTATCTTTCCTTACCTTACCAGGAACGTTTCACCCGTCTTGCAGACATTATAGAACATCAGAGATAAAGAAATGCAGAAGCGATTACATAAATTACATTTATTTCAAAAGCAAGCTTGAGTTATTTTATTACAGACCAGAACTAAAAGCGAGTGCAGAGTAGTAATATTATACAAACCAAGGGAGGCACAAACTCCTCCTGATAAGTTTAAGCAAAAGATCCTATGTGGAGGACCAAGTCCTCCCGCACTTCAGTCTTGTTTTTCTTCATTTGGTACCACCTTGGAGCAAAAGCAACAAAAATTTGTCGCTTCCTCACCTAAAAACAACAAAGGGATAAACCCTGAGTATGGAATTACTCAGCAAGTCTTACCCGACTAAGGAAAAGACTCTCAAGGGTATGCTGGATAAATAGGAGTCAAGGAGAGGCTTTAGCAAAAATCAACTTATAGTTTTGCAGAAGTAGCTTACTAAAGTGAGTCCTTACTTTCAATCTTTTAACGCCATATTAAGCATTAATAGACTCTATTTGCATCTAGTCTAATCTCAACATCTCATTAATACAACATCACTTTTATCCATAGTGTTCACATCCTGACTTTAGGTTGTAGAAAAGTGACCAAGTCTTCATAACCGCGAAGGTACGGCGATCCGAATCGATTATACTCAGCTGAGGATCTCCAATCACACGACATATGTAGCACTTAACCCTTGCATATGTCAACCCGCCACCGGGGTTCTTAAGACCAGATCAGGTTCACGCAAACCGAGAGCACAGATACACCACCGTCCAGCCTCTTGCCACGGAGGGTACACGCTACTCTCGCCACCGCTCCACGCCCATTTCGTGTTATCTTATTCTGGCCTTAGTCTGCCCGAGGCAAGGCTTACCCATGACGAGGCATGTGACCAGTTAAAGGGTCCTCGGTCAGCACGCCTACATACGCATTAATCCTTAACCAACCTGGGTAGAACATCACCTGTTCCTAACCCAAGTCTCAATTTAAGTATTTCCATCCTTAGGATTGTGTCTGTTCCTTAGGATGAAAGAGCATCACAGGGAACTTTGCAGTAAGATCCCACTATTGCTCCAAATGAAAATATTCTTGCAGGTAGAAGCCATCCTCTCCCGGGTTAGACTGAGGACAACCTCTATCCACAAGATCTAAGCAAGGCTAAGCATTTTTGTAAATCATATTTTGATACTTCACAGAAGTATCTATAAGGGTATGGATATCAAGGAAAGCAATGCATCAAAGGGTTTCAAGTAACTCCTATGAACCTAATGCACATTTCACTAGACTTAAGTGTGCAAAAAGTATTTAAAAACACAAGGAAAGGGGTTGCATGCACCGGGGCTTGCCTTCGTTTATAGGTGAATCAGGCTCGGATCCGCAGATATCAAAGTAGAAACAATCTCCGGCCTGAGATTCCGAAGGTGGTGGTGTCCTGTCTTCGGTGACTTCTATTTCTTCTTCACGTTCTAATCATAACCATACATAGGTATAAGAATGGATGCCATGGGATGCTCATGAGGATGCAAAGATAATATAAACTTATTATCTATGTCTTGAGTACAACTTTCCTTCACGGAACTCCGAGAACTTAGGGTTTCTGGAGTTGGTAAAGGAGTTCATAGGGCAGGGGGGGGTGGTTTTGGGTTTGGTGATCAAACAAGGTCCAAATCAATTCAAACCCTACCCAAGGCTTCTAAATATTGTTTTAAGTTCCTATAAAAAGTTTGGGCATTTTTAGACTTACCAATTATTTTCTAAAAATCCATAACTGATACTTTTAACCACTTTAAAAACCTTAAAATTTTTTTATTTCCACTAAAAATCACAAAACTATTTTTACTAAATTCTAGGGAAAATAACAATCCTAGGAAAATTAGTTTCATAATTTTATCATTTTCTACTGTTTTCTATAATTGTTTTGGCTCTGGAGATAAAAGAAAAAGAAAAGCTTATGAATAGTACTGGGCTGATTTCAGCCCAGTAGCCCAACTCAGAGGGAGAAAGCGCCCGCGTGCGCCCGCGCCCTGGCAGCTTTGCAGAAAGGACCTCGCGTTTCAGAACAACCCGAAGTAGATCCGTAGCACTATTCACTGAGTCGCTGACGGTTTGCAGAAACGCCCCTGACTTTCTATCTCTTCACCCGACACATCCACGACGGCGTTCACGCCCCGCCGAGCTCCGGCGAGCGCCTGAACCGGCCGAAAGGGGCAACGGCTAGGGTTTCTGAGCAGCGGACACCAAATTCAAGTCCTAAGGACCATTTCCCCCAATAAATTTTACCGTTGGTGATCTGCCAAGCTCTGCCCGCGAGGACAGTGAACGGCGCGGACAGGTGTTCGTGTTCCAATCGATTGGCGGGCTCCTAGTTTAATTGGACGGTTTGGTGAGCATCAAGGGCACATGAGGATACTAGAACGAGACTAAAGACAACAGGATCGGACCTGAGGAGAGCTTTCCACGGTGAGCTTGGGTTCACGGTGTTCTTCAACCGGTTTGGGGGAAATCCCAAATTCAAGTTCTCTGGTGGGGGGTTTGGGATGCAGGTGGGTGCAATAGCTGGTAGAATACATGGCGAAGCCGAGGGGGGGCTCAATTTATAGGCCGTCGACCGGAGTTGGAGAAGAAGCGCGAACTACGGATGCGCTGGCAAGCTTTCCGCGCGGCGGTTTCCGGTGAGGGCACGGGGTCGCCGTTTAACCAGAGTTCGCCACCTCGGTAACCTTTTTGCCACGATACCAAGGAGCTTTACTGCGACCACCGACGACCGGTCACGCCGCGGTGGCGTTCTTATCGCCGGCAGGGGGGGATCCTGATCCACGGCGCGATATTTCTGATGATGGTGAACAGTGCTCTGAATTCAATAAAGAGCTTGACTGACAGAGCCAATTGGAACTCAATTTACTCCTGATTTTGTGTGAAACCTATGCCAATTTTCTGCAGCAAAGTTATAAAGCTATAATCCATCTATCATTTTGCTACAATGTGCTCCCACAAAAAGTCACTGGATCTTGCTTAAAATCAAGCCCAAAGTTTATCTCACAACACTATTAATCTGAATTTCAGACATCAAGCAGTCTGACAGTCCAACTTCAGGCTCAATTATCTCTAAATTTTTCTTAACAACTGAGCTCACACTCTTTAGCAAAGTTGTTCTCCTATAATTGGGCTACAATTTTGATGTGGTGACCTAGGGCACAAACCCCATAATTTGAAAGTTACAAGGGCTTCAAGTTGAGGCAATCACACTGAAATGCAGACTTAACCAAAAAGGGTTAAGTATGGCTCTTTTGCACTTAAGTCCAAATCTCAAGTTTTGGATTGCAAATTCACATATGATTGACCCAAATGACCTAATATACTTATTTAACTTGATTTTTGCACTTTAACCCAAAAGTGGGCTAATTTTGCACATAAGCCCCTAGGGTTTAGTTTTAGGGTTTTCTAGGGTTCCAATTAGGGCTTCTGGTATCCCAGGGGTATAAAGGTGATTCAACTTTGTTTTTGGGGATATTTTTATAACTCTTTCCCTAAAGTCTTTAGGTTTTCTCATCTTAGGTTAAGTTTTACCCCTTTAACCACTATTTAGGGTTAAGTCCTTTAACCAGGGTTCTATTTGCAAAAACATTAAAACAATACAACTTGTTTGAAATTTTTGCCTAGTGAATGCATTCTAGGTGTGTCAAACATATGCAATGCCAATGCTTATGATGCCATGCTCAAGTTTTTGTTACAGTAACACCAGGGGTGTTACATCCTTCCCCCCATAAAAGAATCTCGTCCCGAGATTAAAAGTCCTAGGGTAAGTAATGGAAAAGGAAACGCGGAATACTTTCATTTCCTTATTTCTGGTACAAGGCAGGGGTGATGTGGGGGTTACTTCTCTATTACACAGTTATACAGGCTTTACAATTTACATGAGGCTAAAAAGCCTGGGAAATTCTTATCTAAAAAGTCTTGAGTTTCCCATGTAGCCTCATCTTCAGAATGCTGGTTCCACTGTATCTTATAAAACTTGAGAGTTTTTCTCCGGGTAACCCTGTCCTTTTGATCCAAGACTCGAATAGGGTGCTCAGAGTATGTCAAGTCCGGTTCAAGGACAACATCTGTTACTTCAACGGTTCGATCAGGAACCCGAAGACACTTCTTCAATTGTGACACATGGAACACATTATGCACAGCAGACAAGGTTTCGGGTAGTTGGAGTCGGTATGCCACTGGTCCACATTGCTCAAGTACCAGGAATGGACCAATGTACCTGGGTGCAAGCTTCCCTTTAACCCCGAAACGCGATACACCCTTCATTGGTGAAACTTTTAAGTAGACAAAATCGCCTACCAGAAAGCATAAGGGTTGTCGTCGTCGGTCTGCATAACTCTTTTGTCGAGTCTGAGCTTTCTTCATATTATGAATAATTCTCTGAACCTTTTCTTCGACCTCTTTCACCATATCAGGCCTAAAGAAGTATCTTTCTCTAGGTTCAGACCAATTTAGCGGAGTTCGACACCGTCGCCCATACAAAGCTTCAAAAGGTGCCATCTTGATACTTTCTTGATAACTGTTATTGTATGAAAACTCCGCTAAGGGCAAACATTCATCCCATTTCTGTGAGAAGTCCAGAACACATGCCCGCAGCATATCTTCTAGTATTTGATTGACCCTCTCAGTCTGCCCACTGGTTTGAGGATGATAAGCCGAACTGTGGAGTAATTTAGTACCCAAGGATTTGTGAAGTGCTTCCCAAAACTTGGCTACAAATTGAGGTCCACGATCCGACACAATGGTCTTCGGAACACCATGCAGACTGAGAATACGGGCAATGTATAATGCTGCATAAGTGGCTACTGTATATGTGACCCTGACAGGTAAGAAGTGGGCAATCTTTGTGAGTCGATCAACGATAACCCAAATAGAATTGTACCCTTTGGCTGTCCTGGGCAGTCCCACAATAAAGTCCATACTTATGTCTTCCCATTTCCATGTTGGGATTGGCAAAGATTGTAATGGACCAGCAGTTTTCATGTGTATGGCCTTGACACGTCTGCAAGTGTCACATCTAGCCACATAGCGTGCAATTTCGATCTTCATCTTTGTCCACCAGTAATGTTGCTTTAAATCTTGGTACATCTTAGTGCTTCCGGGATGAATAGAATAACGACTAAGATGTGCTTCATCAAGAATTTGCTGGCGGAGTTCTTCGTTCTTTGGCACTACTATGCGGTTTTTAAACCATATCACACCTTGATCGTCTTCCTTGAAACATTTGACTACTCCAGCCCTTATCTTCTCTCGTATGTGCTTCATACCCAGATTATCCCTTTGAGCATCAATTATCCTTTGCAAAATGATTGACTCAAGCTTTAGTTGATTTAGAGTCCCTTGTTGGATTATCCCCAGGTTTAGCTTCTCCATCTCTTGACACAAAGTGTGGTCAGAGGTCTTCACCATAACACAGTGGCAGGAAGCCTTACGACTCAGTGCATCTGCCACCACATTGGCTTTGCCTGGGTGATAATGGATCTCCAGTTCATAGTCTTTAATAAGCTCAAGCCATCGTCTTTGCCTCATATTTAATTCTGACTGGGTGAAGATACACTTCAAACTTTTATGATCTGTATATATGTGACAGATATTTCCCAGCAGATAGTGACGCCAAATCTTCAGAGCATGAACCACAGCAGCTAGCTCCAGATCATGAGTTGGGTAATGCTCCTCATGTCGGCGCAACTGCCTTGAAGCATACACAATTACTCGGCCCTCTTGCATCAGTACACAGCCGAGCCCACTGCCAGATGCATCACAATATACATCAAAAGGCTTAGTGATGTCCGATTGAGCCAATACCGGAGCAGTGGTTAATAATATCTTCAATTGCTCAAAGGCTTCATTACACTTAGAAGACCAATTGAACTTAATGTCATTCTTCAATAAATTTGTGATTGGCTTCACAAGCTTAGAAAAATCTGGTATGAATCTGCGATAATATCTAGCTAGTCCAAGAAAACTCCGGACTTGGTGAACAGTGGTTGGGGATTTCCACTCCAGAATATCTTTGACCTTGCTAGGATCTACCGCAATTCCTTTAGCCGATAACACGTGCCCCAAAAATTGAATTTCTTCCAGCCAGAACGCACACTTGCTGAACTTGGCATATAGCTGATGTTCCCTCAGGCGCGTCAATACAATCCGTAGATGCTGAGCATGGTCCTCTTCATTCTTAGAATATATCAAGATATCGTCGATGAAGACCACCACGAACTTGTCCAACTCGGGCATGAACACCGAGTTCATCAAATAGGTGAAGTGGACAGGAGCATTTGTGAGCCCGAAAGACATTACCAGGTATTCAAACAATCCATACCGCGTAGTAAACGCGGTCTTCGGTATATCCTCGGGCCGAATACGGATTTGATGCTAGCCCGACCTGAGATCAATTTTGGAAAATACCCTCGCCCCAGTCAGTTGATCAAATAAGATGTCGATCCTTGGAAGAGGGTACTTATTCTTGATGGTGACCTCATTCAGGGGTCGATAATCCACGCACATTCGCAAGGTTTGATCCTTCTTTTTAACAAAAATGGCGGGACAACCCCATGGGGACGAGCTTGGCCGGATGAATCCCTTATTCAGTAGATCTTGTAATTGAATCTTCAATTCCGCCAACTCATTAGGGGGCATACGGTACGATCTTCGGGAGATGGGAGCCGTACCGGGCTTTAGCTCAATTACGAATTCTACATCTCTTTCAGGGGGCAGTCCAGGCAAATCTTCCGGAAATACATCTGGAAACTCACATACTACCGGAATGTTCTTGATCTCCGGTACAATGGCTTCATATACTCTACCAGAAGCTTTGGCTGGATTGGTTACGGGGAGAGACAAAAGAATCTCTTCTTGATTATAGCTCAACCTGACGGTTCTGAGTTCAGTGTTGAGAATTGCCTTGTGTTGGGTTAACCAATTCATACCCAAAATTACATCTATATCCTGGCCCTTCAGAACAATCATGTTAGCAGGAAAGTTCCGCCCGGCCATTGTTACTGGCACTTCATAGACCACTTCTCTAGTAAAAATGTGTCCCCCAGGTGAATGAATTTTAAATCCCTCTTTTGATTCATGGCATGCAATGTGATGTTGCTCCACAAATTTCTTGCTAATGAATGTATGTGAAGCACCAGAATCAAAAAGAATAATTGCAGGGTGACTGGCCACGGGAAACGTACCCATCATCACCGGCTCTCCTTCCGGTGTAGTGGCCACTTGGGTGTAATATACACGCCCCGTCTTCTTTGTATTTTCCCCCACAGCATTTCCTTTGGACTGAGCTGATCTCCCAGATCCTTGTGAAGCATTTGATTGATTTTGCTTAGGATATGGACAGTCTTTGATGAAGTGTCCCGACTTGCCGCAATTAAAACACCCAGTTGAAGAACTAGGCAAGGCAGGGAATCGAGTGCCTGGGGCACCCGGCTGATTTGGGGTAGTGGGGGTATTGTTGGGGCGAATAATGATAGGCTGTTTGAAAGGGAATGAGGGTGGACGAGAAAAAGTGCGATTTTGGCTTGAAGGCCGGATCACAAACCGTTGCTTCTTCGCCTGGCCCTGATTAGGCCTCTCACCACCGAATCCCTTATTCTTCCTAGAACTTGCGTATTTTGCTTCAACAGATAGGGCTGTACTGACAGCCTTTCCATACGTGAGATCTATGCAGGTGGCCATCTTTCTCTGTAGCCGATCATTTAAACCCCGCATAAAACAGTTCTTCTTCTTTAAATCAGTATTCACCTGGTCGATGGCATACTGCGACAGGTGATTAAACTTGTTGAGATACTGATTGACGGTATCTCCCCCTTGTTTTAACTTCATAAATTCCTCTTGTTTCATATGTAGCACTCCTTCAGGTATGTAGTGCTCACGGAAGGCTGCTTTAAACTCTTCCCAGTTGACTTGATGGTTGACAGGTTGAATAGCCACAAAATTTCCCCACCAAGTACTGGCAGGACCACGTAGTTGTTGTGCTGCGAATAACGGCTTCTGCGTTTCTGAACAACGGAGAAGACCAAACTTTTGTTCAATCACCCGTATCCACTCATCAGCTTCTAGGGGATCTTCAGCTTTGACGAATAGGGGTGGACGGGTTTCAGAGAAGTCCAAATAAGTAGTTTCACGGGGGCCATGCTGATAACCCCTTCCTGCCTGCTGCTGGAATTGCTGCTGACCCGCCATTTCCCTAAGGAAGCGGGTATTGTCTGCGGTGGCATTCACCAAGGCGGCAATCGCCTCGGCTAACGTGGGAGGAACCGGAGGTGGGTTTGGGGTAACATCCCTTCCCCCAGAAGTTCCGGCTGCGTCCTGTCCTCGAGTCCTGGTCGGCATCTGTGGCAAAAACATTTGAAGTAAACATAATATGCCAGAGAACCTTCCATTTTACATTACTATAAAAAGTAATGATACAGACTCGATATTACATAACAGGATACATTACCCATTATACAAAAGTTCAACCTATTATACAACAGTACACCCTACAATACACTACTCTACTTCTATTACACCATTAGTCCTGCTTTCCATTACTCTTGGCGGCCTCATCGTCAGGTGTGGGAGTCCAGACATCAACCAACCTCAAAGAAGGAGGGGGCTCAAAAAGGTCTAACTCCCCACCCAGCGCGCGTCCCGCAACGTGAGAGGGTCCGGCTTCCGCCTCAGCAGGGTGTGCAGGCACACTAGGGTGTAATTGTGAGTATAGTATATGGACTTCCTCATGCAACGTATTGCAGTAGACCTGCATGTTGTCGACAGTTGAGCTAAGTTCTTTAATTCGGGCCTGAGCCCTTGCTTCCTTAGCACACACTAGCAAACGAGACTGTACGGCCCAGTCAAGTGCTAAGTCTCGATCAGCAAGCTGATCCTGCAGGTGACGGATGTCCCTTCTTAGTTCATTGATTCTATCTCCGTCAGCGACCCAAGCATCGGTCCTGTGTTGCAGCGCTGCTTGAAGTCGACTCACACGGGCTTCAAGATCTCCTATGGGGTCATTACTTCCACTGCTGCTGCTTTCATGTCGAGGGGCCAGTTGATGCCGAGGCACTCCAATTGGTCCCGTTGACTTGCGTGCCGTTAGCCTTGTGCGTGGCGGCATCTTTCTAAGGGGGAAAATGTTATTAGTATAATTCTTAGCATGATGCATGTGTAAGTACAGAATCAACCTTAGTCGATTCAACCTTCTATACATTGCACTCTTCCTATCTGGTCTTTAAGATAGACTCTTCAGAATACTTAGGGAAGAAGAGAAAAGAGTTTTTAGGTAAGACTTTTGAAAATCCTTTTGAAGATGCCTCATAATATCTGCAAAGAAGGGCTACGCTCCGATACCAGCTGTGACGGAACCTCCCAAGTAATTAGGCCCACCTACAGTTGTCCTTGTCTAACAGACATCAGACACCCTGAAGATGTTCCTAAGTTACTTGACAAGCTCGGTATCTTTCCTTACCTTACCAGGAACGTTTCACCCGTCTTGCAGACATTACAGAACATCGGAGATAAAGAAATGCGGAAGCGATTACATAAATTACATTTATTTCAAAAGCAAGTTTGAGTTATTTTATTACAGACCAGAACTAAAAGCGAGTGCAGAGTAGTAATATTATACAAACCAAGGGAGGCACAAACTCCTCCCGATAAGTTTAAGCAAAAGATCCTATGTGGAGGACCAAGTCCTCCCGCACTTCAGTCTTGTTTTTCTTCATTTGGTACCACCTTGGAGCAAAAGCAACAAAAATTTGTCGCTTCCTCACCTAAAAACAACAAAGGGATAAACCCTGAGTATGGAATTACTCAGCAAGTCTTACCTGACTAAGGAAAAGACTCTCAAGGGTATGCTGGATAAATAGGAGTCAAGGAGAGGCTTTAGCAAAAATCAACTTATAGTTTTGCAGAAGTAGCTTACTAAAGTGAGTCCTTACTTTCAATCTTTTAACGCCATATTAAGCATTAATAGACTCTATTTGCATCTAGTCTAATCTCAACATCTCATTAATACAACATCACTTTTATCCATAGTGTTCACATCCTGACTTTAGGTTGTAGAAAAGTGACCAAGTCTTCATAACCGCGAAGGTACGGCGATCCGAATCGATTATACTCAGCTGAGGATCTCCAATCACACGACATATGTAGCACTTAACCCTTGCATATGTCAACCCGCCACCGGGGTTCTTAAGACCAGATCAGGTTCACGCAAACCGAGAGCACAGATACACCACCGTCCAGCCTCTTGCCACGGAGGGTACACGCTACTCTCGCCACCGCTCCACGCCCATTTCGTGTTATCTTATTCTGGCCTTAGTCTGCCCGAGGCAAGGCTTACCCATGACGAGGCATGTGACCAGTTAAAGGGTCCTCGGTCAGCACGCCTACATACGCATTAATCCTTAACCAACCTGGGTAGAACATCACCTGTTCCTAACCCAAGTCTCAATTTAAGCATTTCCATCCTTAGGATTGTGTCTGTTCCTTAGGATGAAAGAGCATCACAGGGAACTTTGCAGTAAGATCCCACTATTGCTCCAAATGAAAATATTCTTGCAGGTAGAAGCCATCCTCTCCCGGGTTAGACTGAGGACAACCTCTATCCACAATATCTAAGCAAGGCTAAGCATTTTTGTAAATCATATTTTGATACTTCACAGAAGTATCTATAAGGGTATGGATATCAAGGAAAGCAATGCATCAAAGGGTTTCAAGTAACTCCTATGAACCTAATGCACATTTCACTAGACTTAAGTGTGCAAAAAGTATTTAAAAACACAAGGAAAGGGGTTGCATGCACCGGGGCTTGCCTTCGTTTACAGGTGAATCAGGCTCGGATCCGCAGATATCAAAGTAGAAACAATCTCCGGCCTGAGATTCCGAAGGTGGTGGTGTCCTGTCTTCGGTGACTTCTATTTCTTCTTCACGTTCTAATCATAACCATACATAGGTATAAGAATGGATGCCATGGGATGCTCATGAGGATGCAAAGATAATATAAACTTATTATCTATGTCTTGAGTACAACTTTCCTTCACGGAACTCCGAGAACTTAGGGTTTCCGGAGTTGGTAAAGGAGTTCATAGGGCAGGGGGGGTGGTTTTGGGTTTGGTGATCAAACAAGGTCCAAATCAATTCAAACCCTACCCAAGGCTTCTAAATATTGTTTTAAGTTCCTATAAAAAGTTTGGGCATTTTTAGACTTACCAATTATTTTCTAAAAATCCATAACTGATACTTTTAACCACTTTAAAAACCTTAAAATTTCTTATTTCCACTAAAAATCACAAAACTATTTTTACTAAATTCTAGGGAAAATAACAAGCCTAGGAAAATTAGTTTCATAATTTTATCATTTTTCTACTGTTTTCTATAATTGTTTTGGCTCTGGAGATAAAAGAAAAAGAAAAGCTTATGAATAGTACTGGGCTGATTTCAGCCCAGTAGCCCAACTCAGAGGGAGAAAGCGCCCGCGTGCGCCCGCGCCCTGGCAGCTTTGCAGAAAGGACCTCGCGTTTCAGAACAACCCGAAGTAGATCTATAGCACTATTCACTGAGTCGCTGACGGTTTGCAGAAACGCCCCTGACTTTCTATCTCTTCACCCGACACATCCACGACGGCGTTCACGCCCCGCCGAGCTCCGGCGAGCGCCTGAACCGGCCGAAAGGGGCAACGGCTAGGGTTTCTGAGCAGCGGACACCAAATTCAAGTCCTAAGGACCATTTCCCCCCAATAAATTTTACCGTTGGTGATCTGCCAAGCTCTGCCCGCGAGGACAGTGAACGGCGCGGACAGGTGTTCGTGTTCCAATCGATTGGCGGGCTCCTAGTTTAATTGGACGGTTTGGTGAGCATCAAGGGCACATGAGGATACTAGAACAAGACTAAAGACAACAGGATCGGACCTGAGGAGAGCTTTCCACGGTGAGCTTGGGTTCACGGTGTTCTTCAACCGGTTTGGGGGAAATCCCAAATTCAAGTTCTCTGGTGGGGGTTTGGGATGCAGGTGGGTGCAATAGCTGGTAGAATACATGGCGAAGCCGAGGGGGGGCTCAATTTATAGGCCGTCGACCGGAGTTGGAGAAGAAGCGCGAACTACGGATGCGCTGGCAAGCTTTCCGCGCGGCGGTTTCCGGTGAGGGCACGGGGTCGCCGTTTAACCAGAGTTCGCCACCTCGGTAACCTTTTTGCCACGATACCAAGGAGCTTTACCGCGACCACCGACGACCGGTCACGCTGCGGTGGCGTTCTTATCGCCGGCGGGGGGGGGGGATCCTGATCCACGACGCGATATTTCTGATGATGGTGAACAGTGCTCTGAATTCAATAAAGAGCTTGACTGACAGAGCCAATTGGAACTCAATTTACTCCCGATTTTGTGTGAAACCTATGCCAATTTTCTGCAGCAAAGTTATAGAGCTATAATCCATCTATCATTTTGCTACAATGTGCTCCCACAAAAAGTCACTGGATCTTGCTTAAAATCAAGCCCAAAGTTTATCTCACAACACTATTAATCTGAATTTCAGACATCAAGCAGTCTGACAGTCCAACTTCAGGCTCAATTATCTCTAAATTTTTCTTAACAACTGAGCTCACACTCTTTAGCAAAGTTGTTCTCCTATAATTGGGCTACAATTTTGATGTGGTGACCTAGGGCACAAACCCCATAATTTGAAAGTTACAAGGGCTTCAAGTTGAGGCAATCACACTGAAATGCAGACTTAACCAAAAAGGGTTAAGTATGGCTCTTTTGCACTTAAGTCCAAATCTCAAGTTTTGGATTGCAATTTCACATATGATTGACCCAAATGACCTAATATACTTATTTAACTTGATTTTTGCACTTTAACCCAAAAGTGGGCTAATTTTGCACATAAGCCCCTAGGGTTTAGTTTTAGGGTTTTCCAGGGTTCCAATTAGGGCTTCTGGTATCCCAGGGGTATAAAGGTGATTCAACTTTGTTTTTGGGGATATTTTATAACTCTTTCCCTAAAGTCTTTAGGTTTTCTCATCTTAGGTTAAGTTTTACCCCTTTAACCACTATTTAGGGTTAAGTCCTTTAACCAGGGTTCTATTTGCAAAAACATTAAAACAATACAACTTGTTTGAAATTTTTGCCTAGTGAATGCATTCTAGGTGTGTCAAACATATGCAATGCCAATGCTTATGATGCCATGCTCAAGTTTTTGTTACAGTAACACCAGGGGTGTTACACAGAATAGCTTTGGAATTGTTGGGGACTTGTTCTCAAATGCTATGAATTAAGAACAAGGCAACATAAAATGTTAAATGTTAATGTCCTTCGTCCAACGAAGCATTATTCCCTTGGGGATTAATGGACCTTGGACGAAGGTTAATGACAATACGATTAGGAAGGTTAAATCTTCGTAATTGAATTTTAATAGATTGTATAAGATAACATAAAATATAGAGTATCAAAGATAAATGAATCATAAACGAACCATATTATATCTACTCAGTAAATTTAATCATTGAATACAATTATACCTCTGCCTTGGCAAAGATTGGTTCCCAAATGATGCGATTGCAAATACAGGAATGCGTGAACAGTAAAGGAATACTGTTCACTATTTATAGGCACAGGACACAGCCTGTGGGGAATTACAATTATGCCCCTTATAAGGGATTACAACAGCGACCCAAACATTTATGGACTAAAAGGTCATTCTACTTTTAAGTCGGTTTGTAATTCCGAAGCTTCATGAAGAGGATCCTTCGGTCATCTCATGCGGACAGCTTCAGCCGAAGCTGCTTCTTCCCACGAGACCTTCGGCGACGAAGCATAGTTCCAACAGTAGCCCCTTTCGCGGCGCTAGATCGTTTTTCGTAACGAGCTTGATCCGTGAAAAAAGTCTCTTAAGCTTCAGGAAGCCGAAGGTCCAAAAAACACCTTCCCTGAGCTCGTTGTCGAGAAACGATTCAGTTTCTGAACGCATAGCGGTCCCACCTTGCAGAGCTACTGTTTGGTCTCTGTGGTCCACCGCGCAGCGAGTGCAAGCGGCTGTCCGCCTGGTGTAAAAATCCTGGCGATTCACCTTCTTACCTGCATCACTATATAAACAGACGAGTAGGTGTGAAGTTACCACAGCATTCATTGCTATTTGCACTGTTTTGCTGCCAAAATTTTTAACCATAGCCGAAGCTTGACTCTCAGAATCAGACGAAGCTCCAGTTTGAAGCCTACTTCGTCAGAAGAAAAAGCTTCGGAAGAAAAAGCATTTAGTTCCCAAAAAATTCAGAGTTAAATGGCCAGAGTGCGTTCTACCGCTAGGATTGAGCGTGAGGGAGGCGAAGCTGAAGGATCGGAGACTGTTCCCATCTCCGAAGCGATGCAACGATCCGGACTGGTAACCCCGGAAGAAATCCCCACTGCTGAGACAGAACAGGCGACTGCCGAAGCGGAAGAAGGAAACATTGAGGAAACTGATTCCGAAGATGATTATCGTATTGCCATGCCAAGTAAGCCCAGCCACTTGGACTTCGGAAAGTCGACTGTTTCGAAGGCTGATCTCTCCAAGATGGTGAAGTCGGGTTATTTCAATGAAAGTCAGAAGAAGCTACTCCGCTTCGGGGGGGGAAGAAACTACCCCGAAGCCAGAGAAGGATGAAATAGTCATTTTCAAGAGCTTTCTAAAGGCTGGGTTGAGATTCCCCCTGCATGGGATTATTGCAGATGTATTGAAGAGGTTTGGGATCTACTTTCATCAGCTGACTCCTAACGCTATCGTTAGGCTTAGCGTCTATATCTGGGCCCTCCGAAGCCAGGCGGTGGAGCCGTTTGCCGACAGCTTTTGTCGAGTTCATGAGCTGCATTATCAGACGAAGGCTAGAAAAGATGGATTGCATGATAACTTTGGTTGCTATAATTTTGCCTATCGGAAAACCACAAAGTTTCCTGTCATCAGCTATCGAAGCAAGTGGCCGGCAGGCTGGAAATCGGAATGGTTCTACGTCAAGGTTGATGACGACAAGGAGAAGCTTGTGCAGAGTCCGCTTGAACTAATCTTCGGAGAAACCCGACCTCATTGCAACATGACACCAGAAGGTCCAACCCAAAAAGCGTTGGCTGAGTTTAAAATTATTTCAGAGCATATCAGCACAAGAGACCTGGTTCAAGAGTTTTTGGCTTTCAGGGTTTTTCCTACCTTAAAAGAATGGGAAATGCCGAAGCTAGAGGGGGAGAAGAAAGAAGGGGAACTTGTGTGGTTACCTTACTATTACAAGTTTAAGAAATATTTTAAAACACCTTGCCAAGAGTGGCTGGACACAATTGAAATAATGTGCAATGAAATACTCGGTAATTACTCCAAAAAAGAGGATCAGTTGATGACTGCGGCCTTCGGTACCCATCCGAAGCGAAGACTGAATCGAGTGCTGGACGCCCTGGGTTTTGAATACCCTGATTACGAAAATCTGAATAAAGGTGTCGAAGGCCGGAAAAGGAAAAGGGTAGCCGAAGCTTTAAATGAAGAAGAGAAAGAACCACCAAAAAAGAAGAATATTCCGAAGAAGAAGAAAGTATCATCTCCGAAGCAAAAAGTATCCGACGAAGAGGAGACTCCCGCATCACGCTCTGCCACTGACATGTAACGCCCTGAATTTGGGGGTAGAATTTTTTCTTCTTTTCTCTCACCAAATTCGGGCGTTACTCTCTTTTCTCTTTCCTCGTTTGCTCTTTCTTCCCAATTTCAAACCAGTATAGCGGCAGGTGTCCGTGTCATGTATAAACCAAAACCTAAGTGTCATGGGTGTTGCATCATGCCGAAGCGCATTTCTTTGTCTGATGTTGAATGTTCGTCTCGTTCCATTCCGGATTTCGGTTCGCGATTTAATTCCGTTTAGTGGTCGCGCTCGTCGTGGGTTTTTCGATCCGCGAAGTGGCCCGGCCCAGCTCAACCTAGTCCAGCCCAGCCCAGCCGGCCCGGCCCGCCCCGGCCTGCGCGCCCCTGGCGCCTAACCCCCCCCATGCGCCCCCTCCTCTCTCTCTCCCTCTCTCATTTGAATCTCCCGCGCAACAACCTCCCCTCTCCCTCTTCCACCTCTCTCTCCCCGTGGTGCCCTAGGATTTGGAGACGGCGATCACCGGATTTTGGACCCCGAGGTGAGCTCCCCTCCCCTCCCCTTCTCTTCTCTCTCTCTCCCTCTCCCTCCTCTTCTTCCCCGCGCGCACGCCCTCCCTCTTCCCCCTGCCCGCGCCCGACCCCGCCCCTGCCCGGCGCGGCGGCGCCCCTGCCCGCCCGCTCGGCCCTCCCCGCGGCGGCGCTCGGCGCCCGCCCCCGGCTCGCCCGCCCGGCCTCCCTCCCGCGGCGGCGCTCGGCTCCCCGTCCCCGGCCTCCCTCCCCGGCGGCGCCCGCCCGGTCTCCCTCCCCGGCGGCGCTCGGCCCCTCCCCCCTCCCTCCCCGGCGGCCTCCCTCGGCGCGGTGGCGCTCGGCCCCTTCCCCCTCCCTCCCCGGTGGCGTTCGGCCTCCGCTCGGCCCTCCCCGGCGCGGCGGCGCCCGTCCCCGGCCTCCCCTCGCGCGGCCCCACCCCGGCCCCCGGCGGCGCTCGGCCTCGCCCCCTGCCCGTCCCCGGCCCCTGCGCGCGGCCCCGCCCCTCGGCTCGGCCGGCCATGGTGGCCCGGCGAGCCCCGCTCGCCCGCGCGCCCCGCTCGCCCGCGCGCCCCCGCCCCTGGCCGGTTCAACCGCCCTGGCCCCAGCTCGCCCGCCCGTTCCCCCGTCTCGGCCTCGCCCGTATCTTCGCTCGCCCGCGCTCGCAGTGATTATTCGTTAATTAGCGTGTTGCGTCGCGCGCTTCGCCGCGCGACGGATTTGTCTAAATTCAGATTCTATCTTATGTTGCGTCGTGCGCTTCGTCGCGCGACGATCCGTTTTTGTTTCAGGTTGTTTAAGGTGTAACGCCGCGTGTGTATTCACGCGACGTTCCACTTTGGACTCAGTTTAGTCGACGTATGCCGTCGTGCGCTTCGTCGCGCGACGCTTAGCGTCTCCTCGTAACTAAGGCAAAGTGTCTCGTTGCGTGCTCGGTCGCGCGACGAGTCGTTAACTTCTTAATTTGTTTTAGAGAGCTTTGTCGCGCGTCTCGCCGCGCGACCATCCTTTTATTTATCTCCACCTGCTTATAATAATTAGACATGAAACATGACTTTACTTTACGCTAAACATAGTGTCTACATTAAATTTCCTTCCATTAAGCGAGTAGTTAATTTATAATCATGTAACGTTATCGTTTCTCGACTGTCTTTTCCTCTTTCTCTCTTAACCGTACTCGCGAGCCTGCGTAGAACGTCTGTTTACTTATTGCATTCTATTGTATGGTGTACTGTTCTTTGGTATTAAAATATGTGGATGTATGTATGTTTGCGCTCGCATAGAGAACGATCCGGTTGAAGAGCCCGAGGAACTCGCAGGAGAAGCCCCTGAGCAGCAGTCGTTTGGTGGAGGCAAGTGTCCCTTGACCTATCTATGTCCTATTCATTATTTAATTCACCTCCCGCTTTACACATTTATGCCTAAGGATTGACTAGCTTTTGTTATCCATGTCCTTGTTTACCTATCTGGGTTGGATTATTACTGTTTAGCTTTATGCTATTGCTTAACTCTAATCAATGAACATGATGAGATTATCTATGATACGCTGTTTTCCCTTCTCTTATTATGATGTTGTACTTGTGGTCATCAAGGGGGCTCGAGCGGTTTCTCGAGTGCCTCTCCGTAAGGACCTGTTCTATGGATGACCGCCCGGGAAACCAGTGCAACCATGAGGGTGGAATGGGGTGCCCTTAGCTGATTAATTAGAGGATCCGGGGTGTAGTTCACTTAGCCGTCGTGCCGTCAATGGGGCTCGGTGTATGCGGCTCGTTCTGCCAAGTTTGGGTTCGCCCCTTGGGGAGGAGTGCGGTGCATTTAGGAAACCTAACGGGTGGCTACAGTCCCGGGGAATCTTTGTAAAGGCTACGTAGTGATGCCCTGCTGGGTCACCTTGGTAGTGATCAATGGAGAGTCATGATCTCCGGGCAGAATGGGAATCACGGCTTGTGGGTAAAGTGCACAACCTCTGCAGAGTGTTTGAAAAACTGATATATCAGCCGTGCTCACGGTTATGAGCGGCCAAGGGAGCTCCAGTGATTAGTGGTACTTGATCAGAGATACTTTGGTACAGGTGGTTATGAGATTGTTGATTCTGGTTATGACTATGGTGCTGGTAAGTGGTACTCTTTCCGTTTGGAAAGGAGTACGTTTGGGTTAATAACCTGGGTTAATGCTAAAACTTGGCTTTCTACTAGTAAGTAATAATCTGACCAACTAAAAGCAACTGCTTGACTTATCCCCACATACAGCTAGTCCACTACAGCCAAACAGGATACTTGCTGAGTATGTTGATGTGTACTCACCCTTGCTCTACACACCAAACCCCCCCCCCATCCCCAGGTTGTCAGCATTGCAACCACTGCTCAGGCGAAGATGAAGCTGTGGAAGGAGACTTCCAGGAGTTCCAAGATTACGACGAGTTCTAGGTGTGGGTTAGCGGCAACCCCCAGTCGGCTGCCTGTGAAGGCCGCGGTTATCTACGTTTCTTTTCCGCACTTTGATTTATTGTAAGAACTATATGGACGTCTCAGACGTATGATGTAATCGACTATTTCCCTTATTAATACTGTTTTGAGCACTGTGTGATGATGTCCATATTATGTAACTGCTGTGTACGTGAATAACTGATCCTGGCACGTACATGGTTCGCATTCGGTTTGCCTTCTAAAACCGGGTGTGACATAAGTGGTATCAAAGCCGTGCTGACTGTAGGACCGCTAACCTAGAGTAGAATGGTCGTTCTAAGGACTATAGACCTCTGTCTCTGCCTTGACTTTGATATCTCTTCAAAAGTTGGTCATACCGACCAAACCTATGTTCTACTATATATTATACCTTGCTGAAAATTGTGTTTTATTCTAATCCTTCATTTACTTATGATTCACTATTTGCTGGTCATATTAATTCTGTTCTTACCCTTTTGCTTGCGATGTCTTTTGTAGATGGCTCGACTTAGACACACTGCACGAAAGTCAGTCATCCCCTTCTTACCCTCCCGCCTTGCTGAGCGTCCGCTTCGCCGTCCCGTGGCCGGACAGTCCAGCCACTTGGAGAGACTACACCACCGCCTGCGTGAGGAGCAGGAACGTCGACGACAGGAGCAGCAGAGCTCTTCCTTCTCGCTCCAACAGGAGATAGAGTCTGTGAGGAGCTGCTCCCCTGTGCTTCCTCTGGAGGCGCCCCCTGCATCACCCCTGGGCGTCCCAGCTTCTGGAGTAGCTGCTGGAGGAGACCCAGACGACGGAGATGGCGACGACAGCTCGAGCCACGACACCGACTTCTCTGCTAACCCTGAGCCGGAAGGATGGGTTGCTCGACCCATCACTCGCGACGCTGCTCGCGGGTGTCACTTCCACGATGCGCTCGACACCCTGCTACGTCGGGCATTTAACCGGCATACTTGGTCCGTCGAGTATCGCTGTGTGGTCTACCAGCATGGTCGCGGGGTCTACCCGGACCGCTGGGAGGCAACTTGCTTGGTGCGCTGCCCGGAGAACAGTCTCCAGGGTGCGGAGGCCTGTTCAGAGCACTATTCTATCTCTGAGCGGGACTCAGCTGAGGCAGCCATGCAAGATGCTGCACGGCGTGCGCTTTCGCACTACTGCTCGGTTTTTGGTGGGGCAGCTGATGGTCTTGACCTGAAGTATTACCCCCACCGTCCATCTGGCAGCACAGGAGGCGTGATTGTCTCACCTGTCGGTGAGGGCAATCCTAGGTTGAGCAGCACAGTCAACCTAGCCGCCGTGCTAAACACGGAGCTGGACCATGCATTAGACGAGCTGAGTAGGGCTCGTGCTGAGATCGCCCTGCTGCGGGCTAAGCGCGCGGAACGTCGTCACCTGGATGGTGGTTCCCCCGCTCCCGTCGGGACTCAGCACCCATACCGCTCACCTCAGCGTGGACACCAGTCTTATGGCAATCCCGCCTGCAAGACCAAGATAACTCTAGAACCATAGATCGTTAGAGTTGGATCTTGTAATTAATACGAAATATATACATAGAAGCTTCAGTCTTAGCGTTAGTCTCGCTTTAGTTAGTCTTAGTTAGACAGGGTAGTTTGCTATATCCTGTGCATTTATGTTTGTCATGATGAACTATGTTTGGTTTGGATCTTTGTAATGACTGTTACCAGAGTGTGGGTATCCCCTACATTTTGGTTTATCTATTATGTTAATGGAGATAGTTATATAGTTGGGAAACCCCTTTTATTCCACTTTCCTTTCTATCTGAGAAGCTGTGTGGTCTGTGTTGGAGATCAGTGAAGATGCTCATCCGTTCAGTGCTGTTGAAGAATTCTATTCTCTTTTCTTATGCTGCAAGATTTGCCAGATCAGTTCTGATGTGTGGTTGCGTTCTGCGGATGTCAGAGAACAGGCGCAGAGGAGGAAGGCGTGCTCAGCAGGAGCGAGCCGCTCAACAGGAGGAGGTGCCCCAGCAGCAGCACCTGCCGCCCCCGCCCCCGATGTCCATCGAGCAGATGTTTCTGATGCAGACTCAGGCAGTTCAAGCCATTGGTCAGACTTTGGCCGCCATTCAGCAGCAGCAGCAGCAACAGCAGCAGGCCCCACCTCAACCTCAGATGCCTCAGATGCCCAGAGACAAGCGTGCTGAATTCATGAGAGGTCATCCACCAACGTTCGCTCATTCTTCTGACCCCATGGATGCTGAAGACTGGCTGCGCACTGTGGAGCGGGAGTTGCATACCGCTCAGTGCGATGACAGGGAGAAAGTTCTGTATGGTCCCCGTCTGTTGAGAGGAGCAGCCCAGTCATGGTGGGAGTCTTACCTCGCCACCCATGCCCACCCTGACGCCATCACCTGGGAAGAGTTCAGAGGTAGCTTTCGTCAGTACCATGTCCCTGCAGGTCTGATGACTGTGAAGAAGGAGGAGTTCCTGGCTCTCAAGCAAGGGCCATTGTCTGTCAGTGAGTACCGGGTCAGGTTTCTGCAATTGTCTCGCTATGCTCCTGAAGATGTCAACACCGACGCCAAGCGACAGTACCGTTTTCTGAGAGGCTTGGTTGACCCTCTACAGTACCAACTGATGAATCACACATTCCCGACATTCCAGCACCTGATTGACAGAGCAATCATGACAGAGAGAAAGCGCAAGGAGATGGAAGATCGTAAACGCAAGATCAGTGGACCCCAGCCTGGAAGCAGCAATCGTCCTCGTTTCTCAGGCAATCAACCTCAGCAGTTCAGGCAGAACCAACGTCCACCTCAGCAGCATCAGCAGTTTCAAAGGCAGTACCCTCAGAATCAGTATCAGAACCGTCAGAGCAATCAGTCAGGAGGTCAGTTTCAAAGGCAGAATCAGCAGGCACCTCGTCTTCCTGCCCCAGCAAACCAGCAGAACAATCAGGCAGCACCAGCTCAGGTTGGAAACAGAGCATGTTTCCACTGTGGAGAGCAAGGCCACTGGGTGATGCAATGTCCGAAGAAGGCAGCCCAGCAGCAGTCAGGCCCCAATGCCCCAGCAAAGCAGAATGTGCCTCAGCCTGGAGCGGGCAATCGCTCTCAGTCGCGCTATAATCATGGAAGGCTGAACCACTTGGAGGCTGAAGCAGTTCCGGAGACCCCCGGCATGATAGTAGGTATGTTCCCAGTCGACTCCCATATTGCAGAAGTGTTATTTGATACTGGAGCAACGCATTCTTTCATTACTGCATCATGGGTAGAAGCACATAATCTTCCAATTACTACCATGTCAACCCCCATTCAAATTGACTCAGCCGGTGGTAGAATTCGAGCCGATAGCATTTGTTTGAATATAAGTGTGAAAATAAGGGGGATAGCATTTCCCGCCAACCTTATAGTAATGGGTACTTAGGGAATAGATGTCATCCTAGGGATGAATTGGCTAGATAAGTATCAGGCAGTTATCAGTTGTGATAAAAGGACGATCAAGTTGGTGTCCCCACTAGGAGAGGAAGTGGTGACCGAGTTAGTCCCGCCTGAGCCGAAGAAAGGAAGTTGTTATCAGATAGCTGTTGATAGCAGTGAAGCAGACCCAATTGAGAGTATCAAGGTTGTGTCCGAGTTCCCAGATGTGTTTCCAAAGGACTTACTGGGTATGCCACCAGAGCGGAAAGTTGAGTTTGCCATAGAGCTTCTTCCTGGAACCGCCCCTATCTTCAAGAGAGCTTACAGAATATCTGGACCAGAGTTGGTTGAGCTTAAGGAGCAGATTGATGAGCTGTCAGAAAAAGGTTACATTCGGCCAAGCACCTCGCCTTGGGCCGCTCCTGTCTTGTTTGTGGAGAAGAAAGATGGCACCAAGAGGATGTGCATCGATTACCGAGCTTTGAATGAAGTCACGATCAAGAACAAGTATCCTTTGCCCAGAATAGAAGATCTGTTCGACCAGTTGAGAGGAGCCAGCGTGTTCTCCAAGATTGATCTGAGGTCAGGTTATCATCAGCTCAGGATCCGACCTTCGGACATTCCGAAGACGGCATTCATTTCCAAGTATGGGTTGTATGAGTTCACAGTGATGTCTTTTGGTTTGACCAATGCGCCAGCGTTCTTCATGAACTTGATGAACAGTGTATTCATGGATTACCTTGATAAGTTTGTGGTGGTATTCATTGATGACATTCTGATGTATTCTCAAAGCGAAGAAGAGCACGCAGATCATTTGAGGATGGTATTGCAGAGATTGCGAGAGCACCAGTTGTATGCAAAGTTGAGCAAATGTGAGTTCTGGATCAGTGAAGTCCTGTTCTTGGGTCATATAATCAACAAAGAAGGATTGGCTGTGGATCCGAAGAAAGTGGCAGACATTTTGAACTGGAAAGCGCCAACAGATGCTAGAGGAATCAAGAGCTTCATTGGAATGGCCGGATATTATCGGCGATTCATTGAAGGGTTTTCGAAGATTGCGAAACCAATGACAGCGTTGCTAGGCAACAAAGTTGAGTTCAAGTGGACCCAGAAATGCCAAGAGGCCTTTGAAGCGCTGAAAGAGAAGTTGACTACAGCGCCTGTCCTAGTCTTGCCTGATGTGCACAAGCCCTTCTCGGTGTATTGCGATGCTTGTTACACAGGTTTGGGATGTGTGTTGATGCAAGAGGGAAGAGTTGTGGCTTACTCGTCCCGACAGTTGAAGGTTCATGAGAAGAATTACCCAATCCGTGATCTAGAGTTGGCAGCAGTGGTTCATGCACTGAAGTCATGGAGGCACTACCTGTATGGACAGAAATGCGATGTTTACACAGATCACAAGAGTCTGAAGTACATATTCACTCGGTCAGAGTTGAACATGAGGCAACGAAGATGGTTAGAGTTGATCAAAGACTATGAGTTGGAGATCCATTACCATCCAGGCAAAGCAAACGTAGTGGCAGATGCTTTGAGCAGAAAGAGTCAAGTCAATCTGATGGTTGCTCGTCCGATACCTTATGAGTTGGCTAAGGAGTTTGACAGGTTGAGTCTCGGATTTCTGAACAATTCGCGAGGAGTCACAGTTGAGTTGGAACCTACCTTGGAGCGTGAAATCAAAGAAGCGCAGAAGAATGATGAGAAAATCAGTGAGATCCGGCGACTGATTCTAGAAGGCAAAGGCAAAGATTTTCGAGAAGATGCAGAAGGCGTGATATGGTTCAAAGACCGCTTGTGTGTTCCCAATGTCCAGTCCATTCGGGAGTTGATTCTTAAGGAAGCTCATGAGACAGCCTATTCGATTCACCCTGGCAGTGAGAAGATGTATCAGGATCTGAAGAAGAAATTCTGGTGGTACGGAATGAAGAGGGAAATCGCAGAGCATGTGGCTATGCGTGATAGTTGTCGAAGAATTAAGGCAGAGCACCAGAGACCTGCCGGATTGTTGCAACCGTTGCAGATCCCTCAGTGGAAATGGGATGAAATTGGTATGGATTTCATAGTCGGATTGCCTCGCACTCGAGCCGGCTACGATTCCATTTGGGTAGTAGTGGACCGCTTGACCAAGTCAGCCCACTTCATACCTGTCAAGACCAACTATAGCAGTGCAGTATTGGCAGAATTGTATATGTCTCGGATCGTTTGTCTCCATGGTGTGCCAAAGAAGATAGTGTCAGACAGAGGAACGCAGTTCACCTCTCATTTCTGGCAGCAGTTACATGAAGCTTTGGGCACGCATCTGAATTTCAGTTCAGCTTATCACCCGCAGACGGATGGCCAGACCGAAAGAACCAACCAAATTCTTGAAGACATGTTGAGAGCCTGTGCGTTGCAAGATCAGTCCGGATGGGATAAGAGATTGCCTTATGCAGAGTTTTCCTATAACAACAATTACCAGGCCAGTTTGAAGATGTCACCATTTCAGGCGCTGTATGGAAGGAGTTGTAGAACTCCGTTGCAATGGGATCAGCCTGGAGAAAAGCAAGTGTTTGGGCCAGACATTTTGCTTGAAGCCGAAGAGAACATCAAGATGGTCCGAGAGAATCTGAAGATAGCGCAATCGAGGCAGCGAAGCTATGCAGACACAAGAAGAAGAGAGCTGAGTTTCGAAGTCGGAGACTTTGTCTATCTGAAAGTGTCACCAATCAGAGGAGTCAGAAGGTTCGGAGTGAAAGGCAAGCTAGCACCCCGCTACATTGGTCCGTATCAGGTTCTTGCAAGACGTGGAGAAGTGGCCTATCAGCTCAGTTTGCCCGAGAATTTGTCTGCTGTGCATGATGTCTTTCATGTGTCTCAGTTGAAGAAGTGCTTGCGTGTGCCGGAAGAGCAGTTGTCAGTGGAAGGTCTTGAAGTCCAGGAGGACTTGACCTATGTTGAGAAGCCAGTGCAAATCCTTGAGGTTGCAGACAGGGTCACCCGAAGGAAGACCATCAGAATGTGCAAAGTCAGATGGGATCATCACTCTGAAGAAGAAGCAACCTGGGAGCGTGAAGATGATCTGATGGCTAAATACCCTGAGCTCTTTGCTAGCCAACCCTGAATCTCGAGGGCGAGATTCTTTTAAGGGGGATAGGTTTGTAACGCCCTGAATTTGGGGGTAGAATTTTTTCTTCTTTTCTCTCACCAAATTCGGGCGTTACTCTCTTTTCTCTTTCCCCGTTTGCTCTTTCTTCCCAATTTCAAACCAGTATAGCGGCAGGTGTCCGTGTCATGTATAAACCAAAACCTAAGTGTCATGGGTGTTGCATCATGCCGAAGCGCATTTCTTTGTCTGATGTTGAATGTTCGTCTCGTTCCGTTCCGGATTTCGGTTCGCGATTTAATTCCGTTTAGTGGTCGCGCTCGTCGTGGGTTTTTCGATCCGCGAAGTGGCCCGGCCCAGCTCAACCTAGTCCAGCCCAGCCCAGCCGGCCCGGCCCGCCCCGGCCTGCGCGCCCCTGGCGCCTAACCCCCCCATGCGCCCCCTCCTCTCTCTCTCCCTCTCTCATTTGGATCTCCCGCGCAACAACCTCCCCTCTCCCTCTTCCACCTCTCTCTCCCCGTGGTGCCCTAGGATTTGGAGACGGCGATCACCGGATTTTGGACCCCGAGGTGAGCTCACCTCCCCTCCCCTTCTCTTCTCTCTCTCTCCCTCTCCCTCCTCTTCTTCCCCGCGTGCACGCCCTCCCTCTTCCCCCTGCCCGCGCCCGACCCCGCCCCTGCCCGGCGCGGCGGCGCCCCTGCCCGCCCGCTCGGCCCTCCCCGCGGCGGCGCTCGGCGCCCGCCCCCGGCTCGCCCGCCCGGCCTCCCTCCCGCGGCGGCGCTCGGCTCCCCGTCCCCGGCCTCCCTCCCCGGCGGCGCTCGGCCCCTCCCCCTCCCTCCCCGGCGGCCTCGCCCGCCCGGCCTCCCTCGGCGCAGTGGCGCTCGGCCCCCGCTCGGCCTCGCCCGCCCGGCCTCCCTCGGCGCGGTGGCGCTCGGCCCCCCGCTCGGCCCCCCGCTCGGCCCCTTCCCCCTCCCTCCCCGGCGGCATTCGGCCTCCGCTCGGCCCTCCCCGGCGCGGCGGCGCCCGTCCCCGGCCTCCCCTCGCGCGGCCCCACCCCGGCCCCCGGCGGCGCTCGGCCTCGCCCCCTGCCCGTCCCCGGCCCCTGCGCGCGGCCCCGCCCCTCAGCTCGGCCGGCCATGGTGGCCCGGCGCCCTCCCGCGGCGCGGCGAGCCCCGCTCGCCCGCGCGCCCCCGCCCCTGGCCGGTTCAACCGCCCCCCTGGCCGGTTCAACCACCCTGGCCCCAGCTCGCCCGCCCGTTCCCCCGTCTCGGCCTCGCCCGTATCTTCGCTCGCCCGCGCTCGCAGTGATTATTCGTTAATTAGCGTGTTGCGTCGCGCGCTTCGCCGCGCGACGGATTTGTCTAAATTCAGATTCTATCTTATGTTGCGTCGTGCGCTTCGTCGCGCGACGATCCGTTTTTGTTTCAGGTTGTTTAAGGTGTAACGCCGCGTGTGTATTCACGCGACGTTCCACTTTGGACTCAGTTTAGTCGACGTATGCCGTCGTGCGCTTCGTCGCGCGACGCTTAGCGTCTCCTCGTAACTAAGGCAAAGTGTCTCGTTGCATGCTCGGTCGCGCGACGAGTCGTTAACTTCTTAATTTGTTTTAGAGAGCTTTGTCGCGCGTCTCGCCGCGCGACCATCCTTTTATTTATCTCCACCTGCTTATAATAATTAGACATGAAACATGACTTTACTTTACGCTAAACATAGTGTCTACATTAAATTTCCTTCCATTAAGCGAGTGGTTAATTTATAATCATGTAACGTTATCGTTTCTCGACTGTCTTTTCCTCTTTCTCTCTTAACCGTACTCGCGAGCCTGCGTAGAACGTCTGTTTACTTATTGCATTCTATTGTATGGTGTACTGTTCTTTGGTATTAAAATATGTGGATGTATGTATGTTTGCGCTCGCATAGAGAACGATCCGGTTGAAGAGCCCGAGGAACTCGCAGGAGAAGCCCCTGAGCAGCAGTCGTTTGGTGGAGGCAAGTGTCCCTTGACCTATCTATGTCCTATTCATTATTTAATTCACCTCCCGCTTTACACATTTATGCCTAAGGATTGACTAGCTTTTGTTATCCATGTCCTTGTTTACCTATCTGGGTTGGATTATTACTGTTTAGCTTTATGCTATTGCTTAACTCTAATCAATGAACATGATGAGATTATCTATGATACGCTGTTTTCCCTTCTCTTATTATGATGTTGTACTTGTGGTCATCAAGGGGGCTCGAGCGGTTTCTCGAGTGCCTCTCCGTAAGGACCTGTTCTATGGATGACCGCCCGGGAAAACAGTGCAACCATGAGGGTGGAATGGGGTGCCCTTAGCTGATTAATTAGAGGATCCGGGGTGTAGTTCACTTAGCCGTCGTGCCGTCAATGGGGCTCGGTGTATGCGGCTCGCTCTGCCAAGTTTGGGTTCGCCCCTTGGGGAGGAGTGCGGTGCATTTAGGAAACCTAACGGGTGGCTATAGTCCCGGGGAATCTTTGTAAAGGCTACGTAGTGATGCCCTGCTGGGTCACCTTGGTAGTGATCAATGGAGAGTCATGATCTCCGGGCAGAATGGGAATCACGGCTTGTGGGTAAAGTGCACAACCTCTACAGAGTGTTTGAAAAACTGATATATCAGCCGTGCTCACGGTTATGAGCGGCCAAGGGAGCTCCAGTGATTAGTGGTACTTGATCAGAGATACTTTGGTACAGTTGGTTATGAGATTGTTGATTCTGGTTATGACTATGGTGCTGGTAAGTGGTACTCTTTCCGTTTGGAAAGGAGTACGTTTGGGTTAATAACCTGGGTTAATGCTAAAACTTGGCTTTCTACTAGTAAGTAATAATCTGACCAACTAAAAGCAACTGCTTGACTTATCCCCACATACAGCTAGTCCACTACAGCCAAACAGGATACTTGCTGAGTATGTTGATGTGTACTCACCCTTGCTCTACACACCAAACCCCCCCCCATCCCCAGGTTGTCAGCATTGCAACTAGGGCTGGAAACGAGCCGAGCCGAGCCAGGCTCGGCTCGGCTCGGTGAGGCTCGGTGGAATAGCGAGCCGAGCCAGGCTCGGCTCGGTCACTTCGCGAGCTCGGTAATGAGGCTCGGCTCGGCTCGATATAGGCTCGTGAGCCGGCTCGGCTCGGCTCGCGAGCCTGTACACTCAAGTATTAAACAACAATAATTACATTCGTTAGCTCAAATTTGAAGCACAATATGTTCCATATAATAAAAAATTATGTCCCTGCACTCTAGTTCCTTGTGAGTTGTGACAAAAACAACACACTAGTCATTGGATCTAGATGACTGGACACTAATAAACAAACTGACAACTAACAAGTGATAGCTGCGGTAGTTTGGACCGAGCCTCGAGCCGGCTCGCGAGCCTCACCGAGCCGGCTCGGCTCGGCTCGTTAGTGTAGCGAGCCCTGGAATTAGGCTCGGCTCGGGCTCGTTTAGGCTCGCGAGCCTCACCGAGCCGAGCCGAGCCTGATCGAGCCCGAGCCGGCTCGCGAGCCTCGAGCTTTTTTTCCAGCCCTAATTGCAACCACTGCTCAGGCGAAGATGAAGCTGTGGAAGGAGACTTCCAGGAGTTCCAAGATTACGACGAGTTCTAGGTGTGGGTTAGCGGCAACCCCCAGTCGGCTGCCTGTGAAGGCCGCGGTTATCTACGTTTCTTTTCCGCACTTTGATTTATTGTAAGAACTATATGGACGTCTCAGACGTATGATGTAACCGACTATTTCCCTTATTAATACTGTTTTGAGCACTGTGTGATGATGTCCATATTATGTAACTGCTGTGTACGTGAATAACTGATCCTGGCACGTACATGGTTCGCATTCGGTTTGCCTTCTAAAACCGGGTGTGACATGACGTGGAAGAGATTTTGAAGGTAATGATTGAATCCCTGCCTGCGAAGCTAAGTCCATTGGGGCCTCAACTGACAAAGTTTTTTCAGAAGGAAAAGGAGCCCGAAAAAACAAAGAAAACAACTAAAACAAAGAGACAAAGAATCATCGCAGTGACAGAAGTCATTGACAAGACACCACCGAGAGCTTCAGCTCAGAAGATACCAGCGGTTGAGGAAATAACAAATATTGAAGTCACACCTTCGGAGGTCGCGGCTACCGAAGCTACCTCAACTGAAGATTTGAATTTGGCAAGCACAATCGAACACATCGACAAAATGCTGCTAAACATGGCCACAGAAGAAGCCACTACTGCCGCCGAAGAGGCCATGGCCGCAGTGTCTGAGAAAGAAAAGGAAATTGCTGACGAAGCTTTAGAGGACGAAGCCTTCATGTTTCAAAATTTAGTTGGTCAAGAATTGTCAAAACCCGAAATAGAAGAGCTTAAAGAATATGCCAAATCTTGTGGATATAAACCAGGAGCACTCCTCTTCGGGGGTATTGACGATGAAAAATTAGACTGTATCCGGGATCAAACTGGAGCTAAGGTTATCGGTACTCTATCAAAGAGTATCGGTTTTCCGAAGCTGGAAACGGACATTAGCCGCTACCGACGATAACATATCGTTGGTAGTTTATTTTATTCCAATTTCAAGGTGAACTACTTTTCCCTTGACTTTTATTGTTTTTAATAATGAAGACATGTCTAACGAAGGTTGTTTACGTGCAGAGTATGCTGTTGAGCAAGGCTTTGAAAATGCAGCAAGATCTAGAAGACAAAAAACACGAGGTTATAATTGAAAATTTAGAGAGCAAAATAAAAGAGCAATCAGCTACTATTGAAAAGGAAAACTTCGAGCTTCAGACAACTGAAAGCTTATTGGCAAAAGTCGAAGCTAAAGTAGCAGAATTGAATACAAAGCTTCTCTGCCAATCTGAACAGTTTGAAAAAGAAAAGCAAGAACTTAATACGAAACTTGAAGCCGAAGTCCAACAAAATTCAGATTTGAAAAAATTATTGGCAAGCCTTCAAGACAAATGTTTGGAGTTTAGTAATAAATGTATTCAACGACTGAGAAAAATCTTCCACTCAGTCGGGGCCAGCAGTGGGAAGTTCACCCCGTCAACTGAAGATTTACCAAAGACCTTCGAACATATTGAGGGTGAAATTGATGAGCTTGACGAAGTTATAGCCGGGCACGGTGACTTCTGTGCCTGGGTAGCTTCTCGGGGCACTGCTGCAGCTTTTCTGAAAGCTGGCTGCGACCATGGAAAAATTGTTAATAGGCCCAATTTCACTCTATCACCATCAATTTTAGATGATATTCCTGACCTCGCCCGAAGCATTTCTAATAGATTTGTAAAGATGATATGGACAAAAGGCGGGCGAGAAAAGGCTGGAGACGAAGCTCGGAGTCATCTTGAACTAGTAAGAAATCATACCTTGTGCTTACCTTTTCCTTCAAGCTTGGTTTTGACCCACAACGACTTAATTCATGCAGGATGACGAAGCCGAGACCGATGCTTAAAGAGTATGACGCCGAAGCTGAGGCCTCATGAAGATCAGTAGGAGTAGACTGTAGACCAACTCAAGAAACTTTTGAAATAACTTTTGTAAATATGACTAAACTGTTCTTAATGAATTCTGTTCATACCTTGTAATATGCTCTTACCCTTCCATTAATGTATGAGAGACGCTTTGATGTGGACGAAATTATCTTTTTGAGCCGAAGGCGAAAAAACACCTTCCCTTCTTTTCGTACACAGCGAAGCATAAAAAACAACTTTTCCTTTTTCCGAAGCTCTTTTTTTCCGTACACGACGAAGTACAAAAGACAGTTTTTTTCCTTTTTGCCGAAGCAACCACTTATGCTATGATGATGGTTATTCTACATATGCCTGGATGAATGTTTATGAATGCAAATGTTATGATGTAATGTGATGTGCAAATGAATGTCCAAACACATAGCCGAAGCCATAATCACAACCGTTATTTCCTTAGAAACAATCACATATCAGCGCTGACTTTTCGCTGTAAGCCTCCCTTAGGAGCTTCTTCGCCTTTTACTTCAGCGGAATCAGCGTTGACTTTTCGCTGTAAGCTCTGCATTCCCTTAGGAACGTCTTTGAAGCTTCTTCGCCTTTTACTTTCGGCGGAATCAGCGTTTATTTTTCGCTGTAAGCTCTGCATTCCCTTAGGAACGACTTTGGAGCTTCTTCCCTGTTTCTTTCCGGCACTCGATGGTGCGTTCTCAGCTTTTACATTTACATCTTTGGGGGATTTTGCTCTTATAGAGCTAAAAAAGGAAATTACATGTGATGGCCCCATTAAAAACCTTTCTCCCCCTTCAGAAAGGAAAAGGGTGCCATGAAAGAAAAAATAAAAAATATAAAAAATTACATCAAGTTATACATAATATCGCCGAAGCTCATCCGCATTCCAAGATCTAGGAATGTCGTTGCCGTCCATATCCTTCAATCTGTATGAACCGGGTCTTGATGAAGATACTACCAAGAAAGGTCCCTCCCATTTCAACTGCAACTTGCCCACTGTGTCTGGGTTAGCCACTCTCCGAAGCACCAAATGTCCTGGCTCAATATTCTTTAACCGAACCTTTCTATCACGCCATTTGATTGTTTCGGCTTGATATTTATTGATGTTCTCCACAGCTTGAAGCCTGATCCCTTCTATAGCATCTTTTTCCACAGAATAATCAGCTTCAGAATCTGGTTCTGCCGAAGCTACTATTCTTATGGGTCCAGTTTTAGCTTCCTCCGGAGTTATTGCTTCGTCACCAAACAATAATTTGAATGGAGTAAAGCCTGTTGACCTTGATGTTGTTGTGTTGTGGCTCCATACCACTTTGATTAATTGATCTGGCCACTTTCCCCTGGGTTGATTGAAGATTAAGTTCATTATTCCTGTCATTATGATGCCATTGGCTCTTTCAACAAGTCCATTTGACTCCGGATGTCTGACTGATGCAAAATGGATCTTCGTGCCAATTTGATCACAGAATTCTCTGAAAGCTTCGGAGTCGAACTATGTTCCATTATCTACAGTGATGGCCTTTGGTACTCCGAAACGACAAACAATATTCTGCCAGAAAAAACTTTTGAATGGTGGCCGAAGTTATTGTGGCTAAAGGCTTTGCCTCAATCCATTTAGAAAAATATTCCACAGCCACTACAACATATCTTAAGTTTCCTTGGGCCGGTGGTAACGGACCTAACAAGTCAAGGCCCCACCTTTGCAATGGCCAGATGGGTTGTATCAGCTGAGTTAGGGACGAAGGTTGTTTTTGATCTCTTGCACATTTCTGACAACCTTCGCACTTTTGAACCAATTCCGCTGCATCCGAAGCTGCCTTCGGCCAATAAAACCCTTGACGGAAAACTTTTCCAAGTAACGGCCTAGATCCAATGTGAGATCCACACAGGCCTGCATGTATTTCTTTCATCAATTCTATGCCTTCGGCTCTAGATAAACACTTGAGTAATGGAGCACAAACTCCATGCTTGTACAACTCCCCCTCTATCATGACATATGGACGAGCTCTTGCCTCTATCCTCCTGTTGTAAGTTTCGTCATCTGAAAGGAAATTACCCTGAAGGTAAGAGATAATCTCAGTTCTCCAATCTTCACTATAAACAGGAGATATATTGAGGACTGCTCTTTCAAGAAGTTCCACTGAAGGTGCTTTTATTGTTTCGAAGAACACATCCGAAGGTAAGGACAGCCCCTGTGCTGCTGACTTAGCTAGCAAATCAGCATGCTCATTTTGTCCTCGAGGGATATTTTTGACAGAAAATCCTTCGAAGGAAGCTTCAATCCTTCGGACCGTGTCTAGATATTTTTCAAGCTTCGGATCTTTAGCCTTACAACTCTTGTCGATATGACCCGAAACAACCTGGGAATCAGTTTTAAGAATGACCCTTCTGATTCCCATTGCTTTTAACTTCCGAAGGCCCAAAAGCAGGGCTTCGTACTCAGTAATATTGTTAGTACAACTAAAATCGAGTCGTGCTGCATAACAAGTTTTAACTTTGGATGGTGAGACCAACACAGCGGCTGCTCCTGCTCCGAAGGTTCCCCAAGACCCATCACAAAACACTGTCCATACTTCGGCATCTTTATTTGTTTCTTCATCCTGAGCCCCTGGCGTCCAGTCAGTAATGAAATCTGCCAACGCTTGAGACTGGATCGAAGATCTATGCACATAATCAATGCAAAATTCATTGAGCTCTGCAGCCAATTTTCCAATCCGTCCAGTAGCTTCTCTATTTCTCATAATATCCTTCAACGGTTGTGAAGAAGGAACAACAACATTGTATGCTTGAAAGTAATGTCGAAGCTTCCTGGATGCCATCAAAACAGCATATAACACCTTCTCCAATTCTGTATAGTTTTTCTTTGATATACTAAGAACTTCAGATACAAAATACACTGGGACCTGCTTCTTGACTTGGCCATCAAGCTTCTCCTGGACAAGTGCTGCACTTACCGCTGAGTGCGAAGCTGCCACATATAATAACAAAGGAGCCCCTGGCGTTGGTGGAGTTAATGTTGTTAAATCTATAAAATATTGCTTCAGTTCCTCGAAGGCTTTTTGTTGGCTTGGTCCCCATTGAAAGACTTCGGCTGATTTCAGCACTTCGAAGAATGGTAAATTTCTCTCTGCTGATCTGGATATGAATCTATTGAGAGATGCCAGCCTCCCTGTCAATCTTTGGGCCCCCTTTTTTGTAGTTGGTGGCTCCATTCGAAGTATAGCTTCAATTTTACTTGGATTAGCTTCAATTCCTTTTGTTGAAACCAAGCATCCAAGAAATTTCCCCTTCTTTACTCCGAAGACACATTTTTTGGATTAAACTTTAGACCAGCTTGTCTAAAACTGGCGAAGGTCTCCTGCAAATCAGCAATGTGATTTTCCTGTTTCGTGCTTTTTTACAATGATATCATCAACATAAGTTAGCACATTTCTGCCTATCTGAGACTGGAGAACCTTCGCAGTCATTCTGCTGAAACTTCCTCCAGCGTTCTTGAGCCCCTCAGGCATCCGAAGGTAACAATATGTTCCACTAGGGGTTATGAAACTGGTCTTCGGCTCATCCTCCTTCTTCATCCAAATTTGATGATAGCCTGAATAACAATCGAGAAGACTCATAAGCTCTGACGAAGCTGCTGCATCAACTAAGGAGTCTATCCTTGGCAATGGGAATTCGTCCTTCGGACATGCCTTGTTGAGATCCGTAAAATCGATACACATTCGCCATTTGCCATTGGCCTTTTTTTACCATAACAGTGTTAGCTAGCCATTCTGGGTACTTTACTTCTCTGATAACTCCTGCACTGAGGAGCCTTTTGACTTCATTCCGAGCGCCTTCGGCCTTGTCATCAGACATTTTCCGAAGCCTCTGCTTTCTGGGTCTGAAAGATGGGTCAACATTGAGCGAGTGTTCAATAACATCCCTGTTAACTCCGCAAAGATCATTGGCTGACCATGCAAAAACATCTTTGTTGTTGAACAAAAACTTTATCAAGGTTTTCTCCTGTTCTTCGGATAATTGAGAGCCCAACAGCACCTTCTGCTCTGCTATGTCTTCACATAAGAGCATGGGCTTCGGCTGATCTGCTGAAGCTGCTTTCTCCCTTCTGAATTTGTACTGTTCACAAGCTTCAGCTCCATCTATGTTATGGATTGCTTTTGAGTCAGTCCAGTTTCCCTCGGCCCTTCTGGCAGCTTCCTGACTTCCATGAATAGCAATGGGTCCTTGATCCGAAGGTATCTTCATGCAAAGGTAAGCAGGATGAAGAATTGCTTCGAAAGCATTGAGGGTGCCATGACCAATAATTGCATTGTAAGGGTATCCCATGTCAACAATGTCAAACACAACTTGCTCGGTTCTGGTGTTGTTGATGAAGCCGAAGGTCACTGGCATGGTGATCTTGCCCAGTGCTACAATCTGTCTTCCTCCGAAGCCACAGAGAGGGTGTGTAGCATCATGAATCTTATCTTCTGGCTCTTGCATTTGTTTGAAGGCCTTAGCAAATATAATATCAGCTGCACTGCCTGTATCAACCAAAACATTGTGGACCAGAAACCCTTTGATAACGCAAGAAATAACCATAGCATCGTTATGAGGAAAATCCTTGAGCTGAAGGTCCTCTTGGGAGAAGGTGATTGGAACATGGGACCATCTTGACTTGATGAAGGGTCCCTGCACTCCAACATGTTGTACCCTTCTCTGCGCCTCTTTCTTCTGCTTTTTGTTGGCTGGTTCTGAGCACGAACCACCTGTTATCGGGAACACCAGCTTCGGGGCCGAAGCAGCTCCAACTTGATCGTTAATCGAAGCCATCAGCTCAAAAAGTGGAAGTGAGTTGACCGGAGGTGGGTGCCAATGTTGGGGATTTGTTCTCAAATGCTATGAATTAAGAACAAGGCAACATAAAATGTTAAATGTTAATGTCCTTCGTCCAACGAAGCATTATTCCCTTGGGGATTAATGGACCTTGGACGAAGGTTAATGACAATACGATTACGAAGGTTAAATCTTCGTAATTGAATTTTAATAGATTGTATAAGATAACATAAAATATAGAGTATCAAAGATAAATGAATCATAAACGAACCATATTATATCTACTCAGTAAATTTAATCATTGAATACAATTATACCTCTGCCTTGGCAAAGATTGGTTCCCAAATGATGCGATTGCAAATACAGGAATGCGTGAACAGTAAAGGAATACTGTTCACTATTTATAGGCACAGGACACAGCCTGTGGGGAATTACAATTATGCCCCTTATAAGGGATTACAACAGCGACCCAAACATTTATGGACTAAAAGGTCATTCTACTTTTAAGTCGGTTTGTAATTCCGAAGCTTCATGAAGAGGATCCTTCGGTCATCTCATGCGGACAGCTTCAGCCGAAGCTGCTTCTTCCCACGAGACCTTCGGCGTCCAACAGGAATGCTTGGGTGCTAGTAATTTTTGTGTGACGTCTTTAGAGGGCAATCGAGATATTGGCAGATTGTGCGCAACTGAACCCCTACACCTCCAACTACCATGAGCTCCTCTTTGCTAGGGCAAGGCCAAGGAAGAACACGTGTTGGAAGAGATGAAAGAAAGGGGGAATCCTCATATACACCTCGCATAGATGCGCAAAGATGACGATATGCAGAATGTAGTTAGGGTTGAGATGGATAAGCTCAATCAGGTAGTAATGGAGCAATTATAGAAAAATGGAGAGACTAGGAGGCCAAATCCATGTAACAAAAATTGGGAGATTACAACAACTTGATTCGCATCGAGCATGGGGAAAGATTCCTTACTTAGGATCTTATACTAAATGATGTTCTTTGCCTAGAATGGACCCATCACCATTAGGTTCTTTAGATCCTTTGTCTCAATCATAGAGGCTAGGAACTCGTGTAGGTGAGAAGCGACCATGGGTGCGGTTTCTAGATCTGGTGATGGAAGAGAAAATCTAGGGTTCACAAAAAATCTAAGGGATGAACCGACAAATGTGGGTGTGTGCTAGAAGATAGATGGTTCATGGAAGCCTAAAGGTCACAAAGCAACTTCATTTATATCTAGCCACTAAAGAAGAAGTCTCATGGAGCCCTTTATCGATAAGCCGATAAATAAGCCAAAGCGACACAAATTTTTAGAATCTAAAGCGTCAATCCAAAGGAATGACAACGTCTTGAATAGTAAAAAGTCAAGTCTATAGACTTGAGGGCAACACTATAGAGTTAGGAACTCGATCAGAAGATAGAATAACTTAGATACAACAAGGACAAGTCATGTAATAAGATTCAAGGGAATAGTCTTATCTTCCTAAGTCAATAACTCAGCCAAATAAGCCTCATGGGATATTATCGAAGACATATACTAGGGGTATCCAAGACCAACTGAACAAAGAATGCCATGACATATGGGTCAATGGGCTTAGCCAGAAGCCTAGCGAATCAGCCCACATGATCAGGGAAAGACGCTACCTGCAAGGAAACTCCATGGAGATAAAGATGACAAAGATTATATCAGATTAGAAGATAAGATCGATATCCATATAGATATGGTAAAACTTAGATGATAAGGGTCAAACACATGTACCAGTAGGGATATGCTACCCAACCTGGGATAGACTCAGTCATGATTTCCTTATTAGACTTGGTTGCTATCCATAACCAACAAGGCTTCATATCCTAAAAACACCACGCCTCCTTGGAATATAAAAGAAAAGTTAGGGTGCCCCAAAAGGGTAGATCATCATATCACATTTCATAGGCAGTAAACACCACCACACATAGGACATAGGGTGTTATCTTGCATTGAGAGCCCGAACCTATCTAAATCTTGAAGTCTCATATGAATTTACCTTCAGTTCTCAGTCTCATGACCTACTGCATAAATTTACTATCAAACAATCCTCAAAAAACTATATGCTTTGGACTTTAATGAGTAATGAAGTAAGAAACCAATGCCACATTCCCTTTGAAACTTCCCTAGTTGTTGACTGTAACGCCCAGAATTTGAGGGGTACAATTTTTCTTCTTTGATACTCACCAAATTCAGGCGTTACTCTCTTTTCTCTTCCTGTTTCGCTCATTCTTCCAATTTTCAAAGCAGTATAGTGACTGGTATCCGTATCGCATGTAAATAAAAACCTAAGTTGACATGGGTGTTGTATCATGCCGAAGCATATTTATTTGTCTGGTGTTGTGTCTGATCGTGTGTTCGTCTCGTTTCGGTTTTCGATTCGCGATTTGATTTCGATTAGTGGTCGTGCATGCAGTGGATTTTCGGTCCGGCCCGACCCTTGGCACGCGCCCCTGGCGCCTCTACCTCCCCCATGCGCCCCCTCCCCCTCTCTATCTCATTTTCTTTTCGCGCGCAGCAACTTTCTCTCCCTCTCTTCCACCTCCTTTGCCCTAAGTGTGATCCGGTGGATGGTTGCCACCGATCATCGGATCCCAAGGTGAGCTTCCCCTCTCCCTCCTCTCTTCCTCCCTTCCTTTCCCTCTCCCCTGCGCGCGGCCTTTCCCCGTGGCCCCCTGCGCACGACCCCCCGCCCCGGCGCCCTCCCCGCGCGCCTCGACGTGGCCCCGGCGCGCGCAGCCCAAGCGCGTAACATTTAAAAATTTATTTTGAGTAGTTTTAAATTTAGTTTAATTTACATGCTGCGTCGCGCAACGATTTATTTCAAATTCAGATTTATTAGTGTGCTGCATCGCGCGCTTCGTCGCGCGATGATTTATTTTAATTTCAGATTAATTAATGTGTTGTGTCGCGCGTATAGTCACGCGACGTTTTGTTTTAAATTCAGTTCAAGTGGCGTATGTCGTCGTGCGCTTCGTCGCGCGATGCTTTACGTTATTTTCATATTTAATTCAAGTGTTTCGTGGCGTGCTTCGTCGCGCGACGATTCGTTTAATTTTAGTTTAGTCTAAGTGTTGCGTCGCGCGTTTTATCGCGCGACGACTCATTTTATTTTTAGCTTAGTCCGTGTGTGCTGTCACACGTTTCGTCGCGTGACAACTCGTCCCAGTTTTTGGTTTAGTTCGTATGTGTTGTCGTGCGTCTCGCCACACAACAATCCTTTTAAATTTACCTTGAATTGTTTATAACAATTAAACTCGTAGCGTAACTTTATTTTATGCGTAGCGTGATTGTCAAATTAATATGGTTATGTTTAGACAAGTATTTTAATCCATAGCTGCTTAACGTAATTGCCCTTCGACCGTAGACTCGACCATTGTTTTCTCTTTCTCGCTTAGTCGTAGGTGCGAGCCATGCGCCAAACATGTGCTTATTTGTTATATTCTACTGAGTGGTGTATTGTTCTTTTTGTATTAAAATCGTGGAATGTATGTTTGAACTCGTATAGATAACAGTCAGTTGGCGGAGTCCGAGGAAGTTGCAGGTGAAGACCCTGAGCAGTAGCTGTTGGTGAAGGCAAGTGTCCCTTGACCCATCTATGTCCTACTCATTTTATAATTCACTCCCCGCATTTACACAATTTATACCTATAGATTGACTAGCTTTGTTTATCATGTCCTTGTTTACCTATGTAGGTTGGGTTATTTTGGTTTAGCTTTATTCTAGTGCCTCACACTAATCAATGAACATGATGAGATTATTTATGATACGCTGTTTTCCTTTTGATTATGATGATGTATTGTGACATTTAAGGGGACTCGAGTGGTTTCTCGAGTGCCTCTCCGTAAGGACTGGTTCGTTGGATGACTGCCCGGGAAAACAGTGCAACCATGAGGGTGGTATGGGACGCCCTTAGCTGAATAATTTGAGGAACTGAGGTGTAGTTCGCTTCGCCGTCGTGCCGTCAATGGGGCTCAGTGTATGCGGCTCGCTCTGCCGAGGGTGGTTTGCCCCTTGGAGAGGAGTGTGGTACATTTAGGAAACCTAACAGACGGCTATAGCCTTAGGGAATCTTTGTAAAGGCTACGTAGTGAAACCTTGCCTATTCACCTTGGTAGTGTTTAAGAGTTTGATCGGCCCGAGGCAAAAAGGGAATCACGGCTTGTGGGTAAAGTGCGCAACCTCTGCAGAGTGTTATGAAACTGATATATCAATCGTGCTCGCAGTTATAAGCGGCCTTGGGAGCTCCATTGATTAGAGACACATTGATCGGAGATGTTTTGTTTACAGGTGATAATGAGGATGATGGTTTTGATTATGATTATGGTAATGGTTTCTGGTATTCTTTCCGTTTGGAAAGGGTACTTTTGGGTTAACAACTTGGGTTAATGCTAAAACCTGGCATCCTACTAGTAATAATAACCTGACCAACTAAAAGCAACTGCTTGACTTTAACCCCCACATAAAGCTAGTCCACTACAGTCAAACGAGACAATTGTTGAGTATGTTGATGTGTACTCACCCTTGCTTTACACACCAACCCCCCAGGTTGTCCACGTAGCAACTACTGCTCAGGAGAAGATGAAGTCGTGGTGGAGGACTTCCAGGAGTTCCAAGAGTACGATGAGTTCTAGGCGTGGGTTAGCGGCAAACCCCAGTCGGCTGCCTGTGAAGGCTGTGTTTATCTACATTTCGTTTTCGCACTTTGATAATTGTTAATGACTATGTGGATGTCTTGGACATCATGATGTAATCAACTATTACCCTCTTTTATGTTATTATTCGAGCATTGTGTGATGATGTCCGATTATGTAACTGTTGTGTACGTGAATTGCTGATCCTGGCATGTACATAGTTCGCATTCGGTTGCCTTCTAAAACTGGGTGTCACATTGACATTCCTTGTAGATGTAGCATTTACATTCAAACACTAAAAAGAATGAGATATCTAACTTCTTACTTTTAAGCAACTCATACGAGGCCTTCCCAACCTTGGATGCATAACATGCAATGTTGATAGCTTCGATACAAAACCTTTCTAGTGTATTGTACTCATCAATTATGGTTCTTGCAAGAGTGATCAAAGTATGATTCTTCCTTTCAACAACACCATTTTGTTGAGAGGTGGATGTTTCGAATACTTTATTCTTGATTCCAACTTCATCACATTATTGTTATATGTCTGTGTTACCAAACTTCTTTGCATTATCACTTCTAATATTTTTATCTTCACTTTGAATTAATTTTGTGTTTTCTTGGCAAACTTCTTGAATGTAGATGCAACTTCAGTCTTGTCATGAAGGAAGAACACCCAAGTGTACCTTGAATAGTCATCTACTATCATAAGACAGTAAATGATGCCTCTCACAATTGTATATGATGTTGGTCCAAATAAATCCATGTGTAGGAGCTCTAGTGGCCTTGACGTTGACATGAAAGCTTTGGTTGTGCGTGTATTAGCAACTTGCTTGCTGACTTGACATGCACTACAAAACTTATCAATTTGTCCTTCTCAAACACAACATCCTTCAAAACTCTAACCATCCCTTTCTTTAGTAGCTTCTCAAGTGTGTGCATTCCTATATGAGCAAACCTTATATGCCATAACCACCCAAGTGGCGACTTGGTGAATATGCATGTCTTCAAGTTGGCATCTTCGAAGTTGAAGTCCACTAGATATAGGTTGTTCTATCTAAAGCCTTTGAATATGACTTGATCATTGTCATTCTTTGACACAACAACCTCTTTCTCAAAGAGTAAGCATTGAAATCCAAGATCATAACAAATTGAAGCTTTAAAAAGCAACTGGAAGTACATTTGAAAATTGAAAAAAATATTAGATATAAACACTTTGCCCAATCCTTTGTCCTTCAAAGATCACACATTTGTCTCTAGATGTACCTTTTCTTGATCATCAACTTCCTCATTTAGTAAGGTGAACATACGAGGATCATCAATCATATGTTGAGTGCAACCACTATTGATTATGCAACAACTTCCACTAGTCTTATAGTTCACCTACACATGAGAGAGATAAGTTTAATGTTTAGGCATCCAAACTTGATAGGGCCTACCATTTTCTCAATAAGAGACTTTGCAACCCAAATTTGTTTGGGTTATTATTGCTCAATGGGCCTAGAAACATAACCTTAACCTTTCTACTAATATATTTATTAGCATGTAGTGAATATGGAAGGCAAAGGATCTAACTTGCTTGGGCATGGGTGTTAGTGGTGGAGTATTACGCTCATGAGCAAAAAGTCCCTCTTTTGCACACTCAACACAATACATTTGCCTTGTGGCTTGCTTTTGCTCCATCTTCCCACCATATGCTTTTATCAAAGGCGGAGGATTCTTGTAGAAAATCTTTACAAAAGGGAGAATTTGGCCAAAGCAAAAAGACTTCAAAAAAGGGGGGGAAATTTTAAAAAACGGGAAGAATTGCCAAAGGGGCATTTTCAAAAATTTAGTTGCATGAAACAAAATATTTTACCAAAGGGGGGATAATTTCAAAAATCGAAAGGGAAATGTGTCCTTGGGCCATTTCTAAGTTGTTTTGGTGATTAACTACCCAACACCCCACTATGGACTAACACTCTTTGTATGAGCATAAGCACATGTGTAGAAGAATGCAGATTGAAGATATCAAGTCCAAAAGAGCTCAAACCTAGACCCAAATATGCAACTTTGTGTAAAATGGTATAAGTGTGAGGTTTGTACTTTTAAATATGCTGCATAGGTCCTTTACAATGTTTCTAGTACTTGAGTTTGGGCTCTAATACATTTTGTAGAGAAAACACTTTTTGGGCTTGAGTTTGGACATATTGCAGACCATTTTTGAAATGGAGTGATAAATGTATGATTCTATCCCTTAGTCAATTGTTTTTGTTGCTAACTATGTTTGTCTAAGTGCTAGGAATCATCACAAAAAGAGTCAAAAATAAGTGAAGAAGTTTGGCTCAAAAGAGTCAAAGTTGGCCCAAACTGGGCTTCACCGGACAGACTAGTCACTAGTGTGCACCCGACATGTCCGGTGCTGGCCTGGTCCGCTGGCCACAACTGGCCGCTCTCGGGTTTTTGCCCAGGCGCACTGGTTAAAATTCACCAGACATGTCCGGTGGGCTAGGCGTGCAACGGCTCTTCGCTCGCGCCAACGGTCGGCGACGTAATTGTCGCCGACCATGTCAGCACGACAACCGTCGAGAAGGGTCAACAGACATGTCTGGTGGGCCACCGGATAGTTTGGTGCCCACCCAAAATGGAAGGTTACAAAAAACCGATGCGGTGACTGTTGCAGACCAGAGTGTCCAGTGTGCACCGGACTGCCCGGTGCACCCGCAGATAGAAGGCAATCTATAGTTTCCAATGGAAGGAGCAATGTCTCCTTGGTCCCTTAGGGCTATAAAAGAGACCATTAGGCGCCTCTACCAGCACAAAAATCATTCTAAGAGCACACTACAACTTTGAGACTTCGCGGCCACGCTTTCGAAGTGTTTGAGAGAGATTTGAGCGTGTTTTTGAGCCGTTACTCTATCGATTTGTTCTTGCGCTCTCTTCTTTGATTGTGTGCATGTTGTTGCTGTGATTGTGCTCTTGTGTGCGTGTTTTCATTTCCTCCCTTACTCTAAGTTTGATTGTGATCACTTGTGTAAGGCTTTGAGAGACTCCAAGCTTGTGGAGATTCCTCACAAACGGGTTTGATATAAGGAAAAATACCGCGACACTCAAGTTTGATCTTTGGATCACTTTGAGAGGGGTTGAGTGCAACCCTTGACCGAAGGAGGTCACCACAACCTGGAGTAGGCTTTGGCTGAACCACGGGAAAAATCGTTGTGTCTCTTGTCCATTTACTTTATTGTGATTTCTTTCTTCCTTTGAGCATAAACTTCACTTACATATTGCTCCTAGTTTAATACACATCTCAAGAGAGCAATCAAGTGAAGAGTCATTCTTTCTCTCCTCTTCTCATCCGAACTTGGTTTTAATTCAATATAACCCATTTATTGGACCAAGTTTGTGTTGTTTAGAGCAAGTTTTGCAGGATCACCCATTCACCTTCCCTTTAGGTGATCTCAAAAATGATTTGAGAAAATGATTCTTTGACAAAAGGGAAGAAATTTTTGAAACTTTGCAAAAGAGGTTTGATTTGCAAAATCAAAATACAAAGTGGTTGCATAGGTGGTCCAAAATGTTAAAATCACAACAAACTCATTTTCACCTTAGTTCTGAATTTCAATTGCTATCTTATGATCATATGATTGTTAGCAAACAAGTTATCAAGCTAGAAATTTCATATTTGCTTTGGTTGTGATGACATTATGGGCTTTGAGGCATTTCTATATTAGTTTTGGTGTTTGGTGACCATCACAACATTATGGACTAACTAGTTTGCTAAGTGAATGGTTGTAGGTTCATAAGAATGAAAATAGAAGATTTAATATGAACTACGGCTCAAAAACTCAGCTAGTAAGGACATAATTTAGAAAAGATGAACTATGAGTAGTTCAAGTACTTGGATAAGTCATAAATAGTCCTAGAAACATATTTGAACACCTAAGATAGGTAGGAAAGATTAGACATTGAAATTGGTCTTCTAGAATTAAGTTTGAGCTTGTATGAGAAAATGAGTGAAGATGATTAAAAGCATAAGGATCTATGGCTTAGACTAGTTGGGTGGACTCTAGATATGTTTTTCTAAGTCATAGAAGTGCTCAAGAAGGTAGCCAAATAAAGACAAGGAAGAAAAGCCCCAAAATAACCTAAGTTTGTTGTTCTTTGTGGCAACGGACTAGTCCGGTGTGCACCAGACCGACTACACAGAGAAGATGTTTTCAGGCTTAGAAGGCTTAACGCACCAAACCAGCCCGATGTGCAATGGACAGGTCACCAGACCAGTTACACAAAGAGGTTGTTTCTTAAAGGAAGGGCCGCTAGCACACTAGACCGAGGTCCGGTGAACACCGGACCTTCATGACGCAACAGTTGGATTAGATTGCCCAACAGTCAAGATGACGTGGCACTAACGTGTTATAGTCCAGTGGTGCACCAGACCATCCGGTGCCACCTGACATCCTTTTTAGAACGGTCACTGAAACGATAGTCTAATAGGGGTTCGATGTGCACCGGACCTACTATAGTGATAGGTCCCGTGCACCCGAATTCAGAACAATTTTTGGGAGTTGGTTTCAATGGCTATATGAGTGGTTGGGGGGCTATAAATACACCACAACCAGCTCATTCAATACACAAGAGTTGAGTGATAACTCCAATACACTAGAGCAACACTCCTAAAGAGATCAAGCCTCCTAAGTGCCACAAAAGAGTGAATTGAGCATAGAGCACTTTTGTGTGTGAATTGAGATAGAGCCTAGAGATAGTGCATAAGAAAAGAGCCTATGTTGTGTTCTTGAGTCTTGGTGCAAGGGCACCCATCCATTGTAAAGATAACAAGAGACTTCAAACATGTGAAGAGGCTCGCGGAAACTTCGGTCTCTTGATTGAGAAAAGAAAAAGGGAAACTCAAATTTGATCTTGGTGATCACTTTAGTGAGGAAAGAGTTGAGAGAAAACTAGTCCTTAGTGGACTCCTCAACCGAGATGTAGGTTTCTTTATAAAACCGAATTCCGGTAAATAAATTGTCGTGCCTCTCTTGTGTTCTTATGGTTGCAATTTTTCTTACTCCTTTTGTCCCTAAGTTCTCTTGCACTTGATCTTCACATATTTATTTTCTTGTTGCTCTAAGTTTAATCCCTTACATTCTAAGGGAGCAACTTCGCAAGTAGAGCTTCTCCCTTACTCTGATTGACTTACATCTTGCTCTAACATCTAAATTGATTTTGTTATTAGTTTATAAATTTCAGGTTTCGTCTATTCACCCCTCTTTCACATAGTAAATTTGGTGCTTTATCTCCGTAAATCAAATTTTCTGAACTATGTGCAACTTGTTTAGTGTAAGTGCTATTATGTTATTGGTTGTACTATTGGAAACTGTTATATTATGTATTCTAGGTACTCTACTCTTGATCTTGTGGACGACTTATATATATATATATATATATATATATATATATATATATATATATATATATATATATATATATATATATATATATATATATATATATATATATATATATATATATAGGGCAGGTATAACGGGAGCCCTGGGCTTCCAATAGTTAAAGGAAGCCCAGGCCGACCACCCCTGCAAACTGGTTCAACCCAGCGTGCCCAACCAGGCTGCTGGGTGCGCCACCTGCCCCACGTCTGTTAGCACAAAAAAAAGGAATGCATGCATGAGTCAAACACGATCCAATGCATGCGCATAAATTTAGGAAAGATATGTGCGGCGGTTTCTATTTTTAAATCCTTTATTTTCTCCATAAATTTAGGATCGCTGCAACAGGCATGCAGCTAGATGCGTAAGGACCATTTTATGATATATACTGAGACTAAATTTGCTACACTGTGTAAATAATTATGCAATTCGATATACTGCGTAAAAATCTGTTACCAGCTCCATGCACACGAATTTATGATGAAAATAATGTGCAATGAAAGAAAATGAATTACACGCATAAAAACAAAAAATCATATTTAATGTTTTATTTTCTTCATAAATATAAGATCCCTGCAACAGCTATGCAGCTAAACACATTAAATCTAGTTTATGCTATATACTGATACAAATTATACTACATGGTGTAGATATTTATGCAATTCGTTACACTGCGTAAAAAATCTGGTATGTTGTTCACTGGTGGACGTATCTTCGGGTTGGAGCGTAATAACCTTAAGTTTTGAGAATAAAATCTCTCAATTATAAGCGTATATATCGAGCCAATGTGAGAGGTTGATAGCTCTAGTAGGTTGTTATTATGATCCTATTTTTATGGCAGATCCGAAAAACATGGCAGCCGCATGCATGCGGTTATACAGATCCAAAAATTATGGCAAAATGCATGCATGAGTCAAACATGTTTCCTTGCATGCGCGTAAATTTAGGAAATATATGTGTGACGGTTTCTATTTTAAATGCTTTATTTCCTCCATAAATTTAGGATCGCTGCAACAGCAATGCAGCTAGACTCGTAATTATTATTTTATGATATATAGTGATACTAAATATGCTACATTGTGTAGATAATTATGCAATTGGATATACTGCGTAAAAATCTGTTACCAGCTGTATGCACACGAATTTATGATGGAAAAATATGCAATAAAAGGAAATGAATTGCATGCATAAAAACAAAAAATCGCATTTAATGTTTTATTTCCTTCATAAATATAGGTATTTATGCAATTAGAACTAGTTAATGATGTATATTGAAACAAATTATACTACACAGTGTAGGTATTTATGCAATTCCTTACACTGCGTAAAAAATCTGGCATGTTGTTCACTGGTGGACGCATATCCGGCTGAAGCGTAAAAACCTTAAGTTTTGAGCATAAAATTCCTCAATTATAAGCGTAAATACCGAGTCAATGAGAGGTTGATAGCTCTAGTAGGTTGTTATTACGATCCTATTTTTCTGACAGATCCGAAAAAACATGGCAGTCGCATGCATGCGGTTTCTATTTTTATACAGATCCAAAAATTATGGCAAAATCGTGGGAGTTTCCATTGCATGCGCGCAAATTACGAACAACATAAATTAAGGAATTGCCTTTCTAATGTGCATGCAGTAAACTGATATACGAACTCCGTGTTCAAGCATAAAATTGTACAGTTTTTAGCGTAAATAGTACATGTGGTAGGCATAAAACACAATAATCGAAATGAAAACTGCGCCGGATCGGAGGATGTCACGCGTGATCATCGCTGCGTGCATCTTGCGCCTTCTGTGACGTCGCTCGCTCGAACATCGCGCCTCATTCGTCGCCGTCGCTACTCGCACGTCGACAGGCGTCGCTTGCTCACCGGCCTTGGAAGTGCCGCCTCCTCGGGGCTTCAGGGACGCCGCCTCTTGCCCACACAATGGCCCCGCTGCGGATCGAGGAACCTCCGCCACCGCGCGTCGAGGTAATGGAGTTGCGGCCACCAGCCTGGGAACCGCCGCCACCGCATAAGGGCGCTGCCGCCGCTCGCCCTCTGGATCGGGGGCCGCCACCGCCGGCCTGGGAACCGCCGCCACCGCATGTCGAGGTCGGGGAGCCGCGGCCACCGCAGCCACTGGCCGGGGTCCACCGCCGCGCGCGCTGTCGGGCAACCGCCGTCGCTAATGAATCGAGATGGGGCGTGAAAAACTGATCCCTAGCACTATAGATTTTTTTATAGACGTCTGAACCTGGTCCGGCTCGACCGGATTGCACTGTCTGGCCTGAGCTTCCTTTAGTTATTGGAAGCACAGGGCTCCTAATATACAATATATATATATATATATATATATATATATATATATATATATATATATATATATATACACACACACACACGTATTCACTATTATTATTCTCTATGAAAACATATAAAAAATATGTCAAATTTGGCTTTTAAACTTGCTATTGTATGTTTTTTATTTGTTCAATATTTTTTCGGTAAATATCAAAACCAAAGTTGCTCGGTTTTGATTTTTAAAGAAACCAATGAATACCTATTCTTCAAGGAACTGAATTTGTAGGGACCAAAGAACCGAACCGATTAGTTCGATAAATACCGAAGGTTTAGGTTAGTAGTACAATTATTGGTAGCTATTTGGTTCTCTGATATGCCATATCTTTTAGCATCCTATTTTACATGTTAATTTATTTTTTACGTGTGGCTTTGATTTTATCCGTCATACTTTATGTAACAGGCATATTTTGTCGTTGCAAACTCTGACCTGACACTAACCAAACTTGTCATGAATATTCGAGCGAGCTGCAACGAATGGATATCAACAACAGAAACTCGTGTCGATGTCTGGTGGGTTGAGGTGTGAATTTGTTAAAGTTACATTTTAATCTATCTTGATACGTGTAAATTAAAGTAAATAACAGAGTATCCAAACAAAGTTTTAAAGTTATAATATTTATATACATATTTTAAATTAGGACATCTATTTTATGTCAATTTTACGAAACCCTAAACCTAAACAAAGTCTTAAAGGTATGATATTCATATTCATATAACCATCAATTTTACGAAAAACTTCTTCTACCAGTGGCGGGAGATGAGATAGATATATATACATATATGTTCTAGATTTAAAATATGCAGGTGGATACCTTGCCCTATCCTATCGCCTACCGACTACAAATAGACCTAGGATTTGAGAGCCCCTGTCTTAAGGAAAAAGGGTTCCCCAAATCCCCTGCTAATCGCGAAACAGCGCCTCGTCGCCTTCGTCTGGCCTCTTGACCCCCCTCGTGCACTTCCGAGCCGAGGCAAAATGCGCCGTCCCCATGACGCCAGCGACGGCGACGAGGATCGCGGCTACCCGTCGAGCTCCGCTGTCAACGGGGCCGGCGATGAGGAGGAGGAGCGGCGCCAGGCGGCGCGGACGCCGGGGAAGGACGGCCCGGTGGACGCGCTGTGGCGGTGGAGAAGCCAGAGCCTCTCCGAGATAGTGCTCTCGTGGTCCGTGGACCAAATCCTCGACAAGGACCTGCTCCGCGACAAGGTGAGAAGCTGCTTACGTTGCCCGCCGCCCGCCCGCGCTTCCCTCTCCACATCTCTCTACTAGGCACCTGGCGTGCTTAGCGGACGATCCGTGTGGATCTGAGGAAGTGCGTGGGGTTTTGCGCGTTAATGGGCATTCCTCCCTTCCCCTGGGCTGTTTTAGGTTCATTAGGTGGAGTTATTTGGGGCCCGCATTTGGTGTTGGGTAGTGATTTTTTTGTACAATTCGTTTTCCCTTGTAACTTCAGCAGCGGATGATTTACTGATTGCGCTTTGTTTGTCGTTTGAATTGCACCTAGGTCCCCGCGATATCGTCTAGGTCTACTGCTTTGGTTTAGAGTTTAGACCAATGTTTTCTAATCGGTTGATTGCTTCTGAGCCCCAGAGGGGCGATCAGCCGATCAGAACGATTAATAGGACGATCAGAACGATTAATCGTTTATGCTAAATTGCATTTCAAACATGAGTCTTGAATTGAAAATGTGTAGCGAAATCTCATTGGATTGGTAGTATATTGTATGAACCCAGACCACAATGGCCCTAGCTAATAGCCACAGTGCCACACACCCCTAGCGTAGTCAGCAGCCCAGCATTGAATTTTTGTACCAAAAAAATAAAAATCAAAATTTAATCTGCGTAGGACACAACAAACCTAAACAGCAAGCAACAGCAACACCAAATTAAATGTAGATCTAAAAGCATGAAATTTAGATTCAACAAAATGTAGGACCATGCTAAACTGCTAAGTGCTAACATTAAGGTAACAAGCAGTCAAACACAAGTAAAAAAAACTCGGCTGGTACAGTCTAACACAAGTACACAACTAAAAGTAGACAATATCCCTAACGATTAAACGTTCACAATGCAGATTGCCAAAATCCCCAAGCAGCAAACTAATCGTCCGCGATCTAATTGTTCGTTTAATCATGACTAATTGATGGTTAGTTGGACGATCAGATTCCTGATCGTGCTAATCGTGTCGTTACCTCTAATCAAATGCATATTTACGATCAGTCGACTAATTGTCAAACGTCAATTAATCGGACGGTCTTAAAACACTGGTTTAGACTGTGCCACTAGCTAGGATATAACTATCCTGCTGCTGTCTGAATTTTATATTTCATTCACGTACATCCGCCTATGACATTTGGAGGCATCATTGCATTACACTTATTCTTATGGCAACGGATCCTGTTCTCAAAGGGGTACACTACAGATTATACTTTAGCAGATTTATGGACTGATTATACTGAATATATTCAAACCGATTTAAACATAAAAATAAATGTTTTATGGACTGATTTATCACAAACTGCTAAACATCTATGATTCATGGAAGTAGATTGTTCTTACAGGTGTCGAAGATACCAGAGACATTTAGCAGCATAGAGCAGTACATGACATCGTATTTTGGGCCACTTTTAGAAGAGGTTAGAGGTGACATGTGTTCAAGCATGGAGGACATCTCCAACGCTCCATATGCAGACCTGCTCTCTGTTAATTCAATGAGGAAAGGGAAGGGGTCATACGAGATCAGTCTTGGCAGATGGAGGGGAACGTCTCATGGCTGTGGGATTGATAATTATAAGCCAAAATCGGCTGATGTTCTACTGATTTCAGAAACGAAACCGGCAAATCAATCTGATATCCTGAAACAGTCCAAATCCTGTGTCATCGTATGGGTCAGTAAGGTTAATGGTAACAAGATGACAGTCAAGGCATCACAGTTGATGGAGACTGGGGCTCAAGGAGGTGAACGGCGACCAATTGGGGCTAATAAATACGATAAGTTGTATGCTGAATGTTTGGACAAGTCTTGGGAAATGCTAGATCAAGAAGCAATGGCTTCGAAATGTAGAAACTCATCTGTGCATCGCAATGTCTGGAAAGAGTCACACAAGGTTGAAAAGCGCAGCGATGTGCATGGAAGAAATGAGAAAGAGACAGGTGAATCAAAGCGATGGTCCTTCTATGCCATGTACCTGACTAATATGGTAACATATGACCGTGTTTGGGTTGTGCTCCGAAGGGGTCTGACAATGGATTCAAAAATCATCCATAGCATGTTGGGCAGAAACAATTATGTGAGTTTTTCAGTTACAATATTAGCTGACATGACTAGTTTGTAGTTTACAAGAGAAAAATCCCTTTTCCATGTTATCTTTTGTAGTTGTATCTGAAATACCTTAATGAGGATTGTATGCTTTTGATCATCACATGTCTTGCTTTTTTCTGTTATTATTTCTTGTGTAAGATGCGAACAAAGTGCAATAAACAATCGTTGCTTGTTTGCATTGTTTATAGAATGGAGCAACTTGTCTATCTAGGCATGCATGGTTTTGAACTATATGTTAGAATATCTGTTTCACTGCTGCTCACACGCTTGCATATATTCTTTTCATGATTGGCACCCTGATGTTACAGATATGCGGAGCTTTATAAAAATACTCCTAGAATGTCACACACCACTTTAAATTATATGAAATGACATGAAAATTAACTCCATATTCTTAACTGCTGACCAGTTGATCTAGTATAACTGTATGCTATAGCTTGTGGAATGGAATGAATGGAATTGCTCCTTCCTACTGTTATGCTGCCGCAGTATTAATTTTAAGCCCTACTGTTATTTTACCAACATTGTATGCAAAGTTGGCCTTCGTTGACATTGTCAGCTTTTTGTTAAGTAATTCACATTCTGATGGCACAAAATGAATGTGGTGATGCATGTTCATACAATTTGAAGATTTTGTGTTGTTAGTTGTCTTCTTTTTTACGTTTTTGTTTATAGAACTCATGAACCATTGCTTTTTGTGCATTGAAGGCTGAAGTTTTTGTATTGATGCTGCAGGCTCTTGGACATTGTAAACACTGCGTCAATAAATCACATGATGAAATCAAGGGTGATCTCTGTGATTTTAAGCTGAATGACTCACAACTTGATGCTGTAGCAAGTTGCATTTTGGCAAGTGAATGCACTCACAGGTCTTCTATGGGGCTAGTTTGGGGTCCACCAGGCACGGGTAAAACTACAACAGTTGCAGTGATGCTACAAATGCTTCTGATGAAGGAACAGAGAACTCTCGCATGTGCTCCAACTAACATGGCTGTCCTGCAAGTTGCTTCTCGTCTTCTTGAGCTGATTGGGGACTTCTCTCTAAGACACAATTATTCATTAGGTGACATCATTTTATTCGGTAACAAGGACCGTTTGCAAATTGGCAAGTTACTGTCAGAAATATATTTGGATGACCGTGTCCAGAAGTTGTTGAGCAGCTTCAACAGACAACATGGGTGGAAGCATTGTGTGGATTCTGTTGTAACATTCCTAAAAAATTGCAATTCTCGGTACAGAATGTCCGTGGATATACAGCAAGGAAGCAGTGATGCACGCGACCTTACCTTTAAGAAATATTTTACAAGTAGATTCAGCACTTTAGCCGATGGATTGGTCAGATGTATCGATACATTCTATGACCATCTACCAAGGAGTTCCCTGGGCAAGAACTTTGATAAAATGATGTTCGTCAAAAGATTGCTAGATAAATTGCAGCAGTCGCTGAGCGCAGATGATGTGTCTGATGAGCTTCTTTTTACAATCTTTAATCCTGCCGATGAAGTTCCTGACTCATCTGGTAGTCATGATGATCTGATAGATGATGAAGATGACTTTCATGACTGTAAGATTTCTCTAGATAGCCCTTTGGACATAAAGTCTCTTTGCATAAAAATTCTTATGTCTCTTTCAAACATGCGGCTTCCTTGTGAAGACAATGAGCTTTCAATCCGGGACTTGTGTTTGAAACATGCGAAACTTATATTTTGCACTGCTTCTAGTTCATTTGAGTTGTTCAGACTGCAAAGTGTGAGGCCTATAAGCATCTTAGTTATTGATGAGGCAGCACAACTAAAAGAATGTGAATCACTGGTTCCTCTATTGCTACAAGGGATAGAACATGTTTTACTAATTGGCGATGAAAACCAGCTATCATCATTGGTAAAGAGCAAGGTATATTTGTTATGAGATTATTTTGAATGCCATGATCTCTTTTATCAACTACATATACCAGCGATTATTTTTAGAATTCTACAAAAGCTCATACTATGCCTACTTGCTGCAACTTGCTAGATTGCTAAAGATGCTGACTTTGGACGAAGCCTCTATCAGAGATTGTGCACGATGGGCTACAGCAAACACTTGCTGGAAGTACAATATAGAATGCACCCTAGCATCAGTAAATTTCCAAACTCCAATTTTTATGATAATCGAATTTCAGATGGTCCCATTGTCAGGCAGGAGGACTATGCCAAGAGTTATCTACCTGGGCCTATTTATGGTGCTTATTCATTCATTCATATTGACAACGACATGGAAATGCTTGATAGCCTTGGTCAGAGTTCCAAAAATATGGCTGAGGTTGCTGTAGCAGCCAATATAGTCGAAAGACTTGCAAAAGGTACATTTTAAGGCTTTAGCCTTCGCATAACACACTGAAAGAATTGAATACTGTACAAAGAAGGTTTTATACCTTGATGGCATGATAAAACATACTTATGTTTAATAAACCTTTTAACATGGATTACCTCAGTGATGATATCAGGCCTGATTTGTAATTCTGTATGAAACATTTAATCGTTCTACTCGTATCAGTATTTTGCACTTTGAAAAACGGACTGTTGACCTCTTGTTAATGGAAATAAGTGGTTGGGAATAATAGTACTGTGCATCTTTATGACCTATGTTCTTTGGCCTTATATTTGCTTATTTTATTTTGTTGGTTTTATGATGAGAATAGGAAATGGCCTCTCCTTTACCAGTGTCGAAATATTGGATTCCATGCTGTCATCTTTGGAATGAACATGCATTTATAACTTGTTTATTCTCTTGCTTGCTCAAATAGCACAAAATGGAAAAAAACGTACATTCTTAGTCCAGATATTGGTAGGGGTGGTAGTGGATCGCGATCCAAATGTTTTTTCACAATTTGTTAGGACCCTAAATTATTTTTAGTTCAAAAATGAATAGAAATAGAGTCTGATTCTATCCGATCCAATCCTTAAATTTTATAGTGCAAAATTTAGAGCCCATTGTCACCCCTAGATATTGGTCACCATGTTTCATTGCTTACTGCCAAGGTCGTCAACTCATCATGTTTTGCATTCTTTTAAATTTTTTATTAGGTGTTAAAACATTATCCTGAAAGAAATATTTTATTGGCTAGATTAACTGTTCTCCAGAGTTTTTGATAAAGCTAATTGGTGTCCTTTTCTTTTGTCTAAAACAATTGTAGAGTGCACTGAGAAGAGGCAGAGAACAAGTGTTGGTATAATATCTCCTTATACAGCTCAAGTGATTGCATTGCAAGATAGACTTGGACGAAAGTTTGAGAAGCATGACTTTCTATCTGTTACAGTAAAATCTATTGATGGATTTCAAGGTGGTGAGGAGGACATTATTTTGATTTCAACAGTTAGGTCCAATAAAGATGGGAAAGTAGGCTTTCTCTCTGATTCTGGGAGAATCAATGTGGCGTTGACAAGAGCCAAGTATGTTGCCCTAGACTCCCTAGTATAGTGAAGTCACAGTTAAAACACTGTTCCACTGCATTTTTAGTTCAGTAATTGCTATATTTCTCATAATAGGTACTGCCTTTGGATCCTTGGAAATGGAACCACTTTACTGGCTAGCAATTCAATATGGGCTGATTTAGTCCGTGATTCAAAAAGGCGCAGATGTTTCTTTGATGCTTTTAAGGATAAGGACTTAGCAGAAGTAGTCATGTTTGCAACTAAGCCTGAGCAATGGAATCGAAGAGAACAGGTATTCTGGAATCTAGTATCCTCATTTTTTTGGTGAAGCAAAGAGCTCTATCTATCCTGCTTGTTAGGCATGTAGTTACTTCCTTGATAGTATGTGATTGTTTCCTTTTCCTCTTTAACAAAACCATAAAAAGTGAATCTTACAATTACTTGTTACATCTCTACACCCTACATATGGTTATATTCTATGTCTATTCAAGGATACACATATGAGTTGAAGTTGTGAAGACATTATGAGGGTCACTGACTTTCTGCTCTTGGTGGCGCAATCAGGTCCGTCCTGGTGGTGCCATCAGGAGCCTTCTAATCTTGTTCGAGTGCTGCTGCCCTGAAACCGGTTTCTAAAAGATCCTGGAGTGAGCAATATAGGATGAGTGAAGTAATACCATAGTGTGCTTGAAAGATATACTTGTTTGGATTTTCTGGCTATGCTATACTAACTATAATATTTGCAGTGTTTTCTTGTCCAGTCAAATTCTGTTGTTCAGCAACATTATCATTTATACTATAGCATAATTCATCCCCCTCATAAGATTAGTAGCCTAATACAATTTTGTTTGCAAAGTTCTGTTGATCCAAATGCCTTACAATCATTCTTTCTGCACTTTATCAGAGGAATAGTCGTGCAAATGAAGCGCCATCTTGGCCATCATCATGGGATGTGGTGGCTGACAGGAACAACCCACCAAGAAGATGGAATGGCCGTCCAGCTTCTAGCAATGCAAGGAGCGTGACCAAATCCTATGATCAGGGACCAAATGCATGTCGATGGACCAATAATTTCTCAGCTAGTAGAGAGGAAAGTTACAGAACTCGCTTTCAGCACGGCGAACCCTTGCGCAGTGGTCACTACAATAATCAATCTCGAGTTGCGCCTGCTAATCAAAATCGGTTCAACAACTACAATGCTTCGAGTGAGTGGCATGGCTCTGTGGAAGGGTATAGAGGATGGCCCAAGCAGCATGTTGGGCCAGAACCACATGCCAGGTTGTCACATGAATGCAGTAGTAGTTTTCAAGAAGGCGATGTAAGGCATACTCCTAGATCAGCTTATGGGGAAGAATCACATGGCCAAATTAGTGTTCTTGGCTCATGGCAAGCTCCAGGAACCTACTACAATTGTGGACCTCAGAATAGAACTGTTTGTCCTGAGTTTCAGAACAGAGGGTCTTTTCAACAAAGGTTTGGTTCATATGGAGCTGCAGATTCTGGATTTGGTAGGGCCAATGGAGACAGACAATTCAATAGTCTTGAGCGACGAGTGCCATATGGTCGAATTGGTGGTCAAGGCAGAGGAAGAACTTCCTGCCAAGGGAGAGGAGATACAAGAGGATGGCATGAACGGTTTGTTTGCCGTTGGACAGAACCTCACTGTCAGGTGCAGAATGGCGGTTTGGAAATTGCATCCCACAAACTGCTAGCTCCTGGGCAGCAAGGGACGAAGAGGAACTGGTGTAAAGCAGAATCATCAGATTCACCGCAACAGGACAACACAAAAAGGATACTTGGAAGTGTAGATCAACCTCCTGGCCCTGGGCCAGTTTGTCATGGTGGTTCTGGAGCTCCCTCCCCTGAACAGCATGCTTCTAGACAGGGAGCAGTGAAGAGAGGTGTATGTGAAGCTGAATCGTCAGATTTACCAATACAGGATGAGTCCTCAGAAGTAACACTAAAACAAAGTGCAGATAAACCTCTTTGTACCACAGAGGATGGCAATTCTGGAGCTGGTTCCTGTGAACTGCCTGTTCCTGAGCAGGGTGGGGTGGGGATAGACTTGCGTGAAGCAGGACCACCAGATATACCATGTCAGGTTCCGGATGGCAGTTCTGAAGCATTCCTTGAACTCCTTGTTCCCGAGCATAGGGGGATGGAAGCCGGCTTGTGTAAAGTAGAGCCATCAGATGCACCTTATCAGGGTCAGGATGGCAGTCCTGGAACCGCTTCACATGAACAACCTGTCCCTGAGCAGCGAGGGATGGGAAGAGCAGACTCGTGCGCTACAGAACCATTGTCAGTACACCAGGACAGCACAGAAAATAAACCTGAAACCGTAGAACAAGATAGCTAGACAGTAGACACTTCTGAATTTTGATATGTTACCTTTCTTTTTCTGCTCTGTATAGAAACCTGTGCATAATAAGCATGTAGGGCCTGATTGGTTGGGGTGGTCCAATCCTGCCTGGCTGCTTTTTGGAGCTAGGGTAAGCTGGCAAGGTTCAAGTAGTGCAGGCTGAGTTGTTTGGTTTCATTTTTGAGCTCGTCCTGGGTGGATGAAGAATCTGATTGATGGTCGGTTTAATGTAGGGTGAAAACGGTCGGAAACGATGAGTAAACACTAAAATAATTTTCGTTTTCATATTTTTTTTCTCCGAAACGAGATCGAAAACGGTAACTCCGGAAACGAAAACGACTTTGGTAAGTCGGAAACATCGGAAACGAAAGTTCGGTACGAAAATTACACCGGTTATAATCGGAATCTGAAATTCGATCGGTAAAAACAGTAACATGTACCTCAATTAACTTTAAAAATTCATGCAAGTCATACATTCATATAAAATTAACAATAATATATAAGGTAGAAGGTCACGTTAAACATACAAGGTAAGAAGTATACAATAATAAAATTCTTATTATGTATTTAAATAAAGTAGAATCAAGATGTGTATAATAATATGACACTTATATTCGATTTGTACTCCTACTACTTGACATAGTCAATATAATTAGTGTTCTCTTGGTCCTTCTTAAGTTCTCGTGCAAATTATGAATATATGTATCAAGAGTAATAACAGGTAAGAAAACATAAATAAGATTTATAAAAGTTTCAAACGATTCTAAACTATATACCATTAGATAGATCTTGATTTTAGAAAAATAATAAAATTAGTTTCATATTTTTAAGCTAAAATGAATTTATAAAGATCAGTTCAGATTTAATATTTTTCTGGAAAAATACCGAATTTATTACCGACGGTAAAATACTGAATAAAAACGAGAATTTACGGAAACGGTCGGAAGAGGCCTATTCCGTTTTCGTATTTTTGGTAATCGTTTCTGTTTTTGTTTAGACCTAAATTTCAATAAAACTTCGAAAACGATTCCCGGTATCCGAAAATTACCATTTTCGTTTTCACCTCTAGCCGAATGAACCTTTGCGTCGAGTGGTTTTGGTGCCAATTTTGGTTTGGGTAGTTAGGTTGGAGCCATGTGTAATGGTTGTTGGTGTTAAGTCTTTGTAAGAGTGTGTAACAAACTTATAAAAAATTAAATATGAAGTTAATACATGATTAATCACCACATCTTTTCACTGCTAGAAAAACATTATTACAAATGCATACATGATTGCATTGTTATTGCATACATTTAAAGTTCCACTTTACAAATAGATTCAAAGTCCAAATATTACACAAAACTAGAAGTTTACAATATCTTGAATACTAGATATAGAATAACTACACATTGAAATATAATTACAAGTTCTCAAGTAATAAAAAAAATTGTCTCCTGAAGCTAATCCATGTTTTTGGTTCATTTATTTCAACAAGGCATAGTTCCTTCCGGTACACTATGGCGGCCACACCACAAACATGGTTGGTATGGTCTAAAAAGTATCGCTCCACTCGATACAATTACAACGATACACACAAGAGTCGAGAGGTATATGGGTGTTTGACCTCACTCTAATCAACTAGGAACAAATCTAAAGCAAACGCTATACAGCGGTCTAACTAACCTAATGTGATATCGTAGCCCCTAGGATGGTTATATCCTGGCCCAAGGCTTAATAGAATTAATAGAGTATACATAGCAACAAGATGCATCTTTTTTCGATTGCCTATCTCGAAATAACCTCCAAGTTAAGCGTGCTTAGCTTGGAGCAATTTGGGATGGGTGATCGACCGGAAAGTTTTCTCGGGTGCACATGAGTGAGGACAAAGTGCGCACAAAAGACCCGTGTTGGTCTGTGAGGACAATATATGATCCTAGAGAGCTGCCAGGATTATATATCGCTGGTCCGGGAGTGGACGGGGTGTTACAAGTGGTATGAGAGCCGACCCTCGAGGTTTCACGGGCGTGTGTGGGCTAGGGGGTTCGGGTATATGGCGCATGTGGGCCCAGAGTGGTCACATGGCATGGCATATGACGACACTAGACACACAGACGTGGCTAAGAGGGGAGGTTCCTGGATTGGAGTTGACCGACGAGGACGTCAGTCTTCTAAGGGGGGGGGGGGGTGGATTGTGATATCCTGGCCCCTGGGATGGTGATATCCTGGCCCAAGGTTTAATAGAATTAATAGAGTATCCATAACAACAATGTGTATCTTCTTTTTCAAAACCCTATCTTGAAAGAACCTCCAAGTTAAGCGTGTTTGGCTTGGAGCAATTTGGGATGGGTGGCCGACCGAGAAGTTTTATCCGGTGCGCATGAGTGAGGACAAAGTGTGCACAAAAGACCCGTGTTGGTCTGTGGGACAATATATGATCCTAGAGAGCTGCCAGGAGTAAGTACCGCCGGTCCGGGAGTGGACGGGGTGTTACACCTAAGCACTTCGCAAAGCACCGAGTGGGTAGGGAATTTAGGTCCATAATCTTTACTAATCCACTTGGCAATAATTTTGATATGATATGATGTACTCCATAATATATCTCTCATTTTTGCTAAGCCTCCAAATTCAACGAAGTCCATTAGACTTCTCACTTCCCTCTTAGGACCTAGACCTTTTTGGCGCTCTTCATATTTAAGATAATGTCCTTTGACATCCAAATCCATTTGGCCCTTTTACCTTTGTTGGCTTGCTTGTTGACCTTGATGGCTATCATCTTATTATTTTCTTTCTTGATCAAGTAGGGTGTTGTAGCATTTTTGCCCACCTTGTTGCTATAGGTGTTAGAGAGGTTGCTTGATGGCCTTTTTATTTACTCTTACGGTCTTCGCCTACATTGGTTAAACTTATGGCCTTCACTGTGGCATAACCAACAAACCATGGTCTCACCGTCGTTTGGCTTCTTCACTCTCGCAATGGTGTTATTCGGATGATATTGGGTTTGTTTGACCTTGCCTTTTTTGTTGTACAACGTCTTACTTAGGTGAGCCACTTCTAGCTTAAGCTCATTTTTTCTTGCAATTTCTTTAGAACATGTTTCTACGACAACATTCTTAATACAAAATTGTTTGCAAGGATTGCAATTAATATCAATTAAATCTAAGAAAAAGTAGGGGCATCTTTTTAATAATTTTAGGAGTTTCAATTTTAAGTACCTCTAGGGTGCTACTGATGCTTTCTAACTTTGTGGTTAGCTTGTTATTATGTATGTTAAGAATTTCCATTTTACTTAGCAGGTTATCAATACATTTTCTTAGCTAGCTAACTTAGCTTTTTAAGTTTTTCATTCTTTTTTAATTAAGCTCTCATCAGTAGTAAAGGATGGTGCATTTGATTCTAATTGCTCAATTTTAGTTGTTAGCTCAACATTTAAATTTGCAAATAATTCAAATTTATCAAGCAAATTTTTATAATCATTTTGAGAGCTAATCAACCTAGATTTTAATAATTTTAATTGGGTTTTTTGTTTAGTACAAACCTACTCAAAAAAGTTAACGACATGTGCAAGTTTAACTATTGAGGGTTTTTCATCACCACTATCATTATCACTATCATACTCACTAGAAAAGCGAAAGAGCCTCTAACCGAGTTGGTTAGGTGGTCTGAGTCAGGTCCTGATTTTGACTCCCTGTGGGAGCGAATTTTTAGGCTATGGATAAAAAAATTGCCTCGGTTGTCCCACGCCAAAGCACAGTCTAAGGCCCGGTCCTAGTCGTGGTCGTTCTTACATGGGCTACGGTGTCGCTGTGTATGGGTCAGGGGTTCGGAGGTTTTCTCGACCTGCGTGAGAAGGTCTTCTTCTTAATATAATGCAATGGGGGCGGTCACCTCATGCCATAAGGCAATTTTGAGATTGCAGTTATGAAGCGTGATGAACTGTAATGATGGTCATGTCTCCTTGGTGGGACTTTATCCTCACTTGATGAATCATCTCATGTCTCGACTGATGTGGGTACTTTGGATTGACTCCTGTTTTAGGTGTTGTTGGGGGCCTTCGAATGTTGGGGGCCTTCGTCCTCCGAAGGTCCTCAAAAACGTAATTTAACAGTGTTTGTCAAGTCTGATTTATAAACAGGTACCTTCGGATTCAGGACTAAAAGGCATACAGGATAGGGACGTGATCGTGGCGAAGGTTGTCACCGCTCCGAAGCTATGCACAAAGGAGCTTCGGCTCAATCACGAGAAAAGGAACCGACTTAAAGGGGAAAAGGCTATTCAGTCCTCATAGATTTTTCTATAAGCTAATAGCAAATGTAAAGGGCATGAGTATAATTTCTCACAGGTTGCAACCTGTGCCTATAAATAGATGAACAGTACCCCCGTACTGTAGACACGACGGATACTTGCTTTTGCGTCACAATTGTACCTTTTGCCTTCTGTCAAGACGAAGGTACTTTTGTAATTCAATATTGTTCCTACCTTTCTATGGCAAGATAATAAGAATGAATTAACAATGTTATATGATTGTTTATATTGTCTCTTATATTTCATATGCTTCTTCTTTTATTAATATATGCTGCAATGATGAAGGTATGTCTTTCATGACCTTCGTCTGAAGATCATTATATCCTGAGGGGAATAATGTTTCTAAAGACGAAGGGCATTAACATTTAATATCTTGTGTTGCCTTGTTCTTAATTCATAGTATTTGAGAACAAGTCCCCAACATTGGCGCCCACCTCCGGTGAACCCTTTTCGACCACCTTCGGCAAGCACTGACCTTCGTCATGCCACCGAAGAAAGCTTCAGCGCCAGGGGCTGCCACACTGCAGCCACTGGACCCAAATCAGGAGACTCTTTCTCTTTGAGAGGCCCGAAGCCAAAAGAGGAAGGCCACTAGTCCAACACTCCAGGAGGAGGAATTGGACCAAGAAATCAGAAACATGGAGATAATCCATCAGCAAGTGCAAAGGAAGAAGGAGAAGATGGCCCGACTGGCTGATCTTCAAAGGCAAATCGACGAAGCCATTGAAGAAGTGCGTCATCTTGCTCAAGACGAGCAAGATCGAAGGCCCCAACACAGGGAGCTTCATCAAGAGGGCTTGTTCAACGATGATGGATGGTATGATGATTTTAATCATGATACCTTTACTTTTGATGATGCTTCTCCCTTGGCAGCAGAACTGCAGGCTATCCCATGGCCCCCATCATACAAGCTACCTTAGCTTCCCATGTATGATGGGCATTCAGACCCGAAGCAGTTTTTGATGAGTTATGAAGCAACTATATCTTCATATGGAGGCAATGCAGCTGTCATGGCCAAGTCCTTCGTCATGGCAGTTCGGAATGTGGCCCAAACATGGTATTCTTCTCTTCGGCCAGGAACCATTACTTCGTGGCAGAAGCTCAAGGATATGCTGGTGACAAGTTTCCAAGGCTTCTAGACGAAGCCAGTCACAGCTCAGGCCTTGTTTCAATGCACGCAAGATCATGAAGAGTATCTCCAGGCATATGTCCGAAGGTTCTTGCGTCTTAGAGCACAAGCGCCCACAGTACCCAATGAAATTGTCATTGAGGCCATGATTAAGGGGCTTCGTCCAGGACCTACTGCTCAGTATTTCGCTAGAAAGCCTCCACAGACTCTGGAGAAGCTGCTTCAGAAGATGGATGAATACATCCGGGCTGACAATGACTTCCGCCAAAGAAGGGAGGAAGCATACAGGTTCTCTGAAATGACCAGGGCTTCGGAGGAAGAATCCATCCGAGGCACGTCAGGTCAATTCACAACTCCACCCAGAGTGATGACAGAGGAAGTCAACAACAGAGGCCGCAGTATTCTTCGCAAGCTTCGGGACAGCAACAAAGCTCTTTCCGGCCGCTAGCTCCAAGAGGCAGATGAGTCAGGGGCTTCGGAGGAAGATATGGGGATCAACCCAGAAAGATCTATTGTCTATTTTGCGGTGAAGACAAGGGCCACAATACAAGAACATGTCAAATCACCATCCAAAAGCAAAAAGATATTGCAGAAGTCGAAGCCCGGCAAAGTCAACCGAAGCAGGTCCTGCACACTACTTCGTGTCATTCACCTTACATACCAGAATATGTGGGTAATCATCTCGCAGCTTCTGTTGCTTCGGCTAGTCAGCCGCAAGTTTCTTGGCCTCAGCTTCCACCTCCGCCGCCACTACAGCCTGCCTACTCACGAGGTCAGCAGCCAGAAGGGAGTCAACAGACCCATCAGCAACGAGATTTCAGGGAGGGTCCGAAGCTCGCACAGTTAACGGTAATGTGCCAGAATCAAAACACATATATTGAGAGATATCCTACCTTTGGCACAGTTTTACATTCACTGTTGTTTTCTTTTTAATAAGGAACAATCAATGTAAACCTAGTTTTCTTGTTATTTTTTAATTTCCTGTACTAGCTTCGTTTATATCAAAATGAAATATACCTTCATCTCAGACTTACGAGAATGCTGAAGCTACAAAGAGATATTCCTTCAGGAATGCAGAGCTAAAAATCGCAGTGAAAGTTTCACCGAAGCTACAAAAAGTCGTTCTTAAAGAGCGCAACGTAAGTTTGCCGAAGCTTCAAAAAGTCGTTCTCAAGGGAGCGCAGTGTAAGTTTTCTGCTCAAAAGTCGTTCCTTAGGGAATGCAGAGCCAAATACCGCCGAAATATAAGGTGAAGCGTGAAAAGTCAACGCGAATACCGCCGAAATAGAAGGCGAAGAAGTTCAAAAGACGTTCCTTAGGGAATGCAGAACTTACACCGAAAAATAAATGGTGCAGCCGAAAAATAAACGGCAAAGAGATTTCAGTCATTCCTTAGGGAATGAAGGTTGTGGATGAAGCTTCAGATGTGTGTGTTTGGGCGTTCATTTGCACGATACATTAGCATCATTCTTCGCATCATATCATCGCATCATATCGCATAGCATCACATCATACATCATATCACATCGATGACATTAATTGAAAACGAGGCCGATTTTCGGGCAATGCTTTACAAAAAATGGAAAGTTGCCAAGGCACAACGTAAACTGAGAATCACAGCTTCATCAGTTCTGATGCGGAGAAAGGGATTTATTGTGTATGAAGCATTGATGTTTTACAAAGTATGGATGATTTTTACGAAGCATAAAAGCTCTTCTTTACGAAGCATGAAAAGAAGGGAAGGTATTTTTTCGCCGCAGGCTCAAAAACGGTATGTACAAAAAGTTGCATGCATCGCAAAGAACTGAATTACAAACCAATCATATATTACATTCAAATCTACAAGCACTGAATATTAAAAATATAGTTCAACAAATGTTACATTAATATTCTAGAAAATGTTTTTACAATAGCTACTCCTCTTCCTTCAAAACTTTTTCTGCAGCTTCGGTTAGCAGCTTGGTAACAACTTCATCTACAATAGCTTCGGCCATATTAATAATTTCTATTGTTTTCTTTGTCTCTGGGTCGGCCAGTGGGTCAAATGGATCTGGAGGAGGAGATAGTTCAGCTGTGGTAGAAAACATAAATTAGTTCGAAGTCACAAAAATAAATAACAAAGCTAAAAGCCATTAAGTGATACATATTCGTCTTTCGAGTTCCGCAGCTCTTTCAGCTTCTTTTGTTGCTTCTCGAGTGTCATGGATATCTTTTTTGTTTTTCTTCATTATTTCATGGGCCATCCCTCAGCCACCATTTTCCTAGATATCAGTGAAAAATTTTCCGCCTATTGAGCTTGCTTCGGCTGAGGGGTCCTTCATATCGTCGATGGAGAAGGCAGCTTCGGCCTGGGCCAAGTTTTTAACATGTTCACAACCTGCCTTCTCCAAAATGGATGCAACTCCCCTCACACCAGAGAATGCACAGACGTCCCCGCGGTCACTCAAAATCTCTTCAAAAGCTTCGGCTTCACCGCTGATCCACTCGATTACGCCTTCAGGGTCGCCCCGTATGAAGTTGTCTTCGCTTGAGTACGCGCCCACGTTGGCGAAGCTAGTCTTTATCTTTTTTACGCATTCCACAGATTTTTCAAAACATCTTTCTTTTGATGCGCGAAGCTCTGCAACTGTTTTTTCAAAATAATTTTTCCAGTACTCACTGGCATCTCGGTCAGCTTCGGCAACAACACATTTTAATTTAGCTTCAGCCAGTTGTTTTTGAAGGTCTTCAATCTCATTCTTTTGAATTTCAGATTGAGCCTTGAAGTTAGCTTCATCCCCCTTCACTTTGTCCACCAATGTAAGCAGAATTTTGTCTTTTTCCGTGGCTTCGTTTCTCAGCCTGATAACCTCTGTTCGAAGGTTGTTGAGAGCAATAGTGCAGCTCTCGTCTTCAGCATTCTTTTGCGCCCTTAAGGCGTTGCTGAGTATTAAGCCCTACAAGAAAGAATGAATGGATTAACATGAGAACAAAAGACTCTAATGCAGGATCCATAAACTTTAAAATTCACATCTTTTGTACCTTCAGACTGTTGTATGCTAGGCTATCCGCAAGATCGTCCTTCGTCATGGCACAGAGGCCAGCTTCGAGCTTCGGAAAACCCATACTTCTGGCCATCTCCCGGCAGACGGATAATTCTTTTTTGTCTAGGAGACAATACAAGAAATCATCTTCATCCGTGCCATTAAACACTAAGGCCCCCTTCGGATACTTTAGTTCTCGGGTATAGTGTTTAGCTTCAAAAATTTCTTCCTCAGATAATCTTTTTCCCGAAGCATGTCGAATGACATAATCAAGATCTTCGGAAGGTGCTTCGGGAGTAAGGGATTCGGCTTCTTTGGCCACACTTCTCTCAAAAGCTATATCAGTATTTGGAGGTACTTCTTCGGCCCTTTGCTCGGCTGTGGCAAGCTTTGCCTCAACAGGCACTGTGGGTTCGGCCTCGGTTCTAGCCTCAATTGTTGCAGTTTTACCTTTTATCTGCCTAGTATTAGCTTTAGTTCGCGCTTTGGCAGTTTCGGCAACCTTCTTTATGGAAGAGGGGCGTTTGGAGCCTGTTGTTTCCAAAACATCTAATACATTTACCATCCTTTTCCTTCTAGGGGTTATTGCAGAACTTTTTTCTACCTTCAGCACTGTTGCTTCTGCTGAAGGACTTAGAATCTCGGGCATCTTTGTTGCTTCTTCAATTTTTGATTTTTCAGCCTTATCTTCGTCAACCTTCGTCTCAATAAGCTTAGTCGAAGGTGCCTCCGGCATTGCAGCCGGCTCTTCAATCTTCTGCGTGGAAGGAGCAGGTTCTTTCGCTTCAATAGCTGAAGAAGTTTCCCCGCCAAACTCAGGCACTATGGTCGGTTCAATGTAGCATGGTCGGTGGGCAAGGACCTTCAGTTTTTTCCTCTTCGGCGCAGGCTCGCTTGGCGCAGCTGAAGCGGCAACCTTTCCAGAGGTTGCACCCTTTCTTTTCTGCCCCCGTGGCGGGTAGCGAAAGTCAGGGTACACAAATCCAATAGCATCAAAAACCCTATTTAATCTCTTCTTTTTTCGGCTCCCGAAGGCCGCAGATAGTGCATTATCTTCAGACTTAGAATATGCTCCAAGTAACTCATCGCTAGTATTTTCAACACACTTCAGCCAGTCATCATCTGGTTCGACAAACTGATCTCCAAACCTGAAGGTGTATTTCAATCGAACCAGACCGCCTTCGCTAGGGTTAGTGATGGCTTCTTTCGGCATTTCCCAGCTGTCTATCATTGGTCATATCATGTAGGCTACATGTTCTTGAACTATGTCTCTTGTCCCAATAAAAGAGCAAACTGTGCTGAAGGCCCTTCAGCATGCTTCGGTTGCCTCATCAATTTTCACCTTTAGCTTTCGGAGACCGAAGCGGGACCAGATGGGGCGCATGATGATTTCTTTAATGTCTTCTCTTGCCTTCAAATCATTTTCACGTAAAACCACTCTTCCATCTAGGCCCCGGGCCACCTCTTTCGAAACGTTGGCACTGGGTAGCTTGCGCTAGAGCGAGCAACGAAGCTATAACAACCGAAATTGTTATGATATTGTTCTTTACCCCAGGGCTTCGTCTCATACGAAAGTTCATGCATGCTGCAAAAACATCTTGCACTTGGCTCTAGACCTTGACTCCTCACAGCCCAGACGAAGATCCCCATTCTAATAACTACTTCGGGAGTGATCTGGGAAAGGAAAATCCGGTACGTCTTTAAAACTTCAACCACAAATCTGCTAAACGGGAACCGAAGTCCAGCTTTGAAGAAGCTTCAGTAGATTACAAATTTGTTTTCTTCGGGAGCAGGAACGGCTCTTTCTACGTCAGCCGTCACAATAGACATATCTCGAAAATACCTTCCTCTCATATTTTCAAGATGACTCTGTTTGATAGTTGATTTCCCGAAGACTGCGTGACTTGGTCGCCAGGGCCGATCTTCAGAGTCTTTGCCTCCACTTTCCGCATCATAGCTGTCGCTATCATCAGTATCTTCAAGCAAGCCTTCTAGTATCTCTTTAGTAATCTTCTCTGTATTTGTTTTTGCTATTGACTCAACAAATCCAGCAGTCTTCTCCTCAAGGAGCTTCTCCTCTTCGCTCAGCTTCGTCTCAGCAGCAACTTTTTTGTCTTGAGACATCTTTTCTTCGGAAATGGCAAAAATGCGTCTTTAAAACCGAAGCTTAGGAAGTCGGAAAAACTAAGCAAGCGTTGGTAAGCAAGAGCTAAAAAATTGAGCAAGCAAAGCAAGCGGCAAGTAGCGTACCAAATATGCTCAGGGTGAGTTCTTATTTATACGATCGACGCGCTCCAAATTGGAGGGTCCCATTTGTCATTAACTGTTGCTATTCTAGCAAAGGGAAGGTGTTTTTCGGACCTTCGGCTTAAGGCCTTCGTCCATGTCGCAGTCTGAATTCGTTATCTTAAACAAATTAATACTGTGAGGGGCTACTGTTGGGGGCCTTCGTCCTCCGAAGGTCCTCAAAAACGTAATTTAACAGTGTTTGTCAAGTCTGATTTATAAACAGGTACCTTCGGATTCAGGACTAAAAGGCATACAGGATAGGGACGTGATCATGGCGAAGGTTGTCGCCGCTCTGAAGCTATGCACAAAGGAGCTTCGGCTCAATCACGAGAAAAGGAACCGACTTAAAGGGGAAAAGGCTATTCAGTCCTCATAGATTTTTCTATAAGCTAATAGCAAATGTAAAGGGCATGAGTGTAATTTCTCACAGGTTACATCCTGTGCCTATAAATAGATGAACAGTACCCCCGTACTGTAGACACGATGGATACTTGCTTTTGCGTCACAATTGTACTTTTTGCCTTCTGTCAAGACGAAGGCACTTTTGTAATTCAATATTGTTCCTGCCTTTCTATGGCAATATAATAAGAATGAATTAACAATGTTATATGATTGTTTATATTGTCTCTTATATTTCATATGCTTCTTCTTTTATTAATATATGCTGCAATGATGAAGGTATGTCTTTCATGACCTTCGTCTGAAGATCATTATATCCTGAGGGGAATAATGTTTCTAAGGACGAAGGGTATTAACATTTAATATCTTGTGTTGCCTTGTTCTTAATTCGTAGTATTTGAGAACAAGTCCCCAACAGGTGTGGTCTTATTTGAGCGATTATCCTGGTAGTGACCCTTCTCCCTATAGGTGAAATATCTCATTTTTCTTTGTTCTTTCCTGACAATGTTAAAAATGATGTCTTCCTCCTGCAAGGGCACACCCATGAGATTAATCTTGTGAATCATCTTCTTCCTTTAAGTTTTTAATAGATTCACACAATAATTGGTACATGTGTTTTTATATATCTCTATATTCATTATTATCCATTTGAATATAGACAATAAAAACAAGAGTTAAAATGAATACTAATGAATATTATAATTTAGAATTGATAGAGTATTTTTATAATTTAGATTATAAGGTTGTTTCCAACAAGAGACTTTATATACTCCTCTATCCAAAATATAGATAAAATCATCTCCTATGTAGTTTCTAACAATCTCCTCTAAAGTCTCTTCTAAATATAGAGAATACTTTATACACACACATTCTTTATGAACATATCAAGTGCAAACCGTGTAAACCAACACGACAATAGAGGTGAAAAGATGTTTTAAAAAGAGAGGTGGAAGGGTTGATTTGAAATATGATATTTTTAATAAATAAAAGAGTAGAATGCAATAGCGGTTTTCAAACTTGGCACATTGTATCAATTGGATCCTCGAACTTAGAAAACCGGTAAAATGACTCTTGTAACTTGATCTGCCCATGCAAAATCATTCAAAATTGTGTTTGCTCGAATCAGATGTCGATGTGGCGTACCATGTTGGAGTCACTTGAGTCCACGAACTTGTCATGATGTGTCATTTAGGTATTTAAACTTGGACACTATGTCACTTAAGTCCTCAAACCTTCATTAATATGCTCTAACATGGCATGCCATGTCAGCATCTGGTTTGAGCAAACTCGGTTTTGGATAGTTTTACACGGGTCGACCAAGTTACAGGACTATTTTTGCTGGTTTTCTGAGTTCGGAGACCCAAGTGGCACAATGTGCCAAGTTCGATGACCAGTACTGTATTTTACTCTTTTTTAAAAGGTCATCCTATCTCTATTCTTGTATTGGTTTGCATGTTTTTGCACTAATGAATTAGTTTGCACATGATATGTTCCCTTCTTATATTAACTATATTTATACTTTAGATAATAAATTAAACAAAACTAAAATATGTATATGTAACAAATACACGCGTACAAAAAATATAAAACAAAATATCCTTAATATGGGTTTAACGTATAGAGGACAAGATATATAAAACGCTACCAAAAAATGAGATAGATGAGTCGCTGTCAAAAACGAATGAGATATAACGGATTAGAAATATGAATGGGGACCTTATACCCGTTAACCCATGGAGTTTTTTTCTATTAGGGTTAAGGTTTGAAGAGATTTTAATTTCCACGAGTACAGATTTCGAGAAAATTCTTCCCCCATTGTATATGGTTGGTATGGGTATGAAAAGACAGAATCTTAACTTGATTATACATGATTAATAATCATCCAGTAAAACTAGGTGTTGTGATTAATTAAATTACTACTCTTTGAAAGGGAAATCGGATTAACCATTTCCTATAATCAATTTTGGTGTTTGACGACCATCACAAACCGTATGGACTAACTAGTTTTCCTAGTTGATGTTTTTCACAGGTGCATAAAGTTCACATACACATACAAAGAAAATGACCTCGGGGCAATTCTACAAGATTGGAGCATAACAAAGTTGTAGCCAATGGCGCACCGGATTGTCCGGTGCCCTGGCTGGAGCACTCCGCGAACTGGTCGCTCTCAGGAATTCTCGGCACTCGTCCACTAAAATTCACCGGACTGCCTGGTGAGACCGTGGAGCAACGATCAACTTCGCCCAACGGTCGACTGTGCGACTGCGCGCGTAGTCTGCAACGCCAGAAGTCAGCAGACAGTTCACGATGATAGGTCGCACCGGACTGTCCGGTGAAGCAAAAGGTCAGAAGACTTCAATGGTCAACCGCTCCAAACCCCAACGGTCAGTTGACGTGGCATGCACCGGACAATGAATAGTGTTGTGTCCGGTGCACCACCGGACTATCCGGTGTGCCTATCAATAGAACAGTCAGCCAACGACTAGAATAGTGGTTGGGGCTATAAATACCCCCAACCACCACCATTCAAGCCATCCAAGCTTCTCATTCTCCTCATTCAATACAAGAGCAAAGAATATGCTCCAAAGACACAATCAAAGCATTCAATCTTCTCCAAGTTCCAAAATCAAGTCAAGTGATCAAAAGTGTTTAGTGACTTGAGAGAGGGTGACTTGTGTTTCTTTTGTTGCTCTTGTTGCTTGGTTGCTTTCTTCTTCTCATTCAAATCTTTCAAAGTGTTTGTAAAGCAAGCAAGAAACACCTAATTGTGTGGTGATCCTTGTGGGGTCTTAGTGACCCGTGTGATTAAGAAGAAGCACTCGACCGGTCTAAGTGACCGATTGAGAGAGAGAAAGGGTTGAAATAGACTCGGCCTTTGTGGCCTCCTCAATGGGGAGTAGGTTCTTTGGAACCGAACCTTGGGAAACAAATCACCGTGTCCACTTGTGTTGATCTTTACCATTCGATTTGTTTTTTCCTTCTCCCCTCTTACTAAAAGTTCTCTTGCCCACATTGTTTTGAGTTAGCTCCCAAAGTTATCCACATTGACTGAGCAACTCATAGCAAGAAGAACTATCTTCCGCACTCCGAATTCAATATTATTTATTTCTAACCCTAATCCCAAGCGAAGTGCGTGTTCAAAGTTTATAATTTTCAGGTTTTGCCTATTCAGCCCCCCTCTAGGCGACTTTCAATTGGTATCAGAGCCCGGTGCTTCATTAGAGTTTAACAACTCGAAGTGATGTCGAGAGAACACGCCAAGAGGGAGATGGTGACTGAGGAGAAGCCCGGATCTTTAGGAAAGAAGAACGAAGAAAGGACTCCATCGAAGGAGGCCGACGACAAGCAAAAGGAGCATAAGGAGGAATCTGCTGGCTCCATCAAATCACATAGGAAGGGTGACAAGAAGAAAAAGAAGATGAAGAAGGTGGTCTACTACGAGACCAATTCTTCATCACCTTCCACCTCTGGTGCCGAGTCCACATCTTCGAAGCGCCAAGAGCATAAGAAGTATAGTAAAATGCCTCTTCGCTATCCTCGCATTCCTAAATCTGCTCCTTTACTTTCTGTACCCCTAGGCAAACCACCATATTTTGATGGTGAAGATTATTGTATGTGGAGTGATAAAATGAGGCACCATCTAACATCACTCCACAAATTATTTGGGATATTGTTGAGTTTGGAGCGCAGGCACCACAGGTAGGCGACAAGGACTACGACTTTGATGAGGCCGCCCAAATAAGGCACTTCAACTCCTAAGCCACCTCCATACTCCTCGCTTCCTTGTGTAGGGAGGAGTACAACAAAGTGCAAGGGTTGAAGAGTGCCAAAAAATTTGGGACGTCCTCAAGACGACACATGAAAGGGACAAGGTGACCAAGATCACCAAGTGCGAAACAATCGAAGGAGAACTCGGTCGATTCGTCCTCAACAAAGGAGAAGAGCCACAAGCAATGTATAATCGGCTCAAGATGATGGTCAACCAAGTCCGCAACCTAGGGAGCACCAAGTGGGATGACCATGAAATGGTCAAGGTTATTCTAAGATCTCTTGTTTTTCATAATCCCACTCAAGTTCAATTAATTCGTGGAGATCCTAGATATAAAGAGATGTCTCCCGAGGAGGTAATTAGCAAGTTTGTGAGCTTTGAACTTATGATGAAAGACTCCAAGCATATTGTCAACTTGGAGCAAGGCGCCACCTCCACATCTGAGGTGCAACCCATTGCATTCAAAGCAATGGAAGAAAAGAAGGAAGAGTCTACACCAACAAGTAGACTCCCAATCGACGCCTCCAAGCTTGACAACGAGGAGATGGCTCTTATCATCAAGAGCTTCCGATAAATCCTCAAACAAAGGAAGGGGAAGGACTACAAACCCCGCTCCAAGAGGGTTTGCTACAGGTGTGGTAAGTCCGGTCATTTTATCGCTAAATGTCCATATACAAGTGATAGTGACAGGGACGATGACAAGAAAGGGAAGATGAAGATGGAAAAGAAAAGATACTACAACAAGAAAAAGGGTGGCGAGGCGCACATGGGGCGGGAATGGGACTCTGACGAGAGCTCCACCGACTCCTCCTTCGACGAGGACGCCGCCAACATCGCCGTCAACAAAGGCCTTCTCTTCCCCAACGTTGGCACAAATGCCTCATGGTTAAGGATATCAAATAGAAGAAGGTACATTCTAGAGATACCCCCAAATACACTACTTCCGATGATGAGGGTAGCTCTAGTGATAATCATGATGATTTGACTTATCTTTTTGCAAACCTTACCAAAGAGCAAAAGAAGAAAATTAATGTATTGATAGAAACCATTAACGAGAAGGATGATATCTTAGAATGCCAAGAGGACTTGCTCGTTAAGGAAAATAAAAAATGTGTTAAGCTCAGAGATTATTATGCTCTTGAAGTTGAAAAATGCCAAAACTTGACTAAAGAGCTAGAAGTATGCAATGATTCAATTTCTTGTCTTAGAACTGAAAATGCTAGTTTAATTGCTAAGATTGAAGAATTGAATGCTTGCAAAGTTTCTACATCTACTATTGAACATGTCACTATTTGCACTAGATGTAGAGATGTTAATGTTGATGCTATGAATGATCACCTTACTATGATTAAAGAACAAAATGATCACATAGCTAAATTAAATGCTAAAATTGCCGAGCATGAATTAGAGAATGAAAAATTTAAATTTGCTCGTAGTATGCTTTATAATGGGAGACGCCCTGGCATTAAAGATGACATTGGTTTCCAACAAGGAAGCCAAAGCAACATCAAACTTAATGCCCCTAAGAACAAGCTTTCCAACTTTGTTAAGGGCAAGGCTCCCTTGGTTCAAGATAGGGAAGGTTACATTTTATATCCTGAGAACTATCCTGAGCACAAAATTAGAAGAATTCATGCTAGGAAATCTCATTCTGTTTCTCACCATACTTATATATATAGTAATGAGGCTTCTAGCTCTAAGCATACAACTCATATCAAAATGTCTAAAAAGAAGATTGCTAATGCATCAAATGAGCATAGCATTTCATTTAAGACTTTTGATGCATCTTTTGTGCTTACTAACAAATCAGGCAAGATAGTTGCCAAATATGTTGGGGGTAAACATAAGAGTCCTAAGACTTGTGTTTGGGTACCCAAGGTGCTTGTTTCTAATGTGAAAGGTCCCAAGACTGTTTGGGTACCTAAGAACAAGGCCTAAATTTGTTTTGTAGGTTTATGCATTCGGCGGGACAAGTTGGATAATCGATAGCGGGTGCACAAACCACACTGGGGAGAAAAGGATGTTCTCCTCATATGAGAAAAATAATGATCCCCAAAGAGCAATCACATTCGAGGATGGAAATCAAGGTTTGGTAAAAGGGTTGGGTAAAATTGCTATATCTCCTGACTATTCTATTTCTAATGTTTTTCTTGTAGATTCTTTAGATTACAACTTGCTTTCTGTTTCTTAATTATGTAAAATGGGCTACAACTGTCTATTTACTAATGTTGGTGTTACTGTCTTTAGAAGAAGTGATGATTCAATAGCTTTTAAAGGAGTGTTAGATGGTCAGCTATATTTAGTTGATTTCAATGATAACAATGCTGAACTAGACACTTGCTTAATTGCAAAGACCAATATGGGCTGGCTCTGGCATCGTCGACTTGCCCATGTACGAATGAAGAATCTTCACAAGCTTCTAAAGGGGGAGCACATTTTAGGACTAACAAATGTTCATTTTGAGAAAGACAGGATTTGTAGCGCATGTCAAGCAGGGAAGCAGTTTGGAGTTCATCATTCCACACAAGAACATCATGACGACCGAGAGGGCTCTTGAGCTACTTCACATGGATCTATTCGGTCTGATTGCTTACATAAGCATCGGCAGGAGTAAGTATTGTCTTGTTATTGTGGATGATTATTCTCGCTTCACTTAGGTGTTCTTTTTGCAGGAAAAATCACAAACCCAAGAGACCTTGAAGAGATTCTTAAGAAGGGCTCAAAATGAGTTCGGATTAAGAATCAAGAAGATAAGAAGCGACAATGGAACAGAGTTTAAGAACTCTCAAATTGAAGGATTTCTTGAGGAGGATGGCATCAAGCATGAGTTCTCTTCTCCCTACACACCTCAACAAAACAGTGTTGTGGAGAGGAAGAATAGAACTCTTTTGGATTTGGCTAGGACCATGCTTGATGAGTACAAGACACCAGATCGGTTTTGGGTGGAGGCGATTAACATCGCCTGCTACTCCATCAACCGTCTCTACCTTCACCGAATCCTCAAGAAAACATCGTATGAACTCCTCACTGGTAAAAAGCCCAATATTTCTTATTTTAGAGTTTTTGGGAGCAAATGCTTTATTATTATTAAAAGAGGTAGAAATTCTAAATTTGCTCCTAAAGTAGTAGAAGGCTTTTTACTTTGTTGTGACTCAAGCACAAGGGCATATAGAGTCTTCAACAAGTCCACTGGATTAATTGTAGTTTCTTTTGACATTGTGTTTGATGAGACTAATGGCTCCCAAGTGGAGCATGTTGATCTGGATGAATTAGATGATGAAGAGGCTCCATGCGTCGCGCTAAGAAACTTGTCCATTGGTGATGTGTGTCCAAAAGAATCCGAAGAGCCTTCACAAGCACAAGATCAACCGTCATCTTCCATACAAGCATCTCCACCAACTCAAGATGAGGAAATGGCTCAAGAAGAAGAGGATGAAGATCAAGACGATGAGCCACCTCAAGAGGAGAACATTGATCAAGGGGGAGATGAAGATAATCAAGACAAGGAAGATGATCAAGAGATTCAGGATCAAAGACCACCGCACCTAAGAGTCCACCAAGCAATTCAAAGAGATCACCATGTCAACTCCATTCTTAGTGACATCCACAAGGGGGTAACCACTCGATCTCGAGTTGCTCATTTTTGTGAGCATTACTCTTTTGTGTCTTTTATTGAGCCATACAGGATAGAGGATGCACTTAGAGATCCGGATTGGGTGGTGGCAATGTAAGAGGAGCTCAACAACTTCACGAGGAATGAGGTATGGCATTTAGTTCCACGTCTTAACCAAAATGTTGTAGGTACCAAGTGGGTATTCCGCAACAAACAAGATGAGTATGGTGTGGTGACTAGGAACAAAGCCCGACTTGTTGCCAAAGAATATTCACAAGTCGAAGGTTTTGATTTTGATGAAACCTATGCACCCGTAGCTAGGCTTGAGTCAATTCGTATATTACTTGCCTATGGTACTTACCATGGCTTTAAATTATATCAAATGGATGTGAAGAGTGCCTTCCTCAATGGCCCTATAAAGGAAGATGTGTATGTTGAGCAACCTCCCGGCTTTGAAGATAATGAGTATCCTTCACATTTGTATAAGCTCTCGAAGGCGCTTTATGGGCTCAAACAAGCCCCAAGAGCATGGTATGAATGCCTAAGAGACTTTCTTCTCACTAATGGATTTAAAGTCGGAAAAGCTGACCCTACTCTCTTTACCAAAACAATTGATAAAGACTTATTTATATGCCAAATTTATGTTGATGATATTATTTTTGGGTCTACTAACAAGTCATCTTGTGAAGAGTTTAGTAGGATTATGATACAGAAATTCGAGATGTTGATGATGGGGGAGTTGAAGTATTTTCTTGGGTTCCAAATCAAGAAACTACAAGAGGGCACCTTCATTTGCCAAACAAAGTATATTCAAGATATTCTCAAGAAGTTTGGAATGAATAATGCCAAACCCATCAAGACACCCATGGGAACAAATGGGCATCTCGACCTCGATACAGGAGGTAAATTAGTAGATCAAAAGGTATATCGGTCGATGATAGGTTCCTTACTCTATTTATGTGCTTCACGACCGGATATTACGCTTTCTGTATGCATGTGTGCAAGGTTCCAGGCAAATCCTAAGGAAGTTCACATTAGGGCCATGAAAAGAATCATGAGATATTTAGTTTACACTCCTAAGTTTGGGCTATGGTACCCCAAGGGATTTACCTTTGATATAATTAGGTATTCCGATGCCGATTATGTCGGATGTAAATTTGATAGGAAGAGCACATCAGGGACTTGTCAGTTTCTAGGGAGATCTCTGGTGTCTTGGGCCTCAAAGAAATAAAATTCAGTAGCTCTATCCATCGTCGAGGCCGAGTATATTGCTGCAGGACATTGTTGTGCACAATTACTCTGGATGAGATTGAAAGTCGCCTAGAGGGGGTGGATAGGCGGAATCTGAAAATTATAAACTTAAGCACACACTACAAGTCGGGGTTAGCGTTAGAATGAATATCAAGTCCGGGAGAGAGGGAAAACAAATCAACCAAGAAAATAAAGCGGATGACACGGTGATTTGTTTTACCGAGGTTCGGTTCCAAAGAACCTAGTCCCCGTTGAGGTGGTCACAAAGACCAGGTCTCTTTCAACCCTTTCCCTCTCTCAAACGGTCACTTAGACTGAGTGAGATTTCTCCTTAATCAAACGGGTCACTTAGACCCCACAAGGACCACCACACACTTGGTGTCTCTTGCTTTGATTACAAGTGTCTTGAGAACAAGAAAGCCAACCAAGCAACAAGAGCAACAAAGAAACACAAGAACGATCCTCTCACAAGTCCTAAAGACTAGAATTGATTTAGGGACTTTGATCGGATCGAAGGCTTTGATTTGTGTCTGGAGTGTTATGTTTTGCTCTTATATTGAATGGAGTGTGATGAATGCTTGGATGGTTGGAGTGGATGTGATTGTGGGGTATTTATAGCTCCCAACCACCAATTCAACCGTTGGGGCAGGCTGCTATCGATGGGCGCACCCAGTGCGCCAGCCACGTCACCCAATTGTTAGGGTTCTGACGGTTTCGACCGTTGGAGCTTTTTCTTTATGTGGCACCGGACAGTCTGATGCCGCACCGGACAGGCACTGTTCACTGTCCGGTGTGCCTTCTGGCGGCTGCTCTGACTCTGCGCAAACTGTCCTCGCACTGTAGCACTTTTGCAGGTGTCCGTTGCAGTCGACCGTTGCGCTGGAGCCGTTGCTCCGCTTGTGCACCGGATAGTCCGGTGGCACACCGGACAGTCCGGTGAATTATAGCGGAGCGGCTCTTCTGAAACCCAAAGGTGGCAAGTTTGAAGTCGTACGGCCCTGGCACCGGACAGTCCGGTGCGCCAGACCAGGGTTCACTTCAGTTTCTTTTGCTCCTTTTATTTGAACCCTAACTTTGATTTTTTTTATTGGTTTGTGTTGAACCTTTAGCACCTGTAGAATATATAATCTAGAGTAAACTAGTTAGTCCAATTATTTGTGTTGGGCATTCAACCACCAAAATTATTTATAGGAAAAAGTTTAACCCTATTTCCCCTTCAATCTCCCCCCTTTTTGGTGATTGATGCCAACACAAACCAAAGCAAATATATAAGTACATAATTGAACTAGTTTGCATAAGGTAAGTGTAAAGGTTGCTTGGAATTAAACCAATTTATATTTATACTAGATATGCATGGTTGCTTTTTATTTAATATTTTGGACCACGCTTGCACCACTTGTTTTGTTTTTGCAAATTATTTTGGAAAATCTTTTCAAAGTCTTTTTACAAATAGTCAAAGGTATATGAGTAAGATTGCGAGAAGCATTTTCAAGATTTGAAATTTTCTACCCCTGTTTCAAATGCTTTTCCTTTGACTAAAACAAAACTCCCCCTGAATGAAATTCTCCTCTTAGTTTTCAAGAGGGTTTTACCAATTGGAAATATATTTGAGATGCTAGATAAAACTTATACCAATTGAAAATACCATATACATTTGAAATATAACAAGATACCAATTGAAAACTAAAGAAAACTGAAGTTTTGAAATTTGTGGTGGTGCGGTCATTTTGCTTTGGGCTAATACTCTCTCCCCCTTTGGCATGAATTGCCAAAAACGGAGACTTTGTGAGCCCTTTTTACTTTCTCTTCCATTGGTCAATAAAAAAAATAATGAAGATTATACCAATCGAAGAGTGGTGTGGAGTGACGGCGAAGGGTAAACGATAACGATAGAGTTGAGTGGAAGCTTTGTCTTCGCCAAAGACTCTGTCTCCCTTTCAATCTATGACTTAGTAGAAATACACTTGAATACACATTAGTCATAGCCTTGGGACATAAATAAGAAGAATTATGCATTTGTGCCAAAGTGAAAGAGATATGATCAAAGGTATATAAATGAGCTATGTGTGCAATGTTTCAATCAAAATTCTGAGAATCAAGAATGTTTAGCTCATTCCTAAGTTTGGTAAAGGTTTTCTCATCTAGTGGTTTGGTAAAGATATCGGCTAATTGTTCTTTGGTGCTAACATAAGCAATCTCGATATTCCCCCTTTGTTGGTGATCCCGTAAAAAGTGATATCGAATGTCTATGTGCTTCGTGCGGCTGTGTTCAACGGGATTATCTGTCATGCAGATTGCACTCTCATTGTCACATAGGAGAGGGACTTTGCTCAATTTGTAGCCATAGTCCCTGAGGGTTTGCCTCATCCAAAGTACTTGCGCACAACAATGGCCTGCAGCAATATACTCGGCTTCGGCGGTAGAAAGAGCTACTGAGTTTTGTTTCTTTGAAGCCCAAGACACCAAGGATCTTCCCAGAAATTGACAAGTCCCTGATGTGCTTTTCCTATCAATTTTACACCCTGTCCAATCGGCATCTGAATATCCTATTAAATCAAATATGGATCCCTTGGGGTACCAAAGACCAAACTTAGGAGTATAAACTAAATATCTCATGATTCTTTTCACGGCCCTAAGGTGAACTTCCTTAGGACCGACTTGGAACCTTGCACACATGCATACGGAAAGCATAATATCCGCTTGAGATGCACATAAATAGAGTAAAGATCCTATCATCGACTGGTATACCTTTTGATCTATGGATTTACCTCCCGTGTCGAGGTCGAGATGCCCATTAGTTCCCATGGGTGTCTTGATGGGCTTGGCATCCTTCATTCCAAACTTGGTAAGTATGTCTTGAATGTACTTCGTTTGGCTAATGAAGGTGCCCTCTTGGAGTTGCTTGACTTGAAATCCTAGAAAGTACTTCAACTCCCCCATCATTGACAACTCGAATTTTTGAATCATAATCCTACTAAACTCTTCACAAGTAGATTTGTTAGTAGACCCAAATATGATATCATCAACATAAATTTGGCGTACAAACAAATCTTTTGCAATGGTTTTAGTAAAGAGTGTAGGATTGGCTTTTCCGACTTTGAAGCCATTAGTGATAAGGAAATCTCACAGGCATTCATACCATGCTCTTGGGGCTTGCTTGAGCCCATAAAGCTCCTTTGAGAGTTTAAAAACATGGTTAGGGTACTCACTATCTTCAAAGCCGGGAGGTTGCTCAACATAGACCTCTTCCTTGATTGGTCCATTGAGGAAGGCACTTTTCACGTCCATTTGATAAAGCTTAAAGCCATGGTGAGTAGCATAGGCAAGTAATATACAAATTGACTCAAGCCTAGCTACGGGTGCATAGGTTTCACCGAAATCCAAACCTTCGACTTGTGAATATCTCTTGGCCACAAGTCGGGCTTTGTTCCTTGTCACCACACCATGCTGATCTTGCTTGTTGCGGAATACCCACTTGGTTCCTACAACATTTTGGTTAGGATGTGGAACTAAATGCCATACCTCATTCCTCGTGAAGTTGTTGAGCTCCTCTTGCATTGCCAATACCCAATCCGAATCTCTTAGTGCATCCTCTACCCTGTATGGCTCAATAGAGGAAACAAAAGAGTAATGTTCACAAAAATGAGCGACTCGAGATCGAGTGGTTACCCCCTTATGAATATCGCCGAGGATGGAGTTCACGGGGTGATCTTTTTGAATTGCTTGGTGGACTCTTGGGTATGGCGGTCTTTGACCCTGATCATCTTCCTTGTCTTGATCAACTTCATCTCCCCCTTGATCATTGTCCTCCTCTTGAGGTGGCTCATCCTCTTGATCTTCATCTTCATTGTCTTGAGCTTGATCCTCATCTTGAGTTGGTGGAGATGCTTGATTGGAAGATGATGATTGATCTTGAACTTGTGTAGGCTCTTCAGATTCCTTAGGACACACATCCCCAATGGACATGTTCCTTAGTGTGACGCACGGAGCCTCTTCATCATATAGCTCATCAAGATCAACTTGCTCCAATTGGGAGCCATTAGTCTCATCAAACACAATGTCACAAGAAACCTCAACTAATCCAGTGGACTTGTTGAAGACTCTATATGTCCTTGTGTTTGAGTCATAACCTAGTTAAAAGCCTTCTATAGCCTTAGGAGCAAATTTAGATTTTCTACCTCTTTTAATAAGAATAAAACATTTGCTACCAAAGACTCTAAAATATGAAACATTGGGCTTTTTACCGGTGAGGAGTTCGTATGATGTCTTCTTGAGGATTCGGTGAAGGTAGAGTCGGTTGATGGAGTAGCAAGCAGTGTTGATTGCTTCCGCCCAAAACCTGTCTGGTGTCTTGTACTCATCAAGCACGGTTCTTGCCATGTTCAATAGAGTTCTATTCTTCCTCTCCACTACACCATTTTGTTGAGGTGTGTAGGGAGAAGAGAACTCATGCTTGATGCCCTCTTCCTCAATAAAGCCTTCAATTTGTGAGTTCTTCTACTCCGTCCCATTATCGCTTCTTATCTTCTTGATCCTCAATCTGAACTCATTTTGATCCCGTCTCAAGAATCCCTTTAAGGTCTCTTGGGTTTGAGATTTTTCCTGCAAAAAGAATACCCAAGTGAAGCGAGAATAATCATCCACAATTACAAGACAGTACTTACTCCCGCCGATGCTTATGTAAGCTATCGGGCTGAATAAATCCATGTGGAGTAACTCCAGTGGCCTGTCGGTCGTCATGATGTTCTTGTGTGGATGGTGGGTACCAACTTGCTTTCCTGCTTGACATGCGCTACAAAACCCTGTCTTTATTTTTCTCTACTTCTTGAGCATAAGCATTCTATACCTTAACATGCTTCTTATTTTCCTTAATAAGGAATTCCTCTTGGCTATCCAAGAGTTCATCCTTCTCATGAATAGCACCTATCAATTCATTCAATTTTTCTTTTTGTTGCATGTTTAGGTTGGCAAAAAGGGTAAGCAAATTATCCTCATCTTCACTAGAGTTACCCTCATCACTAGATGTTGTGTATTTAGTGGAGGCTCTAGATTTTACCTTCTTCCTTTTGTCGTCCTTTGCCATGAGACACTTGTGGATAACGTTGGGGAAGAGGAGTCCCTTGTTGATGGTGATGTTGGCGGCATCCTCGTCGGAGGAGGAGTCGGTGGAGCTCTCGTCGGAGTCCCATTCTCGACACACGTGGGCATCGCCACCCTTCTTCTTGTAGTACTTCTTCTTTTCCTTCCTATTTCCCTTCTTGTCGTCGCCCCTATCACTATCACTTGATATAGGAAATTTGTTAGGGATGCCTACACTATTGGTAGACACCCCTCAATTAAGGATGGACTTGGTTTTCGAAGGGAAACCAAGAACTTAACAAGTCAAAAGGCTCCCACTCTCACCAAGGAGAAAGGGAAGGCCCTATGGCTAGTAGTCCTCAAAGAAACCATGCTTTTATTTATGATAGGAAAATTGCTAGTCGTCCTCATCATAATAAGAGTCATATTCATGTTGCTTATAATGATTCACATGCTATGTCTGCTTCTAGCTCTACTTTTGTACATGGTAGAAGTAGGCCTAAGAAAAATCATGTTGTGCATCATGTGCCTAGGAAAATGTGTAATATACCTACTACTGTTTTCCATGCTTGCAACACTTCATTTGTACTTTCATGTAAGAATGAAAAAGTGGTTGCTAGGAAGTTGGAAGCCAAATGCAAGGGAGACAAGACTTGTATTTGGGTTCCAAAAATTATTGTGACTAACCTTGTAGGACCCAACAAGAGTTGGGTACCTAAAACCAAGCTTAAATTCCTTGCAAGTTTATGCATCCGGGGGCTCAAGCTGGATTATCGACAGCGGATGCACAAACCACATGACAGAGGAGAAGAAGATGTTCACCTCCTACGTCAAGAACAAGGATTCCTAGGATACGATCATCTATAGAGATGGGAACCAAGGCAAGGTCAAAGGCTTGGGCAAGATAGCCATCACCAACGAGCACTCCATATCGAATGTATTTCTAGTAGAGTCGCTTGGTTACAACCTTCTGTCTGTCAATTGTGTCACATGGGTTACAATTGTCTTTTTACAAACGTTGATGTATCTGTCTTTAGAAGGAGTGATGGTTCATTAGCTTTTAAGGGTGTATTAGACGGCAAACTCTACTTAGTTGATTTTTCGAAAGAGGAAGCCGATCTAGATGCATGCTTAATAGCTAAGACTAGTATGAGCTGGCTGTGGCATCGCCGTCTAGCACATGTTGGGATGAAGAACCTTCATAAACTTCTAAAGGAAGAACATGTGTTAGGACTAACCAATGTTTGTTTCGAGAAAGATAGACCTTGTGCAGCTTGTCAGGCAGGGAAACGGTGGGAAGCACTCATCACAGCAAGAATGTGATGATAACATCAAGACCACTGGAGCTTCTTCACATGGACCTCTTACGACCCATTGCCTACCTTAGCATCGGGGGAAGTAAGTATGGTCTTGTAATTATTGATGAATTTTCCCGCTTCACTTGGGTGTTCTTTTTGCAGGATAAATCAGAAACCCAAGGGACCCTAAAGCTTTCTAAGGAGGGCTCAAAATGAATTTGAACTCAAGGTGAAAAATATAAGAAGCGACAACGGGTCCGAGTTCAAGAATATGCAAGTGGAGGAGTATCTTGAGGAAGAAGGCGTCAAGCACGAGTTCTCTGCTCCCTACACACCATAGCAAAACGGTGTGGTAGAGAGGAAGAACAGGACACTCATCGACATGGCGAGAACGATGCTTGGAGAATTCAAGACGCCCGAGCGGTTTTGGTCGGAAGTTGTGAACACAGCTTGCCACGCCATTAACCAGCTCTACCTACATCGCCTTCTCAAGAAGACCTCGTATTAACTCCTTACCTGTAACAAACCCAACGTTTCTTACTTTCGTGTATTTGGGAGCAAATGTTACATTCTGGTGAAGAAAGGTAGACATTCTAAATTTGCTCCCAAGGCAGTAGAAGGGTTTTTACTAGGGTATGACTCGAGTACAAAGGCGTATAGAGTCTTCAACAAATCATCGGGTTTGGTTGAAGTCTCTAGCGACGTTGTATTTGATGAGACTAATGGCTCTCCAAGAGAGCAAGTTGATCTTGATGACATAGATGAAGATGATGTTCCAACGGCCACAATGCGCACGATGGCGATTGGAGAAGTGCGACCATAGGAACAACAAGAGCAAGATCAGCCTTCTTCCTCAACAATGGTGCATCCTCCATCCCAAGATGATGGACAGGTACCTCAAGAAGAGAAGCATGATCAAGGGGGAACACAGGAAGAGTTCAACAACTTCAATAGGAATGAAGTTTGGAGCCTGGTGCTACGTCTAAAGCAAAATGTTGTGGGAACCAAGTGGGTGTTCCGCAGCAAGCAAGACGAGCACGGGGTGGTGACAAGAAACAAGACTGGACTTGTGGCAAAAGGTTATGCCCAAGTCGCAGGTTTGGATTTCGAGGAGACTTTTGCTCCTGTGGCTAGGCTCAAGTCTATTCGAATTTTATTAGCCTATGCCGCTCACCACTCTTTTAGGTTGATTCAAATGGACGTAAAGAGTGCTTTCCTCAATGGGCCAATAAAGGAGGAGGTGTACGTGGAACAACCCCCTGGCTTTGAGGATGACAGGTATCCCGACCATGTGTTCAAACTCTCTAAGGCGCTCTATGGACTTAAGCAAGCCCCACGAGCATGGTATGAATGCCTTAGAGATTTTTTATTTGCTAATGCTTTCAAGGTTGGGAAAGCCGATCCCACTCTTTTTACAAAGACTTGTGATGGTGATCTTTTTGTGTGCCAAATTTATGTTGATGACATAATATTTGGTTCTACTAATCAAAAGTCTTGTGAGGAGTTTAGCAGGGTTATGACTCAAAAGTTTGAGATGTCGATGATGGGCGAGTTGAACTACTTCCTTGGGTTCCAAGTGAAGCAACTCAAGGACGGCACCTTCATCTCCCAAACGAAGTACACACGAGATCTTCTCAAGCGGTTTGGGATGAAGGACGCCAAGCTTGCAAAGACACCTATGGGAACCGACAAACATGTTGACCTCAACAAAGGAGGTAAGTCCATTGATCAAAAGGCATACCGGTCTATGATAGGGTCATTGCTTTATTTATGTGCTAGTAGACCGGACATTATGCTAAGTGTATGCAGGTGTGCTAGATATCAATCCGACCCCAAGGAATGTCACCTTGTGGCCGTTAAGCGAATTCTTAGATATTTAGTTTCTATGCCTTGCTTCGGGATCTGGTATCCAAAGGGGTCTACCTTTGACTTGATTGGATACTCAGACTCCAATTATGCCGGGTGCAAGGTTGATAGGAAGAGCACATCAGGGACGTGCCAATTTCTACGAAGGTCCCTAGTGTCCTGGAGTTCCAAGAAACAAACATTCGTTGCCCTATCCACCGCTGAGGCCGAGTATGTTGTCGCAGGACAGTGTTGCGCGCAACTACTTTGGATGAGGCAAACCCTCCAGGACTTTGGCTACAATCTGAGCAAAGTCCCACTCCTATGTGACAATGAGAGTGCAATCCGCATGGCGGATAATCCTGTTGAACACAGACGCACTAAGAACATAGACATCCGACATCACTTCCTGAGAGACCACTAGCAAAAGGGAGATATCGAGGTGTACCATATTAGCACCGAGAACCAGCTAGCCGATATCTTTACCAAGCCGTTGGATGAGAAAACCTTTTGCAGGTTGCGTAGTGAGCTAAATGTCTTAGATTCGTGTAACTTGGATTGATCTATAGCATACATGTGTTTTATGCTTTTGATCATGTTACTTCATGCATTTATATGATTTGCTGCTTATTTATGGTGCTCAAGTTGTGCAAGGGATCCCCGGACCTCACAAGTCCATGTGTGAATGATGCACATATTTAGGGGGAGATGTGCTACAACTTGACCCTTTGAGACTAACATGTTTGGTTGAGTATACTTGATGTAGCCTCAAAGGTGTATTGAAAGGGAAAGGTGAACTTGGACCATGAAAAGACTTCCACTGCACTCCGGTATTAGTGTACTTACTTCCAAGTTCATACTTATGCTCTCTTTGCCTTTTGCTCTTAATTGACAGTTTTGGTGAGGCAATGGGGTTAAAGGGCCAATAATGATCCCGTTTTGGTGCTTAATGCCAAAGGGGGAGAAATTAAGGCCAAAGCAAATGGATCAGCTACCACTTGTGGTGAATTTCAAAAATAATAGAGTTAGAATTTTTGATTTATCCAAAGTACACTTATTGCAAAATTTGGTCTCTTGTGGGGGAGAATTTTGATTATGGGAAATAGGGGGAGTTTTGGCACTTGATCAATTTTACTCTTGGAATAACTCTTTATGTGCCCAAACAAGTGTGTTTGACTTAGAGATAGGAAAATGAATTTGATTTGCAAAAACAAACCAAGTGGTGGCAAAGAGCGATCCAAATATGCCAAATTACAGTCAATAACAATTTGGTCTTCAATTGCATTGATGTTGCACTTCTTTTGGTTGCTTTTGGTTGTGTTGGCATAAATCACCAAAAAGGGGGAGATTGAAAGGAAAATGTGCCCTTGGGCAATTTCTATAATGTTTTGGTGATTAAGTGCCCAACACATTTAATTAAGTTCTAATGTGCCATATAAAGTGAGAAGTGCAAATCAAATAAAAAGGTACATTTCTAGACTTAGTACATTGTTTTGAGTACTAATGTGTTTTTTCTAAGTGCTAGAAACAGTGAGAAAAGAATTGGAAAAAGAGTTGGCTATGTGCAGCAAACTCCAGCTCGGCTTAGCACACCGGACTATCCGGTGCGCCACGCTGGTCCGCGTGAACTCGCCGCTCTCGGGACTCGACGACGGCGTACGGCTAAAATTCACCGGACCGTCCGGTGGTGCACCGGACTGTCCGGTGAGTCATCCGTGGTGAACTTGTCGCCCTCGGGAAAAGCAAAGGGGCGACGTGGCTATAATTCACCGGACTGTCCGGTGGTGCACCGGACTGTCCGGTGAGCCAACGGTCGCCTACGCCAACGATCGGCCGCGCAATCTTCGCGCGACACGTGGACTGCTCCAACGGTCGGCTGGTGCACCGGACTGTCCGGTGCGCACCGCACAGTGTCTCGTGCACCAATCAGCCCAGGGGAGCAACGGTCGGATATGCCAAATTTGGAAGGAGATCAAGCACTGGATCGTCTACAGGACCTGTCCGGTGGCGCACCGGACTGTCCGGTGGCGCCACTCGACAGAAGGCAAGGATAGCCTTCCATGTTGATCTTCAATGGCTCCTAGCTGCCTTGCGGCTATAAAAGGGACCCCTAGGCGCATGGAGGAGTCACCCAAGCATTCACTGAGTATTCTAAGGCATACAGACTCTGCTCCCCCGCATCCGCTTCGTTGTGTTAGAGATTTGAGCTCCATTCGAGTTGAGAACTCCCCGTGTTGTCATTTGAGCTCAAGTCTTTACTTGTGTGCGTGGGTGTGCTGCGTATTTGAGTCTTGTGTGTGTTGCTCTTCCCAACCTTACTCCGTGCTTTCTTTGTGATCTCTGTTGTAAGGGCGAGAGACTCCAAGTTGTGGAGATTCCTCGCAAACGGGAAAATACTCTAAGGAAAATACCATGGTATTCAAGTTGATCATCGGATCACTTGAAAGGGGTTGAGTGCAACCCTCGTCCATTGGGACGCCACAACGTGGAAGTAGGCAAGTGTTACTTGGCCGAACCACGGGATAAAAAACGTGTGTCTTGTGTTGATCTCTCTGTGATTGTTTGTGTTCACAAGAACTCGCTTCAAGCTACTTAGTCGTACTAACACTCATAACTAAGTTTTTGTGGCTATTAGTGTTTGATTTTTACAGGATCACCTATTCACCCCCCTCTAGGTGCTCTCACTTTGATCGGATCGAAGGCTTTGATTTGTGTCTTGGAGTGTTGTGTTTTGCTCTTGTATTGAATGGAGTGTGATGAATGCTTGGATGGTTGGAGTGGAGGTGGTTGCGGGGTATTTATAGCCCCCAACCACCAATTCAACCGTTGGGGCAGGCTGCTGTCGATGGGCGCACCGGACAGTCCGGTGCGCCATCGGACAGTGTCCGATGCACCAGCCATGTCACTCAACCGTTAGGGTTCTGACGGTTTCGACCGTTTGAGCTTTGTCTTTATGTGGCACCTGAAAGTCGCCTAGAGGGGGGGGTGAATAGGGCGAAACTGAAATTTACAAATATAAACACAACTACAAGCCGGAGTTAGCGTTAGTAATAAAGAAACGAGTCCGCAAGAGAGGGCGCAAAACAAATCCCAAGCGAATAAGCAAGTGAGACACGGAGATTTGTTTTACCGAGGTTCGGTTCTTGCAAACCTACTCCCCGTTGAGGAGGCCACAAAGGCCGGGTCTCTTTCAACCCTTCCCTCTCTCAAACGATCCACGGATCGAGTGAGCTTTCTTTTCTCAATCACTTGGAACACAAAGTTCCCACAAGGACCACCACAAGATTGGTGTCTCTTGCCTCAATTACAAGTGAGTTTGATTGCAAAGAATGGATCAAGAAGGAAGAAAGCAATCCAAGCGCAAGAGCTCGAAAGAACACAAGCAAATCTCTCTCTCTAATCACTATGGCGTTGTGTGGAATTTTGGAGAGGATTCGATCTCTTTGGTGTTTCTAGAATTGAATGCTAGAGCTCTTGTAGTAGTTGGGAAGTGGAAAACTTGGATGCAATGAATGGTGGGGTGGTTGGGGTATTTATAGCCCCAACCACCAAACTTGACCGTTGGCAGGGTCCTCTGTTCGATGGCGCACCGGACAGTCCGGTGCACACCGGACAGTCCGGTGCCCCTGCCACGTCATCACTGCCGTTGGATTCTAGCCGTTGAAGCTTCTGACTTGTGGGCCCGCCTGGGTGTCCGGTGCACACCGGACATGCACTGTTCCTTGTCCGGTGAGCCGGAGTGGGCGCGCCTGCCATCTGCGCGCGCAGAGCGCGCATTAAATGCGCGGCAGAGAGCCGTTGGCGCGGAGATGACCGTTGCTCCGGAGTCGCACCGGACAGTCCGGTGCACACCGGACAGTCCGGTGAATTATAGTGGACGAGTCGTTGGTTTTTCCCGAAGCTGGCGAGTTCCTGAGGCCGACCTCCTTTGGCGCACCGGACACTGTCCGGTGTACACCGGACAGTCCGGTGAATTATAGCGTAGTCGCCTCCGGAAATTCCCGAAGGTGGCGAGTTCGAGTTGGAGTCCTCTGGTGCACCGGACACTGTCCGGTGTACACCGGACAGTCCGGTGCTCCCAGACCAGAGGGCCTTCGGTTGCCACATAGCTCCTTTGTTGAATCCAAAACTTGGTCTTTTTATTGGCTGAGTGTGAACCTTTCACACCTGTATTATCTATACACTTGGGCAAACAAGTTAGTCCAAAGATTTGTGTTGGGCAATTCAACCACCAAAATTATATAGGAACTAGGTGTAAGCCTAATTCCCTTTCAATCTCCCCCTTTTTGGTGATTGATGCCAACACAAACCAAAGCAAATATAAAGGTGCATAATTGAACTAGTTTGCGTAATGTAAGTGTAAAGGTTGCTTGGAATTGAGCCAATATAAATACTTACAAGATATGCATGGATTGTTTCATTCTTATATAACATTTTGGACCACGTTTGCACCATATGTTTTGTTTTTGCAAAATCTTTTGTAAATCCATTTCAAAGTTCTTTTGCAAATAGTCAAAGGTAAATGAATAAAATTTTTGCAAAGCATTTTCAAGATTTGAAATTTTCTCCCCCTATTTCAAATGCTTTTCCTTTGACTAAAACAAAACTCCCCCTAAAAGAGATTCTCCTCTTAGTGTTCAAGAGGGTTTTGATATATCATTTTGAAATACTACTTTTCTCCCCCTTTTGAACACAATAGGACACCAATTGAAAATATTCAACACTTTAAGTTTTTGAAATTGGTGGTGGTGCGATCCTTTTGCTTTGGGCTCTTACTTCTCCCCCTTTTTGGCATGAATCGCCAAAAACGGAGTCATTAGAGCCCTTGAAGTGCTATCTTCCCCTTTGGTCATAAATAAATGAGTTAGGATTATACCAAAGACGAAGTCCGGTCTTTTTGCTTTGGGCTCATTTCTCCCAAAGACAAGGTCCTTTTGCATTGAATTCTCCCCCAAATGATGGAGAGAAGCGTGGAGTGACGGCGAAGGATGATTTACGGAGGGGAAGCCTTTGTCTTCGCCGAAGACTCCAATTCCCTTTCAATATACCTATGACTTGGTTTAAAATGGACTTGAAAACACATTAGTCATAGCATATAAAAGAGACATGATCAAAGGTATACAAATGAGCAATGTGTGCAATTTAACAAAAGAAGTTCCTAGAATCAAGAATATTGAGCTCATGCCTAAGTTTGTTAAAAGATTGTTCATCAAGAGGCTTGGTAAAGATATCGGCTAATTGATCTTTAGTATTAATATAAGAAATCTCGATATCTCCCTTTTGTTGGTGATCCCTAAGAAAATGATACCGAATGGCTATGTGCTTAGTGCGGCTATGCTCGACGGGATTGTCGGCCATTTTGATTGCACTCTCATTGTCACATAGCAAAGGGACTTTGGTCAATTTGTAACCGTAGTCCCGCAGGGTTTGCCTCATCCAAAGCAATTGCGCGCAACAGTGACCTGCGGCAATATACTCGGCTTCGGCGGTAGAAAGAGCTACTGAATTTTGCTTCTTTGAAGCCCAAGACACCAAGGATCTTCCCAAGAACTGGCAAGTCCCTGATGTGCTCTTCCTATTGATTTTACACCCCGCCCAGTCGGCATCGGAATAACCAATCAAATCAAATGTGGATCCCTTAGGATACCAAAGCCCAAACTTAGGAGTATAAGCCAAATATCTCAAGATTCGTTTTACGGCCGTAAGGTGAGCTTCCTTAGGGTCGGCTTGAAATCTTGCACACATGCATACGGAAAGCATAATATCCGGTCGAGATGCACAAAGATAGAGTAATGACCCAATCATCGACCGGTATACCTTTTGATCCACGGACTTACCTCCCGTGTCGAGGTCGAGATGCCCATTGGTTCCCATGGGTGTCTTGATGGGTTTGGCATCCTTCATCCCAAACTTGTTTAGAATATCTTGAGTGTACTTCGTTTGGCTAATGAAGGTGCCTTCTTGAAGTTGCTTCACTTGGAATCCTAAGAAATACTTCAACTCCCCCATCATAGACATCTCGAATTTCTGTGTCATGATCCTACTAAACTCTTCACATGTAGACTCGTTAGTAGACCCAAATATAATATCATCAACATAAATTTGGCATACAAACAAGTCATTCTCAAGTGTTTTAGTAAAGAGTGTAGGATCGGCCTTTCCGACTTTGAAGCCATTAGCAATAAGGAAATCTCTAAGGCATTCATACCATGCTCTTGGGGCTTGCTTGAGCCCATAAAGCGCCTTCGAGAGCTTATAGACATGGTTAGGGTACTCACTGTCTTCAAAGCCGGGAGGTTGCTCAACATAGACCTCTTCCTTGATTGGTCCATTGAGGAAGGCACTTTTCACGTCCATTTGATAAAGCTTAAAGCCATGGTAAGTAGCATAGGCTAATAATATGTGAATTGACTCAAGCCTAGCTACGGGTGCATAGGTTTCACCGAAATCCAAACCTTCGACCTGGGAGTATCCTTTGGCCACAAGTCGAGCTTTGTTCCTTGTCACCACACCATGCTCATCTTGCTTGTTGCGGAAGACCCATTTGGTTCCTACAACATTTTGATTAGGACGTGGAACTAAATGCCATACCTCATTTCTAGTGAAGTTGTTGAGCTCCTCTTGCATCGCCACCACCCAATCCGAATCTTGGAGTGCGTCCTCTACCCTGTGTGGCTCAATAGAGGAAACAAACGAGTAATGTTCACAAAAATGGGCAACACGAGATCGAGTGGTTACCCCCTTATGAATGTCGCCGAGGATGGTGTCGACGGGGTGATCTCGTTGGATTGCTTGGTGGACTCTTGGGTGTGGCAGCCGTTGTTCCTCATCCTCCTTGTCTTTATCATTTGCATCTCCCCCTTGATCAATGCCATCATCTTGAGGTGGCTCATTTGCTTGATCTTCTTTTTCATCAACTTGAGTCTCTTCCTCAATTTGGGTTGGTGGAGATGCTTGCATGGAGGAGGATGGTTGATCTTGTGTACTTGGAGGCTCTTCGGATTCCTTAGGACACACATCCCCAATGGACATGTTCCTTAGCGCTATGCACGGAGCCTCTTCATCACCTATCTCATCAAGATCAATTTGCTCTACTTGAGAGCCGTTAGTCTCATCAAACACAACGTCACATGAGACTTCAACTAGTCCAGTGGACTTGTTAAAGACCCTATATGCCCTTGTGTTTGAGTCATAACCAAGTAAAAAGCCTTCTACAGTCTTAGGAGCAAATTTAGATTTTCTACCTCTCTTAACAAGAATAAAGCATTTGCTACCAAAGACTCTAAAATATGAAATGTTGGGCTTTTTACCGGTTAGGAGTTCATATGATGTCTTCTTGAGGATTCGGTGTAGATATAACCGGTTGATGGCGTAGCAAGCGGTGTTAACCGCCTCGGCCCAAAACCGATCCGAAGTCTTGTACTCATCAAGCATGGTCCTTGCCATGTCCAATAGAGTTCTATTCTTCCTCTCCACTACACCATTTTGTTGTGGCGTGTAGGGAGAAGAGAACTCATGCTTGATTCCCTCCTCCTCAAGGAAGCCTTCAATTTGAGAATTCTTGAACTCCGTCCCATTGTCGCTTCTTATTTTCTTGATCCTTAAGCCGAACTCATTTTGAGCCCGTCTCAAGAATCCTTTTAAGGTCTCTTGGGTTTGAGATTTTTCCTGTAAAAAGAATACCCAAGTGAAGCGAGAATAATCATCCACAATAACTAGACAGTACTTACTCCCGCCGATGCTTATGTAAGCGATCGGGCCGAATAGATCCATGTGTAGGAGCTCCAAAGGCCTGTCGGTCGTCATTATGTTCTTATGCGGATGATGAGTCCCAACTTGCTTTCCTGCTTGGCATGCGCTACAAATCCTGTCTTTCTCAAAATGAACATTTGTTAGTCCTAAAATGTGTTCTCCCTTTAGAAGCTTATGAAGATTCTTCATCCCAACATGGGCTAGTCGGCGGTGCCAGAGCCAACCCATGTTAGTCTTAGCAATTAAGCAAGTGTCGAGTTCAGCTCTATCAAAATCTACCAAGTATAGCTGACCCTCTAACACTCCCTTAAATGCTATTGAATCATCACTTCTTCTAAAGACAGTGACACCAATATCAGTAAAAAGACAGTTGTAGCCCATTTGACATAATTGAGAAACAGAAAGCAAATTGTAATCTAAAGAATCTACAAGAAAAACATTGGAAATGGAATGGTCAGGAGATATAGCAATTTTACCCAATCCTTTGACCAAACCTTGATTTCCATCCCCGAATGTGATCGCTCTTTGGGGATCTTGGTTTTTCTCATAGGAGGAGAACATCCTTTTCTCCCCTGTCATGTGGTTTGTGCACCCGCTGTCGAGTATCCAACTTGAGCCCCCGGATGCATAAACCTACAAAACAAGTTTAGTTCTTGATTTTAGGTACCCAAATGGTTTTGGGTCCTTTGGCATTAGACACAAGAACTTTGGGTACCCAAACACAAGTCTTGGAGCCCTTGTGCTTGCCCCCAACATATTTGGCAACTACTTTGCCGGATTTGTTAGTCAAAACATAAGATGCATCAAAAGTTTTAAATGAAATATTATGATCATTTGATGCACTAGGAGTTTTCTTCTTAGGCAACTTAGCATGGGTTGGTTGCCTAGAGCTAGATGTCTCACCCTTATACATAAAAGCATGATTAGGACCAGAGTGAGACTTCCTAGAGTGAATTCTCCTAATTTTGCTCTCGGGATAACCGGCAGGGTATAAAATGTAACCCTCGTTATCCTGAGGCATGGGAGCCTTGCCCTTAACAAAGTTAGATAATCTTTTAGGAGGGGCACTAAGTTTGACATTGTCTCCCCTTTGGAAGCCAATGCCATCCTTGATGCCCGGGCGTCTCCCATTATAAAGCATGCTACGAGCAAATTTAAATTTCTCATTTTCTAAGTTGTGCTCGGCAATTTTAGCATCTAGTTTTGCTATATGATCATTTTGTTGTTTAATTAAAGCCATATGATCATGAATAGCATTAACATCAGTATCTCTACATCTAGTACAAATAGACACATGCTCAACAATAGATGTAGAGGGTTTGCAAGATTTTAATTCTACAACCTTAGCATGTAACATGTCATTCTTAGTTCTAAGGTCAGAGATAGTAGCATTGCAAACATCAAAATCTTTAGCCTTAGCAAGCAATTTTTCATTTTCAATTCTAAGGCTAGCAATGGAAGCATTCAACTTATCAATTCTAGCAGGCAAGTCAACATTATCATCTCTAGGATTGGAAGTTGAAACAATACAAACATGAGAATCAACCTTAGCTAATAAGTTAGCATTTTCATTTCTAAGGTTGTCTATTGTCTCTCGGCAAGTGCTTAGCTCACTAGATAATTTTTCACATTTTTCTACTTCTAGAGCATAAGCCTTTTTAACCTTAACATGTTTCTTGTTTTCTTTAATTAGACAATCCTCTTGGGAATCCAAAAGGTCATCCTTTTCATGAATAGCACTAATTAATTCATTTAGTTTTTCTTTTTGTTCCATGTTAAGGTTGGCAAAAAGGGTACGTAAGTTATCCTCCTCATCACTAGCATTATCATCACTAGAGCTTTCATACTTAGTGGAGGATTTTGATTTTACCTTCTTTTTGCCATCCTTTGCCATGAGGCACTTGTGGCCGACGTTGGGGAAGAGAAGTCCCTTGGTGACGGCGATGTTGGCGGCGTCCTCGTCGTCGGAGGAGTCGCTTGAACTTTCGTCGGAGTCCCACTCCTGACAAACATGGGCATCGCCGCCCTTCTTCTTGTAGTATCTCTTCTTCTCTTTTCTTCTCCCCTTCTTGTCGTCGCCTCGGTCACTGTCACTTGATATAGGACATTTAGCAATAAAATGACCGGGCTTACCACATTTGTAGCAAACCTTCTTGGAGCGGGACTTGTAGTCTTTCCCTCTCCTTTGCTTGAGGATTTGGCGGAAGCTCTTGATGACGAGCGCCATTTCCTCATTGTCGAGCTTGGAGGCGTCTATTGGTTGTCGATTTGGTGTAGTCTCCTCCTTCTTGTCTTCCGTCGCCTTGAATGCGACGGGTTGAGCTCCGGATGTGGTGGGTTCATCAAGCTCGTTGATCTTCCTTGAGCCTTCAATCATGCACTCAAAACTAACAAAATGCCCGATAACTTCCTCGGGGGTCATTTTTGTATATCGACGATTACCACGAATTAATTGAACTTGAGTTGGGTTAAGAAAAATGAGAGATCTTAGAATAACCTTAACCATTTCGTGGTCGTCCCATTTTACGCTCCCGAGGTTGCGCACTTGGTTCACCAAGGTCTTGAGCCGGTTGTACATGTGTTGTGGCTCTTCCCCTTTGAGAAGCCGGAACCGACCGAGCTCCCCCTCGATCGTTTCCCGCTTGGTGATCTTGGTGAGCTCATCTCCTTCGTGGGCGGTCTTGAGTACATCCCAAACCTCTTTGGCGCTCTTCAACCCTTGTACCTTGTTATACTCCTCTCTACTTAGAGAGGCGAGGAGTATCGTAGTTGCTTGAGAGTTGAAGTGCTCGATTTGGGCCACCTCATCCTCATCGTAATCCTTATCCCCTATAGATGGTACCTGTGCACCAAACTCAACAACATCCCATATACTTTTGTGGAGTGAGGTTAGATGAAATCGCATTAAATCACTCCACCTAGCATAATCTTCACCATCAAAAGTTGGTGGCTTGCCTAATGGGACGGAAAGTAAATGTTTAGATGTACGAGAGTAGTGCAAGGGGATCTTACTAAACTTCTTACGCTCTTGGCGTTTAGAAGTTACGGAGGGCGCATCGGAGTCGGAGGTTGATGTTGATGAAGTGTCGGTCTCGTAGTAGACCACTTTCCTCATCCTCTTTTCCTTGTTCTTACTCCGGTGCGGCTTGTGGGAAGAAGATTTTTCTTTCTTCTCTTTGTGGTGAGAAGAAGATTTCTTCTCCTTCCCTTTGTTGGAGGAGCTCTTCTTCTTCTCCCTCCGTTTGGTGCGGGACTCTTCCGATGAAGTGCTCCCGTTGCTTGTAGTGGGCTTTTCGCCGGTCTCCATCTCCTTCTTGGCGTGATCTCCCGACATCACTTCGAGCGGTTAGGCTCTAATGAAGCACCGGGCTCTGATACCAATTGAAAGTCGCCTAGAGGGGGGGTGAATAGGGCGAAACTGAAATTTACAAATATAAACACAACTACAAGCCGGAGTTAGCGTTAGTAATAAAGAAACGAGTCCGCAAGAGAGGGCGCAAAACAAATCCCAAGCGAATAAGCAAGTGAGACACGGAGATTTGTTTTACCGAGGTTCGGTTCTTGCAAACCTACTCCCCGTTGAGGAGGCCACAAAGGCCGGGTCTCTTTCAACCCTTCCCTCTCTCAAACGATCCACGGATCGAGTGAGCTTTCTTTTCTCAATCACTTGGAACACAAAGTTCCCACAAGGACCACCACAAGATTGGTGTCTCTTGCCTCAATTACAAGTGAGTTTGATTGCAAAGAATGGATCAAGAAGGAAGAAAGCAATCCAAGCGCAAGAGCTCGAAAGAACACAAGCAAATCTCTCTCTCTAATCACTATGGCGTTGTGTGGAATTTTGGAGAGGATTCGATCTCTTTGGTGTTTCTAGAATTGAATGCTAGAGCTCTTGTAGTAGTTGGGAAGTGGAAAACTTGGATGCAATGAATGGTGGGGTGGTTGGGGTATTTATAGCCCCAACCACCAAACTTGACCGTTGGCAGGGTCCTCTGTTCGATGGCGCACCGGACAGTCCGGTGCACACCGGACAGTCCGGTGCCCCTGCCACGTCATCACTGCCGTTGGATTCTAGCCGTTGAAGCTTCTGACTTGTGGGCCCGCCTGGGTGTCCGGTGCACACCGGACATGCACTGTTCCTTGTCCGGTGAGCCGGAGTGGGCGCGCCTGCCATCTGCGCGCGCAGAGCGCGCATTAAATGCGCGGCAGAGAGCCGTTGGCGCGGAGATGACCGTTGCTCCGGAGTCGCACCGGACAGTCCGGTGCACACCGGACAGTCCGGTGAATTATAGTGGACGAGTCGTTGGTTTTTCCCGAAGCTGGCGAGTTCCTGAGGCCGACCTCCTTTGGCGCACCGGACACTGTCCGGTGTACACCGGACAGTCCGGTGAATTATAGCGTAGTCGCCTCCGGAAATTCCCGAAGGTGGCGAGTTCGAGTTGGAGTCCTCTGGTGCACCGGACACTGTCCGGTGTACACCGGACAGTCCGGTGCTCCCAGACCAGAGGGCCTTCGGTTGCCACATAGCTCCTTTGTTGAATCCAAAACTTGGTCTTTTTATTGGCTGAGTGTGAACCTTTTACACCTGTATTATCTATACACTTGGGCAAACAAGTTAGTCCAAAGATTTGTGTTGGGCAATTCAACCACCAAAATTATATAGGAACTAGGTGTAAGCCTAATTCCCTTTCAGCACCGGACAGGCATTGTTCACTGTCCGGTGCGCCTTCTGGCGGCTGCTCTGACTCTGCGCGAACTGTCCGCGCATTGTAGCACTTTTGCAGGTGTCCATTGCAGTTGACCGTTGCGCTAGAGCCGTTGCTTCGCTGGTGCACCGGACAGTCCGGTGGCACACCGAACAGTCCGTTGAATTATAGCGGAGCGGCTCTTCTGAAACCCGAAGGTGGCAAGTTTGAAGTCGTACGGCCCTGGGCACCGGACACTGTCCGGTGCGCCAGACCAGGGTTCACTTCGGTTTCTTTTGCTCCTTTTATTTGAACCCTAACTTTGATCTTTTTATTGGTTTGTGTTGAACCTTTAGCGCCTGTAGAATATATAATCTAGAGCAAACTAGTTAGTCCAATTATTTGTGTTGGGCATTCAACCACCAAAATTATTTATAGGAAAAGGTTTAACCCTATTTCCCTTTCAGAGGTAAACCCTCAGGGACTATGGCTACAAGTTGAGCAAAGTCCCTCTTCTATGTGATAATGAGAGTGCAATCCGCATGGCGGATAATCCTATCGAACACAACCGCACTAAGCACATAGACATCCAGTATCACTTTTTGAGAGAGCACCAACAAAAGCGGATATCGAAATTGCTTATGTTAGCACCCACAACCAATTAGCTGATATCTTCACCAAGCCCCTAGATGAAAAGACTTTTAGCAAGCTTAGGAATGAACTCAATATCCTAGATTCTCGGAACTTTGATTGAAATCTTGCACACATTACTCATTTATATACCTTTGATCATATCTCTTTCATTTGGTACAAATGTATATTTTTTATTTTTCTTGTGCCAAAGCTAAGACTAATGTGTTTTCAAGTATATTTCTATGCTTAGTCTTAGATTGAAAGGGAAAATGGAGTAATTGGCAAAGGCAAGGCTTCCACTACGACTCTATCTGTATCATATCTCCTTTGCCCTACTCATGTATTTACATCCATATCTTGTAAAAGGCCTCTAGTTTTCTTCGTTTTTGGCGCTTAATGCCAAAGGGGGGAAATTAATAGGCCCCAAGCAAAAGGACCTCACCACCATCCCGTTTTCTAAAAACTTTTTCAAACGGGGGAGAAATTAATAGGCATTTGCAAAAACTCTCTTGACAGCTAAGGGAAGAACTTCCTTAGGGGAGCTTTTATTTAGCTAAAGGAAAAGCATTTGAAACAGGGGGAGAATTTTCAAAAACTTGAAAATGCTTTTAGAAATCATATTCTTATACCATTGTCTATTTGCAAAAGAATTTAAAAAGACTTTTCCAAAAGATTTGCAAAAATAAGCCAAGTGGTGCAAGTGTGGTCCAAAATGTTAAATATATCAAAACAACCATATATGCTTAGAAATGCTTTCATTTCAAAGTAACTTATGCACATCTGTCAAATGCAAACTAGTTACACTTCTACACTTTGTATTTGCTTTGGTTTGTGTTGTCATCAATCACCAAAAAGGGGGAAATTAAAAAGGGAAACGGGGTTAACCATTTCCTATAATCGATTTTGGTGTTTGACGACCATCACAAACCGTATGGACTAACTAGTTTGCCTAGTTAATATTTTTCACAGATGCATAAAGTTCACATACACATACAAAGAAAATGACATTGGGGCAATTCTACAAGATTGGAGAATAAAAGAGCTGCAGTCAGTGGCGCACCGGACTGTCCAAGTGTTTTGTAAAGCAAGCAAGAGACATCTAATTGTGTGGTGATCCTTACGGGGTCTTAATGACCCGTATAATTAAGAAGAAGCACTCGACCGGTCTAAGTGACTGATTGAGAGAGGAGAAGGGTTGAAATAGACCCGTCCTTTATGGCCTCCTCAACAGGGAGTAGGTTCTTTGGAACCGAACCTCGGGAAATAAATCATCGTGTCCACTTGTGTTGATCTTCAACATTCAATTTGTTTCTTTCTTCTCCCCTCTCACTAAAAGTTCTCTTGCCCACATTGTTTTGAGTTAGCTCCCAAAGTTATCCGTATTGACTAAGCAACTCATAGCAAGAACTATCTTCCGCACTCTGAATTCAATATTATTTATTTCTAACCCCAACCCCGGGCGAAGTGCATGTTCAAAGTTTATAATTTTCAGGTTTCGCCTATTCACCCACTCTAGGCGACTTTCACTCTTGAATGTGTCACTTTGTTTTTATTGTTTTGCATGGCTAAATATTTTTATTTGTTACATGTCACATTTATTTGTGATATATTGTTATTAGATGTTGTGTGCCTATTAAAGTCATATAAAATATAAGGTGATCATGTTTCTTACGAGAGATGTGGATCTATTAAGAATCCGATAACCGAATGGGTATGTGATAAATCTTATACCCATAAAAGGTAGGAGGATGGGTATAGTTCCATCCTCCAAGATATGACGATAGGTATAGTTTCATCATGATGGAGATGAGAATAGGGTGTTCAAATCCGGTGGAAAATTGCCTATTGACATCTCTATAACGAATTTGTGGAGGGTCCGAACAGTTTCCAGCGAACAACGGTGAAGCGAACGAGTCACATCATCCACGTACCCCAGGAGGATTAGCTGTTCTCGGTTCAGCAAAGGTGAGGAGGCAGAGTACCAAATGAAACATGCAAACGATTACTGAGATGTGAACAAATGATATGCACTGAGAATATTAAAGTTATATAAATTACATTTTACATTTTCTAAATCTGAGAGAAAGAGATCGCATTTTCTAAACCTGAGATTCTAAAGCCTTCCCTCGTATGAAAAGCTGGGCAAGCTCGAGAGCAAAGGTGGTACTTTTCACTCTGCCTTCTGTATTTACCACGCTATATAAGACAATCCACCAGAAAACATTTGCCTGTCCACCAAGGCCTGCTCTCTAATGGATTGGGTGATATTGTGTGATCCCACGTTTTGGAGGCAGTTTCCGTAGAATGAAGAGCACCAGAGCCGAAGGCACTATCTCAACCAGCTGCAGTCGCAATAGGTGAATTCTGTCAGTAAATTGGAAAAGGGTAATTTACTAATTTGATTCCCAGCCATAGCTGTTTGAGCAAGGGCTTTAAGGCATGTGCCATCAAAGCTCACAAAAACTTGCATCTGCGTATGCAATAATCTATACAGTCCTCCAATGACATTTCAATTATTGTTTGTCAAAATAAAACTATTGCACATGTATATTCACCATAGATTTTAAAATTACAACCAAACAAATTTCCACAGTTGCCTTCCTAGAAGTGATCAAGTCGATATTTCAAAATCTAAATGCCACTTGGTTACAAAAAAAATCTAAGGTAAACCATTTTACACCGTCAGGATTCATACCAGGTAATAGAGGAAGTTCAGGATTGGATGGTTCAGGACATCAAGATCTGCTTCTTTATCAAATGAATTGAGGCACAGCTGCAATATACATGCTAAGTTAGTGGATTCCTTTGACACACCTACCAACATGAACTGGTAATACTATAGACCAGTCCAAAGAAATTGCAATTGCTTACCATGACACATCTGATCAAGAAACAAGAAAAACAGATGGTAGTCACATAGCCAACCTGCATTATGGTATGCAGAATACAGAATTAGTGTATAATTTGTACAGAAATACCTAAAAAAATCAGACCAACAGAAACCAGAGTGTACCTCCTGCAATTTCTTTCTCCTTCCTTTCGAATCTACAGGAAAACGCTGCAACATCAGAAATAACCTACAGAAACAGACAGAATATCAAAATCCAGCCAACAGGCATCCTAGTATAGCAATGGGTGATTTATGGCTAGTGTATAAAACCACTTCTACACATCCTGATTCTGCTTGTAAAATAGTGGTTACAGAGAACAAGTCTTGCTCTGGATCTTCTAGTGGAAAATTGGTCAGAACTCTACTACCATCTAAGAAAAAGAAGGCATTTGATATACTCTATCAGGAAATGGCATAGTAAGATCATGGTGCTGCACACATAACACCTATTAAAGTGAGCAAAGAATGTTTCTGGATTTTCAGGAGAATAGCAACACTGTTACGGCAAAGTGGAGTAAAAAAAATGTTACCTTCCTCCATACAGAACAAATCCAAGGGCAGCAAATAGTGATACACCTAAAAAGTATAACACACTATCAGATGAAAAGGTCAAGAAGCTGAAAAAAGTCTATTGCAGCATTAAATGTGGTGTGTTCTTCAGATCATTCCCTGCCAATAAGGCAATAACAGATACCACGAACCAATGCTTCACGAATGCTGTTTCTAAAATTTACTTTTGATAAAATTTTCTACCAATAAAAATTCAATGAGTCCTCAATATAATTCTCCTACATAAGAAGAAAATTAATCGCACTTTATAAATGGCAAGATGCCCATGATCTCATGCTGTCATAGGGACATAAAAAGAGATTGATGGAGAAATGAATTAATGAAACATGGAATACCTGCAAAGAACATCTTTGGCAAAATGACCATAACTCGAACTGGTTTCCACCATAAAACCAACCATAGAATTATCTGAAATACATTGATGTCAACTGAGTCCAGAAACCAGAATGTCAGTATCAAATAAAAATGAATACACTACAAACCCAGTGTGATTATTATCCAGTTTTTACTCCGAGATCAGACTCAAGACAATTATGGCATGTACTACAGAGGTTCCTGGCCTAGCATTTACCGATGGTAGTTAAGATAGTGCGCTAAATATGTTTAGGGCTAGCAAGGGATTTCCATTTTCCCAAGGGAAATGAGTTCATTTTTCCTTGGGAAAATAGGAATCCCTTTGAAAAATGGAGTTCCTAAACTAGCCCTTACAGGATATTTTTCCTTATTGGTATAGGAAGGTATCACAGTCCTTGGCACCCAAAAGGATTAGCTAGTTTTGCAGGCTAATAACAATGGCAAACAGTGACCTGGTACCTGCCACGCACTTTCATAGACTATTAAAACTTTAGATGTGATCAATGTCCACAGCACAGCACTATAAAAGAGCACATTGGCATATGTAGCATTAAATTACCACAGCACATTTATCACCTGAATTGCATAGACCACACCGTTGATCCAATAGAAAGTTGGTCTAAGCCCATCAGTCGACATTGCACGTGCCTAGAGAACAGGAACAAAAATTAAGAGGCACAACAACATTGACAAAACAATAGAGGTCCAACAGAGACAAAAAGAAATACCTGATAATAAATCTCAGCCCAGAAGAGCACTAAAAGTGCATATGTCGTGAAGAATGCAAGCCCGGGCATATCCAGAAGCACATGTTGTATTATCTGTGGTACCACATTGCTTCAAACCATTAGTACTAAAGACCTCCAACAAATTCATCACACGAGTATAGTATAATAATCAAATCAGTTACAAACCTCAGGCTCTACAAGTTGCACATTTCGCCGCAGCACAAACACGACAGACCGCACTGCGAGCAGGAATAGAGCATTCACATCGATCAGTCCACCAAATTAAACACCTAGCAGAAGCTAAGTATTGCAAGCGGCACAAATGCTGGCTCACCGCCGTTCACAAGGAAGTTTAGAAAATGGAACACCTTCTGCGTTGTCCATCCATACTCTGGCACCCTACACTCGATTCTGATTAATTGGACCTGCAATAGAAATTAAACACCGCGAATTCAGAATTCTCGGCAGACGTTACAGTGCCGCCTCTCTCAATTCGTCCCACAAGACCACAAATCAAACCAGCACGCGCTATCGAAACGAACACCAACCGAAACCGACAGAAAATCCCATCTGATCGGGAAATTCTGATAGATCGGACCAGACAAGGGTCAGGGAAGCGAAGCGGGCGCGGGAGGGTGCTTACCAGCGCGACGGCCGAGACGATGCCGTAGAGCACGGCGAGCGCGTGAAATATGCGGTCCTGCCACAGCGGCGACTCGTTGACGTCGCGCCACCAGTCCACGGCGCCGTGGAGTACCGAGGCCGGGACCGACGCCGCGCCCGCGGCCTCCACCGCCAGCAACCCCCTCATCGGGAACCGGCCGGCCAACGCACACGCGGAAAAGGGGGACCTGCCCAGGAGGAGACGGGAGGCGGATCGGGGCTCCGGGACGAGGGGCTGGAAACGGGTGGAGGATTGATTCGAGCTTCGGTTTCGATCGCGTAGAGGGGAAGATCAAAAGGAAGGAGAGAAGGTTAGGATTTGATCGAAGGGGGCCCTCTATATTTATACATTTATACGTTTGACAGGTATAAAGTTCGACAGATTAAATAACTCTAATTTTTAGACATTAGAATCCTATTTAAAGTCCTGACAGGATACGCTTATGTCTTGTAGTTACGTAAGACATAAAATGTAGACAACATACTTTCCTTTAGTTTCGTTTCTAACACCTCTCAAGCCTCAACTATAACTTTACTGAGTTAATTGTCTATTTATTTCCTTGCAGGATTATATAGTCCAATTTATTTTATATAGATTATACAATCTAGTTTATATAATCCAATTAGAGATGTATGTTTATACAAATTATTAGTAGGTAAAAGTCAAACAATAATCTAAAATAGACGCCTATGACTTGCTTATGGATTATCACTATAGAGTGTTTATCATCAATCAACCAGTCTGTATCTGAGAAGGCACTGATCAATTTTAACTTTGATTTTCAGAACGCTAATCCAGGACTGATAGTATTGTTGAGAAATCATATAGTTCTTTTAATGGTTGTCTAATGTTTAGTTGTAGGTGTATGCAAGAAATAGCATACCTTGTTTACTAAATACGAAAGATCTCGTCAAGTAATGGTCAAATATTATAGAGCTCCAATAATACTCATGTACTCCTACTTTGTATTGTTTTGAGTACTAACCATCAGCAACATAGGTCAAAAGTTTTTTTTTATTAATTGCTAATAGAATAGAGAAAGATTTACACAGACTCATATTAGCACGTTGCAACAGTTCATGAGTATATTTCTCTTAAGACAAAATAAGATCATCTTGAGATTTCTTAACTTCTTCACAAGAAAATATTGGAAGTCATCCAAATCTTTTAAAAAATGTATCCTTTAATAATACAGTTATTGCCTCACTGAAAGAACCAGCAACGATAATATCATCTACATAAATGAGCATATATATGGTGTGTTTGGTTCAGCTTTCTGAACCAGATTCACTACTAAAAATCTAAAATCCCAACCAAACAAGTAGAATAGATTTCTAAAAAACCACAGATTCCTATAGTTCAATTCAAAATCACCTCCTACCCATATTTTTTCATATTTTGTCACCCAAGTTACAAGCTATCACGCTCTTATAGAAATTATAGTTGATAGTTATTTCAACCAAACAAATTCCAGTTTTTCCACAATCGTCAACTCACAACAGGTTTCTCATACCTCACAGCTAGAATCAGATTTCCAGGAATCTAGTAATGCTTAACTTTTGGTAGATGAATAAAGATGCATCATACTTAGATGAGATAAAGTCGAGTTCATGTAATCTGATGCTCAACTTTGAATATCATGCCCTAGGCGCTTGTTTTAATCCATAAATTATTTTATCAAGCTTGCAAACATATATAGGAGGGCTTTTGTTTGTATTTATACACAAAATGTTATCTCATATATACTTCGTCCTCTTATATAACCCCATGAAGAAACATGTTCTATACATCTAGTTGTTTTAAACACCAACCTTGAGAGATCGCAAGTAAACAATAAGTCGTATAATAGCGGCCTTAACAACATGACTAAAAGTATCCAAGAAATTAATGTCATATCTCTTTTTAAACCCTTTTATAACTAATCGTGCTTTTGTATGAACTTGTATGTCACTTGAAAGTGTATCTATCCCTTTCTAGGTTTTTATGAATTGAATGACAACACAATAAAGGACTAACCAGATTGCTAAGTATTGAACAATACTTTAAGTATAATGCATATACTTTAGTATGGTCAGACAGAAGCATACAAACGGTTCAACACAAGGCAATGTTGAGGATATTCTATAAGAGATATCAGATGGATATGTGTATATGGGATATCACAAATATAAGGAAGCAAACATGATTGGACAAAGCTTATGAGAAATAAGCTTATAATGAATTGGAGAAGTCTCATGAACAGATGGATTGCTATATCAGAAGGACAAAGATATTTCAGAAGGACAAGAAGGATACATTGAGACGGTGGACATTGATAAGATATTAAGAAGATGGATTTCGGTGTAATATCAAGATGATGTGACTTATAGATAACCTGATAGAGTGAAGACTACAAGGAAAGTGAAAGGGAAATAGGCTCAAACATTTTCCTAAATGATTTTGGTGGTTGAATTGCCCAACACAAATAAAAGGACTAACTAGTTCGCTCTAGAATATAAGTTCTACAGGTGCCAAAGGTTCAACACAAACCAATAAAAAGTCCAAGAAAGGGTTCAAAAGAAAGGAGTTAAAGAAAACTGAAGGCTGCTCTGGTCTGGCGCACTGGACTGTGAAAGGGAAATGTGCCCTTGGGCCATTTCTATGTATTTTGGTGATTGAGTGCCAACACATGTGCTTAATTGGGAATTTATGTACATGGATGAACAAGGTGAAAATCATGAAGTAAAGGTATGTTTCTAAGCCTTAGTACATTGGTTTTAAGTACTAATATATTTGTCTAAGTGTTAGAAACAGAAAGAAGAAGAATAGAGAAAAGGAGAAGGGACTTGGCTGTGTGCTGCCAAGACCCAGCTCGGTCTGGAGCACCGGACTGTCCGGTGTGCACCGGACAGTGTCCGGTGCGCCAGGCTGGCGCGACTCGAACTGGCCGCTCTCGGGAAATTGGCCGGCGGCGTACGGCTAAAATTCACCGGACTGTCCGGTGTGCACCGGACTGTCCGGTGAGCCAACGGTCGGCCAGGGCCAACGGTCGGCCGCGCAATCCGCGCGGGACACGTGGCCGAGCCAACGGTCGGAAGACGGCACCGGACTGTCCGGTGTGCACCGGACATGTCCGGTGCGCCAACAGTGCCAGATCTGCCAACGGTCCCCAACGGTCGTCTTCGCCGTTTAAGGAAACAAATCGGGCACCGGACAGTGTCCGGTGTGCACCGGACTGTCCGGTGCCCCCGACGACAGAAGGCAAGGATGGCCTTCCAGATTTGCTCTCAACGGCTCCTAGCTGTCTTGGGGCTATAAAAGGAGCCCCTAGGCGCATGGAGGAGATACACAAGCAACCTTTGAGCATTCTTGATCATCCACACTAAGTCTCTGCGCATTCGTTTGTGTTTCTAAGTGATTCGAGCTCTGTTCTAAGTGAGAACTCTGAGATAGTCTTGTGAGCTCGATTCTTGGCCGTGTGTGTGCGCTTTTGCTGTGGATTTGTGTGTGTTGCTTCCTCCCTTACTCTGTGTTTCATTTGTGATCATATACTTGTAAGGGCAAGAGACTCCAATTTGTGGAGATTCCTTGCAAACGGGATAGTGAAAGGAAAACAAAACACTGTGGTATTCAAGTGGGTCTTTGGACCGCTTGAGAGGGGTTGATTGCAACCCTCGTCCGTTGGGACGCCACAACGTGGAGTAGGCAAGCGTTGGTCTTGGCCGAACCACGGGATAAAACCACTGTGTCACTCTGTGCTTGATTGGATTCTTGTGGTTATTGTGTTTTGACTCCTCTCTAGCCACTTGGCATAAACTGTGCTAACACCTAATCAAGTTTTGTGGCTATAAGTTTGAAGTTTTTACAGGATCACCTATTCACCCCCCCCCCCTCTAGGTGCTCTCAATTGGTATCGGAGCCGTTCTCTTCAAGAAAGGGACTAACCGCCCGAAGAGATGGATCCTAAGGGGAAGGGAATTGTGATCAACGACAAGGAGAAGGAGTCCTTCGTCAACGAGCCAAGGGATGACAAGTCCAATGACTCGGGCTCGGGCCACAAGCGAAGAGATGGGAAGAAGAAGAAGACAAGACGCATCAAGGAGATCGTCTACTACGACAGCGATGAGTCCTCTTCTTCCCAAAAGGACGACGACTACGACAAACAAAGGAAACCGGTTAATTCTAACTTTTCTTTTGACTACTCTCGTATTCCGCATAGTTCAAATTCACATTTGCTTTCCATTCCACTCGGCAAGCCCCCACACTTTGATGGGGAGGACTACGGATTTTGGAGCCACAAAATGCGTAGTCACCTATTCTCTCTCCATCCTAGCATATGGGAGATTGTAGATAGTGGAATGCACTTTAATAGTTCGGATAGTCCTATGTTCATTAATGAGCAAATCCATAAGAATGCACAAGCTACTACTGTTCTTCTAGCCTCATTGTGCAGGGATGAATATAATAAAGTGAGTGGCTTGGATAACGCCAAGCAAATCTGGGATACCCTCAAGATCTCTCATGAGGGAAATGACGCTACCTTGCTCACCAAAATGGAGTTGGTGGAGGGCGAGCTTGGACGGTTCGCGATGATAAGGGGCGAGGAGCCAACTCAAACATACAACCGGCTCAAGACACTTGTCAACAAAATAAGGAGCTACGGAAGCACGCGATGGACGGACCACGACGTCGTCCGACTAATGCTCAGGTCCTTTACCGTTCTTGATCCTCATTTGGTGAATAATATTCGTGAGAATCCCAGGTACACCAAAATGTCGCCCGAAGAAGTACTAGGAAAATTCGTCAGCGGACGAATGATGATCAAGGAGGCAAGGTATGTGGACGACGCCTTGAATGGACCGATCAACGAGCCGCAACCTTTTGCTCTCAAAGCCACAGGGAACAAGGAGGCGCTACCCAGCAAGGTGGCGCAAATTGAGGCGGCCGGTCTTAATGAAGAAGAAATGGCCCTCATTATCAAGAGATTCAAGACGGTGCTAAAGGGTCGCAATGGACAGCCGAGCAAGACTAAGACCAAGGGGAAGCGATCATGCTTCAAATGCGGTAAGCTTGGTCATTTTATTGCTAACTGTCCTGATAATGATAGTGACCAGGAAAAGGGGAACAAGAGGGAAAAGAAGAAGCATTACAAGAAGGCAAAGGGCGAGGCGCATCTAGGCAAGGAGTGGGACTCGGACTGCTCCTCGTCCGACTCCGACAATGAAGGACTCGCCGCCACCGCCTTCAACAAATCAACCCTCTTCCCCAACGAGCGTCACACATGCCTTATGGCAAGAGAGAAGAAGGTATGTACTCGCAACTCTACCTATGCTTCTTCAAGTGAGGACGAATCTAGTGATGAGGATGAAGTAGATTATTCATGTTTGTTCAAGGGCTTAGATAGATCTAAGATAGACAAAATTAATGAATTAATTGATGCCTTGAATGAAAAGAATATACTTTTAGAAAAGCAAGAGGATTTGTTGTATGAAGAGCATGATAAATTTGTTGAGGCACAAAAATCCTATGCTTTAGAAGTTAAGAGAAATGAAATGCTTTCTTTTGAACTATCTACTTGTCATGAAACCATTTCTACTTTGAAAGGTGTCAACAATGATTTAAATGCTAAATTAGAAGTAGCAAACAAATCCAATTCTTGTGTAGAACATGTTGAAATTTGTACTAGGTGTAAAGACTTTGACATTAATGCTTGTAGTGAACACCTAGTTTCAATTTCCAAGCTTAATGATGAACTGGCTAGTCTTAATGCTCAACTTAAGACTAGCAAGAATGATTTCGATAAGCTAAAATTTGCAAGGGATGCCTACACAATTGGTAGACACCCCTCAATTAAGGATGGACTTGGCTTCAAGAGAGAAGCTAAGAACTTAACAAGCCATAAGGCTTCCATTCCCGCCAAGGAGAAAGGGAAGGCCCCTATGGCTACTAGTGCTAAAAGGAACCATGCATTTTTGTATCATGATAGAAAACAAACTAGAAATGTAAGTCATAATGCTTATGATTCATATGTTTATGATTCTCATGCCATGTTTGCTCCTAGTTCCTCTTATGTGTATGATAGAAATGTTACTAGGAGAAATGTTGTTTCTAAAAGAAATGCTATTCATCATGTGCCTAGAAGGAATGTTATTCATGCTCCTAGGAAAGTAGTGAATGAACCTTCCACAATTTATTATGCTTTAAATGCTTCCTTTGCTATCTGTAGAAAGGATAAGAAAATTGTTGCTAGGAAGTTAGGGGCAAAATGCAAGGGAGACAAAACTTGCATTTGGGTCCCTAAGGATATTTGCACTAACCTTGTAGGACCCAACATGAGTTGGGTACCTAAGACCCAAGCCTAAATTTGCCTTGCAGGTTTATGCATCCGGGGGTTCAAGCTGGATTATTGATAGCGGATGCACAAACCATATGACGGGGGAGAAGAAGATGTTCACCTCCTACGTCAAGAATAAGGATTCCCAAGATTCAATCATATTCGGTGATGGGAATCAAGGCAAGGTAAAAGGGTTAGGTAAAATTGCAATTTCTAATGAGCACTCTATCTCTAATGTGTTTTTAGTAGAGTCACTAGGATATAATTTACTATCTGTTAGTCAATTGTGCAATATGGGATATAACTGTCTATTCACAAATATAGATGTGTCTGTCTTTAGAAGAAGTGATGGTTCACTAGCTTTTAAGGGTGTATTAGACGGCAGACTTTATTTAGTTGATTTTGCAAAAGAAGAGGCCGGTCTAGATGCATGCTTAATGGCTAAGACTTGCATGGGCTGGCTGTGGCATCGCCGCTTAGCACATGTGGGGATGAAGAACCTCCACAAGCTTCTAAAGGGAGAACATGTGATAGGTCTAACCAATGTTCATTTCGAAAAAGATAGACCTTGTGCAGCTTGTCAAGCAGGGAAACAGGTGGGAGGAGCGCATCACAGCAAGAATGTGATGACCACTTCAAGACCCCTGGAGCTGCTGCATATGGATCTCTTCGGACCCGTCGCCTATCTAAGCATAGGAGGAAGTAAGTATGGTCTAGTTATTGTTGATGACTTTTCCCGCTTCACTTGGGTGTTCTTTTTGCAGGATAAGTCTGAAACCCAAGGGACCCTCAAGCGCTTCCTCAGGAGGGCTCAAAATGAGTTTGAGCTCAAAGTGAAAAAGATAAGGAGCGACAACGGGTCCGAGTTCAAGAACCTTCAAGTGGAGGAGTTCCTTGAAGAAGAAGGGATCAAGCACGAGTTCTCCGCTCCCTACACACCACAGCAAAATGGTGTGGTAGAGAGGAAGAACAGGACGCTCATTGACATGGCGAGGACGATGCTAGGAGAGTTCAAGACCCCCGAGTGCTTTTGGACGGAAGCCGTGAACACGGCTTGCCACGCCATCAACAGGGTCTACCTTCATCGCCTCCTCAAGAAGACGTCATATGAGCTACTAACCGGTAACAAACCCAATGTATCGTACTTTCGTGTATTTGGGAGTAAATGCTACATTCTAGTAAAGAAGGGTAGAAATTCTAAGTTTGCTCCCAAAGCTGTAGAAGGGTTTTTGTTAGGTTATGACTCAAATACAAAGGCGTATAGAGTCTTCAACAAATCATCGGGTTTGGTTGAAGTCTCTAGCGACGTTGTATTTGATGAGACTAATGGCTCTTCAAGAGAGCAAGTTGTTGATTGTGATGATGTAGATGAAGAAGATGTTCCGACAGCCGCTATACGAACCATGGCGATTGGAGAAGTGCGGCCACAGGAACAAGATGAGCAAGATCAACCCTCTTCCTCAATTATGGTGCATCCCCCAACTCAAGACGATGAACAGGTTCATCATAAGGAGGCGTGTGATCAAGGGGGAGCACAAGATAATCATGTGATGGAGGAAGAAGTGCAACCGGCACCTCCAACCCAAGTTCGAGCGATGATTCAAAGGGATCATCCCGTCGACCAAATTCTGGGTGACATTAGCAAGGGAGTAACTACTCGATCTCGATTAGTTAATTTTTGTGAGCATTACTCTTTTGTCTCTTCTATTGAGCCTTTCAGGGTAGAGGAGGCCTTGCTAGATCCGGACTGGGTGTTGGCCATGCAAGAGGAGTTAAACAACTTCAAGCGCAATGAAGTTTGGACACTGGTGCCTCGTCCCAAGCAAAATGTTGTGGGAACCAAGTGGGTGTTCCGCAACAAACAGGACGAGCACGGGGTGGTGACGAGGAACAAGGCTCGACTTGTGGCAAAAGGTTATGCCCAAGTCGCAGGTTTGGATTTTGAGGAGACTTTTGCTCCTGTGGCTAGGCTAGAGTCAATTCGAATCTTGCTAGCATATGCCGCTCACCATTCTTTCAGGTTGTACCAAATGGATGTGAAGAGCGCTTTCCTCAACGGGCCAATCAAGGAGGAGGTGTACGTGGAGCAACCCCCTGGCTTCGAGGATGAACGGTACCCCGACCACGTATGTAAGCTCTCTAAGGCGCTCTATGGACTTAAGCAAGCCCCAAGAGCATGGTATGAATGCCTTAGAGACTTTTTACTTGCTAATGCTTTCAAGGTTGGGAAGGCCGATCCAACTCTTTTTACAAAGACATGTGATGGTGATTTGTTCGTGTGCCAAATTTATGTCGATGACATAATATTTGGTTCTACTAACCAAAAGTCTTGTGAAGAGTTTAGCAGAGTGATGACGCAGAAATTCGAGATGTCGATGATGGGCGAGTTGAACTACTTCCTTGGGTTCCAAGTGAAGCAACTCAAGGACGGCACTTTCATCTCCCAAACGAAGTACACGCAGGATCTGCTAAAGCGGTTTGGGATGAAGGACGCCAAGCCCGCAAAGACTCCGATGGGGACCGACGGACACACCGACCTCAATAAAGGAGGTAAGTCCGTTGATCAAAAAGCATACCGGTCAATGATAGGTTCTTTGCTTTATTTATGTGCTAGTAGACCGGATATTATGCTTAGCGTATGCATGTGTGCTAGATTTCAATCCGATCCTAAGGAGTGTCACTTAGTGGCGGTGAAGCGAATTCTTAGATATTTGGTTGCTACGCCTTGCTTCGGGCTCTGGTATCCAAAGGGGTCTACCTTTGACTTAGTTGGATACTCAGACTCCGACTATGCTGGATGTAAGGTCGATAGGAAGAGTACATCGGGGACGTGCCAATTCTTAGGAAGGTCCCTGGTGTCATGGAATTCTAAGAAACAAACATCCGTTGCCCTATCCACCGCTGAGGCCGAGTACGTTGCCGCAGGTCAGTGTTGCGCGCAACTACTTTGGATGAGGCAAACCCTCCGGGACTTTGGCTACAATCTGAGCAAAGTCCCACTCCTATGTGACAATGAGAGTGCTATCCGCATGGCGGAGAATCCTGTTGAGCACAGCCGCACAAAGCACATAGACATCCGGCATCACTTTTTGAGAGACCACCAGCAAAAGGGAGATATCGAAGTGTTTCATGTTAGCACCGAGAACCAGCTAGCCGATATCTTCACTAAGCCTCTAGATGAGAAGACCTTTTGCAGGTTGCGTAGTGAGCTAAATGTCATAGATTCGCGGAACCTGGATTGAATTGTAGCATACATGTAGTTATGCTTTTGATCATGTTCCTTTTTGCATTATGTTGCTTATTATGGTGCTCAAGTTGTACAAACACTCCCTGGACCTCACAAGTCCGTTGCAAAATGATGCACATGTGTAGGGGGAGATGTGTTACAACTTGACCCTTTGAGACTAACCATGTGCTTGAGTTTGATAATTTAGTCTCGAAGGAGGATTGAAAGGGAAAAGGTGGACTTGGACCATGAAAGACTTCCACTGCACTCCGATGAGAGGGTAACTAATTCCAAGTTCATCTCATGAAATCTTATTGCCATTTGCTCTTAATTGAAGACTTTGGTGAGGCAATGGGGTTAAAAGGGCCAAGATTGATCCCGTTTTGGTGCTTGATGCCAAAGGGGGAGAAAATAAAGGCCAAAGTGATAAATGGATCAGCTACCACTTGAGAGATTTTGAAAATAGTAGAATAGAGTTTTTGTTTTGTCAAAAGCTTTTATTGTCTCTTATTGTCTCTATTTTCAAAAGTTGGCTTCTTGTGGGGAGAAGTGTTGATTATGGGAAAAAGGGGGAGTTTTTGAAATCTTTGATCAATCTCTTTTGGAATGACTCTCTTTATACTTCAACATGTGTGTTTGACTTAGAGATAGAGATTTGAGTTTGATTTGCAAAAACAAACCAAGTGGTGGCAAAGGATGATCCATATATGCCAAAATTGAATAAAACTTAAATTTATTTTATTTGAAGTGAGTTTGCACTTGTTCTAGTTGCTTTATGTTGTGTTGGCATAAATCACCAAAAAGGGGGAGATTGAAAGGGAAATGTGCCCTTGGGCCATTTCTATGTATTTTGGTGATTGAGTGCCAACACATGTGCTTAATTGGGAATTTATGTACATGGATGAACAAGGTGAAAATCATGAAGTAAAGGTATGTTTCTAAGCCTTAGTACATTGGTTTTAAGTACTAATATATTTGTCTAAGTGTTAGAAACAGAAAGAAGAAGAATAGAGAAAAGGAGAAGGGACTTGGCTGTGTGCTGCCAAGACCCAGCTCGGTCTGGAGCACCGGACTGTCCGGTGTGCACCGGACAGTGTCCGGTGCGCCAGGCTGGCGCGACTCGAACTGGCCGCTCTCGGGAAATTGGCCGGCGGCGTACGGCTAAAATTCACCGGACTGTCCGGTGTGCACCGGACTGTCCGGTGAGCCAACGGTCGGCCAGGGCCAACGGTCGGCCGCGCAATCCGCGCGGGACACGTGGCCGAGCCAACGGTCGGAAGACGGCACCGGACTGTCCGGTGTGCACCGGACATGTCCGGTGCGCCAACAGTGCCAGATCTGCCAACGGTCCCCAACGGTCGTCTTCGCCGTTTAAGGAAACAAATCGGGCACCGGACAGTGTCCGGTGTGCACCGGACTGTCCGGTGCCCCCGACGACAGAAGGCAAGGATGGCCTTCCAGATTTGCTCTCAACGGCTCCTAGCTGTCTTGGGGCTATAAAAGGAGCCCCTAGGCGCATGGAGGAGATACACAAGCAACCTTTGAGCATTCTTGATCATCCACACTAAGTCTCTGCGCATTCGTTTGTGTTTCTAAGTGATTCGAGCTCTGTTCTAAGTGAGAACTCTGAGATAGTCTTGTGAGCTCGATTCTTGGCCGTGTGTGTGCGCTTTTGCTGTGGATTTGTGTGTGTTGCTTCCTCCCTTACTCTGTGTTTCATTTGTGATCATATACTTGTAAGGGCAAGAGACTCCAATTTGTGGAGATTCCTTGCAAACGGGATAGTGAAAGGAAAACAAAACACCGTGGTATTCAAGTGGGTCTTTGGACCGCTTGAGAGGGGTTGATTGCAACCCTCGTCCGTTGGGACGCCACAACGTGGAGTAGGCAAGCGTTGGTCTTGGCCGAACCACGGGATAAAACCACTGTGTCACTCTGTGCTTGATTGGATTCTTGTGGTTATTGTGTTTTGACTCCTCTCTAGCCACTTGGCATAAACTGTGCTAACACCTAATCAAGTTTTGTGGCTATAAGTTTGAAGTTTTTACAGGATCACCTATTCACCCCCCCCCCCTCTAGGTGCTCTCAGACTGTCCGGTGTCCGGTGCACCACCGGACAGTGTCCGGTGCACCAGGGTGGATCAACTCCAACTTGCTAGCTTCGGGTTTTCGGGGAGCCACTCCGCTATAATTCACCGGACTGTCCAGTGTGCCATGCGGAGCAACGGCTAACAGCGCTAACGATCGTCTGCAAAAGTGAACAGTGAAGCTATAGTGCGCGAACAGCGGGCGCAGAGTCAGAGCAGGCGCCAGAAGGCATACCGGACAGTGAACAGTGACTGTTCGGTGCACCACCGGACTGTCCGGTGGCCCCGCTTGTCAGAGCTCCAACGGTCGAACCCCCAACGGTTGGGTGACGTGGCTGGCGCACCGGACTGTCTGGTGCACCCGTCGACAGACAGCCTCCCCAACGGCCACTTTGGTGGTTGGGGCTATAAATACCCCCCAACCACCACACTTCAAGGCATCCAAGTTTTCAGCCAACACATTCAATACAAGAGCTAGTGCATTCAATACAAGACACAATTAGATTGAATCAAAGTCTCTCCAAGTCCCAATTCCACTCAAAGCAATTAGTGACTAGAAGAGAGAGTTTTGCCCGTGTTCCTTGAGCTATTGCGCTTGGATCGCTTTTCTTCTTCCTCTATTCTTGTTTCTCAAGCTACTTGTAATCAAAGCAAGAGACACCAAGTTGTGGTGGTCCTTGTAGGGGTCTAAGTGACCCGTTTAATTAAGGAGAAAAGCTCACTCGGTCTAAGTGACTGTTTGAGAGAGGGAAAGGGTTGAAAGAGACCCGGTCTTTGTGACCACCTCAACGAGGAGTATGTTTGCAAGAATCGAACCTCGGTAAAACAAATCACCGTGTCATCCGCCTTATTCGCCTGTGATTTGTTTTCGCCCTCTCTTTCGGACTCGCTTATATTTCTAACGCTAACTCCGGCTTGTAGTTGTGCTTAAAGTTTATAAATTTCAGATTTGCCTATTCATCCCCCTCTAGGCGACTTTCAATTGGTATCAGAGCTCGGTACTTCATTAGAGCCTAACCGCTCGAAGTGATGTCGGGAGATCATGCCAAGAAGGAGATGGTGACCGGCGAGAAGCCCGCCACAAGCCACGGGAAAGCTCCATCAGGAGAGTCCGACAACAAAAGGGAGGAATCACCTCCCCGCGTCAAGTCATACCGGAGTGGCGACAAGAAGAAGAAAATGAAGAAGGTGGTCTACTATGAGACCGACTCTCCATCGCCTTCCACCTCCTGCTCCGACACGCCGTCCGTCACTTCTAAGCGCCATGAGTGGTGCAAGCGTGGTCCAAAATGGTAAAAGAAAGAAAACAATCCATGCATATCCTATGAATGTATAAATTGGTTTAATTCCAAGTAACCTTTGCACTTACCTTATGCAAACTAGTTCAATTCTGCACTTATATATTTGCTTTAGTTTGTGTTGGCATCAATCACCAAAAAGGGGGAGATTGAAAGGGAAATGGGCTCAAACCTTTTCCTAAATGATTTTGGTGGTTGAATTGCCCAACACAAATAAAAGGACTAACTAGTTTGCTCTAGAATATAAGTTCTACAGGTGCCAAAGGTTCAACACAAACCAATAAAAAGTCCAAGAAAGGGTTCAAAAGAAAGGAGTTAAAGAAAACCGAAGGCTGCCCTGGTCTGACGCACCGGACTGTCCGGTGCACCAGGGTGGATCAACTCCAACTTGCTAGCTTCGGGTTTTCGGGGAGCCACTCCGCTATAATTCATCGTACTATCTGGTGTAACACCGCCGCCGCCCTCAGCCACTCTCCAGCCTATGTCGGCGCCCTCGGCCACTCTCCACCCTCCACGCCGCCCGCCGCCCCCGCCTCCACCTTCCACGCCGGCAAAGTGCACGCGGCCGACCTCCAACCCCCGCGCCCCGTCGTCTCGCCCGCGACCCGACCTCCAAGGTGATTGCTTGCTTCCGTTTTGTGATATTGTAATTAAAAAACTTCTATGTTCTACGTGTATGATTTATATGAAATGATTAGGTTTAATATTGAGTCAAATTTATATATGTGTATGATTAGGTTAAGATGTAGTCTTGTTGTGTTATCTCTCATGGATTGAATATATATAGATGTGATTGTCGGCCATTGTGCCGTTGATATATGCGTGGATGTCAGCCATCGTGCTGATACTTTTATTTACAGGATTTCAAAACTTCCTCGTGCAGGGGAGGTGCTGCCGAAATTTTCTATTGATAGGTTTCTATTAGAGGATGGAGGACCGTGAGTGGATGTACACGGGCCGTAGAGGAAGGAACGATGTCACCCCTGAATGGATTAGAAAGATCGATGATTTCGTGGAACGGGCATATGGCGAAGCTGCTAAAGGAGCGAGTCTAGTCCCATGCCCGTGCAGCAAATGTGCCAACCGGAAAAGAAAACCAAAGAAGGCCATGGTAGAACATATTTGGAAGAATGGATTTACGTTGGGCTATACTCGGTGGATCTTTCATGGTGAAGCGCATCGTACGAGAGAGGAGGTACTGAGACAACGCGTTGAGGATTATGATGCGATGCGGGGGTAGCGGATATGTTGAACGACTATCACGAGGCACAGTACGCCAGAGGATGTACGGATGACGAGCCAGAGCCGACTGCAAAGGCGTTCTACGACATGTTTGACACGGCACAGAAGCCCCTTCACGGCCAGAAAAAGGTTTCTCAACTGGATGCCATTGGGCTTGTAATGGCGTTCAAATCGCAGTACAGCATGAGTCGAGACGCATTCGATGGCTTGTTGACGGTTATTGGGAGCCTGCTTCTGGATGATCACGTTCTGCCAAAGAGCATGTACGAGGCATAGAAACTCCTTCGTGCACTCAAGATGACATTTACATGCTTGTCCGAAGGGCTGCGTGCTATTTAGGAAAGAATACGCGGAGGCAAATTAATGTCCCAAGTGTAAATCATCTAGGTTCATGGAGGTAGATTCTGGTGATGGACAGAAGAGGCAGCTTGACATCGCCTTGACAATCCTATGACACCTTCCGTTTATACCGAGGATCCAGCGTCTATACATGACCGAGGAATCCGCGAAACAGATGACATGGCACAAAAATGGAAAACGATACAATCCAGACAAGATGGTGCATGCATCCGATGGTGAAGCATGGAAACACTTTGATGCCATTCACCGTGAGAAAGCCGAAGAGGCTCGTAATGTACGTGTTGCGCTGGCCACAGATGGGTTCAATCCCCATGGAATGAGCGCTGCCTCGTACACATGTTGGCCCGTGTTTGTTATCCCAATCAATCTCCCCCTGGTGTGTGCTTTCAAAGGCAGAATATATTCGTGTCGTTGATAATTCCCAGACACCCGGGGAATAAAATGGGCGTGTACATGGAGCTTTTGATCGATGAATTGGTACGTGCCTAGGAGGAAGGGGTATGGACGTATGACCGAGCTATGAAGACAAACTTCAGAATGCATGTTTGGTACCAGTACTCCATGCATGACTTACCGGCGTATGGGCTATTCTGCGCCTGGTGTGTTCACGATAAGTTCCCATGCCCATTTTGCAAGGAATCTCTTAGGTTCATTTGGTTGAAAAAGGGTGGCAAATATTCGTCCTTTGATAAACATCGACAATTTCTCCCTCCTGACCATCCATTCCGCCTAGACATCAAGAACTTTACGAAAGGTGTCGTAGTGACAGACCGCCCACCTGCAACGATGACTGGTGCCGAAATTCATCAACAGATAGATGGGCTCGTGGCAAATACAAAAGATGGTTTTGTGGGATATGGTGAGCAGCATATGTGGACACATAAGTCTGGCTTGACTCGGCTCCCCTATTATGACGACCTGCTCCTTCCACACAACATTGACGTGATGCACACTGAAAAGAATGTTGCCGAGGCACTTTGGGCAACAATTATGGACATTCCTAATAAGTCAAAGGATAATGTAAAGGCAAAAGTGGATCTGGCAGCGTTATGTGATAGACCAAACCAAGAGATGAAGCCGCCAAGTGGTGGAAAGACATGGAGAAGGCCTAAGGCCGATTTCGTCCTAAGCAGGGCCCAGAGGAAGGAAGTACTTTAGTGGATCAAGATGTTGATGTTCCCTGATGGGTATGCAGCTAACCTGAGTAGAGGGGTGAACTTATCTACTATGCGAGTCTTAGGGATGAAGAGTCATGACTTCCACATATGGATTGAACGGATTCTTCCTGCGATGGTTCGAGGCTATGTCCCTGAGCATGTCTGGCTAGCGCTTTCAGAGTTAAGCTATTTCTTCCGTCAACTTTGTGCAAAAAAGTTATCTCGGACCGTGGTTGCAGACTTGGAAAGATTGGCACCCGTGTTACTGTGTAAGCTTGAGAAGATATTTCCACCCGGCTTCTTCAATCCAATGTAGCATTTGATTCTTCATCTCCCCTATGAGGCACGAATGGGGGGCCGTGCAGGGACGTTGGTGCTATCCAATCGAGAGATGTCTAAAGACTATTCGAAAGAAATGTAGAAATAAATGCAAAATCGAGGCTTCCATTGCAGAGGCATACATTCTAGAGGAGGTGTCAAACTCCACAACAACTATTATGGTGACAAACTGCCGAGTGCAGCAGGACGACGACGACCAGCAGTAGGACGATGACGAAGCTCAGTAGGCCGCCTTAGGTTTTGGCGCCTCAGGTTCGAGGAACGTCTACCTGCGAGGTCCCGCGAGTCTCCCTCAGCGTCCCATACTTCGGGACAGGCGGTCGCTGATTCGGCCAGATGGGGAGAGGCATGTAACTTTATGTTCTTCATTCTTGTTCATATTATGTGTTCAAAATCATAATATAAACTAATACTTTTATTTATCACTTGGATAGGTCTTGGACGGTTGTGGATTATGCTGGGGTCATCGTCGCAACCCCAATGGCATCCTCGGCCTGCTGTGCATGGAACACTTCACTAGACTTGTTGAGTACGCCGGAGTGATGGGCCCAGCCTACAGCTTCGACCACTACGTTTTCGCCCCCGATGCAGTAGACTGGGACGATCGGGAATTCAATAACAAGGCGGAGCGGGTGAAGCAAGAGTTGTGGATAAGTCTTAGTATAATGTAAAATATGTCGCATTCGATGTACATTTTTGAAATAATGTATGGATACATCATTTTTGTATCAAGGATTTCTTCAGATGCGAGGCTGGATATGAGGCTAGGGCGGATGTGGTGGGCACCACGAGCTGTAAGAAGCTCGTCGTGGACATGCACTATGAGACCAGAATTTAGGCCATCGTCAGCTATCACGACTTCGTCCTTGGGGAGAAGGTGACCAAGCAGCAAGCCCGAACCATTTCGTTGACCAGGGACCAGTACCTGCAGGTAAAGTCATGCATGTTCGGTACTAGTACTCCATGCATGAATTTAATTTTATCTTCTCATATGCACTTTACGTGTTTACTTTGTAGATGATTCCACATTGGTGCGTCGCACATCCTCTGTGCTGGTAGCAGATGGTGGATAGGTGGTGCTCGCCTAAGTGGGACAAGGCTGAGAGCACCTAGAGGGGGGGGTGAATAGGTGATCCTGTAAAACTTCAAAACTTAAGCCACAAAAACTTGTTAAGTGTTAGCACAATTATGGCCAAGTGGCTAGAGAGGAGTCAAAACACAATAACCACAAGAAATCAATCACAGAGATGACACGGTGGTTATCCCGTGGTTCGGCCAAGTACAAAACTTGCCTACTCCACGTTGTGGCGTCCCAACGGACGAGAGTTGCACTCAACTCCTCTCAAGTGATCCAATGACCAACTTGAATACCACGGTGTTCTTGCTTTTCTTTTCTCAATCCCGTTTGCGAGGAATCTCCACAGCTTGGAGCCTCTCGCCCTTACAAAAGATGTTCACAAAGAATCACGGAGCAAGGGAGGGATTAGCAACACACACAAATCCACAGCAAATTGCGCACACCCACGGCCAAGAATCGAGCTCAAAAGACTATCTCGAAGTTCTCACTAGAACAGAGCTCGAATCACTTAGAATGACAAACGAATGCGCAAAGACTGAGTGTGGATGATCAAGATTGCTCTAAGGTTGCTTGGTATTTTCCTCCATGCGCCTAGGGGTCCCTTTTATAGCCCCAAGGCAGCTAGGAGCCGTTGGGAACAAATCTGGAAGGCCATCTTTGCCTTCTGTCTCGTGGCGCACCGGACACTGTCCGGTGCCCGATTTGTTTCCATAAACAGTGCATCCGACCGTTGCTGTCTGATGCAGATCTGCGCACCGTTGGCGCACCGGACATGTCCGGTGCACACCGGACAGTCCGGTGTACCTCTCCGACCGTTGGCTCGGCCACGTGTCGCGCGCCGATCACGCGGCCGACCGTTGGCCCGGCCGACCGTTGGCTCACCGGACAGTCCGGTGCACACCGGACAGTCCGGTGAATTTTAGCCGAAGTCGCCGGAGAAAAACCCGAGAGCGACTGGTTTGCTCCGCGCTGGTCTGGCGCACCGGACACTGTCCGGTGCACACCGGACAGTCCGGTGCCCCAGCCCGAAACAGCCTTTGGCTGTACACAGCCACTCTCCACTTCTTTTCTTTTCTTCTTCTTCCTGTTTCTAACACTTAGACAAGATATTAGTACACAAAACCAATGTACTAAGGCTTAGAAACATACCTTTACTTGTGATTTGCACTTTGTTCAACCATGGGCGCATTTTCACATTTAAGCACTTGTGTTTGCACTCAATCACCAAAATACTTAGAAATGGCCCAAAGGCACATTTCCCTTTCAATCTCCCCCTTTTTGGTGATTTATGCCAACACAACATAAAGCAACTAGAACAAGTGCAAAATCACTTCAAATAAAAACTAACTTTGAGTTTTATCCAATTTTGGCATATATGGATCATCTTTTGCCACCACTTGTTTTGTTTTTGCAAATCAAACTCAAATCTCTATCTCTAAGTCAAACACACATGTTGAAACATAAAGAGAGTCATTCCAGAAGAGATTGATCAAAGATTTCAAAAACTCCCCCTTTTTCCCATAATCACTACTTCTCCCCACAAGAAGCCAACTTTTGACAAAAGAGACAATGCAAGAGTTTTGAACAAACCAAATACTCTATTCTACTATTTTCAAAATCTCTCAAGTGGTAGCTGATCCCAACTTTTGACAAAAGAGACAATGCAAGAGTTTTGAACAAACCAAATACTCTATTCTACTATTTTCAAAATCTCTCAAGTGGTAGCTGATCCCATTTATTGCTTTGGCCTTTATTTTCTCCCCCTTTGGCATCAAGCACCAAAACGGGATTAATCTTGGCCCTTGAACCCCATTGCCTCACCAAAATCTTCAACAAGAGCTAATGGCAATAAGAGTTCATGAGATGGACTTGGAATAAGTTACCCTCTCATCGGAGTGCAGTGGAAGTCTTTCATAGTCCAAGTCCACCTTTTCCCTTTCAATCCTCCTTCGAGACTAAATCAAGCAAACTCACGCATAGGGTTAGTCTCAAAGGGTCAAGTTGTAACACATCTCCCCCTAAACATGTGCATCACTTTGCAACGGACTTGTGAGGTCCAGGGAGTGTTTGTACAACTTGAGCACCAAAATAAGCAACAATATGCAGAATGGACATGATCAAGGGCATAAACACATGTATGCTACAATTCAATCCAAGTTCCGCGAATCTAAGACATTTAGCTCACTACGCAGCCTGCAAAAGGTCTTCTCATCTAGAGGCTTGGTAAAGATATCGGCTAGCTGGTTCTCGGTGCTAACATGAAACACTTCGATATCCCCCTTTTGCTGGTGGTCTCTCAAAAAGTGATGCCGGATGTCTATGTGCTTTGTGCGGCTGTGCTCAACAGGATTTTCCGCCATGCGGATAGCACTCTCATTATCACATAGGAGTGGGACTTTGCTCAGATTGTAGCCAAAGTCCCTGAGGGTTTGCCTCATCCAAAGTAGTTGCGCGCAACACTGTCCTGCGGCAACGTACTCGGCCTCAGCGGTGGATAGGGCAACGGAGGTTTGTTTCTTAGAATTCCATGACACCAGGGACCTTCCTAAGAATTGGCACGTCCCCGATGTACTCTTCCTATCGACCTTACATCCAGCATAGTCGGAGTCTGAGTATCCAACCAAGTCAAAGGTAGACCCCTTTGGATACCAGAGCCCGAAGCAAGGCGTAGCAACTAAATATCTAAGGATTCGCTTCACCGCCACTAAGTGACACTCCTTAGGATCGGATTGAAATCTAGCACACATGCATACGCTAAGCATAATATCCGGTCTACTAGCACATAAATAAAGTAAAGACCCTATCATTGACCGGTATGCTTTTTGATCAACGGACTTACCTCCTTTGTTGAGGTCAGTGTGTCCGTCCGTCCCCATCGGCGTTTTTGCGGGCTTGGCGTCTTTCATCCCAAACCGCTTTAGCAGATCTTGCGTGTACTTCGTTTGGGAGATGAAGGTGCCGTCCTTGAGTTGCTTCACTTGGAACCCAAGGAAGTAGTTCAACTCGCCCATCATCGACATCTCGAATTTCTGCGTCATCACCCTGCTAAACTCTTCACAAGACTTTTGGTTAGTAGAACCAAATATTATGTCATCGACATAAATTTGGCACACAAACAAATCACCATCACATGTCTTTGTAAAAAGAGTTGGATCGGCTTTCCCAACCTTGAAAGCATTAACAATTAGAAAGTCTCTAAGGCATTCATACCATGCTCTTGGGGCTTGCTTAAGTCCATAGAGCGCCTTAGAGAGCTTACACACATGGTCGAGGTACCGTTCATCCTCGAAGCCAGGGGGTTGCTCCACGTACACCTCCTCCTTTATAGGCCCGTTGAGGAAAGCGCTCTTCACATCCATTTGGTACAACCTGAAAGAATGGTGAGCGGCATATGCTAGCAAGATATGAATTGATTCTAGCCTTGCCACAGGAGCAAAAGTCTCCTCAAAGTCCAAACCTGCGACTTGGGCATAACCTTTTGCCACAAGTCGAGCCTTGTTCCTTGTCACCACCCCGTGCTCGTCCTGTTTGTTGCGGAACACCCACTTGGTTCCCACAACATTTTGCTTAGGACGAGGCACCAGTGTCCAAATTTCATTCCGCTTGAAGTTGTTGAGCTCCTCCTGCATGGCCAACACCCAGTCCGAATCTAGCAAGGCCTCCTCTACCCTGAAAGGCTCAATAGAAGAGACAAAGGAGTAATGCTCACAAAAATTTACTAATCGAGATCGAGTAGTTACTCCCTTGCTAATGTCACCCAGAATTTGGTCGACGGGATGATCCCTTTGAATCATCGCTCGAACTTGGGTTGGAGGTGTCGGTTGCGCTTCTTCCTCCATCACATGATCATCTTGTGCTCCCCCTTGATCACACGCCTCCTGTTGATGAACCTGTTCATCGTCTTGAGTTGGGGGATGCACCGTTGTTGAGGAAGAAGGTTGATCTCGTTTATCTTGTTCCTGTGGCCGAACCTCTCCAATCGCCATGGTTCGAATAGCGGCCGTTGGAACATCTTCTTCATCTACATCATCACAATCAAAAACTTGCTCTCTTGGAGAGCCATTAGTCTCATCAAATACAACGTCGCTAGAGACTTCAACCAAACCCGATGATTTGTTGAAGACTCTATACGCCTTTGTATTTGAGTCATAACCTAACAAAAACCCTTCTACAGCTTTGGGAGCAAACTTAGAATTTCTACCTTTCTTCACTAGAATGTAGCACTTGCTCCCAAATACACGAAAGTAAGATACATTGGGTTTGTTACCGGTTAGTAGCTCATACGACGTCTTCTTGAGGAGACGATGAAGGTAGACCCTGTTGATGGCGTGGCAAGCCGTGTTCACGGCTTCCGTCCAAAAGCACTCGGGGGTCTTGAACTCTCCTAGCATCGTCCTCGCCATGTCGATGAGCGTCCTGTTCTTCCTCTCTACCACACCATTTTGCTGTGGTGTGTAGGGAGCGGAGAACTCGTGCTTTATCCCTTCCTCTTCAAGGAACTCCTCCACTTGAAGGTTCTTGAACTCGGACCCGTTGTCGCTCCTTATCTTCTTCACCTTGAGCTCAAACTCATTTTGAGCTCTCCTGAGGAAGCGCTTGAGGGTCCCTTGCGTTTCAGACTTATCCTGCAAGAAGAACACCCAAGTGAAGCGGGAAAAGTCATCAACAATAACTAGACCATACTTACTCCCTCCTATGCTCAGATAGGCGACGGGTCCGAAGAGGTCCATATGCAGCATCTCCAAGGGTCTTGATGTCGTCATCACATTTTTGGTGTGATGAGAGCCTCCCACCTGTTTCCCTGCTTGACAAGCTGCACAAGGTCTATCTTTTTCGAATTGAACATTAGTTAGACCTATCACGTGTTCTCCCTTTAGAAGCTTATGAAGGTTCTTCATCCCCACATGTGCTAAGCGGCGATGCCACAGCCAGCCCATGCTAGTCTTAGCTATTAAGCATGCATCTAGACCGGCCTCTTCTTTTGCAAAATCAACTAAATAAAGTTTGCCGTCTAATACACCCTTAAAAGCTAGTGAACCATCACTTCTTCTAAAGACAGACACATCTACATTCGTGAATAGACAGTTATACCCCATATTGCATAATTGACTAACAGATAGTAGATTATATCCTAGAGACTCTACTAAAAACACATTAGAGATAGAGTGCTCATTAGAAATTGCAATTTTACCTAACCCTTTTACCTTGCCTTGATTCCCATCACCGAATATGATTGAATCTTGGGAATCCTTATTCTTGACGTAGGAGGTGAACATCTTCTTCTCCCCCGTCATATGGTTTGTGCATCCGCTGTCAATAATCCAGCTTGAACCTCCGGATGCATAAACCTGCAAGGCAAATTTAGGCTTGGGTTTTAGGTACCCAACTCATGTTGGGTCCTACAAGGTTAGCACATATATTCTTAGGGACCCAAATGCAAGTTTTATCTCCCTTGCATCTTGCCCCTAACTTCCTAGCAATTACCTTCTTGCCCTTTCTACAGATAGCAAAGGGAGCATTGCAAGTATAATAAATGGTAGAAGGTTCATTTGCTACTTTCCTAGGAGCATGGATAACATTCTTTTTAGGAACAACATTTTTTCTAGTAACATTTCTATTATACACATAAGAAGAACTAGGAGCAAACATGGCATGAGAATCATAAACATATGAATCGAAATCATTACAAGCATTTCTAGCATGTCTCCTATCATGGTACATAAAGGCATGGTTCCTTTTTGCACTACTAGCCATAGGGGCCTTCCCTTTCTCCTTGGCGGGAATGGAAGCCTTATGGCTTGTTAAGTTTTTGGCTTCCCTCTTGAAGCCAAGCCCATCCTTAATTGAGGGGTGTCTACCAACCGTGTAGGCATCCCTAGCAAATTTTAGTTTTTCAAAATCACTTTTGCTAGTCTTAAGTTGAGCATTAAGACTAGCCACTTCATCATTTAGTTTTGAAATTGAAACTAAGTGTTCACTACAAGCATTAACATCAAAATCCTTACACCTAGTGCAAATTGTGATATTTTCAACACAAGAGTTAGATTTATTTGCTACTTCTAATTTAGCATTCAATTCATCATTAATGCTTCTTAATTTAGAAATTGTCTCATGGCAAGAAGATAATTCACAAGAAAGCATTTCATTTCTTTTAATTTCTAGAGCAAGAGAATTTTGTGCACTAACAAATTTATCATGTTCTTCATACAACAAATCCTCTTGCTTTTCTACAAGTATGTTCTTATCATTCAAGGCATCAATCAATTCATTAATTTTGTCTACTTTGGTTCTATCTAGACCTTTAAACAAGCATGAATAATCAATTTCATCTTCATCACTAGATTCATTATCACTAGAAGAAACATAAGTGGTATCTCGAGTACTCACCTTCTTTTCCCTTGCCATAAGGCACGTATGACGCTCGTTGGGGAAGAGAGATGACTTGTTGAAGGCGGTGGCGGCGAGTCCTTCATTGTCGGAGTCGGAGGAGGAGCAGTCTGAATCCCACTCCTTTCCGATATGTGCTTCGCCCTTGGCTTTCTTGTAGTGCTTCTTCTTCTCTCTTTTGTTCCCCTTTTCCTGGTCACTTTCATTATCCGGACAGTTAGCAATAAAATGACCAAGCTTACCGCATTTGAAGCATGATCGCTTTCCCTTGGTCTTAGTCTTGCTTGGCTGTCCATTGCGACTCTTTAGCACCGTCTTGAATCTTTTGATGATGAGGGCCATCTCTTCATCATTAAGACCTGCCGCTTCAATTTGCGCCACCTTGCTGGGTAGCGCTTCCTTGCTCCTTGTTGCTTTGAGAGCAAGAGGTTGCGGCTCGTTGATCGGTCCATTCAAGGCGTCGTCCACATACCTTGCCTCCTTGATCATCATTCGCCCGCTGACGAATTTTCCTAGGACTTCTTCGGGCGACATTTTGGTGTACCTGGGATTCTCACGAATATTATTCACCAAATGAGGATCAAGAACGGTAAAGGACCTGAGCATTAGTCGGACGACGTCGTGGTCCGTCCATCGCGTGCTTCCGTAGCTCCTTATTTTGTTGATAAGGGTCTTGAGCCGGTTGTATGTCTGAGTTGGCTCCTCGCCCCTTATCATCGCGAACCGTCCAAGCTCGCCTTCCACCAACTCCATTTTGGTGAGCAAGGTAACGTCATTCCCCTCATGAGAAATCTTGAGGGTGTCCCAGATCTGCTTGGCGTTATCCAAGCCGCTCACTTTGTTATATTCATCCCTGCACAATGAAGCTAGGAGAACAGTGGTAGCTTGTGCATTCTTATGGATTTGCTCATTAATGAATGAAGGGCTATCCGAGCTATCAAATTTCATTCCACTTTCAACAATCTCCCAAATGCTTGGATGGAGAGAAAATAGGTGAGTACGCATTTTGTGACTCCAAAATCCGTAGTCCTCTCCATCAAAGTGAGGAGGCTTGCCAAGTGGAATGGGGAGCAAATGAGTATTTGAGCTATGTGGAATGCGTGAATAATCAAAAGAAAAGTTTGAGTTAACCGTCTTTTGTTTGTCGTGGTCGTCGTCCTTTTGGGAAGAAGAGGATTCGTCGCTGTCGTAGTAGACGATCTCCTTGATGCGCCTTGTCTTCTTCTTCTTCCCATCTTTGCGCCTGTGGCCCGAGCCCGAGTCGTTGGACTTGTCATCCCTTGGCTCGTTGACGAAGGACTCCTTCTCCTTGTCGTTGATCACAATTCCCTTCCCCTTAGGATCCATTTCTTCGGGCGGTTAGTCCCTTTCTTGAAGAGAACGGCTCTGATACCAATTGAGAGCACCTAGAGGGGGGGGTGAATAGGTGATCCTGTAAAACTTCAAAACTTAAGCCACAAAAACTTGTTAAGTGTTAGCACAATTATGGCCAAGTGGCTAGAGAGGAGTCAAAACACAATAACCACAAGAAATCAATCACAGAGATGACACGGTGGTTATCCCGTGGTTCGGCCAAGTACAAAACTTGCCTACTCCACGTTGTGGCGTCCCAACGGACGAGAGTTGCACTCAACTCCTCTCAAGTGATCCAATGACCAACTTGAATACCACGGTGTTCTTGCTTTTCTTTTCTCAATCCCGTTTGCGAGGAATCTCCACAGCTTGGAGCCTCTCGCCCTTACAAAAGATGTTCACAAAGAATCACGGAGCAAGGGAGGGATTAGCAACACACACAAATCCACAGCAAATTGCGCACACCCACGGCCAAGAATCGAGCTCAAAAGACTATCTCGAAGTTCTCACTAGAACAGAGCTCGAATCACTTAGAATGACAAACGAATGCGCAAAGACTGAGTGTGGATGATCAAGATTGCTCTAAGGTTGCTTGGTATTTTCCTCCATGCGCCTAGGGGTCCCTTTTATAGCCCCAAGGCAGCTAGGAGCCGTTGGGAACAAATCTGGAAGGCCATCTTTGCCTTCTGTCTCGTGGCGCACCGGACAGTCCGGTGCACACCGGACACTGTCCGGTGCCCGATTTGTTTCCATAAACAGTGCATCCGACCGTTGCTGTCTGATGCAGATCTGCGCACCGTTGGCGCACCGGACATGTCCGGTGCACACCGGACAGTCCGGTGTACCTCTCCGACCGTTGGCTCGGCCACGTGTCGCGCGCCGATCACGCGGCCGACCGTTGGCCCGGCCGACCGTTGGCTCACCGGACAGTCCGGTGCACACCGGACAGTCCGGTGAATTTTAGCCGAAGTCGCCGGAGAAAAACCCGAGAGCGACTAGTTTGCTCCGCGCTGGTCTGGCGCACCGGACACTGTCCGGTGCACACCGGACAGTCCGGTGCCCCAGCCCGAAACAGCCTTTGGCTGTACACAGCCACTCTCCACTTCTTTTCTTTTCTTCTTCTTCCTGTTTCTAACACTTAGACAAGATATTAGTACACAAAACCAATGTACTAAGGCTTAGAAACATACCTTTACTTGTGATTTGCACTTTGTTCAACCATGGGCGCATTTTCACATTTAAGCACTTGTGTTTGCACTCAATCACCAAAATACTTAGAAATGGCCCAAAGGCACATTTCCCTTTCAAAGGCGCACAACGTTAGCCGGGAACGACGTATGATGATGCAAGGTCCCTCCCACCACCAAGGCAGCCACAACCTAGGCCAATATGCAGAAGCATGGGTAAGCTCTCTTTTTTATTTAGGTATATAGCACTGGATTAGATATTATTTCTAACTATCTCGTTGGTTTTCTTGCAGTTGGCGTAACATGGTGGTCGGCCTTGCTCCATCTTCTCAGCCTATGCTATGGCCCATAAGGGCAAGGCGACGTCCGACGTCACCTACAACCTGGATGACGGGCCCGAGGCCTACAACAACCCCACCGTCTACAGCCGCCTTCATGACTACATCGCCATGGCACAGGAGGTCCATGGCCTAGAATATGATCCGAGCACCGAGCAGATCGACCCCGATGTGCTCATGAGGGTCGGAGGAGGCAAGAGACATGGGTGGTACTAGATTGCCGATGGGGCAATCGAATCATCCTCCACTCCCACTCTGTCTCAGGTGCGGGCAAGAAGCACGAGCTCGAATCCATCCATACGACCTCGGCACGACAGCTCACAGCTTCGCATACAGCAACTCGAGGTTAGTGCTTTTGTAACTCGTCATTCCTTGAGTTATATACCTTCTCTTTCAGTTACTATAACGTTGTCTTGTAATATTACAGACCCAGCTAGAAGAAGAGAGGAGAGAACGTCAAGAGATGGAGGCAAGGATGATGGCGGAGCGGGAGGCGGAGCGAGCGGCTCGCCTGGCAGATCAGCAAAGGATGGCGGAGATGTTCCAGTACATGCAGAGCCTTGGCGCCACACAGGGTTTCGCTCCGCCACCTCCATTGTTCCCTGCAGTTGACCCTGCTCCGTTCTATACTCCTGTGAGTATCAAAATTGTAGTTAGATGTTGGTAATGCATCTGGTATAACACATGCAATCTCTTCTCTGTGCAGGGACAATCTAGGGCGGCATCCAACAACCCTCATGGATCGCCCAGTCCATCGCCGCACCAGTCCAGCCGCCCACCTCGATGAGACTTATGTTGTGACTTCAAAGACGTGAGAACTTATGAGATACTTGTGAGATACTTATGAGATACTTGTGACTTCAAAACTTCTTGGTAATGTTGTGTTTGGATACTTATGTTTGTGTTGGATACTTATGTGAGAACTTGATACTTATGTTTGATTTATGGTCTTTGTGTGATATGTGATGTATATGTGATATCTGTGATGATATTTGTGATGTATATGTGATATCTGTGATGTATATGTGATATCTTTTGTTTGTTTGGATGGAATACAAAAAAACAAATAAAAAAAGGTGTATACTGGTCACTTTGCCGAGTGTCAGGGCCATAGCACTCGGCAAAGTACCAGTACCTGGGCACCGGTACAACTTCTTTGCCGAGTGTGGTGGCTGTGGCACTCGGCAAAGAGACAAGCTTTGCCGAGTGCCACAGAGAGCGCTCGGCAAAGAAGCTGACAAAGGGACCCGCTGACGGATCCTTTGTTGAGTGCTGGTCGGCAGACACTCGGCAAAGACACCGTCTCCGTCACCCCATCGCCGTGATGCGGCTTTTCTTTGCCGAGTACTGCCTGACACTTGGCAAAGTCTGTGCCAAGTGCCCGAAAAAAGTACTCGGCAAAGAAGGCTTTGCCGATGTACTGTTCGTCGAGCTCTCTTTGCCGAGTGTTTTTCAGGCGGCAAAGAGGTCGATTCCGGTAGTGACACAAGTCAAGTGAAGCCATAGAAGTTGTGCTCAAGTTAGAATACTTCAACCTACTATTGTGTGCACCGAACGCACAATAACATGTCAGATGTGCACTGGACATGTGCACCAGACATGTAACTCAGAGAGCATATTTCAGTACTTTGGAGTAAGGCACATTGGGCTGGATTCGGTGTGCGTTGGACATGTCTCCGAACACGGCACACCGAATGTGTCCAGTGTGTCAACAACCACATAATAAACCCAATGTTTGGATTCACAAGGACCAACGGTCAGCTAACGTGGCGTTGATGTGGCAGGTCCAGTGTGCACCAGACAAAGTCCTTTGCCCTCTAACAGCTGACAACTTTACCCAACAGTTATTGACATGTTAGAGCTATAGTGGGGTGTCTGATGCACTAGACACATGTTCGATGTAACCAAAATATGTAGAATTTTGGTAACACCTAGTTTTTTTGGGGGGGAGGCTATAAATACATCCCTCCCATGATTTGTTTGAAGCAAGCAAATGTCCAACATTGTAGAGCACCATTAGCAAGTTGTAAAGCCCCTTTAACCCTCTCTTTATGAGAGAAAGTGTATAGTACGAGATTATGTGTTATAGAGTGAATAGATATATATGCTAGAGAAGTGAGCAAAGAGTTAATGTGTTTCTTGTAGAAGCTAGAGAGAGCTTAGAAAGAGCAAAGCTACCTTGAGCGAGATTGTTAGGCTACGACCATTCACTTTGCGCACTCGTGCGTAGAGCTTCCAAGTCCGGGTTGTGTAGAGCCTCGGGATTGTTGTAAAGCATAAAGTGATAGTGGAAATCTTGACTTATCACGATGGTGATAAGTTTGAGTCGAGGAGCGAGTTGAAAGAGACTTCAAGCCAGTTGGACTATCTTAACAACGTGGAGTAGGAATCCATTTGAGGCTTGGCCGAACCACAGATAAATCACGTGTCTTGTTCCTTTGCTTTTTTACTTTACTTGCACTTCATATTATATATCTGGTATATGTGTTTGTAAAGTTTTGTTGCAGCGTGTTACATTCGGTTTTGGCATTTTCTATTTGCATATGGATGTGATATGTGATTTTGGTAAACAAATTATGTGTGTTTGTTATTCCTTGTACAACATGCAACAAACAACAACAACAAAGCCTTTTTGTCCCAAGCACGTTGGGGTAGGCTAGAGATGAAACCCCATATGAAAACCTCAGAGCTCAACCCCAAAGAAGAAAAAAGGGAGACAAAGGCAAAGGAGAAACGAAAAACGATGAAACGGGGAAACACATAAAAAGAGATAAAACCCACAAGAACCAGCAAGATCTAAAGGGGCACAAGGGAAGGTCAAACGATTAAGGAGGAAAAGCGAAGCTACAAATCAGGGTTCTGGCACGTGAATTGCACACTTCCACCCCTTCCTATCCACGTCGATCTCTTTATCAATATTCCACTCCTTCAGGTCCCTCTTCACAGCCTCTATCCACGTTAAGGTTGGTCGACCTCTACCTCTCTTCACATTCTCGGGACGCCTAATTATTTCGATATGCACCGGTGCCTCTTCAGGTCTTCGTTGGATATGTCCAAACCATCTCAAACGATGTTGCATAAGCTTCTCCTCAATTGGTGCCACTCCTACTCTCTCTCGTATATCATCATTCCGGACTCGATCTCTCCTTGTGTGGCCACATATCCAGCGCAACATACGCATCTCTGCCACACTTAGTTGTTGGACATGTCGTCTTTTAGTGGGCCAACATTCTGCTCCGTACAACATAGCCGGCCGGATTGCTGTCCTGTAGAATTTGCCTTTTAGTTTGTGTGGCACCCAGGGGTCGCATAAGACACCCGCAACTTGTCGCCACTTCAACCATCCAGCTTTAATTCTATGACGGACATCCTCATCGATGTCTCCCTCCTTCTGAAGCATTGATACTAAGTAACGAAAAGTGTCTTTCTTGGGTACCACTTGCCCATCAAGACTAACATCGCCATCCTCATACCCCATGGCACTGAAATCACACTTCATATACTCTGTTTTAGACCTACTAAGCCTAAAACCTTTTGCTTCCAGCGTCTGCCTCCACAATTCCAACTTTTGCGAAACATCACTTCTACTCTCCTCAATAAGTACCGCATCATCGGCAAAAAGCATACACCATGGTATATTTCCTTGTATGTCCCTTGTGACCTCATCTATCACCAAAGCGAAAAAATAGGGGCTCAAAGCCGACCCTTGATGTAGTCCTATGTTAATTGGAAAGTCATCGGTGTCTCCATCACTTGTTCAGACACTTGTCACAACATTAGTGTACATATCTTTAATAAGATGAATGTACTTTGTTGATACTTTGTGTTTTTCCAAGGCCCATCATATTACACTCCTAGGTACTTTGTCATAAGACTTCGTTCTCCAAGTCTATGAAGACCATATGCACGTCTTTCTCTAAACCCTAAACCCTTGTACAACATGAATTAAACAAATTACAAACAGATTATTTCAGAAATTAAATTTTAACCTTTTCAAACTTAACTAGCATTTCCAGTGAAAACACGTCGAAATCGCTCAGGAAACACGATTTTTTGACCGAGATTCCCAAATCTCGCTTTTTATTTGAAAATGCAAACCGGTTGGGAAATTCGACAAAATTCATCCGGTCTACCGTTTTTGCTAATGACCGGAATTTGAATAAAAAAATGAGATGGTTAATCCTGGATGTGGGGCCCTGGTAAGATTAAGGGCCACTGTAATCCATTAGCCATTGCATCGCGAGCCCATGTGAGATGATGAGAAACGAGAAACTGAAACTGCAGCAACCGCAAGACATCCGCATGGGTCACATGATCCGGCAGGCGGCGTTGACGTCGTCGTCGTTGAACATGTTACCGACGGGGCCGGCGCCGCGTGCGGGCTCGCGCATGCGGCCGTGCCGGTCGCCGTCGCTGTACCCGTGCCGGCGGTAGTTGTAGCTGTTGCGGCGGTACGAGCCGCCGTCGTCGCGGAAGTAGCTCCTGGGGGACGTGAACCACAGCGGCGTGCCGCCGCTCGGCCAGAACTCCGCCTTCTTCCCGCTCCGCCGCACCTCCTGCAGCACTCTCGCCCTGTCCACGTACCCGGTCACCGTCACCTTCTCCATTGGCACGTTCACATCCACCCTGTCCACTCCTGCGGCGACATATATAATAAATATATATAGCAAATCTGGATCTGTAAGCCATTTCGTGCTGCGCTGACCAATGTCACTGTCCAACACGATGTTTTCGTGTGTAGTATAGTACCTCGGAGGTTCTGGAGGGCTTGTCGCACGACTCTCTCGCAGCCCTCGCAGCACATCCTCACCTTAAGCTCCACCGTCTGGTTAGTCCAGTCAGTCACCGTTCACGAGAGCCAGCAGCCAGACTCATATATATGGAATAAACAAATAAAAAGGAAATCTGGAGTTGATGCAGGATCAGGATGTAAGTGTAAGCGCGCACCTGCAGGGACACGGTCCTCCTGCTCCGGCCGCTCGCCGTACGGCTGCCGGCACCGCGGTGGTGATACGCCGCATCACGGCCGGTCGGGTGCGCGTGGCCGCCGCCGTAGTGGCGCGTTCCGCCGCCGCGGTGGTGGTCGCCGGGAGCGTAGAAGCAGCAGCAGAAGAAGGACAGGACCAGGTCGGAGACCACGTCCGCCGCCATGCATGTGTGGCTGGAGGAGCATATACCAGAAACATGGGGGAGCATGCGGTTTTATGCAGGCTCTTGGTCGAATCGAAGGACACTGGGAAATGGCATCCCTCCTCCAGTGCGTCATCTCATCTGCATCTGCATCTGCAAAGTTCTTCCTTTCTGCATGTCCATGCAAGTGCTTGCGGGCTCCTCGTGTCGGTCCCACGTGCAAGAACATGGCGAAAACGATAAGGTCGTCGTCAAAAGTTCGCTAATGCTTTTTTGCAGTGTCTCTGTAAATTCAGTATATCCTTGAAGGAGGCCCATATACATAATTGTTTTTCTTTATTAAAGGTTGTGTTATGCACTGAAACTGCATATAGCTTCTGTAAACAGCAGCCATTCATTCCAAGTTTAGAGAGGAGATCTCGGATCGGCACTAGCAGATAGTACTTTTATTCTTGCATTTTTGTACGTAGTGGCAGTTTGGAAGAAATTTTTTTTTTTTTTTGAGAAATTCGGGGGGGAGAGGTACCCCACCTTTTCATTGCCATTAGTAAGGGCCTATACATGGTCAAGTTACATGTCGGATAAGATTGTTACAGAGGAGGAGAAGAGGAGAATACCATCACCCAGGCAAGGGACACATGACGATCCGAGTGAGGTAATCTACAAGACCACAACTCCGCGTCCTCACGGCAGCCAGCCATGAGACGCGTATAACACGGGGAAAGCGAGCGGAAGGCGACATCATGACGGTGTTTCCAGAGACGCCAACAACATAGGAGGAGGAAGGTATTGAAGTGTGCGGTGGGCATGTGAACAGGGGGCTGAACATGCCAAAGTTGTTGCGCATCCTCCTCAGAAATGTTCATCCCCAACCTTGCCCAGAAACCAGCTGCGAAAGGACAACCAGCGATCAGATGCGATGAACTTTCCACAGCCAACGAACAGACCTCGCATACACTGTCATCAACGCAATGTTTTCTGAGGAGGTTCTCCTTGGTCTGAATCCTGTTTTGCACCAACAGCCAGCCGAAGAATTTGACCTTAGGAGGGGCACAATTCTCCCAAATGAATTTATAGTACTCACAGCCTTCTCCATTGGAGACAACTGCACGATAGACAGATGAGGAGCTAAGCTTATGCAATCTGTCTTCCCAGGGACACACACGTACATCTGGGGTATTTGTTAACACCACACCATCAAGCAGCCCCATCAATTGCACCAGTTCAGCAGCAGCTACCGTTGAGAGCCGAGAGACGAAGGCGAGGCGCAGACCTTTTGAAAGAACGTCGCTGACTGAGGCATTTTTATGTCGTGCGTGTGTGTACAGCGACGGCATTGCCTCCACGAGGGGCCCTGAGGGCAGCCAGCAGTCATACCAGAAAGCCGTAGTACGCCCATCACCAACCTCCACCGTGGTCAGCAACCGATAGTCTGGGAGGAGCCGACGAAGGGCCGCCCAATGCGAACCCGCTGTGGCATTGTCTGGTGCAGATAAAGGCCCACCAAACTCCACTTGTAGCCAACAGGACCATGCTGAATCTGGAGAGTTAGCATTCATAGTTAAAGCGATAAGGACATACCACACTCCATTTCAAAGAGCCATGGGAGTGTGGTTCTTCACCTCAGGAATTAGCAATTTGGCATGGCGCTCGATCTACCTTAAAATTTGAACTGTACTATGTACATCCGAAGGACTGATTGTATAATAGCACAGTAACCGAAAAGCTAGAGAAGACAGCATAAAAGGAAGCGATGAATTCAGAGACTTACCGACGAAGCAATTCGTCCATGCATCATGCATCCCATGTACCCTTGTCTTTCTGAACTTCTCTCTCTTTTATTTTTCTGACGCAGCCTATTTCTTTGCTATCACCACGAGATATCTTAATTTACATCATGAGATATCGTCAGATCACATAAGAAATAGTTCCATTCTTTCCTGTACACTCGCATATGCTTGCCACCTTCAGATCTAAGCTCCAGTTCGTCATTGTTAGGAACCAGACATTCATTCAGGTCTATCAAGTGCAAGTTGCAGATGATTTTATCAAATGAGTGGTGCTTAGGGGCCGTTTGGAAGAGCTCCAACAGCTTCTTTGAAGTGAATCACTCTCAACCAGTTAAAACATTTACAATACCAACTAATTTCGTGTGGAGATCAGAAAAGAATCTCTTCTTTATTTATATTAGGAACTAGAAGCTAAAAACATGCTTTACCGGTTTACCCTGCCTGTTATGTTCTGATAGGGATCAGTAAAAAGGAATCTCTTCGACCTGCTCTTTCCTAAAAATCCAATAGAATCACTCAACTGGAGAATCATTTCTTTATTTACACTGACAGCTGGGAGCTAAAAACATGCTTCACACTGCTTTTTATTATATTCTACTAAACTCGTTCTCGAATATTTGTTGTAGGCTAATTTATTTTTGAATTAAAACACGTCAAATAAAAAAGAACGGAGGACTAATTTATATTCTGACAGAGATTAGTACAGAACCAATTATCTCTCTAATAGAAACCCAGTAGAATCACTCAATCAGAGAATCAAATATCATCAATAATCACAGAGGAACGAAGCTCTTCGAAACGGGACTTTGCCCTCTTTCTTTGTGCTTCACATCGCACTCTGATCAAAGATACGGCCTGGTCCAAAAGAGTACACACTTCCTGCTGGCGCACCCATGATGAGGGCTGAGCTGAGGCCGGAGAGGCGGAGACCCATACTGTTCCGTGCTCAACCGATTACGGCCCATCAAACTACTTCCTTCCTCTGGTCCACCAGAAACGCACACGTCGCATACCAGACCAGACCTCACCTTCCCCACCCGGACGCCACCACCGCCTGCGCCCTGCTGGCTGCCGCGATGCTGCCGTACTCCGGTGACCACCAGCGCTCTCCGCCGCCGCAGCCACCGCCACGAGCGGCGTTCTCCTCCTCCCTCTCCCCATCCGCCGCGCCCTTCCCCGCCGCTGATCCGGTGGGCCCGGGCCCAGGCCCCGGCCGTGATCTGCCCACCGCCCCGTCCGTCTACACGGCGGGCGGGGACTGGGGCGCCCTGTCGTGGATGGAGCCTCCCGCGAGCTACATGGCCCCCGCCGCCACGCCGCCGGGTTATAAAGGTAACAACAACTAACAAAGCAACTCCTGTCTCGTGTCGGTATCTCAATCACCGACACTACTCACTAGTTCACGTGTGATCGGCCGGGGGGGGGGGGGGGGGGGGGGTTAGATGCGATGCCTTGGGACTTGGGAGCTGCATCTGCTGTTGCCTTTTGTTTCATGTGTTGTGTGCAATTCATGTGATCGTTAGGTGAGACGGACCAGGCACCAGCGTATACATCTGTATCAGAGTGGTTATGCTTTTCAAACTAGTTTGGGGTGGATAACTGAAACTTCACAGCTAGATCGATGGATTTTCACGGTTTCACCTTTACACACGTTGATGGATAACTGAAACTTGCCAGCTAGATTAATGGATTTTCATCTTTACACTGTTGGGATATATACTTCAGGGCGAGTCGAAGGCTGAAAACAATTTTAAATAAAGTGGAGAGCGGAGGTAAACAGAAGAAACAGATTTTCGCTGAGGGAGGGAACTTCTTTGGATTAAATGTGAGACTAGCAGACTGTGGCAGCGCTAGCTCATTGCTCCCTCTCTGCGCCGAATAAAATTTCACCAGAGCTGGCGATTTGAGAACTGTAGGGGACACCCTTATAAGCTTGCGGCTAGATTGGCCATTTCATTTATACTCCGTTTGGATGTAGGTATTGTAGCACAAAATTAGGAATTGGTATTAGCTTTCCAGAATTCTATTGTTTGGTTGCACATGGAATTGAGATTTAGAACCAGAGACTCAATTTCTTAGAATTGGACTATAGCTAAAAACTCTCTCCCAATACAGAGCATCACCCCTTCTGTATTGCATGGAATCGGACCACACAATTTCAAACTACAATTCAGTGACATCCAAACAATAAAATTGGAATTACATCTCATTTCAATACATGACTAATTTGGTATTGAACTCAATTCAATTCTATACCTTCCAATATCGACATCCAAACGGAGCATAGAGAATGCTAGGCTGTTTTGTCGGGTGGTAGCACCCAGTTGTTTTTGGCAAATAAATGAATGGCACAACCTTGTCCTCTCCAAATCTGGTGAGAGCTATGTTGAGATTAGACTAGTAGAGTTTCGTGTTTGCCTGTTTGGTGTTTGGGGTTGGGTTTTGGGGATGGAGTTCTGTGCCTGGCGGCTGTGGTGTGCTGGCATTGAGGCAAGGTGGTGATAGCAACGCTGGCCCGGCAGTGGAGGATTTCGGGTGAGTGGAGTTGAGGCCGAGGTGACACCAGCAGTGGAGGGAAGGGTAAGGAGGTGGCTGCCGTCTGCGGGCAAGTGCCTTGCCGGAGCTCCATGCTGGCTTCAGCAAAACCCTAGCTGCTGTGGCAGGGTGGAGGTATGTGGGGTGGCGTTGGAGCAGTAGAGCTGGGGAAGAAGCAGTTTGCTCAAAGCAGAATATGACCCTTTCCATTCGATCTCCATCCAGAAAATAGGGTGCTGGAAAAGATTTTTCATCCGAATATTGTATAGCCTGACTGTTTGGTGTTGACAAGTTACAGGTGAAGGTCATTTCAGGCTTTCACGATAAGATTTTAACTGGATTTTAGTGTTTGTTTATGACAATTACAGTTTTGGACAGATAACTGTAGCAGCTAGAGTAGCCTTTTGGTTTAGTGTTGGGTGTAGGTCGGTGGCAGTGGATGATCATGTTAGATTTTGCGAATAAGATTTTATATGGATATTTAGCATCTTTATACGACAATTTCCATATGTTACTTACAGGGGGGTAGTGTTGTGTTGTCCCAACATGAATTCCGGAGAGTGCTAAGTGCTATTAAATAAAAAAGGGCAGGCCCAGTGCCGGAAACTCCCATGTGAGTGGGGTCTAGGGAAGGCATAAACTAAGGCAAGCCTTTCCCCCCAAAAATGTGGAGAGGTTGCTTCGAACCCATGGCCTGGTGACTCAGTGAGGTAGCTCTCACCATTGCACCAGGCCTGCCCTTCTGCTAGATGCTATTAAATGGTAAAAAACACAATACACCCTTTGGTAAACATGATTGCCTTGTATTTATGCAGCAATAAAAACATGTTTGTCAAACAAGGTGCACTGAGTGGATCATCTGATTGGTTATGCGACTTTAACCAAACAGTGGCTTTACACTTTCCTGATGATCTCGCTGAACATATTGTAGGCGAGGCCACTCCCTATGACATATACTCAAGGAACCACTTCAGTAACTTATTTGGTCTACATTCTCTGAGATCAGAGAGCTCGAATTTGACAAGTGAGAAGCATCCAGGAAACTGGCAAGAAAGTTCAGAGACCCTCACTAAAGATTTTGGACCATCAGTGTTTCATCAGCAGCAGAGTGCCTTTGTGAGTAAATTGCTTGATCATTCAGGTGCCGAAGACACAGGACCTTATCCCCCACGACAAGATTTAAATCAGTATCCTTTTGGTTCTACATATGACAAATACATGACACAGCTTTCGTCATGTTCAACAGATACACGACCTCACATCTTTTCTACACAATATGTCAATTCACCTGAAATGGCCAATACAACTGTTCCATTGATGAATGACACTATTGGGGAAAGTTCCTTCTCCTTTTCGCATTATATGAATCCTTGCAGAATCAATCTTGATTATTTTGATTCCGTGTGGAATGAACAAAAAGGTCTTGGATACCAAACTACAGATAAGCAGCATGGAAAATGGAGTAACCCTGATGACAAGGCAACAGTGGGGAACTATTCCCTCAATTCTCTTGGAGAGAGTCACCTTAATCCTGAGCATTTAGGGAATGGGAGACCAATGCAGGGATCTTCTGAAATGAAACATGAATTGGGAAGTTTCAGTTCCAAGGTTTCTTCGTCTGAGTCTGGATTTGTTCAGCCTCGTGAATGTTCATCTGAGTTTCCTGAGGTCAATAACACCAGTGTTGATTCACCTTGTTGGAAGGGCACACCAGCCCAGTACCAGCCTTCGTTTGGGATTATTGAAAATAATGGCGCTCCTCCTGTGGTGATAGGAACAGTAGGCTACATTAATTCACATCAAAACCAGAAACTACCTGAGTTGAGTTTTGAGTATCCATGGCGATTCTGTGAACACCAAGTATCAGGTTCTGAAAATGACCCTTTTAAGGCGGTCAAGTTGCCTGAAAGATGTAAAATCTCCAAAGATCATAAAGTTCTGCCAATTGATGTCAGGGTTCTTAATGACATGACTACACATGCTAGTTATTTGCCTGACAAACAGCATCCCACAACACAGAAATGCAATGATTCTGGAGAAGATTCTAAGAATGTGATAACTTCAAGTCAACAGGAAAGTTCGTGTTCTGGCAGAAAACCAATACTTTTGGGTGAACATGGTGGCAGTCTTACAGGAAGCATAAGTGAACTAATGAGTAAAAGTGTGATGAATCCTATTGCTATTACTCCTAGAGTTCATACTGATCATTTAACAACAGGAATCCCACATGGAAATATTTTTTCTGCAGCGGTGGAGAAAGAAGAAAGCACTCACAAGAGAGGTGAAGACCCTTCTCAATGTTATCCAGGTGTTGAGGGGAATATGCTGAATATGTCTTCCGAATCCAGCTCTAGCAATCAGGCAATATTTCTGAAACTAATGCACAATCTATCAGTAGTGCTTCTATCGACCTGCAAGGGTGGTTCTTCATTACAGGAAGATGAAGAGGAACTTCTCCAATCAGTGATTCAAAATCTTACAGCTGCCAGTTCCAAAAGAAGCAAGGTATGATCTTGAAGTGCTTTTCTTTAAATACCGTTTACTATTCCATAATGCAATGTAAACCAAACATATAATATGAACCAAGAATAGGCATATTTCCTTCCTTTCTATGGTGATCTCTGATCTCCAGTGTCCAGACATTAAATATAAATAGAACCCCTTTTTGTTTCTAGCCTTAATTCATTTCATCTGTCTCCAAGGTTGAACAAAAAAATGATGATGGATTGAGTAACTCCAGCCAAATGAAATTCAAAGATATTAATTATGTGAGGAAACACTTTTGGAGGTCAATGCATGAAGACTCAGAACAGGAGAATGCTGATTCAGAATTTAAGGCCACTGTTTCACAGGTAGCTTTAGTCATTATTTGGAACATCATGCTCCTGCTTAATTTGAATTATTACAGCCATTTCTTCCAAAGTATGTACCTTATGTTACACCTTTCGTTTCAGGTTCTTACTAATCACCAGGAGGATAAGGTGCTCGACAACACTGAAGTTCCTCAGGCATCAATCTATAGAAACTTGTGGATTGAAGCAGAAGCTTCAGCTTGTAAACTCAAATATGAGCTTCAACATGCTCTCCTGAAGCTCGAGACAGCAAAAGGCCTCAACGACACAATAAAAGGTACTCACTTGCTCCACAAATGTAAGCATTTCTAGTATTTTTGGGACATCTTTAGGAGGAAGGGAAATGACTGTGATGTCCCTCAATTGATCACCAAGATTACAGATTCACAGTTAATGCCTTCCTTTCGCGCAGATGCCATAAACACCAAAGTACTAAAAAACTTCAAACACCAATATTATACTGATGCTAAACATGCTTGCCACCAAAATAACTGCTTCCAAATATTAACCACGAGGGAGGGATTGATTATGCCATAAGGGCTTGTTTGAGATCAAAGGTAATGAAGTGGATTGAGGGGGCTAGAATCCCTCACTACTCAATTTTGAATAGTGAGAGATTCTAGCCCCCTCAATCCTCTCAATTACCCTTTATCCCAAACAAGCCCTAAATGTTAACATTTATGGACAATTTTGAATGCTGAAGACACATTCGTGGAAGGAAGATGGAGGGAGTAGCAAGATGGATATATAAATTGAGATTTTCAAGTGGTTCTTGGATTCTGTGTATGCTCATGTTTTTCTTCTTTTGCCAATGCAGCCCCTGACTCATTGGAAGACAGTAAAGGCTCTAACTCATACATTTTCAGTAACAAACCACAGAACCATGGGAAAGGAACCGTTTCATGCGCTGCGGCCTTTCAGGGCCACGGAGGAGATTCTCGTGACAAGCAATCTCCTGTTGTAAGTAGGAGCATTTTCAATGGTGTTGATGCTGATGTGTTTGCCCGATTTGAAGTTTTGCAGTCCCGTATTGATAATATAAACTCCTTGAGTGAGATTGACTGTGGGGAGCAGAAAGAAGCAAGCAAGAGACCATATGCAGTCGAAGATACTGTTATGGCGAGACTGAAAGTTTTGAAGTCTCGTCCTGACAATATAACCTCTTTGAGTCAAGGAAGCACTAAACACCAGCTAGATGGAAGCACAAACAGTGCAGATAATGTTGATGACACTGTTATTGCTAGGCTGGGAATTTTGGAGTCCCATCCTAATAATGAAGCCCTATTGGGACAGGAAAGCAGCAAGCGACAACTGGATGCGAGAACAAATAGAGAAGATGGGATTGATGCTGCTGTTATGGCTAGGCTGAGAATTTTGAAGTCTCGACCTGATAATGAAACCTCAATGGGCGATGCCAACAAGGAGCAGCAAGACGCATGTGGTGAACAATTAAATGGGGATGACCTTGGTATTGTGTCCAATGGAGCCATTAGCAACACCCTGAGTGAGAAGTGCTCTAAGTTTACGCACTCTGATGATCATTTAGGAGAAAAAAACTCAGTAGGTGTCCCGGACACATTTGGTGATGGAAACAGTGCTAGGGAGAAAAAGGAGGTTGGTGGTTCAGCAGATGTTGCTACCCCCATGAGGTGCAAAGGTACATCTGATGGAGTGAGCGTCGGAAGCGCAGTACATGGTGAAGATAATCTTGGTGAAAACCATGTGTGGCTTCAAACTGCTGGGGACTCTCATGTTTGCACAGAAGGGTCTCAGGAAGCGCACCCAATCTCCTCTCCAGTTGACCAGTATGGTGGTTCACCTACAGAGTGGGAGCACGTGCTGAAGGAGAATTTCTTCCATCCAGGCAAATTGGCGAATTCTGACCCATAAACTGGAAAGCTTTTGTTTCAGCTCATGTTGCCTCAAAATGCTGATGCTTCTTGTAAATATATGATACGATATTATACATCCCCTCCCCCGAACCTTTGTCTCTATGTTCAATAATCTGCATATCTGGTGATCAAGGAAACGCACTGTGCCCCCGATGGTGCTATATGGAACTAGTCTGGTTTGTCTGCTTGGGTCTATCATGCCATAGTCTATCTGTAAATGGCACATGTATGTTCTGGACCGAGAGTGAATTATTGTATATATTTACTTCCAGCAAATTTGGATATTGTGGACTGTGCAGTCTGTTGACCCTGCTTGGCTGCTTTTGTTCAGCAGGTGAAAACTCGTTTTTTTCTTCTTTGGGGAGAGAAACTACGGGGCCGGGGTTCTGTTCCGATTTGATAGGATAAAGAATAACCTGACTCCGAGATTCAGAGTACATCTCCTGACAATTGTAATATCATCAGCAGATGAATGTAGAATATTACAGCATATCACAATATCAGCTCGTTGGCGAATAATCAAGTAAAAAGATTAATAAGGATTTTGCTATTTCACAGAAGTCATACTCACACCAAAGTCGAAGCATCGCAATTCACAGCAGACGAGGTTACACATCTACACAAAACACAATCCTGTGTCCACTCAGGTTTGTGTCTCCCACAGTTTCACCAGGTTTGTGTCTCCGGCAGCGACGAGTTTCATTTTAGCAAACTAACACCTAAAATCAAAGGAATGTATCATATGCACAAGATTAGTTCATGTATATATACATAAAATTAATCTTGACTCTTCGTCCAACAACCGCTGAGCACGTGAGTGTTGCAAATATATTGCTGGGCACAAGGGAAGAGAGCGTGAAAGGTGTTTTTTTTAAAACACGTCAGTCAAATATTGTTGGAGGAAAGATCTAAATTGACTTTATGTATATATACACGAAGGTAGTTTTCTTCTTAAGACACGTTCCCTAAAATCAATGGTTCACATACCTTCTTCGTAGACTTCACCATGGTCTAATGGACACTGCTGGAGAATAGGGCGTAGGTCCAACAACTTTTATTCCGATTGATTTAAAATTGGTATTGAGACTAACTTCAGTGACATTTTTAAATGTAGAGATCCATGTAAAAGATAATACTACCGGTTACTTTTCACAATCGATGATGATATTAGGTAATTTAGTATCGGCTTTGTAGAAGAACCGGTATAAAAATATTCATTATATCTTATACCAAATAATCGATATTAAAGCTTAACTCTTTAGTACCGGTTGCAAACACCAAACGGTATTAAAGATCCCACAGTTGGCTCTAAAACTAGAGACACCTCTAGTGTCATTTTTTGGTAAGAACCGCTACTAAAATATATTTTCATTTCCCGTCGGTGCAATTAGGATTCCTACCAAAATTAGATAAACATCGGTTTTGTATAAAACAAGTACTAAAATTTAAGCATTAAGGGCTTGTTTGGGAGTAAAGGTAATGGAGTGTATTGAAGGGCATATAATCCTCCACTATTCAATTTTAGATAGCAAGGGATTATAGTCCTATCAATACCCTTCATTCCACTTGCTCCCAAACAAGCCCTAAGTACAAGTTTCTAGCTAGGGGTCTCTCCTACAAATGCAGCCCTCCCTCATGCCTTCCTCATTCATGAGTACTAGATGTATTGAGTAAGTGTCACTCTGAGTGTGTTACCGAAAGTTTTGAGTAAATATGTTGAGTGTCATTGCAGCAATGATGCCACACCCCTCGGTTATCTTTTACATACTCCCAAAATAATGTCTACCCATGTTTTGTTTTTTATTTACTCTCTAATTTTTCTGTTTTATATGTTTTTGCATAGGAATGATCCAAACATTGGATATGGTGAAATGGAGAAGATCTTAAACACTTAACTAGCCCTTAGGTATAAAATAAGAAAATACATCTTTGAACTAGCCCTTAGTTAAACTTATTTTTTATTTCCTGCTCTAAGGGCTAGTTTGTTGTAAGGGCATCTTCACCCGTCACTTTAAACCCTTTGCTTGGAAACCTTTGGACTTAGACAACCAGGGATGGAGGAACTCAGACGTATTTTCTCACTTTTTTATACAAAAATATGTAATACTCTATTAAGATTTATATATTCAGTAAAGACGCTACATGTAAATTTGATATTCAATAAAGAACTTGTAGTTTTGTATCTGCATATATCCATTGGAAAGAACTCGTGTGTGCACACATATTTATTAATATACTATCTGCCAATATGATATCTTTGCACAGAAAAGTAAAATATAATAATTTAGTATTGATACTTAAGATTACCTTCTAGTATCGACTCTAAAAAGTACGCTTTAGTACAGTTTTGCACAAGCACTGGCACTAATAAGTGTCCTATATAATATCTCACACCCCACCTTAGCCGTTAAAGATGCCAATTTAACCAATAAACACGAGACCCGACGGGTACATGTACGAGTGAAGATTTTGACCCGCGGGTGCACCCACACCCGATCCAAAGTTTCGTGGGTATGAGTGCAGGTTTCTATTCTAATCCGCGGGTGACCCACAGCCGATCCAAAATTTGGTTCATTCTTTATTTTGCGCAAAAATGATTAAGGTACAATTATAATTATTTTGAATAATTATCTTGGCTAATAATTCAATACTTTTTGGTCTCGGTTGGTATCCAACTCTGACTAACATAGAACCTTTATTCTCGGTTGGCAACATCAATTAGGACTAGATGTCTTTTAGTCCCGGTAACACTTGATTTGATACTAATGCTCACATTAGTCTCGGGTCTAACTCTAACTCGGACTAAGATGCTGAACTGAAGGTCAATTCTCTACTAGTGGTTTTGTGTCCTCTGATCTCAACCATCTTGATTCCAATCCCAAATCAATTGGATGGAGTACTTTCAAGTTTCAACTGCCCCATGTATTTATATCTCCATTTCTTTCATAAGTCATATTAGAAAGACTTTCAAGGTACATTTTGCCCATTAATTTTTCTTACAACATATTTTATTACTTACTACAAAAACCCCTGTCTTTCTAAAGACACCAAGGAAATAAGAATCCATTAAAGCATCTCCTTTGCACTAACAAACATGCATATACTTTTGTTTATCAAACAACAGTAACGTATGAAGAGAGAATAATTTATGGGAACAATAATACCCGATCTTCCGTTAGGTGGAAGTAACTCTTGATTTAGTGAAAACTTGACACACAGTCTGCTCTTTCATCACAAAGACTAATCATGTAATCACAACACCACATTTCCTCTAGTTACCAACTTTGTATTGGACGATTAACTATCCTCTCCATGAATGCTCATCCATGGCAGCAAACGAATACATGAAAAAACAACTAAAATTTGATAGAGAATGATTAAGTATTCGAAGTTAGAGTCTCCCAAACTAATGAACAAAGATTTTTAATGATATTTGATCTAATAAAAATCTAAATCATATCTTAGATGATGGATTTTAAATTAATATATAGGATTAGGGAAGGTTTGGACCCATATGCGTCCCTAATGGCATCAAACACACACAATGGTCCAAACTACGTCGGCACAATACCCTAATTGATTCTGTATGTTCACTTGTTTCAATGATTCCCGATGACTCATGAGAATAACCAACATGGCATCACTATCATGCTCGCCTCATCCTTGGCCAGGCAGCATGCCAGCAATCGGGGTGTCGCCTCTGCTCCTGCCACACCATCGATTGGACAACTATTGTGTGTGTTGCCTGTGCGCCTGGCACGCCCTTGACTAGGCAGCCATAGAGGCCCTACCATCACGACACCATGTCCACTACTAGCCAGGCCACCACTAGGGGTGAACCCATGTTGGCACGAGCGAGGGCACATGCCCCACTCAATTTTCTTATTTAGTGAGCCTTTTATCTTATTTACTATAACTACAAAGACCTATTAGTTATTAGGCCTTTATTTAGGCCCCTACTCAGATATTGGGCCCCACTCAATTTTTTGGCTGGATCCGCTCCTTGCCACCACAACACCATCTAAAAGTAGATAGAGTCAAGGTACAAGAGAGAAGAGAGTGAGAAACCATACTAAAAATGAGGACAGAGAGAACGTCGGACAATTGAAACCCTAAGGATATCTCCAGCAGCTTACCTATCCTATCTCTCATCCCATCTCATATTTTAAACTTTAATCTGTAAATAGTATAACCTACAGTGCAAAACTGTGTTTTGCGCGACCGTATGCACGATCTGCTACCGACAGTCTAAGAGCCTACTAATATACATGGCCACGATGATGGGACAATGGGCTTTAGGTATGTTTTCTATGTGGACCCTTTTAAAATGGTCTACTTTAAAAATATGCTTTATTTTTAGAGGCTTCTAGGTAGCTTAGAAAAGACAAGGATAATTTTGCCCCACCTATCTAAATAATAGAGGTCATTGTCTCCTAAAGTCGGTTTTATTCGTTTGTTAATGAAAGGTCATACGTGGCACTCGTTACATGCTTATAACACTATGCAACAACAACACTACTAGTAGTTGTCACACCCGGGTTTCAGGGCACCAAGACCCGGGCGCGAACATAATCACCAGGTGTGCTGGGACCAAGTCTCACACATATGATGAATCATGGCACAGGATCGAATGTCACATCTTTACTACATAACATGAGTTCTATACAAAATAAATAATTACATTATAAGGAGACAACGGTCCAGCAACCCAAAGTTGACTGGGAGACGACGACCTAGACCTCTCACGAACACATCACAGTATCCTCCATGCGCCTCATCCTGCGGTACCTGTTCTTGACCTGTGGGAGGTGTGAGACAACAAGAGTGAGCTCACATACGTTCATCGCTCAACAAGTTGTGGGGAATAATGTGCATGAACTCGCCAAAGGTGGGAGCTCACGTGAAGTGTAAGGCTTACCAAAGAGGATGGTTAGAGCTGAGCATTGCTTTTAAAGTTGGTCAAAATTTTATTAGCAGTTACTAAGTATAAGTAAATACCAACCCAATTAAGAAAAGTAATAACATCACCTGCAATGCAATGCATATGACAAATTGAATTTAGTTCCATAAATTAATCATGTGAGGGTCCGAGCTGATCATGACCGTGAGCACGGCTAGTATACCAGTTTTACACTTTGCAGAGGTTGCGCATCTTTACCCACAAGTCATGTTACCCATCTGCCAAGGGATCGCGACTTCCCATACACCTCTACCGAGGAGGCGAGGCATGGTAACACTACGAGGCCTTTACAAAGTTCCACTAGCTTCAGAAAACTCGCTACAGTTTATAGGAAGCTCCAATGCAGGGACCCCTCGCATGACCGCCATCGCAGCATAATCATCCCAAGGACCTCCCTACAGTGACCACTCCCCTACTGCCCTTGCCCCTTTCGGGTAAGGTAGTCTTCCACTAGCTTTCCTAATTAATCAGCCAAGGGCGTCCCATTAAACCCTTGTGGTAGCACTGTTTTCCTGGGTGGTCGCTCCATGTTCCAATTAACATAATGATCTTATCATGAACAGTAATAATAAATAGATAATAAAAGTGTGATCATGAATAATGTATCTTTATACCCAAAACCACATAAAGCACTAGCAAGTACTACCCAAAAAGTTCAGTGGTAAACAAGGTATAAAGATAATCAAACTAGGGTAACCTATTGGGTCCCATCAAAATTAACCTATGCAGATCATTATGATTAATTAGAACATGAGTGGGTAAAAAGAAGTGATCAAGGGCACAACTTGCCTGGCACTTGAGATTCCAGATACCAGGATGATCTTCAGGTGACTCGTAACCTCGCTGCTAGTCATAGCAATACAAACAAACATGATATGGACAAAATTAACATCACACAAAACATAAGAATAAACCGTGTAATAATAATCTACGCGCTGCTACGAGATCGTGGGATCGAGAACTGCTAAATTCGGGGTTACGGTTATGAAGTTATGGTTTTCCGAAGATCCACGTGGTTAAGTGTAGAATAGACTAAGTGCAACATTTTAACCTATATTTCATGACAAAACAAAGTTACCGGATGATAATAAATATTATTGTGAGACTAATGCAACTAGAATGGATTAAAACGAAGTTACGGTTATTGAGTTATGAATTTCTGGAGTTCTTGAGTACTTGGCACGGGATAAATTAAGTAAACAATTTTAATCTATGTTTAATGTCTAAACAGAGTTACTAGGTGATAAATAATATTAAAACAAAATTAACGCCACCAGAATGGATTAAAAAGAAGCTAAGATAAATTTTCTATGAATTATATAAGTTATGGAATTATTTTTATACCTGAAAATTCGTTTCTTAAATAAATTCCTGATTATATCTCTGTTTGGGCTGCGCGTGCAAAAACAGGAAAGTGTAGAGGCTTCTGCGCAAGAAATAATAGACTCAGGCTATAGTCATAGTGGACTGCGGGTTGATTACTTAAAACTATAGGGTCTCTTTTAGAAAACGTAAACGGCGAAGGGTTACGCTTCAATCACAGCCGTTGGATCAACATTTGAGGGCTCAGATTATATCCGGGCCACATCGAACCGGTACACGTTGGCCACCGTACGATCACAGATCTACGGCCAGAGGGCACCCTCACCAGCTTTAACCGCGTTAGCCATTGGATCACAGATCCACGGCCCAGACCAGCACATGCGAAGGGGGTAACGCCTATCTAATCCTGGCCGTCGATAGCCGATTGAACGGCCAGGTTGCCTCCTTCATCCTCCGACTGAACTGGGTGGCGCCGCCGCGCCCACGAGGGTGGAGCAGGCCGCCGGTACGCGCCATCCGAGACCGAGGAGCAGGATTCACCAAAAGAACCATTGCTACACGTAGTTTGGATAACGATGAAAATCATAGGGGAAAACTCACCGAGAATCGCACGTGTAGGAGCACTGACCGCGCGGCACAGCGGCCCGCGGCGGCGCCCAAATCAACAGCGAGGAATTAAGGATGATTCCGCCTGTTCCCAGCTCCTGCGATTCCGCGCCCAGGTTCAGCACGGCCCCGTGAACGACCACAACCCCACCCGTCCGCAGACCGGCAGCACGGGAGCACACATCGACGGCGGCTTCTTCTCCACTAGACTGCTCTCGTTGGTTCTACTCGTGGTCGGGATCCGATGAACGAGAGGTGGCTAGGGGCACCTATAAGTACCCCAGGATGGCACCCGAATCCCACAATCTTCGCCAAGATCCTAACAACTAGCTTCAGTTGGGATCGAGCAGATTCTGTTGAGCGGCGCCGCGATTGGTAACGATCCGAGGACGATGGTCCTGACGCGGCAGACCCATAAGTTTTTAGCTGACCCAGGGAGCGATTGGGGAATTTGGCTTTATACTGGAGCAGAGCCAGGATTGGGAGGTCGGCTGGCTAGATTTCCGCTCTAGTTCGTTGTCAGGGATCTTGGCTGCTTCTGTTGAGGCGTGGTGACATGGGTGAAGACGATCCTGGCGAGTGGGCCCGTGCATGTCGGCGCAAGGAACGACCAGGGCGCGCACACGGGGAGACTACGTAGCGGATGACACAGTGCGTCCACCAGTCGTCAGCCTGAGCAAAACGCAGGCATCGTCCGCGCGGTGTGAGGCTGGTAGGGGTGGTCCATCTGCCAGCGCGGACGAAGTCACAAGCCAACGGGTGCAGGAAAATGTGGGGTAGTTGGGCTGAGAGGAGAGGGGAGCGGCCCAAGCATGAGTTTTCCCTTTTCCTTTTTAGCTTTATTTTCTTTTCCCAATTTAAAACAAATTCAAGTCAAAATTGAATTTCAAACTTGAGTGGAATACACAAGCAAGAATTCAGCATGTGCATTTAATAATTATGTATTAGCTCTATTATTCATGCATCAAATCATAATTCTATAAAGAATAACTCACACATTATCCTATCCAAGCAAACACTTTTAAGCATGCCATACTCATATTGTTCTTATCAAAGAAATCATTATTTTTGCTTGTGAATTTTCCTTTAATGTACTTCCAAATATTCTATTTTATTATTTGTCATTAAAATAAAATTTATAATATATATTCTTCATTAAGAAATTTTTAGTGAATATTTCGAAATATAGCAAAAGTCCATATAATGTCCTTTGGCATTTAATCTATTATTTTACTTTTATTATTTAGAGTTCATATTTATTTAGATCCATAAAGAATCTTTGTCAAAAATACCTAAGCATGATTTTAGGTATTACAAATTCTACCCCACTTAACAGAAATCTCGTCCACGAGATTAGTAAGAAAGGGATATAGAAGGTTTTGTTTGTATTTCGCTTCTGGTTTTCAATTGGTACCAAACCATAAATTGATTTTTAAGACTAACTAGTAGGTGACTAGGATAGCATGGGTTCCTTATAGTCATGTTTTTGCTATTGGTAAAGAAAGTTGTAAGAAAGATCAAGACAAGTATAAGAAAGAAAGATTTTGGCAAGGGAAGACTTCATCATGGGTAGTTGATCTTGACTCATCTCGCGATCCCGCTTGGTGCTTATACTTCCTTTATGAGGTTGGTTTCTTATCTTCCTTCTTTAATCTTGATGTCTCCATCTAGGTTTTAGAAGGTTTAGATACGTAGATGGTTGTGAAACGAATATAGGTCAAACATGGTTTACTTTGCTTACAGGTTAGGATAGGTGGATTAGACAACTTATCAAGTAGGTCAGGTGGTTCTGCATGGCCAAGTTGGTCTAAGGTACTAATTTTAGGTCAACACATATTTATAGGATTAGGGTCTAATCTATTTCGCCAGCATTAACTAACTTATTTAAGAACTCACCTTAGATTAGATCAAATTAGATTAGATATATTGGCATGACTAGATTAGACTAGATAAGATCTAATTAATTTTGGTTCAGATCATAGTTGTTTATTCTATAATGACATAAGCAATAGTGGTTGGGAAGTATGCTTATTAGGACAAGATGAATATATAGGAATAAGGTAATTTTTTTTAGATTAGTTGGATCTATTAGTATAAAATAAAATCTTTTTAAGATAAGATGAATTTATTAAGGTAAGAGAGCATCTTTTAAGATAATATGAACCTATTAAGCTAGATATATTTTAATGAGGGATAATCTAGTTTGTCTAGTTATTTTTACAAGCCTTTTTATGCCTATATGTATATGCAGATGCAATTGTGGTCATTACTCCATAACTCATCACACTTCAAACAAAGATCCAAATCAGACAAATATCATAAGAACAAACATTCAAGCATATAGATATTTATAAAAAAATAGTTTTGTTTTTGTTCCTATGAGTAGGTCTCATATTCCTAAAGGTCACTTTAGGCACATGATTTCAAAGTGTGAAATCCACATTTGTCTTTAGAAAGGAAAGGTAAGAACAATCAGAGTAAAGTGGAAATAGATGAGAAAAGATCAAGAGAAGTTTAGATAGAATCAGAGTGGCAAAGGTAAGCAGAGAATGGTTGTCCAGTTCTATCTAGGTTTCGTCCTACAGTCAACATTCCTCTGATACCACTTCTGTCACATCTCGCGATCCCGCTTGGTGCTTATACTTCCTTTATGAGGTTGGTTTCTTATCTTCCTTCTTTAATCTTGATGTCTCCATCTAGGTTTTAGAAGGTTTAGATACGTAGATGGTTGTGAAACGGATATAGGTCAAACATGGTTTACTATGCTTACAGGTTAGGATAGGTGGATTAGACAACTTATCAAGTAGGTCAGGTGGTTCTGCATGGCCAAGTTGGTCTAAGGTACTAATTTTAGGTCAACACATATTTATAGGATTAGGGTCTAATCTATTTCGCCAGCATTAACTAACTTATTTAAGAACTCACCTTAGATTAGATCAAATTAGATTAGATATATTGGCATGACTAGATTAGACTAGATAAGATCTAATTAATTTTGGTTCAGATCATAGTTGTTTATTCTATAATGACATAAGCAATAGTGGTTGGGAAGTATGCTTATTAGGACAAGATGAATATATAGGAATAAGGTAATTTTTTTAGATTAGTTGGATCTATTAGTATAAAATAAAATCTTTTTAAGATAAGATGAATTTATTAAGGTAAGAGAGCATCTTTTAAGATAATATGAACCTATTAAGCTAGATATATTTTAATGAGAGATAATCTAGTTTGTCTAGTTATTTTTACAAGCCTTTTTATGCCTATATGTATATGCAGATGCACTTGTGGTCATTACTCCATAACTCATCACACTTCAAACAAAGATCCAAATCAGACAAATATCATAAGAACAAACATTCAAGCATATAGATATTTATAAAAAAATAGTTTTGTTTTTGTTCCTATGAGTAGGTCTCATATTCCTAAAGGTCACTTTAGGCACATGATTTCAAAGTGTGAAATCCACATTTGTCTTTAGAAAGGAAAGGTAAGAACAATCAGAGTAAAGTGGAAATAGATGAGAAAAGATCAAGAGAAGTTTAGATAGAATCAGAGTGGCAAAGGTAAGCAGAGAATGGTTGTCCAGTTCTATCTAGGTTTCGTCCTACAGTCAACATTCCTCTGATACCACTTCTGTCACACCCGGGTTTCGGGGCACCAAGACCCGGGCGCGAACATAATCACCAGGTGTGCTGGGACCAAGTCTCACACATATGATGAATCATGGCACATGATCGAATGTCACATCTTTACTACATAACATGAGTTCTATACAAAATAAATAATTACATTATAAGGAGACAACGGTCCAGCAACCCAAAGTTGACTGGGAGACGACGACCTAGACCTCTCACGAACACATCACAGTATCCTCCATGCGCCTCATCCTGCGGTACCTGTTCTTGACCTGTGGGGGGTGTGAGACAGCAAGAGTGAGCTCACATACGTTCATCGCTCAATAAGTTGTGGGGAATAATGTGCATGAACTCGCCAAAGGTGGGAGCTCACGTGAAGTGTAAGGCTTACCAAAGAGGATGGTTAGAGCTGAGCATTGCTTTTAAAGTTGGTCAAAATTTTATTAGCAGTTACTAAGTATAAGTAAATACCAACCCAATTAATAAAAGTAATAACATCACCTGCAATGCAATGCATATGACAAATTGAATTTAGTTCCATAAATTAATCATGTGAGGGTCCAAGCTGCTCATGACCGTGAGCACGACTAGTATACCAGTTTTACACTCTGCAGAGGTTGCACATCTTTACCCACAAGTCATGTTACCCATCTGCCAAGGGATCGCGACTTCCCATACACCTCAACCGAGGAGGCGAGGCAGGGTAACACTACGAGGCCTTTACAAAGTTCCACTAGCTTCAGAAAACCTGCTACAGTTTATAGGAAGCTCCAATGCAGGGACCCCTTGCATGACCGCCATCGCAGCATAATCATCCCAAGGACCTCCCTACAGTGACCACTCCCCTACTGCCCTTGCCCCTTTCGGGTAAGGTAGTCTTCCACTAGCTTTCCTAATTAATCAGCCAAGGGCGTCCCATTAAACCCTTGTGGTAGCACTGTTTTACCGGGTGGTCGCTCCATGTTCCAATTAACATAATGATCTTATCATGAACAGTAATAATAAATAGATAATAAAAGTGTGATCATGAATAATGTATCTTTATACCCAAAACCACATAAAGCACTAGCAAGTACTACCCAAAAAGTTCAGTGGTAAACAAGGTATAAAGATAATCAAACTAGGGTAACCTATTGGGTCCCATCAAAATTAACCTATGCAGATCATTATGATTAATTAGAACATGAGTGGGTAAAAAGAAGTGATCAAGGGCACAACTTGCCTAGCACTTGAGATTCCAGATACCAGGATGATCTTCAGGTGACTCGTAACCTCGCTGCTAGTTGTAGCAATACAAACAAACATGGTATGAACAAAATTAACATCACACAAAACATAAGAATAAACCGTGTAATAATAATCTACGCGCTGCTACGAGATCGTGGGATTGAGAACTGCTAAATTCGGGGTTACGGTTATGAAGTTATGGTTTTCCGAAGATCCACGTGGTTAAGTGTAGAATAGACTAAGTGCAACATTTTAACCTATATTTCATGACAAAACAAAGTTACCGGATGATAATAAATATTATTGTGAGACTAATGCAACTAGAATGGATTAAAACGAAGTTACAGTTATTGAGTTATGAATTTCTGGAGTTATTGAGTACTTGGCACGAGATAAATTAAGTAAACAATTTTAATCTATGTTTAATGTCTAAACAGAGTTACTAGGTGATAAATAATATTAAAACAAAATTAGCGCCACCGGAATGGATTAAAAAGAAGCTAAGATAAATTTTCTATGAATTATATAAGTTCTAGAATTATTTTTATACCTGAAAATTCGTTTCTTAAATAAATTCCTGATTATATCTCTGTTTGGGCTGCGCGTGCAAAAACAGGAAAGGGTAGGGGCTTCTGCGCAAGAAATAATAGACTCAGGCTATAGTCATAGTGGACTGCGGGTTGATTACTTAAAACTATAGGGTCTCTTTTAGAAAACGTAAACGACGAAGGGTTACGTTTCAATCACAGCCGTTGGATCAACATTTTAGGGCTCAGATTATATCCGGGCCACATCGAACCGGTACGCGTTGGCCACCGTACGATCACAGATCTACGGCCAGAGGGCACCCTCACCAGCTTTAACCGCGTTAGCCATTGGATCACAGATCCACGACCCAGATCAGCACATGCGAAGGGGGTAACGCCTATCTAATCCTGGTCGTCGATAGCCGATTGAACGGCCAGGTTGCCTCCTTCATCCTCCGACTGAACTGGGTGGCGCCGCCGCGCCCACGAGGGTGGAGCAGGCCGCCGGTACGCGCCATCCGAGACCGAGGAGCAGGATTCGCCAAAAGAACCATTGCTACACGTAGTTTGGATAACGATGAAAATCATAGGGGAAAACTCACCGAGAATCGCACGTGCAGGAGCACTAACCGCGCGGCACAGCGGCCCACGACGGCGCCCAAATCAACGGCGAGGAATTAAGGATGATTCCGCCTGTTCCCAGCTCCTGCGATTCCACGCCCAGGTTCAGCACGGCCCCATGAACGACCACAGCCCCACCCGTCTGCAGACCGGCAGCACGGGCAGCACACATCGACGGCGACTTCTTCTCCACTAGACTGCTCCCGTTCGCTCTACTCGTGGTCGGGATCCGATGAACGAGAGGTGGCTAGGGGCACCTATAAGTACCCCAGGATGGCACCCGAATCCCACAATCTTCGCCAAGATCCTAACAACTAGCTTCGGTTCGGATTGAGCGGATTCTGTTGAGCGGCGCCGCGATTGGTAACGATCCGAGGACGATGGTCCTGACGCGGTGGACCCATAAGTTTTTAGCTGACCCAGGGAGCGATTGGGGAATTTGGCTTTATACTGGAGCAGAGCCAGGATTGGGAGGTCGACTGGCTAGATTTCCGCCCCAGTTCGTTGCCGGGGATCTTGGCTGCTTCTGTTGAGGCGTGGTGACATGGGTGAAGACGATCCTGGCGAGTGGGCCCATGCATGTCGGCGCAAGGAACGACCAGGGTGCGCACACGGGGAGACTACGTAGCGGATGACACAGTGGGCCCACCAGTCGTCAGCCTGAGTAAAACGCAGGCGTCGTCCGCGCGGTGTGAGGCTCGCAGGGGTGGTCCATCTGCCAGCGCGGACGAAGTCACAAGCCAGCGGGTGCAGGAAAATGTGGGGTAGTTGGGCTGAGAGGAGAGGGGAGCGGCCCAAGCATGAGTTTTCCCTTTTCCTTTTTAGCTTTATTTTCTTTTCCCAATTTAAAACAAATTCAAGTCAAAATTGAATTTCAAACTTGAGTGGAATACGCAAGCAAGAATTCAGCATGTGCATTTAATAATTATGTATTAGCTCTATTATTCATGCATCAAATCATAATTCTATAAAGAATAACTCACACATTATCCTATCCAAGCAAACACTTTTAAGCATGCCATACTCATATTGTTCTTATCAAAGAAATCATTATTTTTGCTTGTGAATTTTCCTTTAATGTACTTCCAAATATTCTATTTTATTATTTGTCATTAAAATAAAATTTATAATATATATTCTTCATTAAGAAATTTTTAGTGAATATTTCGAAATATAGCAAAAGTCCATATAATGTCCTTTGGCATTTAATCTATTATTTTACTTTTATTATTTAGAGTTCATATTTATTTAGATCCATAAAGAATCTTTGTCAAAAATACCTATGCATGATTTTAGGTATTACAGTAGTCTAGTGTAGTATGCACATTACATTTCAGTATGGGAAGTACTGATTACTGAACATGCATATATTGACAGGAGCCCATAAAATACAACATTTCTTAATTAGGGGTCATCTTTTTATCGTTACATTCAACACGTGCACATATGCGCGAGCGCCATGCTAGAAAGATCTAGTCAACCTAGAACAGATATAACATATATATGTTGAATTGGCACGAGACGATTCGTTCAGGGCTATACTTGTGTACATATATAGATGTATAGAAGGATAACTGGTTAAATGCCTGTGCATTGATACAATTTCTATATCTCACATAGATAGACATTATTGTTTAAACAAACAAAAATTCTTGAACGCGTAGGAGAGCCACACATCATTTTATATTAAGCAGAGGAAAATGGGGACCCAAATAGATCCATGATACAACAACCATCTCATGGAGGCCAAAACAGAGAAACAAATAATTATCCATAAGAAAACTATAAAACTACCACATCCTGCTATTCTCAAGCGGCACAAGGAGATAGGAGATCCCTTTGGTCCTAGCTAATTGATAGAGATGACACTCATCTCCAGCCTGAGTAAGAGCAAGGATGAGATTTGGAGTAAGCTCGTCAAGAAAGCACCAGTTACGGTGGTTCCAGATAATCCAAGCGACCATGATGATAATAAAGTTAACTCCTTGTTATGCTTTTCCGTTAATCGCAACTGAAATATACCTCCACCACTCCAAGAAACTTGGAGCATTAGGCTGTGGAGATAACCAACTTGTCTTAACCAAAGAAACCAAAACTGCCTGAAGAAGACGAATGAGATCAATAGGTGATCAGTGGTTTCCTCTTCCTGGTCGCAAAGAAGACAAAGTTGAGGGTGTTGCATATTGCGCCTAGCCATTCGGTCCGCCGTACAACATCTATTATGAGCAACCAACCACAAGAAAAATCTATACTTTGGGGAGCCCAAGTCTTCCAAATATGCTCATAAGTCTCAAACTCGACCGAGACGATGAAAACCCCTTCATAGGAAGCCTTTACCGAGTACAGACCATTGGGGGATAGCCGAAAAGAGGGTTTACAACTCACATCGGACTACAGCTGAAAATCTGCCACTAGGTCCTAGAGAAGAAGATAGTCAATGAGAGCCCCAATAGTGAGCACACCACGTATGTCAGAAAATCCAAGCCATATCATCTAGAGCCTCAACCACTGTCCTCTTCATGACAATTTGAAAGGGAAATGACCTTTACCATTTTCTCTAAATTGATTTTGATGATTGATGACCATCACAACCTAATGGACTAACTAGTTTGCCTAGTTGATTGATTCCCAAGTGCATAAGTCCAATCATCTTTATTCTAAGTTGACTGTCCGGAATATAGTAGATTATTCCGAACAGGAGAGTTTTTTTTGGAGAATTCACCTATGCGCGAACCGTCCGGGCTCTTCCAGCGGACCATCCGTGACACCTCAATGAGCTTCGGACATGAACTATGCAAATCTTAGAACTTCTACTACGGACTATCTGAAGGAGAGAATAGTATCGTCCGAGACCAAGCGCAGACCGTTCGGCCCTCAGGCGCGGACCGTTCGCCTGTTGCAAACCAAAGAAACCTTAAGGTGCCGGGTTTGGTAAAATTCATTTTTAGCGTCCTCGCAGACTGTCCAGGGTGCATGATCGGACCGTCCGTGACTGTTTTGTCTGACATGTGATGACTCATTTAATGCAATTATAGTTGTTGATATAGCCGTTACTGCTGACCGTTACGATAGCAGTTGTTGATATGCAGGGGCAGACCATCCGGGCCAGGAGCGTGGACCGTCTGCGGTTGGTAGAAAGTGGGCAACAACTAGGATGTGGTTGGTGGCTATAAATACAACCCCAACCACCTCCATTGAATCCATCCAAGCATTCCATTCATCCTCATTCAATACAAGATAACACACTTCATCCCAAGACACATTCAAAGCTCCAAAGCTCCTCCAAGTGCCATAATTGTGACTAGTGATCATTAGTGATTAGTGCCTTGAAAATCTATAGAGAGTGTGATCTTGTGTTTTTCTTATTGCTCTTGTTGCTTCGCTTTCTTGATCATGCTTTCTTCATCTCCTTCTAAACTCTCAAGTGACTTGTAAAGCTAGCAAGAGACACCTAATTGTGTGGTGATCCTTACGGGTCTAAGTGACCCTCGAGATTAAGAAGAAGCACTCAACCTGTCTAAGTGACCGTTTGAGAGAGGGAAAGGGTTGAAAGTGACCTAGCCTACATGGCCTCCTCAATGGGTAGTGGGTTCTTCAAAATGGAACCTTGGGAAACAAATCGTTGTGTGTCATTTGTGTTGATCATTACCTTGCGATTTGATTCTTCCTCTCCCCTCTCTCTAAAGTTCCCTTGCTTATCCTTTTGAGTAAGTTCCCAAAGTAAATTCGCACACTGATTGAGCAACTCGTGGCAAGGAGAACCATCTTCCGCACTTTGATTTCATTATTACTCATTCTAACACTAACTCCAGTTGAAGTTCGTCTTCAAAGTTTATAATTTTTAGGTTTCGCCTATTCACCCCCTCTAGGCAACTTTCACAATCCTATTAGGGATGATAGAGACAATTCTTGGAGCTATATCCATTAGCCTTTGACCATGCAACCAATGATGATCCTAAAATAGAGTATCATCACCATTTCCCATCTCAGTTTGCAAGGCCACATAGAAAAATTGCTGAACCTTGTCAGGCACTTGGATCGGGAAGGAAGACCAAGACCATTTCGGTTTCAATTTTGGCTAGTCAAATCCATCGCATACGCAAAGACCATCCTAATTCTTTGAGGCTAAAAATACCAAGACATCCCAACTAAAAAGGTCGACAGACCTTTCCCCAAGCCAGAAGGCAATGACTGCTCTTGGCATATTTGCGATCTCGCTAAAGGAAACCCCTTCAAATCTTGTCAATGGCTTTAAGAGACTAAGGGGGAGATTAATAGCCATTGCAAGATAAACAATAATGATCGTGAGAACATGCTGAACCTAAATCCATCTCCCAACCCTAGTCATCAAGGCTACTTTCCAACCCGGAAGTTGATTTGCAATCTGATCAATAATAGGCTGGACCTTATCTTTTGCAAGCTTTTTCAAGGATAGGGGGATGCCAAGATACTTACAAGGAAAATCTGAAATGACACAGGACAACAAGGCTTGTGTAATTGCCATTCCCTCCTTATTACAACATACTGGAAATACACTACTTTTCTAAACATTGTTACAGAGCCCTAAGGCCTCTCCAAAGAACTGTATCATCACCAAAGAGAGGTTTATATATTTTGCCACATGTTTGAAGAAAAGCACCAAATCATTAGCATAAAAGGAGATGTGGTGCAACAAATTTCTAGAAGAAAGAGTGAAAGTCGCCTAGGGGGGGGGGGTGAATAGGCAAATCTGAAATTTATAACTTAAAAGACAATCTACAAACTGGGGTTAGCGTTAGAAATAAAGTCGAGTCCGAAAGAGAGGGCGAAAACAAATCACAAGCAAATAAAGCGGATGACACGGTGATTTGTTTTACCGAGGTTCGGTTCTTGCAAACCTACTCCCCATTGAGGTGGTCACAAAGACCGGGTCTCTTTCAACCCTTTCCCTCTCTCAAACGGTCACCTAGACCGAGTGAGCTTTTCTCCTCAATCAATTGGGTCACTTAGACCCCTCAAGGACCACCACAACTTGGTGTCTCTTGCTTTGATTACAAAGGTGTTGAGAATAAGAAATGGGGAAGAAGAAAAGCGGTCAAGCGACAAGAACTCAAATGAACACAAATATCTCTCTCTCACTAGTCACTAATTGTTTGGAGTGATCTTGGACTTGGGAGAGGATTTGATCTCTTGTTTGTGTCTTGGAGTGAAGTCTAGAGCTCTTGTATTGAATGCAATGGCTGAAAACTTGGATTTTCTTGAAGTGTGGTGGTTGGGGGGTATTTATAGCCCCAACCACCAAAATGGCCATTGGGGAGGCTGTCTGTCGATGGGCGCACCAGACAGTCTGGTGCGCCAGCCACGTCACCCAACCGTTAGGGTTCGACCGTTGGAGCTCTGACAGCTGGGGCCACCGGACAGTCCGGTGGTGCATCAGACAGGTACTGTTCACTGTCCGGTGCGCCTTCTGGCGCCTGCTCTGACTCTGCGCACACTGTCTGCGCACTGTAGCGCTTTTATAGGTTTCTGTTGGAGTCGACCGTTGCGCTGTAGTCGTTGCTCCGCTGGCACACCGGACAGTCCGGTGAATTATAGCGGAGTGGCATATCCAGAAACCGAAGGTGGCGAGTTCGAGTTGATTCACCCTGGTGCACCAGACACTGTCCGGTGGCACACCGGATAGTCCGGTGCGCCAGACCAGGGAGCCTTCGGTTTTCTTTTGCTCCTTTCTTTTGAACCCAATCTTGGACTTTTTATTGGTTTGTGTTGAACCTTTGGCACCTGTAGAACTTATAATCTAGAGCAAAATAGTTTGTCGAATTATTTGTGTTGGGAAATTCAACCACCAAAATCATTTAGGAAAAGGTTTGACCCTATTTCCCTTTCAATCTCCCCCTTTTTGGTGATTGATGCCAACACAAACCAAAGCAATATATAAGTGCAGAATTGAACTAGTTTGCATAAGGTAAGTGCAAAGGTTACTTGGAATTAAACCAATTTATACTTTCATAAGATATGCATGGATTGCTTTCTTTCTTTTAACATTTTGGACCACGCTTGCACCACTTGTTTTGTTTTTGCAAAATCTTTTGGAAATTCTTTTCAAAGTCTTTTTACAAATAGTCAAAGGTAAATGAATAAGATTTCGAGAAGCATTTTCAAGATTTGAAATTTTCTCCCCCTGTTTCAAATGCTTTTCCTTTGACTAAACAAAACTCACCCTCAATGAAATTCTCCTCTTAGTGTTCAAGAGGGTTTTAGATATTAATTTTGAAATAGGTCATACCAATTTGAAATTATATCAAAAATAAGATACCAATTGAAAAACTTCTTTAATACAAATTGAAAGACTGCATTTAAACACTTTTTGAAATTGGTGGTGGTGCGTCCTTTTGCTTTGGGCTAATACTTTCTCCCCCTTTGGTAGAATCGCCAAAAACGGATACTTTGTGAGTGAAATATGAGCCCTATTACTTTCTCCCCAATGGTACAAATAAATATGAGTGAAGATTATACCAAAGTGAAGAGCGGTGCGGACTGATGGCGAAGGGTAGATAATACGGATAAAGTGGAGTGGAAGCCTTGTCTTCGCCGAGAAACTCCATTTCCCTTTCAATCTATGACTTAGCATAAGAATTTACTTGAAAATACATTAGTCATAGCGCATGAAGGAAATATGATCAAAGGTATATAAATGAGCTATGTGTGCAAAGTATCAATCAAAGTTCCGAGAATCAAGAATGTTTAGCTCATTCCTAAGTTTGGTAAAGGTTTTCTCATCTAATGGTTTGGTAAAGATATCGGCTAATTGTTCTTTGGTGCTAACATAAGCAATCTCGATATCCCCTCTTTGTTGGTGATCCCTCAAAAAGTGATACCGAATGGCTATGTGCTTAGTGCGGCTTTGCTCAACGGGATTATCTGCCATGCGGATTGCACTCTCATTATCACATAGGAGAGGGACTTTGGTTAATTTGTAACCATAGTCCCTAAGGGTTTGCCTCATCCAAAGCAATTGCGTGCAACAATGGCCTGTGGCAATATACTCGGCTTTGACGGTAGAAAGAGCTACTGAATTTTGTTTCTTTGAAGCCCAATACACCAGGGATCTTCCCAAGAACTGACAAGTCCCTGATGTGCTCTTTCTATCAATTTTACACCCTGCTCAATCAGCATCTGAATAACCTATTAAATCAAAAGTGGATCCCTTGGGGTACCAAAGACCAAACATAGATGTATGAACTAAATATCTCAAGATTCTTTTCTCGGCCCTAAGGTGAACTTCCATAGGATCGGCTTGGAATCTTGCACACATGCATACAGAACGCATAATATCCGGTCGAGATGCACATAAATAGAGTAAAGATCCTATCATCGACCTATATACCTTTTGAACTACGGATTTACCTCCCGTGTCGAGGTCGAGATGCCCATTGGTTCCCATGGGTGTCTTGATGGGCTTGGCATCCTTCATTCCAAACTTGGTAAGTATATCTTGAATGTACTTGGTTTGGCTGATGAAGGTGCCCTCTTGGAGTTGCTTTACTTGAAATCCTAGAAAATACTTCAACTCCATCATAGACATCTCGAATTTTTGAATCATGATCCAACTAAACTCTTCACAAGTAGATTTGTTAGTAGACCCAAATATGATATCATCAACATAAATTTGGCATAAAAACAAATCATTTGCAATTGTTTTAGTAAAGAGTGTAGGATCGACTTTTCCGACTTTGAAGCCATTAGTGATAAGAAAGTCTCTTAGTCATTCATACCATGCTCTTGGGGCTTGCTTGAGCCCATAAAGCGCCTTAGATAGTTTATAAACATGATTAGGGTACTCACTATCTTCAAAGCCAGGAGGTTGCTCAACATAGACCTCTTCCTTGATTGGTCCATTGAGGAAGGCACTTTTCACATCCATTTGGTAAAGCTTAAAGACATGGTAAGTAGCATAGGCAAGTAATATATGAATTGACTCAAGCCTAGCTACGGGTGCATAGGTTTCACCGAAATCCAAACCTTCGACTTGTGAATAACCCTTGGCCACAAGTCGGGCTTTGTTCCTTGTCACCACACCATGCTCATCTTGCTTGTTGCGGAAAACCCATTTGGTTCCAACAACATTTTGGTTAGGACATGGAACAAGATGCCATACCTCATTCCTCGTGAAGTTGTTGAGTTCCTCTTGCATTGCCAACACCCAATCCGAATCCCTTAATGTGTCTTCCACCCTGTATGGTTCAATAGAAGACACAAAGGAGTAATGTTCATAAAAATGAGCGACACGAGATTGAGTGGTTACCCCCTTATGAATATCACTGAGGATGGAGTTCATAGGGTGATCTCGTTGTATCGCTTGGTGGACTCTTGGGTGTGGCGATCTTGGACCCTGATCATCTTCCTTGTCTTGATCATTGGCATCTCCCCCTTGATCGTTGTCCTCCTCTTGAGGTGGTTCTTCTTGATCTTCATTTTCATCATCTTGAGCTTGATCCTCATCTTGAGTTGGTGGAGATGCTTGATTTGAAGATGATGGTTGATCTTGTGCATGTGGAGGCTCTTCGAATTCCTTAGGACACACATCCCCAATGGACATGTTCCTTAGCGCGACGCATGGAGCCTCTTCATCATCTAGCTCATCAAGATCAACTTGCTCTACTTGAGAGCCGTTAGTCTCATCAAACACGATGTCACAAGAAACTTCAACTAGTCCAGTGGACTTGCTAAAGACTCTATATGCCCTTGTGTTTGAATCATATCCTAGTAAAAAGCCTTCTACAGCCTTAGGAGCAAATTTAGATTTTCTACCTCTTTTAACAAGAATAAAACATTTGCTACCAAAGACTCTAAAATATGAAACATTAGGCTTTTTACCGGTTAGGAGTTCATAGGATGTCTTCTTGAGGATTCGGTGAAGGTAGAGACGGTTGATGGCGTAGCAAGCGGTGTTGATTGCTTCCGCCCAAAACCGGTCCAAAGTCTTGTACTCATCAAGCATGGTCCTCGCCATGTCAAGTAGAGTTCTATTCTTCCTCTCCACTACATTTTGTTGAGGTGTGTAGGGAGAGGAGAACTCATGCTTGATGCCCTCGTCCTCAAGAAAGCCTTCTATTTGTGAGTCCTTGAACTCCGTCCCATTGTCGCTTCTAATGTTTTTGATTCTTAAGTCGAACTCATTTTGAGCCCGTCTCAAGAATCCCTTTAAGGTCTCTTGGGTTTGAGATTTATCCTGCAAAAAGAACACCCAAGTGAAGCGAGAATAATCATTCACAATAACTAGACAGTACTTACTCTCACCGATGCTTATGTAAGCTATCAGACCGAATAGATCCATGTGGAGTAGCTCAATCGGCCTGTCGGTCGTCATGATGTTCTTGTGTGGATGATGAGCGCCAACTTGCTTTCCAGCTTGACATGCACTACAAACCCTGTCTTTCTCAAAATGAACATTTGTTAGTCCTAAAATGTGCTCTCCCTTTAGAAGCTTGTGAAGATTCTTCATCCCAACATGGGCTAGTCGGCGATGCCAAAGCCAACCCATATTAGTCTTAGCAATTAAGCAAGTGTCGAGTTCAACTTTATTGAAATCAACTAAGTATAGCTGACCCTCTAACACTCCCTTAAATGCTATTGAATCATCACTTCTTCTAAAGACAGTAACACCTACATAAGTAAATAGACACTTGTAGCCCATATTGCATAATTGAGAAACAGAAAGCAAATTGTAATCTAAAGAATCTACAAGAAAAACATTGGAAATAGAATGGTCAGGTGATATAGCAATTTTACCAAGTCCTTTGACCAAACCTTGATTTCCATCCCTGAATGTGATAGCTCTTTGGGGATCATCATTTTTCTCATAGGAGGAGAACATCCTTTTCTCCCCAGTCATGTGGTTTGTGCACCCGCTGTCAATGATCCAACTTGAGCCCCCGGATGCATAAACCTACAAAACAAGTTTAGGCCTTGTTCTTAGGTACCCAAACGGTCTTGGGTCCTTTGACATTAGAAACAAGCACCTTGGGTACCCAAACACAAGTCTTGGAGCCCTTGTGTTTGCCCCCAACATATTTGGCAACTACTTTGCCTGATTTGTTAGTTAAAACATATGATGCATCAAAAGTCTTAAATGAAACATTGGGTTCATTTGATGCAATAGGAGTTTTATTTTTAGGCAATTTAACATGAGTGGATTGCCTAGAACTAGATGCCTCACTCTTATACATAAAAGCATGATGTGAGCCAGAGTGAGACTTTCTAGAATGAATTCTCCTAATTTTGTGCTCGGGATAACCAGCAAGATATAAAATATAGCCCTCGTTATCCTGAGCCATGGGAGCCTTACCCTTACAAAATTAGACAATCTTTTAGGGGTATTAAGCTTGACATTGTCTCCCTGTTAGAAGCCAATGCCATCCTTAATGTCAGGGTGTCTCCCACTATAGAGCATTGTTGGGGCGAAGGCGAAGACGCTACCCTTCGCGTGAAGCCTTCGTCGCGTCGCCACATCAACGAACGCGTGACGGCTGGCGCAGTCGCCCTTCGTCCTCTCCATCGCAAGACGAAGGCCAGACCCCGGCGAAGTCCGCCGGTCCCGCGTCCCTCATCTCGCCCGGAGGCCCACGTGGAATTCGGCCCACTGTAACGGGCCCCGCGTGGACAGGCAAGTTATGGGCCTCATTTGTAATAGCTTTTTTGTAATGACGGTCTGTAACCCTCCTTTATGGGAATATTCTGGGATAATCCGGGTACCCGAGGACATAACCATCCTTGTCTTGGGACGTTCGACGCTCGGGTACCTATAAATACCCCTGTACAGTGCCCTTGAGAGGCCAGATTAACAGAGCTATTGCCTTTCATCGTTAAACCTTGCGTACACACTCACCACTCTCCCGTTGGATCTTCTTGCCCAGAAAAGCAAGTTCCAACATTTGGCGCCCACCGTTCGTGCTACGGACAAACCACCCGCGATGGCACCCAAGAGAGCTAGTTCGAAGGCAGCCCCATCCGTCGACGAAGCAGCGAAGGCAGCACTGCTAGCCGAGAAAAAGGGCAAGGCCCTCGCAAATAACACCCCCAAGAAGCCTGCAAAGATGAAGCTCTCAGCAAGAGACAGCGCAACAAACAACCCACTCTCGAAGGCACCCTACGCACCTGCAGCTTCGGAGGACAACCACAAGCACCACCCCCAGGCTTCGCTCCACTAGAGGGCGAGGACGCAACAGAGGACGGCGAAGTCATCGGTGTCTCAGCAGAAGAACAGCTACAACTATGGGCCCTGTGCATCAAGAATCGCAACCTCCAAAAGCAGAAAGAAATCCTCGAGGCCAAGCGCCAACGTGTCTCGCGCAAGCAAAGGTGCGTCAGATGATACGAGACGAGGAGCAGAGGGCCTGGGAACTCGAGCAAGAGATTGCGCTCATGCAGCGCGAAGGCCAGCATGATCTGTAGCACGACCCGCCCCTCCAACAGCGCGCGCCAGCCGGAGACTTATTCATTCCCGAGCGCGGACCCTTCATCCCGCACGCTGGAGCTTTCCAGGGCATCAACTACCTTGATGAGCGAAGCCCCCTGGCTCCACAACTCCAAGTGTCACCATGGCCCGCCAACTTCAGGGCAGGGACCTACCCCAAGTACAACGGCAGCACCGACCCAGCACAATACATCATGAGCTATCAAGTTGCCGTCGCATCATCCGGAGGAGACGACACCACAATGGCCAAGTATTTCATCATCGCCCTCGAGGGTCCGTCCTTGACCTGGTACACTAGGTTGCCCCCACTGTCCATTGACTCCTGGAAAGGACTCCGAGACAAGTTTCTGCTCAACTTCCAAGGGTACCGACCCGACACCGATGCTTTGGCCGAGCTATCACTCTGCAAACAGCAAGAGGAGGAAACCCTACGGGGGTACTACCGCAAGTTCCTAACTCTCAAGTCACAACTGCCTTCGATCGACGACCAAATTGCCATACACTACGCCATCAGTGGCCTTTGGGCTGGCATCCTATACAGTCACTGCATCAGGGACCCACCCAAAAATCTCCAATAGCTCTATTAGCTGTTCGAGAAGTACGCCAGATCCGAAGAGCTCCATCAGCGCAAGGTCGAGTCTCAAAGAAAGCCCAAAGACCCTCCGCAGTCCAGCTGAACCTAGACAAGGCCTCCGCAGTCAGAGTCCGGGCGGGACAGCCGCAGTCAGCAGCAGGTGCACAACATAGCCAACCAGCACCCCACCGACGAGGCCGCTCGCCGTCAAGATTATCCCCCCAGGGCCGCGGCAATGGCACGCGTGGCCGGGGCCGAGGCCGGGCGCAACAACCGCGTAGATATTACTGCATGTTTCATGGCGAAGACTACACGCACCCAACGAGGGATTGCCCGAAAACAAAGGCCACCAGGGACAAGATGTCTCAAGCACAACCAATCGACAACCAAAGAGTTGTCGCGCACACATATCAACACCACCACCCACAACCATACAACCATGGCCACGCCCAGGATCTACCTAACCACGCATATCAGCACCACCTGGAGGTACAAGTCGTACCACCCCCACTCCCGCCTCCGCATCAACCAAACCCACACCACCAAAATCACCCCAAGCACCAAAACAAGAAGATTTCGTCGATCAGCCGTATCACGGAGTCATTCACATGATCACCGGAGGGTCCAACGTTGACTTCGAAACGAAGCGACAAAAGAGGGATCACTACCGAAGCGTCAACCACATCGCCCTCACCGGCCCAGTCGTGCAAATGAAGTGGTCACATATGCCACTAACCTTCAATGCCAGAGATGTTGATCTGCGCAGCACACCCCACGTCGACGCCATGGTAATCAACTGCAGTGTGGCAGGCTGGGACCAGCACAAAGTCCTAGTTGAGAACGGCAGCCAAGCGGACATCATCTTCCTGTACGCCTTCGACCGCATGGGCATCAGCCACAGCTTACTCAAGCTTTCGGATAATCCCCTAAATGGTTTCGGTGGCAAGGGCACTTTTCCTGTGGGCAAGATAGAGCTACCCCTGTCATTCGACGTAGCACCCAATGCGCAAAGCGAACAAGTTACTTTTGACATCGTCGACATGGTCTACCCCTACAACGCCATAATGGGTCGGGGCTCCATCAACAAATTTGAAGCGGCCATTCACGGCTTGTACCTCTGCATGAAAATCCCGGGCCCGCAAGGGGTGATAACGGTTTACGGTAACCAGCAGACTACACGCAACATTGAGAGAGACTTCGTTCCAGGTCAACGGAATGTGCACTGCCTTACAACATAGCGCGAAGTCTCCGAGGCGACCCACCCAACCACCGATGAAAAAGTAAAAGCACAGCTGTAGAGCAATGACGGTACGAAGACAGTTCCCCTCGACCCGGCAACGCCCAAGCAGAGGGTTGTAATAAGCGAAGACCTGACTTCGTAGGACAAGGAGAAACTCATCTCCTGTCTCTCCAGAAACAAGGACGTCTTCGCCTGGTCCGCCCTCGACCTGGTCGGAGTCAGCCGCATCGTCATCGAGCACAGTCTGGGCATCGACCTTTCGGTGCGCCCAAAAAAGCAGCGGCTGCGCAAAATGTCCGATGAAAAGACGGAAGCTGCCAAAGCCGAAGTGCACCGCCTGCTGGAGGCCAATTTCATTGAACCAGTCGCCTACCCCACGTGGCTTGTCAACGTAGTCATGGTACAAAAAAAGTGGCAAGTGATGCATGTGCATTGACTTCACCAGCCTCAATAAGGCGTGTCCCAAGGACAATTTCCCGCTACCACGGATCGACAAGATAGTCGATAGTGCAGCTGGATGTGAAGTCATGTCACTTCTCGACTATTTCTCCGGCTACCACCAGATATATATGAAGGAGGAAGACAAGGCCAGCACCAGTTTCATCACACCCTTCGGCACGTACTGCTTCATCAGGATACCGGAGGGACTCAAGAACGCTGGCTCAACCTTCTCTCGCCTCACCAAGACGGTGCTAGAGAGCCAAGTGGGCCGCAACATTTTCACGTACATGGACGACATCGTCATCGCAAGCAGGAATAAAGAAGACCACCTGGCTGACCTCGCAGAGATGTTCGCAAACATGCGGGACGCTCGACTTTGCCTCAACCCCGAGAAGTGCGTCTTCGGTGTTTGCCAGGGGAAGATACTGGGCTACCTGGTGTCACCGCGGGATCGAGGCCAAGCCGACCAAGATTCAAGCAATCATCAACATGACACCTCCACAGTCAACCAGGGATGTCCAGCGTCTGACAGGCAGATTAGCCGCCCTTAACAGATTCATTTCCAAGTGCGCAGAGCGGAGTCTACCTTTCCTCAAGACACTGCGCGGTGCAAAAGACTTCGCATGGGGACCAGAACAAGCGGCAACCTTCGCATCACTTAAGCAGCACCTATTAGAATTGACAATTCTTACCAGTCCCGACTCCTCGCTGCCTCTGCTGCTCTACGTCGCAGCCTCGCCACATGCAGTCAGCGCAGCATTAGTCCAAGAGCAAGACAGGGAGGGCACGACCCGGCAGTGTCCAGTCTACTATGTCTCCGAAGTCCTCACGACTTCCAAGTGCAACATGACGGAATTAGAAAAAATTTCCTACGCAGTCGTCATGGCATCGCGCAAGTTGCGCTACTATTTTGAGGCGTTTAAGGTGCGGGTCACCTCGGACAGGGGATTGGGCGAACTGTTCGGAAACCCGGAGGCGTCCGTCTGAATCGCTAAATGGGCAGACGAACTCTCCGGGTACCATATCACCTTCGAGCCCAGGACAACAATCAAGTCGCAAGTCCTGGCAGACTTCATCGTCGACTGGACAGGGCGGACACAGCAGCAAGAAGAGCCCTCAGAGAAGGTGTGGACCATCCACTGTGATGGCGCATGGTGCCATGCGGGGGCAGGCACGGCTGCAATTATCACATCACCCACAGGCGTCAAGCACAGATATGCAGCACGCCTTAGCTTCGCTCTGGAGTCTGACAGATGCACCAACAACATAGCAGAGTACGAAGCCGTCATCCTGGGCCTTCGTAAGCTGAGGGCACTCGGTGTCACCACCTGCATAGTCAAGACAGACTCCAAAGTCGTTGCCGGCCAGGTCGAAAAAGAATATTCAGCAAAAGACCCTGCACTCATACAGTATCTCACGGCTGTTCGCAGTCTCGAGAGACAATTCAAGAGCTTCACCTTACAGCATGTGGACCGCGCCAGGAACGAAGTGGCCGACGCGTTGGCTAAGGTAGCGGCTAGAGGCGAGACCTTGCCCTCCAACGTGTTCTACCACGTCATTGGCACACCGACCGTCCGCAACCCAGAGGGATTACAAGTAACCAACAACGCCTAAGGCCATCGCATCGTCAACCTCATTATGACTAAAGATTGGCGGGCCCTAATAACACTGTTTCTGCAACGATACTAACACCCGAGTGATGTCAATGAGGCCAAGCGCCTCAAGCACCGAAGCAGGGACTTCGTACTAGTTGGGGACCAGCTATACAAGAAGGGGATCAGTCAACCCATGCTAAAATGTGTCACCGAAACCGAAGGCATTCAGATCCTACGTAAAGTCCACAGCGGAACTTGCGGCTCCCACTCAGGGCCTAGGGCCCTCGCTGCCAAGGTGATGCATCAAGGATTTTACTGGCCCGCTATAATCTGCACCGTGAATCGAGTCACGAGGTCGTGCGAAGCTTGCCAGAAGTTTTCTCCTCGCTCGAGCAACCCTTCGCAGTTCACCAAGCTGATTGCCCACACATGGCCACTTCAAAGCTGGGGGCTGGATATTGTCAGGCCACTACCTATGGCTCAAGGGAACCTCAAGTTCACCTTCGTCGCCGTCGAATACTTTACCAAGTGGATTGAGGCCAGGACAGTATCCACGATAACGTCGAAGACTGCCCAGAAGTTCTTCTGGCAAAACATTGTTTGCCGGTTCAGAGTCCCACCCGAGCTCAACGGCAAGCAGTTTGACAGCCAGGACTTCAGGGACTTCTGCCTATCCATCAACACCAAGCTTGCCTTCGCCTCGGTGTACCACCCGCAATCCAATGGCATCGTCGAGCGCGCCAACGGCAAGATTTTCACCGCTATCAAGAAAAGACTTCTCGACAACAAGAAGGGTAAATGGGCCGACCAACTACCTGAAGTAGTCTGGGCCCTAAACACGACCGAATGCCGGGCAACCAGATTCACACCTTTTTGTCTATTACATGGATCGGAGGCCATGACACTGCAGGAAATAAAGCATGGATTGCCCCGAACAAACACATCAGCAATCCCCGACGTCGACGAACCAACGTCTAAAGACCTTATCGACGGAGACCGCGTCTTCGCCCTACAGGCCCTCAACAAATACCAAGCTCAAACCAAGGCCTGGCGCGACAACACGGTCGTCCCAAGAGAGTTCAACACAGGAGACCTCGTACTCATCCGGACCACCCTAACAGAGTCACGGGGTAAGCTAGAGCCAAAATGGGAGGGTCCATTCATCGTCAAGTCGAAGGCATCCCCCAGCGCGTACAGGCTATCAACGCCCATCGACGAAGACTTAGAGCACTCCTGGAACATCGACAATCTACACAATTTTTTTGTTTAAACCTCAGGGCCTACGCGCCCTTGTAATCCACCAAACAATACTATTATCGGCCCGCACTCTTTTCCTCCTGGGGGGTGAGGTTTTTAACGAGGAGGAGCCATGTAATATACCTGCAAAAGCCCCCGCAAAAAACAAAAACTCAGATACATGTCGAAAAAAGACCGCATCGATGGTCTTCGGCATTCGACCACTCCGAAGTCACCGCGAGAGGCAGCGTAGACTACCCTCGCGTGCGACAATCCGCGCAAAAGTTGCCTAAGGGTGCAGCCGGAATAGCACAACAAGTGCATCAATCGAAGTCTTTTATTTAAAAGACGCTCCACGCAAAAGTCGCCTAAGGGTGCAGCCGGAATAGCACAACAAGTGCGTTAATCGAAGTCTTTTATTTAAAAGACGCTCCGCGCAAAAGTCGCCTAAGGGTGCAGCCGGAATAGCACATCAAGTGCGTTAATCAAAGTCTTTTATTAAAAAAAACGCTCCGCGCAAAAGTCGCCTAAGGGTGCAGCCGAAATAGCACACTAAGTGCGTTAAGCGAAGTCTCTCATTAAAAAGACACTCCGCGCAAAGTCGCCCACGGGCGCAGCCGGACCAACACAGGCGATGGCATACACACGGCGTACGAATACAGCCACATTACCATACAAATTACAGTTACATACACACGGCGATGGCATCATATATTACATCGGCTCAACCTTCGGGATGATACCCATCTCCCTGTAATTGAACAACATTATCCTCAATTCCTCACCCTCAAAAATATTCTGAAGATCCTCCTCACCTATGCTCGCCCCAATCGGCGAGGACAACAATTCTCGTTTACCAACCCGGTCTACTCGGAGACGGCCATGCTCCATACCCATACGACGGTGCCTACCACTTCGCGAAAATTCACCCACACTATGTTTTCCCACCACCCTTCACCGCCTATACCCAGTACTCGCACTAGGAAGATCCCCGGCACCCTCCACACGTGGCGAAGTCTCCACCGCAGCCACATCCAACACAACAAAATAATCCAAGCCTTCATCCGAGGACTCCTCCGTCCAAGGAAACGAACTCTCAGATTCACCATCAGACTCAAAACACTCAGACACAGAACCAAACAAACTATCATCGGCAGGCACTACGGTTGAGGTCGCCACAAAATCAGTAGTGTCAGCAGCAGTTGCTTGCGCAGGCCCAAACGTCAGAACCTACGCAGCAACTGAGGTTCAGTATCACACAGAAAAAAGTTTACACTTAAAATCCCTAACCCCTATTCCGCCACCTGTGAAGGCCCGGCCGTCGCCGTGGGGTCTTCGGCAGCTGGTTCGCCCACCGCCTTCGAGGCGTCCTCACCCGTCAGCGCAGGGGCTGGCGCGGGGTCTTCAACAGCTCTAGTCGGTGCGGGGGTCACCAAGGGGCCCCTGCCCGCATCGGATGGCGGCGCAAGCGCCACCCTCGATGCCTTGGGCAGCGTGCTATCGGGCAGTGTGCTGTCCAGATCGCCAAGGTCCTCAACCTCTTCGTCATGCGCCATCTGCAGCAATAGCACATTCATTCAGCAAAACCACACCTACCCAAACATACCCACACATATAACCACACAAATGAGCCTTTACCTGATCTATTGCCCGGTCGGACCTCTCCCGGACCGTCTCTCGGCCGTGAGGGCCCCACATCCCGTCGAAGAGCGCCCCCGCCGATCGCTTCAGCACCGGGTCCTCGACCTAGAAGATTTCGCGTTCGAAGCCTTCGTCCGACTGGTCGAAGACCTCAAAGTGCCCGCACCCCTCGCGGGACAAAGCATTCACGGCTCCCTCGCAGGTGACAAGGGAGGCAAAGGACATGAGACCCGTCACGATTGTCGGGAGCACCCCCAGCTCCTCATGTAACCACTCAAGGAAGCGGAGGCCGACCTCTCGGCCGGGCGCTTTGAAGGCGGCGGTCCGCGCACCCAGCTCCCGGTACGCGTCCACGAACTGCACATGAGTCCGCTCGACCTCCGCGCCCGTCGAGACCTCGGTTTTGTCCATGCAGTTGCGCAGGCTGTTGAGCCTCGCCTCTAGCTCCTCGGCGCGTTGACGGGCAAGACTAGCCTCCGCCCACGCAAGTTTGGCCTCGGCTTGTGCAGCCTGCGCATCAGCAATGGCTTTGTTCATGTCCCTCCTCTCCTCCGCAAACTGACACCGAAGATCCCCCTTCTCGGCCTCCGCAGCAGCCAACCTCTCCGTCAGCCTGTAGCTTTTGTTTTCCACAGTCGACTTCTCCCAAACAGCATCCGTATGCTGTGCCCGGAGACGCTCGATTTTGACAGCAAACTCCGAAGTCAGAGCACCCGACGCGACATGGTCGGCGAAGTCGACCGTCTGCCACAAAAACCCATGAGATTCACAACCACATAAAAACAATGAACTATAGAAGTCCAACACGACTTACATGCTTCAGCTGCTGCGACGCATGCCTCAGCTGCTGGGACATAGAGCCTACCACATCTTTACTGGCGGCGACCGACGAAATCTCGCCGCTCACGCAGAAGTTGCACCACGGGTCCTGCGAAGCACCCTTCGCCCCAACCGCCGCCGTTGGCGAAGTGGCCGCCACCGGAGTCGGGACAACAACCAGCTACCCCGCATCCGACCCTGCACCATGATCTTGTTTAAGACCTAGTCATCATTAAAAAAAAGAAAAAAACCCCTTACCAACATGATAATCCCCCATAGAGATGTCCGTGTCAAAGTCGGCAACACGTGCATCCGCCATGTCAGTGCGCACCGGCGACGGCGGTCAGCAGGCGTAGCAGCGTCATCTCCAGGATAGCCAACGTATGGCAAACGGTTTAATTCGAAGACCCGATTCAAGCGAACATTGGACCCTATGATATCCCAACTCCGCAGACCCTCTGTCCTCGGTGCATACCGCCCCACAATCCTCACCGCCCTGTCCTCCACTTCACGAACGAATGTGGCCGGGTCTCGGCCGCCCAGATCCAAAGAGAAGGCCAAACTTCGCACCAGCTGCTGGCCCAAAGTAGGCATCTGGCGAGGGCATACTTCGCCCAGCACCCAGCCATGCGCCAGGGGCCACACTCCATAACCAATGAACTCTTCAACCAAATCACGCCCACTGCTCATGCGGGCAGCGCACCGGAGGGCCCCTTCGTCCTCATCATCTTCCACCTCAAATTGTGGGAATGCCACATAGCAATGGGAGCACATCACGGTCGTGGGGAGCCCTGGGAGGTCTTCAACTTCGCTCCCCAAAACATAAAACCAATAATCCCACCAGTTGCCCCACTTACTGCGAGCACAGGGAACTAACTCAACGACTTCCACTGAAGTCTTTCTGGTCCTCGGCGTGAACGTGCATGATCCAAACTGTACAATCTTGTTTCCAATCTTTCTTTTTTGCCAATGCAGACAGTAATTCTTGGCGAAGACCTCTACGGAAGGCTGACCGTCGTACGAAGTCGCTGCTCAGACATACTTCACCAGGGCCACCACGGCGTTAGGTGTCAACTGGTGGACCTGGACCTCAAATCTCTGCAGGACCTCCACCACAAAACGATGTGCAGGCAGGCGAAGGCCGACGGTGAAGAACGCCTCAAACACGACTAACTCGCCCTCGGGCTCGGGAACCTCTTCCGCCCCAGGGACACGCCCAACGCCGTTCCCAAAATACCCCAACTGCTGCATATCCTGCACGCGAACCGAGGAAATCCTCGAAATGCCGAACTCCACCGTATGGCCCGGCTATAACTCCGTCGCTGCCAAATCACTCAAGGTATCTTCGGATGACAAATCGGCCGGCGGCGTGTTTGCAGCAGATGAGGAAGAAGACGACATCGCTACGTACCGTCGGCGGCGGCGTGCGGTTTGCTTGACGCGGGCCAGATCTCCGATGCAGAAGGAGGGCAGGCGAGCGAGCGAGCGGTTTCAAAAAGATTAGGGTTTTCTGGCGCAAGCAAGGGTGAGAGTCAGCCCGTGCCGCGCCGTCCCTTTTTATACACACGACGCCACGCTTCGGGAAACCCGCAGTCCAACAGTGCCACATCCCATCAACGGTCACCTCAAAAACCCCAGCGGGACCACTTCGAGCTAGGGCAGCGTCTCCACCATCTAGCAACGTCTTCGGCACCAGATGACTCAGTAGAACTGGTCCCTCAGTGGGCAAATGTTGGGGCGAAGGCGAAGACGCTACCCTTCGCGTGAAGCCTTCGTCGCGTCGCCACATCAATGAACACATGACGGCTGGCGCGGTCGCCCTTCGTCCTCTCCATCACAAGACGAAGGCCAGACCCCGACGAAGTCCGCCGATCCCGTGTCCCTCATCTCGCCTGGAGGCCCACGTGGAATTTGGCCCACTGTAACAGGCCCCGCGTGGACAGGCAAGTTACGTGCCTCATTTGTAATAGCTTTTCTGTAATGACGGTCTATAACCCTCCTTTATGGGAATATTCTGGGATAATCCGGGTACCCGAGGACATAACCATCCTTATCTTGGGACGTTCGACGCTCGGGTACCTATAAATAACCCCGTACAGTGCCCTTGAGAGGCCAGATTAACAGAGCTATTGCCTTTCATCGTTAAACCTTGCGTACACACTCACCACTCTCCCGCTGGATCTTCTTGCCCAGGAAAGCAAGTTCCAACAAGCATACTTCTAGCAAATTTAAAATTTTCATTTTCTAAGTGGTGCTCATTAATTTTCACACTAAGTTGAGCTATGTGATCATTTTGTTGTTTAATTAAAGCTAGGTGATTATGGATAGCATCAACATTAATGTCTCTACATCTAGTACAAATGGAAACATGACTAACAGTAGATGTAGAGGGTTTGCAAGCATTTAATTCATCAATCTTAGCATGTAACATGTCATTCTCATTTCTAAGATTGGGAATAGAATCATTGCAAACATTTAAATCCTTAGCCTTAGCAATTAAATTATCATTCTCAATCTTAAGGCTAGAAAGTGATTCATTCAACTTGTCAATTTTAGAAATCAAACTAGTATTATCATTTTTGAGGTTGACAAGAGAATCATCACAAACATTTAACTTCTCAACCTTAGCAATTAATTTAGCATTCTCATTTCTAAGGTTGGAAATAGTATCATGGCAAATGCTAAGCTCACTAGTCAATTTTCACATTTTTCTATCTCCTGAGCATAAGCAATTTTAACTTTAACATGCTTCTTATTTTCTTTAATAAGGATGTCCTCTTGGCTATCCAAGAGTTCATCCTTCTCATGAATAGCACTAATCAATTCATTTAACTTTTCCTTTTGTTGCATGTTAAGGTTGGCAAAAAGTGTAAGCAAATCATCATCATCATCACTAGAGCTAGCCTCATTACTAGATGTTGCATATTTAGTGGAAGCTCTAGATTTTACCTTCTTCTTTTTGCCGTCCTTTGCCATGAGGCACTTGTGGCCGACGTCGGGGAAGAGGAGACCCTTGTTGACGGTGATGTTTGCGGCGTCCTTGTCAGAGGAGGAGCCGATGGAGCTCTCGTCGGAGTCCCACTACCGACAAACGTGGGCATCACCGCCCTTCTTCTTGTAGTACCTCTTCTTCTCCTTCCTCTTTCCCTTCTTGTCATCGCCCCTGTCACTATCACTTGATAATGGACATTTAGCAATAAAGTGACCGGGCTTACCACGCTTGTAGCAAACCTTCTTGGAACAGGGTTTGTAGTCTCTCCCCTTCCTTTGCTTGAGGATTTGGCGAAAGCTTTTGATGATTAGCGCCATCTCCTCATTGTCGAGCTTGGAGGCGTCGATGGGGATCCTACTTGATGTAGACTCTTCTTTCTTCTCCTCCATCGCTTTGAATGCGACGGGTTGCACCTCGGGTGTGGAGGTGGCGCCTCGCTCGATGATTTGTTTGGAGCCTTTGATCATCAACTCAAAGCTCACAAACTTTCCTATCACTTCCTCGGGAGACATTAGCTTATATCTAGGATCACCACGAATTATTTGAACTTGTGTGGGATTAAGAAAAATGAGTGATCTTAGAATAACCTTGACCATTTCATGGTCATCCCATTTTGTGCTCCCGAGGTTGCGCACTTGGTTCACCAAGGTCTTGAGCCGGTTGTACATGGCTTGTGGCTCCTCCCCTTGGTTGAGCATGAATCAACCAAGCTCCCCCTCGATCGTCTCTCGCTTGGTGGTCCTTGTCACCTCATCTCCTTCGTGCGCGGTCTTGAGCACGTCCCAAATATCTTTGGCGGTCTCTAACCCATGCACTTTGTTATACTCCTCTCGACTTAAAGAGGTGAGGAGTATAGTTGTTGCTTGGGAGTTAAAGTGCCGTATTTGGTCGGCCTCATCCGAGTCATAGTCCTTATCCCCCACCTGTGGTACCTGCGCTCCATACTCAACAACATCCCATATGCTTTTGTGGAGTGAGGTTAGATGACCTTTCATTCTAGCACTCCACATAGAATAATCTTCACCTTCAAAAATCGGTGGTTTGCCTAATGGAACGGAAAGTAAAGGAGTGTGTTTAGAAATGTTAGGATAGCGTAGGGGAATCTTACTAAACTTCTTGCGCTCATGGTGCTTAGAAGTGACAGACGGTGCGTCGGAGCCGGATGTAGAAGGCGATGAAGAATCAGTCTCGTAGTAGACCACCTTCTTCATTTTCTTTTTCTTTTCGCCGCTCTGATGCGACTTGTTGTGTGAAGGGGATCCCTTCATCTTGTTGCCGAACTCCCCCGATGGAGCCTTCCCGTGGCTTGTGGCGGGCTTCTCGCCTATCACAATCTCCCTCTTGGCGTGATCTCCTGACATCACTTCGAGCGGTTAGACTCTAATGAAGTACCGGACGCCGATACCAATTGAAAGTCACCTAGAGGGGGGGGGGGGTGAATAGGCAAATCTGAAATTTATAACTTAAAAGACAATCTACAAGCCGGGGTTAGCGTTAGAAATAAAGTCGAGTCCGAAAGAGAGGGCAAAAACAAATCACAAGCAAATAAAGTGGATGACACGGTGATTTGTTTTACCGAGGTTTGATTCTTGCAAACCTACTCCCCGTTGAGGTGGTCACAAAGACCAGGTCTCTTTCAACCCTTTCCCTCTCTCAAACGGTCACCTAGACCAAGTGAGCTGTTCTCCTCAATCAATTGGGTCACTTAGACCCCTCAAGGACCACCACAACTTGGTGTCTCTTGCTTTGATTACAAAGGTGTTGAGAACAAGAAATGGGGAAGAAGAAAAGCGATCCAAGCGACAAGAACTCAAATGAACACAAATATGTCTCTCTCACTAGTCACTAATTGTTTGGAGTGATCTTGGACTTGGGAGAGGATTTGATCTCTTGTTTGTGTCTTGGAGTGAAGTCTAGAGCTCTTGTATTGAATGCAATGGTTGAAAACTTGGATTTTCTTGAAGTGTGGTGGTTGGGGGGTATTTATAGTCCCAACCACCAAAATGGCCGTTGGGGAGGCTGTCTGTCGTTGGGCGCACCGGACAGTCCGGTGCGCCAGCCACGTCACCCAACCGTTAGGGTTTGATCTTTGGAGCTCTGACAGCTGGGGCCACCGGACAGTCCGGTGGTGCACCGGACATGTACTGTTCACTGTCCGGTGCGCCTTCTGGCGTCTGCTCTGACTCTGCGCGCATTGTCCGCGCACTGTAGCGCTTTTATAGGTTTCCGTTGGAGTCGACCGTTGCGCTGTAGCCGTTGCTCCGCTGGCACACCGGACAGTCTGGTGCCACACCAGACAGTCCGGTGAATTATAGTGGAGTGGCATTTCGAGAAACCCGAAGGTGGCGAGTTCGAGTTGATTCACCCTGGTGCACCGGACACTGTCCGGTGGCACACAAGACAGTCCGGTGCGCCAGACCAGGGCAACCTTCGGTTTTCTTTTGCTCCTTTCTTTTGAACCCAATCTTGGACATTTTATTGGTTTGTGTTGAACCTTTGGCACCTGTAGAACTTATAATCTAGAGCAAACTAGTTAGTCTAATTATTTGTGTTGGGCAATTTAACCACCAAAATCATTTAGGAAAAGGTTTGACCCTATTTCCCTTTCAAAGAGGTTGGAGCAGCCCCTCATGATCGGCCTTACCCACCAAACAACCAAGAACGTTCATAGCCAATATAAAGAGGATGGGTGAGAGAGGCTCACCTTGGCGAAGCCCTCATCGATGAGAGATAAGTTGTCCAACAACACCTTTCAAAAGGACCCAAGTAGAAGAGGTCACAAACAACCCACCAATAACATCTCTCCATATTTTACCAAAACCAAGATGATGTAATACTTCTAACAAGAATGTCCAAGACACCGAGTTGAATGCCTTTAAAATATCAAGCTTGAGGAGCAGAGAAGACTATCTATGTTGATAAAGGAACTTAGCAGTTTGTTGAACAAGCATAAAATTATCTTGTATGGAACACCCATTGATAAAGGCACTTTGGTTTCGGGTCACCATGCCATGGATTCGAACATCCAATCGATTAGCGAGAATCATTGTGGTCATCATAGCAACACTTTGAATCAAACTAATTGGTCTAAAGTCCTTGACCAACTCAGCTCCATCCATCTTAGGTATTAAAGTGATATAGACAGAACTAAGGAGTTCAAAGTTCAAAAATTTTCTGCTCCACAGAGCTAACATAACGACCATTTTCTTACTTTTGATCAGCGACCGACAAGTCTTGTAGAAGCAAACTGTAAACCGCTTTGTTGGAAGCAAGCCCCTTCATGGTCTCCAAAACTTCATCTTCAGAATTTGGAATATCCAACTCTACCAAATCATGGGAAGGAATATCCAGGGACTGCAAATTAATAGAGGTGCTTTTGTCCAAACTAACTCCCAACAAATTGCTATAGAAAACATCCACTAGAGCAGCCTTTCCCCCTGACTTGTGCTCACATGATTTCGATCAACCAGTTTAGCAACAAAATTCTTTTTCTTACGAAAACGAGCGTGCAGGTGGAAAATCTTAGAATTAGTGTCACCCTCTTTAAGCTACACAATCCTTGATCGTAGCCTGGCTATGGTTCTTTTGAGGGAGGCCAAAGCCAGAGAATGTTTTTAGTGAGCTTTTAAACCAATTTTCAACAACTATTAAGACACGATCTTCTTGAGCTATTTTGAATTTGTGAAACAGTTCTCCAGTGAGGGCAAGCTGAGATGTAACATGACTAACTTTATTTTCACTCCAAGCTTGTAAGGATTTAGCAGCAGCCCATAATTTCAAGTTAAGTGTGCTGAAAGGACAAGTTTGAATAGGTATGGACTACCAAGCCTCCTGAATAACCTCAGAATAACCACTCAATTTTGGCCAAAAGGCTTCAAAAATGAAAACGAGGTTTGCCAGGTCTAAAATCATTCAACCCAAATATTAACAGGAAGTGGTGAAAGGGAAATGGGCTTATACATTTCCTATAATCGATTTTGGTGTTTGACGTCCATCACAAACCACGTGGACTAACTAGTTTGCCTAGTTGTCATTTATCTCAGGTGCATAAAGTTCAACATAAACCAACAAAGAAAATGAGTTGGGGAACTCTACAAAGTTTGGAGCAAAAACAAGTATTGGTGCAGGCAGTGGCGCACCGGACACTGTCCGGTGCCCAGGCCAAGGCACCTCACGATCTGGCCGCTCTTGGGTTTTCTCAGAGCCACTCCTCTATAATTCACCGGACTATCCGGTGTGCATCGGACTATCCGGTGAGCCAACGGAGCAACGGTCAACTGCGCTCAACGGTCGACTACGCTGACGACGGTATAGTGAACAGAGCACAAGTCAGAAGTCAGAACTGCAAAGTCAGAACACATCGGACTGTACGATATGCCACCAGACTGTCTGGTGCCGCAAGAGGACAAAGAACTTCAATGGTCAACCGCTCTAAACCCCAATGGTCAGCTGACGTGGCATGCACCGGAGAGTGAACAGTACCATGTCCGGTACACCACCGGACTGTCCGATGTGCCCATCGATAGCAACAGTTTGGAATAGTGGTTGGGGCTATAAATACTCCCAACCACCACCATTCAAGCCATCTAAGTTTTCAGACCTTCACATTCAATACTAGAGCAAGGACATACACTCCAAAACACAATCAAAGGATCAAATCCTCTCTAAGTTCCAAAATCAACTCAAGTGCTTAGTGACTTGAGAGAGGATCATTTGTGTTTCTTTTGTTGCTCTTGTTGCTTGGATTCCTCTCTTCTTCTCACTCTAATTCTTCTAAGTGCTTTGTAAAGCTAGCAAGATACACCTAAGTGTGTGGTGATCCTTGCGGGTCTTAGTGACCCAAGTGATTAAGAAGAAGCACTCAACCAATCTAAGTGACCAATTGAGAGAGGGAAAGGGTTGAAATAGACCCGACCTTTATGGCCTCGTCAATGGAGACTAGGTTCTTTGGAACCGAACCTCGGTAAACAAATCGTCATGTTCATTTGTGTTGATCTCTACTCGATTTGTTTCCCCCTCTCCTCTCTCTCTAAAGTTCCCTTGCTCATATTGATTTGAGTTTGCTCCCAAGGTTATCTGCACTGATTGAGCAGCTCATAGCAAGAGGAACAATCCTCTGCACTCCGAATTATTTCTAACACTAACCCCGACATAGTGCGTGTTCAAAGTTTATAATTTTTAGGTTTCGCCTATTCACCCCCTCTCTAGGCGACTTTCAATTGGTATCAGAGCCTGATGCTTCATTAGAGTCTAACAACTCGAAGTGATGTCGGGAGAACACGCTAAGAGGGAGATAGTCACCGGCGATAAGCCCGAAGCGTCGGGAAGGAAGAACGAGGAATGAACTCCATTGAAGGAGGCCGGCGACAAGCACAAGGAAGAATCCACCGGCTCCATCAAGTCACATAGGAAGGGTGACAAGAAGAAAAAGAAAATAAAGAAGGTGGTCTACTACGAGATTAACTCTTCATCACCTTTCACATCCGACGCCGAGTCTACCACTTCAAAGCACCAAGAGCGTAAGAAGTATAATAAGATGGCTCTTTGCTATCCTTGCATTCCTAAATGTGCTCCTCTACTTTCTGTACCCCTAGGAAAACCACCATATTTTGATGGTGAAGATTATTGTATGTGGAGTGATAAAATGAGGCACCATCTAACCTCACTCCACGAAAGCATATGGGATATTGTTGAATTTGGAGCGCAGGCACCACAAGTAGGCGACGAGGACTACGACTCCGATGAGGCCACCCAAATAAGGCATTTTAATTCCCAAGCAACCTCTATACTCCTCGCTTCTTTGTGTCGAGAGGAGTACAACAAGGTGAAAGGGTTAAAAATGCCAAATAAATTTGGGATGTCCTCAAGACGGCGCATGAAGGGGACGAGGTGACCAAGATCACCAAGCGCGAAATGATCGAGGGATAACTCGGTCGATTCGTCCTCAACAAAGGAGAAGAGCCACAAGTAATGTATAACTGGCTCAAGACGATGGTCAACCAAGTGCGCAACCTCAGGAGCACCAAGTGGGATGACCATGAAATGGTCAAGGTTATTCTAAGATCTCTTGTTTTTCGTAATCCCACTCAAGTTCAATTAATTCGTGGAGATCATAGATATAAATAGATGTCTCCTGAGGAGGTAATTGGCAAGTTTGTGAGCTTTGAACTTATAATCAAAGACTCCAAACACATTGTCAACTTGGAGCAAAGTGTCACCTCCACACCCGAGGTGCAACCCGTTACATTCAAAGCAACAGAAGAGAAGAAGGAAGAGTCTACACCAAGTAGACTCCCAATCGACGCCTCCAAGCTTGACAATGAGGAGATGGCTCTTATCATCAAGAGCTTTCGACAAATCCTCAAGCAAAGGAAGGGGAAGGACTACAAATCCCGTTCCAAAAGTGTGTGCTATAGGTGTGGTAAGTCCAGTCACTTTATTGCAAAATATCCATATACGAGTGACAGTGACGACGACAAGAAAGGGAAGAAGAAGATGGAGAAGAAGAGATACTAGAAGAAGAAGGGTGGCGAGGTGCACATGGGGCAGGAATGGGACTCCGACGAGAGCTCCACTGATTCCTCCTTTGACGAGGACACCGCCAACAAGGGCCTTCTCTTCCCCAATGTCGACCACAAATGCCTCATGGCTAAGGATGGCAAAAAGAAGAAGGTACATTCTAAAGATACACCAAATATTCTACTTCCGATGACGAGGGTAGCTCTAGTGATAATGAAAATGATTTAATTTCTCTTTTTGCAAACCTTACCAAGGATCAAAAGAAAAAGATAAATGAATTGATAGAAACCATTAACGAGAAGGATGATCTCTTGGAATGCCAAGAAGACTTGCTCGTTAAGGAAAATAAGAAGTTTATTAAACAAAAAATGCGTATGCTCTTGAAGTAGAAAAATGTGAAAATTTGTCTAAAGAGCTTAATATTTGCAATGATTCAATTTTCTGTCTTAGAACTGAAAATGCTAGTTTAATGCTAAGATAGAAGAATTGAATGCTTGCAATATTTCTACATCTACTGTTGAGCATATCACCATTTGCACTAGATGTAGAGATGTTAATATTGATGCTATGAATGATCACCTTGCCATGATTAAAGAACAAAATGATCACATAGCTAAATTAAATGCTAAAATTGTCGAGCATGAGTTAGAAAATGAGAAATTTAAATTTGCTCGTAGTATGCTTTATAATGGGAGACGCCCTGCATTAAGGATGGCATTGGTTTCCAACAAGGGAGCCAAAGCAACATCAAGCTTAATGCCCACAAGAACAAACTATCTAATTTTGTTAGGGGTAAGGCTCCCATGGTTCAAGATAGAGAGGGTTACATTTTATATACTGAGAACTATCCTGAGCGTAAAATTAGGAAAATTCATGCTAGAAAATCTCATAGTGTCTCTCATCATGCTAACATGTATAGTAATGAGGCTTCTAGCTCTAGGCATTCAACTCATATCAAAATGCCTAAAAAGAAAATTGTCAATGCATCAAATGAACACAACATTTCATTTAAGACTTTTGATGCATCTTTTGTGCTTACTAACAAATCAGGCAAGGTAGTTGCCAAATATGTTGGGGGCAAACACAAAAGTCCCAAGGCTTGTGTTTGGGTAACCAAGGTGCTTGTTTCTAATGTGAAAGGACTCCAGACCGTTTGGGTACCTAAGAACAAGGCCTAAATTTGTTTTGTAGGTTTATGCATCCGGCGGGACAAGTTGGATAATCGATAGCGGGTGCACAAACCACATGACAAGGGAGAAACGGATGTTCTCCTCATATGAGAAAATGATGATCCCCAAAGAGCAATCACATTCGGGGATGGAAATCAAGGTTTGGTCAAAGGTTTGGGTAAAATTGCTATATCTCCTGACCATTCCATTTTTAATGTTTTTATTGTAGATTCTTTGGACTACAACTTGCTTTCAGTTTCTCAATTATGCAAAATCGGTTACAACTATATTTTTACTGATGTTGGTGTTACTGTCTTTAGAAGAAGTGATGATTCAGTAGCATTTAAGGGAGTGTTAGATGGTCAACTATACTTAGTTGATTTTAATGAAAACAATGCTGAACTAGACACTTGCTTAATTGCTGAGACTAATATGGACTGGCTCTGGCATCATCGACTGGCTCATGTTGGGATGAAGAATCTTCACAAACTTCTAAAGGGAGAGCACATTTTAGGACTAACAAATGTCCATTTTGAGAAATACATGATCTGTAGCGCATGTCAAGCAGGGAAGCAAGTTGGAAGTCATCATCCACACAAGAACATCATGACGACCGACATGCCACTTGAGTTACTCCACATGGATCTATTCGACCCGATCGCTTACATAAGCATCGACAGGAGTAAGTATTGTCTTGTTATTGTGGATAATTGTTCTCGCTTCACTTGGGTATTGTTTTTGTAGGAAAAATCTCAAACCCAAGAGACATTTAAGAGATTCTTAAGACGGGCTCAAAATGAGTTTGGATTGAGAATCAAGAAGATTAGAAACGATAATGGAACCAAGTTCAAGAACTCTCAAATTGAAGGATTTCTTGAGGAGGGAATCAAGCATGAGTTCTCTTCTCCATATACACCTCAACAAAATGGTGTTGTGGAGAGAAAGAATCGAACTCTCTTGGATATGGCAAGGACCATGCTTGATGAGTACAAGACACCGGATCAGTTTTGGGCGGAGGCGATTAACACCGCCTGCTACTCCATCAACCGTCTCTACCTTCATCGAATCCTTAAGAAAACATCATATGAACTCCTCACCGGTGAAAAGCCCAATGTTTCTTATTTTAGAGTTTTTGGGAGCAAATGCTTTATTCTTATTAAGAGAGGTAGAAATTCTAAATTTGCTCCTAAAGAAGTAGAAGACTTTTTACTTGGTTATGACTCAAACACATGGTCATATAGAGTCTTCAACAAGTCCACTGGATTAGTTGAAGTTTCTTGCGACATTGTGTTTGATGAGACTAATAGCTCCCAAGTGGAGAAAGTTGATCTTGATGAGTTAGATGATGAAGAGGCTCCATGCGTCGCACTAAGGAACATGTCCATTGGGGATGTATGTCCATAAGAATCCGAAGAGCCTCCACAAGCACAAGATCAACCATCATCTTCCATAGAAGCATCTCCACCAACTCAAGATGAGGAAATGGCTCAAGAAGAAGAGGATGAAGACCAAGACGATGAGCCACCTCAAGAGGAAGATATCGATCAAGGGGGAGATGAAGATAATCAAAACAAGAAAGATAATGAAGAAATTTAGGATCAAAGACCGCCACACCTAAGAGTCCACCAAGCAATTCAAAGAAATCACCCCGTCAACTCCATACTTGGTGACATCCACAAGGGGGTAACCACTAGATCTCGAGTTGCTCATTTCTGCGAACATTACACTTTTGTGTCTTCTATTGAGCCATACATGATAGAGGATGCACTAAGAGATCCGGATTGGGTGGTGGCAATGCAAGAGGAGTTCAACAACTTCACGAGGAATGAGGTATGGCACTTAGTTCCATGTCCTAACCAAAATGTTGTAGGTACCAAGTGGGTATTCCGCAACAAACAAGATGAGCATGGTGTGGTGACTAGGAACAAAGCTCAACTTGTTGCCAAGGGATATTCACAAGTCGAAGGTTTGGATTTCGATGAAACCTATGCACCTGTAGCTAGGCTTGAGTCAATTCGTATATTACTTGTGTAACGCCCTGAATTTGGGGGTAGAATTTTTTCTTCTTTTCTCTCACCAAATTCAGGCGTTACCCTTTTCTTTTCTCGTTCCCTCGCTAAACCTTGATCTTTTCCAAAGTTAGCGGGGTTTGGTTTGGAATTCCCGTGTAAAGAAAAACCCTAAATTACTTTATGTTGTTTGATGCACCATGCCGAACTATGCATTCTTTGATTGCTTAGAGATGTAAGTGCATTCATCTAAGAAGATCGGATTTCGAAAAGGAGAAAAACCTTTTCTTTCTTTTTCTTTCTCTTTCTCCTCCTTTTTCTCTCTCCCGCGCCGTGGGCCGCCCCAGCCGGCCCAGCCGCCCCCTCGCGCGCCCCTTTGGGCCCAGCTGGCCCAGCCGCCCCTCCCTCCCCCCAAATCCCTCTCTCTCCCTCCCTTTCTCCCATTTTCTCTCTAGCCGCCGCCCCCTGCCCTAGCCGCCGCCCCTGCCCTAGCCGCCGCCCCTGCTCGTCGCCGGTTCGGCCGCCCGTCCCCGTCCCCGGTGAGGTCCCCCTCCCCCTCTCCTCCCTTCCCTCTCCCCCTCCCCGGCCCAATCGCCGCCCAGCTCGGCCGCCGCCGCCCCTGCGCGCCCTGCCCTGCCCCTGGCCGGCTCGGCCGCCCCCTGCCCCGCGCCCCCGCCGGTTCGGCCGCCCCAGCTCGGCCGCCCCGCGCCCGCGCCCTGCCCAGCCGCCCCTGCCCCAGGCCGGTTCAACCGCCCCCCTTTTTTTATTATTATTATTTTTATTTTATTTTCTTTCATTACTGTTATATATTTTATTTTAGGCAGGTTAATCATTGTTCATGTTATTGAAATAGGAAACTTAATTTAGAATTCCGTTACGCTAGTTGATTCATATAATCAATTGTTTATCCAGTTCAATGTTGATCAACTAAAAATGACTAGGTTTCCATTAGTGCATATAACTAAATTCTTTTGTTAGAACCAATTGTAACTAATCATTAGTGCATAAGCTTTAACCCCCCCCGCGAGACCCTTTCCCGTTTCTTTCTAAAAAATAATGAATGCGATATCGAATGTCATACTTGATGCATATTTACTTTATTTGTTCCCTTGTATGATGTACTGTTTGTTTCCCAATTTGAATGGATGAATGTATGTATGCTTGCAATCGCATAGAGAACGATCCGGTCGAAGAGCCCGAGGAACTCGCAGGAGAAGCCCCTGAGCAGCAGTCGGTTGGTGGAGGCAAGTGTCCCTTGACCTATCTCTGTCCTATTCATTATTTAATTCACCTCCCGCTCTACACATTTATGCCTAAGGATTGACTAGCTTTTGTTACCCATGTCCTTGTCTACCTATCTGGGTTGGATTATTATTGTTTAGCTTTATGCTATTGCTTAACTCTAATCAATGAACATGATGAGATTATCTATGATACGCTGTTTTCCCTTCTCTTATTATGATGTTGTACTTGTGGTCATCAAGGGGGCTCGAGCGGTTTCTCGAGTGCCTCTCCGTAAGGACCTGTTCTATGGATGACCGCCCGGGAAAACAGTGCAACCATGAGGGTGGAATGGGGTGCCCTTAGCTGAATAATTAGAGAATCCGGGGTGTAGATCACTTAGCCGTCGTGCCGTCAATGGGGCTCGGTGTATGCGGCTCGCTCTGCCAAGTTTGGGTTCGCCCCTTGGGGAGGAGTGCGGTGCATTTAGGAAACCTAACGGGTGGCTACAGCCCCGGGGAATCTTTGTAAAGGCTACGTAGTGATGCCCTGCTAGGCCACCTAGGTAGTGGTCAATGGGGAGTAGCTCCCTCCGGGCAGAAAGGGAATCACGGCTTGTGGGTAAAGTGCACAACCTCTGCAGAGTGTTTGAAAACTGATATATCAGCCGTGCTCGCGGTTATGAGCGGCCAAGGGATCTCCAGTGATTAGTGGTACTTGATCAGAGACACTTTGGTACAGGTGGCTATGAGATCGATGGTTTTGATTATGACTATGGTGCTGGTAAGTGGTATTCTTTCCGTTTGGAAAGGGTACATCGGGCTAATAATTTGGGTTAATGCTAAAACCTGGCTTTCTATTAGTAAATAATAATCTGACCAACTAAAAGCAACTGCTTGACTTATCCCCACATAAAGCTAGTCCACTACAGCCAAACAGGATACTTGCTGAGTATGTTGATGTGTACTCACCCTTGCTCTACACACCAAACCCCCCCATCCCCAGGTTGTCAGCATTGCAACCACTGCTCAGGCGAAGATGAAGCCGTGGAAGGAGACTTCCAGGAGTTCCAAGACTACGACGAGTTCTAGGCGTGGGTTAGCGGCAACCCCCAGTCGGCTGCCTGTGAAGGCCACGGTTATCTACTTTTCTTTTCCGCACTTTGATTTATTGTAAGAACTATATGGACGTCTCAGACGTATGATGTAATCGACTATTATTTCCCCTTTTAATACTATTTTGAGCACTGTGTGATGATGTCCATGTTATGTAACTGCTGTGTACGTGAATAACTGATCCTGGCACGTACATGGTTCGCATTCGGTTTGCCTTCTAAAACCGGGTGTGACATAAGTGGTATCAAAGCCGTGCTGTCTGTAGGACCGCTAACCTAGAGTAGAATGGTCGTTCTAAGGACCATAGACCTCTGTCTCTGCCTTGACTTTGATATCCCTTCAAAAGTTGGTCATACCGGCCAAACCTATGTTCTACTATATAATATACCTTGCTGAAAATTGTGTTTTATTCTAATCCTTCATTTACTTATGATTCATTATTTGCTGGTCATATTAATTCTGTTCTCACCCCTTTTGCTTGCGATGTCTTTTGTAGATGGCTCAACTTAGATACACTGCACGAAAGTCTGTCATCCCCTTCTTACCCTCCCGCCTTGCTGAGCGTCCGCTTCGCCGTCCCGTGGCCGGACAGTCCAGCCACTTGGAGAGACTGCACCACCGCCTGCATGAGGAGCAGGAACGTCGACGACAGGAGCAGCAGGGCTCTTCTTTCTCGCTCCACCAGGAGATAGAGTCTGTGAGGAGCTGCTCCCCTGTGCTTCCTTTGGAGGCGCCCCCTGCACCACCACTGGGCGCCCCAGCTTCTGGAGTAGCTGCTGGAGGAGACCTAGACGACGGAGGTGGCGACGACAGCTCGAGCCACGACACCGACCTTTCTGCTAACCATGAGCCGGAAGGATGGGTTGCTCGACCCATCACTCGTGACGCTGCTCGCGGGTGTCACTTCCACGATGCGCTCGACACCCTGCTACGTCGGGCATTTAACCGGCATACTTGGTCCATCGAGTATCGCTGTGTGGTCTACCAGCACAGTCGCGGGGTCTACCCGGACCGCTGGGAGGCAACCTGCTTGGTGCGCTGCCCGGAGAACAGTCTCCAGGGTGCGGAGGCCTGCTCAGAGCACTATTCTATCTCTGAGCGGGACTCAGCTGAGGCAGCCATGCAAGATGCTGCACGGCGTGCGCTTTCGCACTACTGCTCGGTTTTCGGTGGGGCAGCTGACGGTCTTGACCTGAAGTATTACCCCCGCCGTCCATCTGGCAGCACAGGAGGCGTGATTGTCTCACCTGTTGGTGAGGGCAATCCTAGGTTGAGCAGCACAGTCAACCTAGCTGCCGTGCTAAACACGGAGCTGGACCATGCATTAGACGAGCTGAGTAGGGCTCGTGCCGAGATCGCCCTGCTGCGGGCTGAGCGCGCGGAACGTTGTCACCTGGACGGTGGTTCCACCGCTCCCGTCGGGACTCAGCACCCGTACCGCTCACCTCGGCGTGGACACCAGTCTTATGGCAATCCCGACTGCAAGACCAAGATAACTCTAGAACCATAGCTCGTTAGAGTTGGATCTTGTAATTAATACGAAATATACATACATAGAAGCTACAGTCTTAGCGTTAGTCTCGGTCTTAGTTAGTCTTAGTTAGACAGGGTAGTTTGCTATATCCTGTGCATCTATGTTTGTCATGATGAACTATGTTTGGTTTGGATCTTTGTAATGACTGTCACCAGAGTGTGGGTATCCCCTGCATTTTGGTTTACCTATTATGTTAATGGAGTTAGTTATATAGTTGGGAAACCTTTTATTCCACTTTCCTCTTTATCTGAGAAGCTGTGTGGTCTGTGTTGGAGATCAATGAAGATGCTCATCTGTTCAGTGCTGTTGAAGAATTCTATACTCTTTTCTTATGCTGCAAGATTTGCCAGATCAGTTCTGATGTGTGGTTGCATTCTGCAGATGTCAGAGAACAGGCGCAGAGGAGGAAGGCGTGCTCAGTAGGAGCGAGCCGCTCAACAGGAGGAGGTGCCCCAGCAGCAGCACCTGCCGCCCCCGCCCCCGATGTCCATCGAGCAGATGTTTCTGATGCAGACTCAGGCAGTTCAAGCCATCGGTCAGACTTTGGCCGCCATTCAGCAGCAGCAGCAGGCCCCACCTCAGCCTCAGATGCCTCAGATGCCCAGAGACAAGCATGCTGAGTTCATGAGAGGTCATCCACCAACGTTCGCTCACTCTTCTGACCCCATGGATGCTGAAGACTGGCTGCGCACTGTGGAGCGGGAGTTGCATACCGCTCAGTGTGATGACAGGGAGAAGGTCCTGTATGGTCCCCGTTTGTTGAGAGGAGCAGCCCAATCATGGTGGGAGTCTTACCTCGCCACCCATGCCCACCCTGACGCCATCACCTGGGAAGAGTTCAGAGGTAGTTTTCGTCAGTACCATGTTCCCGCAGGTCTGATGACAGTGAAGAAGGAGGAGTTCCTGGCCCTCAAGCAAGGGCCATTGTCTGTCAGTGAGTACCGGGACAGGTTTCTGCAGTTGTCTCGCTATGCTCCTGAAGATGTCAACACCGACACCAAGCGACAGTATCGTTTCCTGAGAGGCTTGGTTGACCCTCTGCAGTACCAACTGATGAATCACACCTTCCCGACCTTCCAGCACCTGATTGACAGAGCAATCATGACAGAGAGGAAGCGTAAGGAGATGGAAGATCGTAAGCGCAAGATCAGTGGACCCCAGCCTGGAAGTAGCAGTCGTCCTCGTTTCTCAGGCAATCAACCTCAGCAGTTCAGGCAGAACCAGCGTCCACCTCAGCAGCATCAACAGTTTCAAAGGCAGTATCCTCAACATCAGTACCAGAACCGTCAGAGCAATCAGTCAGGAGGTCAGTTTCAGAGGCAGAATCAGCAAGCACCTCGTCTTCCTGCCCCAGCAAACCAGCAGAACAGTCAGGCAGCACCAGCTCAGGTTGGAAACAGAGCATGTTTCCACTGTGGAGAGCAAGGCCACTGGGTGATGCAATGTCCAAAGAAGGCAGCCCAGCAACAGTCAGGCCCCAATGCCCCAGCAAAGCAGAATGTGCCTCAGCCTGGAGTAGGCAACCGCTCTCAGCCGCGCTATAATCATGGGAGACTGAACCACTTGGAGGCTGAAGCAGTTCAGGAGACCCCCGGCATGATAGTAGGTATGTTCCCAGTCGACTCCCATATTGCAGAAGTGTTATTTGATACTGGAGCAACACATTCTTTCATTACTGCATCATGGGTAGAAGCACATAATCTTCCAATTACTACCATGTCAACCCCCATTCAAATTGACTCAGCCGGTGGTAGAATTCGAGCCGATAGCATTTGTTTGAATATAAGTGTGGAAATAAGGGGGATAGCGTTTCCCGCCAACCTTATAGTAATGGGTACTCAGGGAATAGATGTCATCCTAGGGATGAATTGGCTAGATAAGTATCAGGCAGTTATCAGTTGTGATAAAAGGACCATCAAGTTGGTGTCCCCACTAGGAGAGGAAGTGGTGACCGAGTTAGTTCCGCCTGAGCCAAAGAAAGGAAGTTGTTATCAGATAGCTGTTGATAGCAGTGGAGCAGACCCAAATGAGAGTATCAAGGTTGTGTCCGAGTTCCCAGATGTGTTTCCAAAGGACTTACCGGGTATGCCACCAGAGCGGAAAGTTGAGTTTGCCATAGAGCTTCTTCCTGGAACCGCCCCTATCTCCAAGAGAGCCTACAGAATATCTGGACCAGAGTTGGTTGAACTCAAGGAGCAGATTGATGAGCTGTCAGAGAAAGGTTACATCCGGCCAAGCACCTCGCCTTGGGCCGCTCCTGTCTTGTTCGTGGAAAAGAAAGATGGCACCAAGAGGATGTGTATTGATTACCGAGCTTTGAATGAGGTCACGATCAAGAACAAGTATCCCTTGCCCAGAATAGAAGATCTGTTCGACCAGTTGAGAGGAGCCAGTGTGTTCTCCAAGATTGATCTGAGGTCAGGTTATCATCAGCTCAGGATCCGACCTTCGGACATTCCGAAGACGGCATTCATTACCAAGTATGGGTTGTATGAGTTCACAGTGATGTCTTTTGGTTTGACCAATGCGCCAGCGTTCTTCATGAACTTGATGAACAGTGTATTCATGGATTACCTTGATAAGTTTGTGGTGGTATTCATTGATGACATTCTGATTTATTCTCAAAGCGAAGAAGAGCACGCAGATCATTTGAGGATGGTATGGCAGAGATTGCGAGAGCACCAGTTGTATGCAAAGTTGAGCAAGTGTGAGTTCTGGATCAGTGAAGTCCTGTTCTTGGGTCACATAATCAACAAAGAAGGATTGGTTGTGGATCCGAAGAAAGTGGCAGACATTTTGAACTGGAAAGCGCCAACAGATGCTCGAGGAATCAAGAGTTTCATTGGAATGGCCGGATATTATCGGCGATTCATTGAAGGGTTTTCGAAGATTGCGAAACCAATGACAGCGTTGCTAGGCAACAAAGTTGAGTTCAAGTGGACCCAGAAATGTCAAGAGGCCTTTGAAGCGCTGAAAGAGAAGTTGACTACAGCGCCTGTCCTAGTCTTGCCTGATGTGCACAAGCCCTTCTCGGTGTATTGCGATGCTTGTTACACAGGTTTGGGATGTGTGTTGATGCAAGAGGGAAGAGTTGTGGCTTACTCGTCCCGACAGTTGAAGGTTCATGAGAAGAACTACCCAATCCATGATCTAGAGTTGGCAGCAGTGGTTCACGCACTGAAGACATGGAGGCACTATTTGTATGGACAGAAATGCGATGTTTACACAGACCACAAGAGTCTGAAGTACATATTCACTCAGTCAGAGTTGAATATGAGGCAGCGAAGATGGTTAGAGTTGATCAAAGATTATGAGTTGGAGATTCATTACCATCCAGGCAAAGCAAACGTAGTGGCAGATGCTTTGAGCAGAAAGAGTCAAGTCAATCTGATGGTCGCTCGTCCGATGCCTTATGAGTTGGCCAAAGAATTCGACAGGTTGAGTCTCGGATTTTTGAACAATTCGCGAGGAGTCACAGTTGAGTTGGAGCCTACCTTAGAGCGCGAAATCAAAGAAGCGCAGAAGAATGATGAGAAGATCAGTGAGATCCGGTGACTGATTCTAGATGGCAGAGGCAAAGACTTTCGAGAAGATGCAGAAGGTGTGATATGGTTCAAAGACCGCTTGTGTGTTCCCAATGTCCAGTCTATTCGGGAGTTGATTCTCAAGGAAGCTCATGAGACAGCCTATTCGATTCACCCTGACAGTGAGAAGATGTATCAGGATCTGAAGAAGAAATTCTGGTGGTACAGAATGAAGAGGAAAATCGCAGAGCATGTGGCTATGTGCGATAGTTGCCGAAGAATTAAGGCAGAGCACCAGAGACCTGCTGGATTGTTGCAACCGTTGCAGATCCCTCAGTGGAAATGGGATGAAATTGGTATGGATTTCATAGTCGGATTGCCTCGCACTCGAGCCGGCTACGATTCTATTTGGGTAGTGGTGGACCGCTTGACCAAGTCAGCCCACTTCATACCTATCAAGACCAACTACAACAGTGCAGTATTGGCAGAATTGTATATGTCTCGGATCGTTTGTCTTCATGGTGTGCCAAAGAAGATAGTGTCAAACAGAGGAACGTAGTTCACCTCTCATTTCTGGCAGCAGTTGCATGAAGCTTTGGGCACGCATCTGAATTTCAGTTCAGCTTATCATCCGCAGACAGATGGCCAGACCGAAAGGACCAACCAAATTCTTGAAGACATGTTGAGAGCCTGTGCGTTGCAAGATCAGTCCGGATGGGACAAGCGATTGCCTTATGCAGAGTTTTCCTATAACAACAGTTACCAGGCCAGTTTGAAGATGTCACCATTTCAGGCGCTCTATGGAAGGAGTTGCAGAACTCCGTTGCAATGGGATCAGCCTGGAGAAAAGCAAGTGTTTGGGCCAGACATTTTGCTTGAAGCCGAAGAGAACATCAAGATGGTCCGAGAGAATCTGAAGATAGCGCAATCAAGACAGCGAAGCTATGCAGACACAAGAAGAAGAGAGCTGAGTTTCGAGGTTGGAGACTTTGTCTATCTGAAAGTGTCACCGATCAGAGGAGTCAAGAGGTTCGGAGTCAAAGGCAAGCTAGCACCCCGCTACATTGGTCCGTATCAGATTCTTGCAAGACGTGGAGAAGTGGCCTATCAGCTCAGTTTGCCGGAGAATTTGTCTGCTGCGCATGATGTCTTTCATGTGTCTCAGTTGAAGAAGTGCTTGCGTGTGCCAGAAGAGCAGTTGCCAGTGGAAGGTCTTGAAGTCCAGGAGGACTTGACCTACGTTGAGAAGCCAGTGCAGATCCTTGAGGTTGCAGACAGAGTCACCCGAAGGAAGACCATCAGAATGTGCAAGGTCAAATGGAATCATCACTCTGAGGAAGAAGCAACCTGGGAGCGTGAAGATGATCTGATGGCTAAGTACCCTGAGCTCTTTGCTAGCCAACCCTGAATCTCGAGGGCGAGATTCTTTTAAGGGGGATAGGTTTGTAACGCCCTAAATTTGGGGGTAGAATTTTTTCTTCTTTTCTCTCACCAAATTCAGGCGTTACCCTTTTCTTTTCTCGTTCCGTCGCTAAACCTTGATCTTTTCCAAAGTTAGCGGGGTTTGGTTTGGAATTCCCGTGTAAAGAAAAACCCTAAATTACTTTATGTTGTTTGATGCACCATGCCGAACTATGCATTCTTTGATTGCTTAGAGATGTAAGTGCATTCATCTAAGAAGATCGGATTTCGAAAAGGAGAAAAACCTTTTCTTTCTTTTTCTTTTTCTTTCTCTTTCTCCTCCTTTTTCTCTCTCCCGCGCCGTGGGCCGCCCCAGCCGGCCCAGCCGCCCCCCCCCCGCGCGCCCCTTTGGGCCCAGCTGGCCCAGCCGCCCCTCCCTTCCCCCCCAAATCCCTCTCTCTCCCTCCCTTTCTCCCATTTTCTCTCTAGCCGCCGCCCCCTGCCCTAGCCGCCGCCCCTGCTCGTCGCCGGTTCGGCCGCCCGTCCCCGTCCCCGGTGAGGTCCCCCTCCCCCTCTCCTCCCTTCCCTCTCCCCTCCTCTCCCCCTCCCCGGCCCAACCGCCGCCCAGCTCGGCCGCCCCTGGCCGGCTCGGCCGCCGCCGCCCCTGCGCGCCCTGCCCCGCCCCTGGCCGGCTCGGCCGCCCCTGCGCGCCCAGCTCGGCCGCCCCTGCGCGCCCTGCCCCGCCCCCTGGCCGGCTCAGCCGCCCCCTGCCCCGTGCCCCTGCCGGTTCGGCCGCCCCAGCTCGGCCGCCCCGCGCCCGCGCCCTGCCCAGCCGCCCCTGCCCCAGGCCGGTTCAACCGCCCCCAGGTCGGTTCAACCGCCCCCCCTTTTTTTATTATTATTTATTTTATTTTATTTTATTTTCTTTCATTACTGTTATATATTTTATTTTAGGCAGGTTAATCATTGTTCATGTTATTGAAATAGGAAACTTAATTTAGAATTCCGTTACGCTAGTTGATTCATATAATCAATTGTTTATCCAGTTCAATGTTGATCAACTAAAAATGACTAGGTTTCCATTAGTGCATATAACTAAATTCTTTTGTTAGAACCAATTGTAACTAATCATTAGTGCATAAGCTTTAACCCCCCCCCCCCGCGAGACCCTTTCCCGTTTCTTTCTAACCATAATGAATGCGATATCGAATGTCATACTTGATGCATATTTACTTTATTTGTTCCCTTGTATGATGTACTGTTTGTTTCCAAATTTGAATGGATGAATGTATGTATGCTTGCAATCGCATAGAGAATTATCCGGTCGAAGAGCCCGAGGAACTCGCAGGAGAAGCCCCTGAGCAGCAGTCGGTTGGTGGAGGCAAGTGTCCCTTGACCTATCTCTGTCCTATTCATTATTTAATTCACCTCCCGCTCTACACATTTATGCCTAAGGATTGACTAGCTTTTGTTACCCATGTCCTTGTCTACCTATCTGGGTTGGATTATTATTGTTTAGCTTTATGCTATTGCTTAACTCTAATCAATGAACATGATGAGATTATCTATGATACACTGTTTTCCCTTCTCTTATTATGATGTTGTACTTGTGGTCATCAAGGGGGCTCGAGCGGTTTCTCGAGTGCCTCTCCGTAAGGACCTGTTCTATGGATGACCGCCCGGGAAAACAGTGCAACCATGAGGGTGGAATGGGGTGCCCTTAGCTGAATAATTAGAGGATCCGGGGTGTAGATCACTTAGCCGTCGTGCCGTCAATGGGGCTCGGTGTATGCGGCTCGCTCTGCCAAGTTTGGGTTCGCCCCTTGGGGAGGAGTGCGGTGCATTTAGGAAACCTAACGGGTGGCTACAGCCCCGGGGAATCTTTGTAAAGGCTACGTAGTGATGCCCTGCTAGGCCACCTAGGTAGTGGTCAATGGGGAGTAGCTCTCTCCGGGCAGAAAGGGAATCACGGCTTGTGGGTAAAGTGCACAACCTCTGCAGAGTGTTTGAAAACTGATATATCAGCCGTGCTCGCGGTTATGAGCGGCCAAGGGAGCTCCAGTGATTAGTGGTACTTGATCAGAGACACTTTGGTACAGGTGGCTATGAGATCGATGGTTTTGATTATGACTATGGTGCTGGTAAGTGGTATTCTTTCCGTTTGGAAAGGGTACATCGGGCTAATAATTTGGGTTAATGCTAAAACCTGGCTTTCTATTAGTAAATAATAATCTGACCAACTAAAAGCAACTGCTTGACTTATCCCCACATAAAGCTAGTCCACTACAGCCAAACAGGATACTTGCTGAGTATGTTGATGTGTACTCACCCTTGCTCTACACACCAAACCCCCCCTATCCCCAGGTTGTCAGCATTGCAACCACTGCTCAGGCGAAGATAAAGCTGTGGAAGGAGACTTCCAGGAGTTCCAAGACTACGACGAGTTCTAGGCGTGGGTTAGCGGCAACCCCCAGTCGGCTGCCTGTGAAGGCCGCGGTTATCTACGTTTCTTTTCCGCACTTTGATTTATTGTAAGAACTATATGGACGTCTCAGACGTATGATGTAATCGACTATTATTTCCCCTTTTAATACTATTTTGAGCACTGTGTGATGATGTCCATGTTATGTAACTGCTGTGTACGTGAATAACTGATCCTGGCACGTACATGGTTCGCATTCGGTTTGCCTTCTAAAACCGGGTGTGACAACTTGTCTATGCTACTTACCATGGCTTAAGTTATATCAAATGGACGTGAAGAGTGCCTTCCTCAATGGTCCTATTAAAGAAGAGGTGTATGTTGAGCAACCTCCCGGCTTTGAAGATAGTGTGTACCCTTCTCATGTTTATAAACTCTCAAAGGCACTTTATGGGTTCAAGCATGCCCCAAGAGCATGGTATGAATGCCTGAGAGACGTTCTTATCGATAATGGCTTCAAAGTTGGTAAAGTTGACCCTACTCTCTTCACTAAAACAATTGCGAAAGACTTGTTTATATGCCAAATTTATGTTGATGATATTATATTTGGGTCTACTAACAAGTCATCTTGTGAAGAGTTTAGTAGGATTATGATACAAAAATTCGAGATGTCTATGATGGGGGAATTGAAGTATTTCTTTGGATTCCAAATCAAGCAACTCCAAGAGGGAACCTTTATCTGCCAAACTAAGTACATTCAAGATATACTCAAGAAGTTTGGAATGAAGAATGCCAAACCCATCAAGACACCCATGGGAACAAATGGGCATCTCGACCTCGACATGGGACGTAAATCTATAGATCAAAAGGTATACAAGTCGATGATAGGTTCTTTACTCTATTTATATGCTTCAAGATCGGATATTATGCTTTCAGTATGCAAAGGTTCCAAGCAAATCTTAAGGAAGTTCACCTTAGGGTCGTGAAAAGAATCATGAGATATTTAGTTTACACTCCTAAGTTTGGGCTTTGGTACCCCAAGGGATCTACCTTTGATTTAATTGGGTATTGTGATGCTGATTATGCCGGATGTAAGATTGATAGGAAGAGCACATCAGGGACTTGTTAGTTTCTAGGAGATCCCAGGTGTCTTGGGCTTCAAAGAAACAAAACTCAGTAGTTTTATCCACCGCCAAAGCCGAGTATATTGCTGCAGGCCATTGTTGTGCACAATTACTCTGGATGAGGCAAACCCTTAGGGACTATGGCTACAAGTTGAGCAAAGTTCCTTTCCTATGTGATAATGAGAGTGCAATCCGCATGGCGGATAATCCCGTTGAACACAGCTGCACTAAGCACATAGACATCCGGTATCACTTTTTGAGAGATCACCAACAAAAGGGGCTTATGTTAGCACCCACAACCAATTAGCCAATATCTTTACCAAGCCCCTAGATGAAAAGACATTTAGCAAGCTTAGGAAAGAACTCAACATCTTAGATTCTCGGAACTTTGATTGAAAGCTTGCACACATAGCTCATTTATATACCTTTGGTCATATCTCTTTCATTTGGTACAAATGCATATTTCTTATTCTTCTTGTGCCAACACTAAGACTAATGTGTTTCCAAGTGTACTTTTATCCTTACTCTTAGGTTGAAAGGGAAATGGAGCAATCGGCAATGGCAAGGCTTCCACTCAACTCTGTCGGTATCATTTACCCTTTGCCCTACTCTTAAAATTTCATTCATATCATTTTACACAAAGGGGAGAAACTAATAGGCCTCTCAAGTTTCTTCGTTTTTGGCGATTAATGCTAAAGGGGGAGAATTAGTAGGCCCAAAGCAAAAAGGACCACACCACCACCCTTTTTTCAAAAATTGTTTCAAAAAGAGGGAGAAATTATTCAAATTGCAAAAACCTCTTGACAGCTAAGGGGAGAACTTCTTCAGGGGGGGCTTTTAAGGAAAAGCATTTGAAACAGGGGGAGAATTTTCAAAATCTTGAAAATGCTTTCTGAAATCATATTCTTATACCATTGGCTATTTGCAAAAGAATTTTAAAAGACTTTTACAAAAGATTTGCAAAAACAACCTAAGTGGTGCAAATATGGTCCAAAATGTTAAACTAGAAGAAAACAACCATATATACTTAGAAATATTTTCAATTGGTTTAATTCAAAGTAACTTATGCACATCTGTCGAAATTGCAAATTAGTTACATTTCTACACTTTATATTTGCTTTGGTTTGTGTTGGCATAAATCACTAAAAGGAGGGAGATTGAAAGGGAAATGGGCTTATACATTTCCTATAATCGATCTTGGTGTTTGACGTCCATCACAAACCACGTGGACTAACTAGTTTGCCTAGTTGTCATTTATCTCAGGTGCATAAAGTTCAACATAAACCAACAAAGAAAATGAGTTGGGGAACTCTACAAAGTTTGGAGCAAAAACAAGTATTGGTGTAGGCAATGGCGCTCGGGACACTGTCCGGTGTGCACCGGGGCCAAGGCACCTCGTGAACTGGCCACTCTCTAGTTTTCTTAGAGTCTGTCACACCCGGGTTTTAGGGGTCCAAAACCCGGGAGCAAACATAATCACCAGGTGTGCTGGGACCAAGTCTCACGCATATGATGAATCATGGCACAGGATCGAATGTCACATCTTTACTATATAACAGGAGTTCTATATAAAATAAATAAATAATTACATTATAAGGAGACAACGGTCCAGCAACCCAAAGTTGACTGGGAGACGACGGCCTAGACCACTCACGAACTCGACACAGCATCCTCCAAGCGCCTCATCCTGCGGTACCTGTTCTAGACCTGTGGGGGGTGTGAGACAGCAAGAGTGAGCTCACATACGTTCATCGCTCAACAAGTTGTGGGGAATAATGTGCATGAACTCGCCAAAGGTGGGAGCTCACGTGAAGTGGAAGGCTTACCAAAGAAGATGGTTAGAGCTGAGCATTGCTTTTAAAGTTGGTCAAAATTTTATTAGCAGTTACTAAGTATAAGTAAATACCAACCCAATTAAATAGTAGAACAAAAGTAACAACATCACCTGCAATGCAATGCATATGACAAATTGAATTTAGTTCCATAAATTAATCATGTGAGGGTCCGAGCTGCTCATGACCGTGAGCACGGCTAGTATACCAGTTTTACACTCTGCAGAGGTTGCGCATCTTTACCCACAAGTCATGTTACCCATCTGCCAAGGGATCGCGACTTCCCATACACCTCTACCGAGGAGGCGAGGCAGGGTAACACTACGAGGCCTTTACAAAGTTCCACTAGCTTCAGAAAACCCGCTACAATTTATAGGAAGCTCCAATGCAGGAATCCCTTGCAGGACCGCCATCGCAGCAAAATCCTCCCGAGGGCCTCCCTACACTGACCACTCCCCTACTGCCCTTGCCCCTTTCGGGTAAGGTAGTCCTCCACTAGCTTTCCTAATTAATCAGCCAAGGGCGTCCCATTAAACCCTTGTGGTAGCACTGTTTTCCCGGGTGGTCGCTCCATGTTCCAATTAACATAATGATCTTATCATGAACAGTAATAATAAACAGATAATAAAAGTGTGATCATGAATAATGTATCTTTATACCCAAAATCACATAAAGCACTAGCAAGTACTACCCAAAAAGTTCAGTGGTAAAAAGGTATAAAGATAGACAAACTAGGGTAACCTATTGGGTCCCATCAAAATTAACCTATGCAGATCATTATGATTAATCAGAACATGGCTGGGTAAAAAGAAGTGGTCAAGGGCACAACTTGCCTGAGACTTGAGATTCCAGGTACCAGGATGATCTTCAGGGGACACGTGACCTCACTTGCTAGTCGTAGCAATACAGACAAACATTGTATAGGCAAAATTAACATTACACCAAACATATATGCAAAATACATATTAATAATCTACACATTGAAATAAGATCAGAGGAACAGGAATCATTAATTTTGGAGTTATGGATTTTTAAGTTATGAATTTTCAAAAGTTCTAGGTGCTAGGTACAAGATTAATTAGGAGATTAATTTTAACATGGTTTTCATGTCAAAACAGAGACACTAGTTGATAAACAATAATATTACAAAATTATATAAACTGAAATGGATTAATTTGGACTTAAAATGAATTAAATATGAATTTTCCAAGTTTCTAGAATTAGTTTTGTATTAAAAACCAATTTCTATATTTATTTCTCTATTTTTATTCTTCTCTGGACTGGGCGTCAAATTCCAGAAAGCACAAGGGCTATTCCATAAAACATTCCTTAGACTCAGAAGTATCCCGCGGGGAACGGCGGGTTTATTTTTAACTAAGCCAGGGTCTCTTTTGAATTATTGCACGACCGAAGGGGTATCAACTGATTTGCACCGTTGGATCACCATTCAACAGTTCTGATTAGATCTAAACCGAGCAGCTAACAGAACCATCGATCCCGCGATTCGATGGACCTGATATGACGATGAAGGGGTACGCGATCTGGACCGCACGATACAGATCCGACCACCAGACTTAAATGAAACGAAGGGGTACGCGACTTTTAATCTTAACCGCACACCCGCGATCTGGCGGTCCCGGGTGTTTCTTCTCCGGCCATCGCCGGGGAACGGCGGTGCCCGAGCTGAAGGGTACTACACACAGCTTGGAGAGTATACAAAAGCGAATACGATAAGGGTGATTTACCAGTACGTCGAACGACCAGAGCACCATCCCCGGCCCGATGCAGGATGGCGACAACCCATGGACTCCGGCGAGGTGAGCTGGCTTTTATGCTCCCTGCTGCGCAACCCCACCGAGTGCCGCAGAGACACATCACCGATGCACGCCGAGGACCAAGCAATGGCAGAATCGCCGTGGTGTCTACACGATTCTCTCTTCCTGGCGAGCAGCGACACCGTCGGCAAGCTCTGCTTCAATGGATCAAAGATGCAAGGTACTGGAATATATATATACTAGGGGGTAGGCAGATCGTACCGGGGTCCTAGGATCAAATCCCAACAAACCCGGCGGTTATGGGAGTTCTTAACAAACTGTTGCACCAGCCCTGGGTTCGCGGCGAGAAGATGCACTGGAACGTGAGCCTATCATCGAGGTCCCACACGACGGTGAACGATCTCCTGTGAACGGTGACTGACAGCACGGCCCCACGCTCCAATGACCGAGCGAACGAACACGAGAGCTGGGATCCAAACGGCTGATACCGGCTCCGTGTCAAGCCGACATGGGTACAAGCGCCTCGCAGTGCACACCCACCCAACGTGCATGGCCCTGTAGCTGTGGCCGGGACATACCCGTGTGGCCACGAAGCAAGGCTGATTTCTTCTTTATTTTTTTATTCCTATTTCACTTTCTTTCATGTGTTCAGTGTCGTACTAAAAGTTTTCAAATTTAACTGGGTTTTGATATTTAAATTCACACCAAATGCACAACTCAAAGACCCATCGTGATGTAAGTATATATTTTATTTACTTACTTATTTTTTTTATTTAAATAATTGCTTCTATAATACACGATTCATAAAAGACCAATAATTAATGAAGGTTTAATCCATTACTTATTTTCTGAGTTTAAAAAAAAATTGAACTCTCAAAGATTAACATTACCATTTATTTGTTTTAGGAAAAAATATTTTTTAAAGGTAAGAATATTCTATTAAAAGACATCTTGATTTAGATCATTTGAAAAGTTACACTAAATCCTAGAATAGGATTTCAGGGTGTTACAAATCCTACCCCCTTAACAGAAATCTCGTCCTCGAGATTTGTAAGAAAAGGGATGTATTAAGTTCGGTTTAAGAATTTAGTTTCTCTTTTTTTTTGGGAATAAAAGTTTTGTTTAAAGTTTTTTTATATGGATATGTATGTCTAGCCATTTATTATGTCAGATGAGGTATGGTTATGAAAAGTCTAGGTTGTGGCAAGGAAGAGTATAATAAGGAAAGACTTCATCTAGAACTGTGGATCTTGATTCCGCTGGCGATTCAACTTGATCTTTGAAGACTTGAGTTGATGTTTATCCTCTTTGATGTGGTTGGTCTTCTTTGGCCTTTCTTCTTGGAGTTGCCATCCGAGTTAAGGACATATAGTTAGGATAGCCGGGGTACACGAGGTGGGTAGGTTTGGACAGAGTTTTTCTTTGCTTTTTGAACAAAGGGATTAGGCAACCTATGATGTAGGTTAGGTTGTTGTTTACGGACGAGTTAGTCCAATGTATTAATTTAGGGTAAGATATGTTTATAGAATTAGGGCCTAATTTTTTTGTCGCCAACATTATCTAACTTATTTAAGTAACTCAATTTGGATTAGATCATGGTTGTTATTCTAGAGTGGGATAAATATGCTAATTAGGGCAAGATGAATCCATAAGGATAAGGTAGAATCTTTTGAGGTTAGTAAGATCTATTAGGATATGATAGAATCTTTTCGAGATAAGATGGATCTATTAAAATAAGAGAGAATCTTTTAAGATAAGCGGGGTCTATATGAAATAGATAATCTAAGTTGTTTAATTATCTTATGAACTCTATTTATGTTTATATGTATATGCAGATGTAATTATGGACATTACTCCAGAACCCATCACACTCAATCAAAGATCCAAATCATACAAGTATCATAAGAACAAGCACTCAAGTGTATAGATACCTAAAAAAATAGTTTATTTTTGTTCCTAAGAGTAGGTCTCCTATTCCTAAAGGTCACTTTAGGCACTGGGTTTCAAAATATGAAATCCACATTTGTCATTAGAAAGAAAAGGTAAGAATAATCAGAGTAAGCGGAAATGGATAAGAAAAGATTAAGAAGAGTTTAGAAAGAATCAGAGTAGCAAAGGTAAGCAGATAATGGTTGTCCAGTTCTATCTAGGTTACGTCCTACAGTCAACATTCCTCTGATACCACTTCTGTCACACCCGGGTTTTAGGGGTCCAAAACCCGGGAGCAAACATAATCACCAGGTGTGCTGGGACCAAGTCTCACACATATGATGAATCATGGCACAGGATCGAATGTCACATCTTTACTATATAACAGGAGTTCTATATAAAATAAATAAATAATTACATTATAAGGAGACAACGGTCCAGCAACCCAAAGTTGACTGGGAGACGACGGCCTAGACCACTCACGAACTCGACACAGCATCCTCCAAGCGCCTCATCCTGCGGTACCTGTTCTAGACCTGTGGGGGGTGTGAGACAGCAAGAGTGAGCTCACATACGTTCATCGCTCAACAAGTTGTGGGGAATAATGTGCATGAACTCGCCAAAGGTGGGAGCTCACGTGAAGTGGAAGGCTTACCAAAGAAGATGGTTAGAGCTGAGCGTTGCTTTTAAAGTTGGTCAAAATTTTATTAGCAGTTACTAAGTATAAGTAAATACCAACCCAATTAAATAGTAGAACAAAAGTAACAACATCACCTGCAATGCAATGCATATGACAAATTGAATTTAGTTCCATAAATTAATCATGTGAGGGTCCGAGCTGCTCATGACCGTGAGCACGGCTAGTATACCAGTTTTACACTCTGCAGAGGTTGCGCATCTTTACCCACAAGTCATGTTACCCATCTGCCAAGGGATCGCGACTTCCCATACACCTCTACCGAGGAGGCGAGGCAGGGTAACACTACGAGGCCTTTACAAAGTTCCACTAGCTTCAGAAAACCCGCTACAATTTATAGGAAGCTCCAATGCAGGAATCCCTTGCAGGACCGCCATCGCAGCAAAATCCTCCCGAGGGCCTCCCTACACTGACCACTCCCCTACTGCCCTTGCCCCTTTCGGGTAAGGTAGTCCTCCACTAGCTTTCCTAATTAATCAGCCAAGGGCGTCCCATTAAACCCTTGTGGTAGCACTGTTTTCCCGGGTGGTCGCTCCATGTTCCAATTAACATAATGATCTTATCATGAACAGTAATAATAAACAGATAATAAAAGTGTGATCATGAATAATGTATCTTTATACCCAAAATCACATAAAGCACTAGCAAGTACTACCCAAAAAGTTCAGTGGTAAACAAGGTATAAAGATAGACAAACTAGGGTAACCTATTGGGTCCCATCAAAATTAACCTATGCAGATCATTATGATTAATCAGAACATGGCTGGGTAAAAAGAAGTGGTCAAGGGCACAACTTGCCTGAGACTTGAGATTCCAGGTACCAGGATGATCTTCAGGGGACACGTGACCTCACTTGCTAGTCGTAGCAATACAGACAAACATTGTATAGGCAAAATTAACATTACACCAAACATATATGCAAAATACATATTAATAATCTACACATTGAAATAAGATCAGATTCCAGGTACCAGGATGATCTTCAGGGGACACGTGACCTCACTTGCTAGTCGTAGCAATACAGACAAACATTGTATAGGCAAAATTAACATTACACCAAACATATATGCAAAATACATATTAATAATCTACACATTGAAATAAGATCAGAGGAACAGGAATCATTAATTTTGGAGTTATGGATTTTTAAGTTATGAATTTTCAAAAGTTCTAGGTGCTAGGTACAAGATTAATTAGGAGATTAATTTTAATATGGTTTTCATGTCAAAACAGAGACACTAGTTGATAAACAATAATATTACAAAATTATATAAACTGAAATGGATTAATTTGGACTTAAAATGAATTAAATATGAATTTTCCAAGTTTCTAGAATTAGTTTTGTATTAAAAACCAATTTCTATATTTATTTCTCTATTTTTATTCTTCTCTGGACTGGGCGTCAAATTCCAGAAAGCACAAGGGCTATTCCATAAAACATTCCTTAGACTCAGAAGTATCCCGCGGGGAACGGCGGGTTTATTTTTAACTAAGCCAGGGTCTCTTTTGAATTATTGCACGGCCGAAGGGGTATCAACTGATTTGCACCGTTGGATCACCATTCAACAGTTCTGATTAGATCTAAACCGAGCAGCTAATAGAACCATCGATCCCGCGATTCGATGGACCTGATATGACGATGAAGGGGTACGCGATCTGGACCGCACGATACAGATCCGACCACCAGACTTAAATGAAACGAAGGGGTACACGACTTTTAATCTTAACCGCACACCCGCGATCTGGCGGTCCCGGGTGTTTCTTCTCCGGCCATCGCCGGGGAACGGCGGTGCCCGAGCTGAAGGGTACTACACACAGCTTGGAGAGTATACAAAAGCGAATACGATAAGGGTGATTTACCAGTACGTCGAACGACCAGAGCATCATCCCCGGCCCGATGCAGGATGGCGACAACCCATGGACTCCGGCGAGGTGAGCTGGCTTTTATGCTCCCTGCTGCGCAACCCCACCGAGTGCCGCAGAGACACATCACCGATGCACGCCGAGGACCAAGCAATGGCAGAATCGCCGTGGTGTCTACACGATTCTCTCTTCCTGGCGAGCAGCGACACCGTCGGCAAGCTCTGCTTCAATGGATCAAAGATGCAAGGTACTGGAATATATATATACTAGGGGGTAGGCAGATCGTACCGGGGTCCTAGGATCAAATCCCAACAAACCCGGCGGTTATGGGAGTTCTTAACAAACTGTTGCACCAGCCCTGGGTTCGCGGCGAGAAGATGCACTGGAACGTGAGCCTATCATCGAGGTCCCACACGACGGTGAACGATCTCCTGTGAACGGTGACTGACAGCACGGCCCCACGCTCCAATGACCGAGCGAACGAACACGAGAGCTGGGATCCAAACGGCTGATACCGGCTCCGTGTCAAGCCGACATGGGTACAAGCGCCTCGCAGTGCACACCCACCCAACGTGCATGGCCCTGTAGCTGTGGCCGGGACATACCCGTGTGGCCACGAAGCAAGGCTGATTTCTTCTTCATTTTTTATTCCTATTTCACTTTCTTTCATGTGTTCAGTGTCGTACTAAAAGTTTTCAAATTTAACTGGGTTTTGATATTTAAATTCACACCAAATGCACAACTCAAAGACCCATCGTGATGTAAGTATATATTTTATTTACTTACTTATTTTTTTTATTTAAATAATTGCTTCTATAATACACGATTCATAAAAGACCAATAATTAATGAAGGTTTAATCCATTACTTATTTTCTGAGTTTCAAAAAAAATTGAACTCTCAAAGATTAACATTACCATTTATTTGTTTTAGGAAAAAATATTTTTTAAAGGTAAGAATATTCTATTAAAAGACATCTTGATTTAGATCATTTGAAAAGTTACACTAAATCCTAGAATAGGATTTCAGGGTGTTACAAATCCTACCCCCTTAACAGAAATCTCGTCCTCGAGATTTGTAAGAAAAGGGATGTATTAAGTTCGGTTTAAGAATTTAGTTTCTCTTTTTTTTTGGGAATAAAAGTTTTGTTTAAAGTTTTTTTATATGGATATGTATGTCTAGCCATTTATTATGTCAGATGAGGTATGGTTATGAAAAGTCTAGGTTGTGGCAAGGAAGAGTATAATAAGGAAAGACTTCATCTAGAACTGTGGATCTTGATTCCGCTGGCGATTCAACTTGATCTTTGAAGACTTGAGTTGATGTTTATCCTCTTTGATGTGGTTGGTCTTCTTTGGCCTTTCTTCTTGGAGTTGCCATCCGAGTTAAGGACATATAGTTAGGATAGCCGGGGTACACGAGGTGGGTAGGTTTGGACAGAGTTTTTCTTTGCTTTTTGAACAAAGGGATTAGGCAACCTATGATGTAGGTTAGGTTGTTGTTTATGGACGAGTTAGTCCAATGTATTAATTTAGGGTAAGATATGTTTATAGAATTAGGGCCTAATTTTTTTGTCGCCAACATTATCTAACTTATTTAAGTAACTCAATTTGGATTAGATCATGGTTGTTATTCTAGAGTGGGATAAATATGCTAATTAGGGCAAGATGAATCCATAAGGATAAGGTAGAATCTTTTGAGGTTAGTAAGATCTATTAGGATATGATAGAATCTTTTCGAGATAAGATGGATCTATTAAAATAAGAGAGAATCTTTTAAGATAAGCGGGGTCTATATGAAATAGATAATCTAAGTTGTTTAATTATCTTATGAACTCTATTTATGTTTATATGTATATGCAGATGTAATTATGGACATTACTCCAGAACCCATCACACTCAATCAAAGATCCAAATCATACAAGTATCATAAGAACAAGCACTCAAGTGTATAGATACCTAAAAAAATAGTTTATTTTTGTTCCTAAGAGTAGGTCTCCTATTCCTAAAGGTCACTTTAGGCACTGGGTTTCAAAATATGAAATCCACATTTGTCATTAGAAAGAAAAGGTAAGAATAATCAGAGTAAGCGGAAATGGATAAGAAAAGATTAAGAAGAGTTTAGAAAGAATCAGAGTAGCAAAGGTAAGCAGATAATGGTTGTCCAGTTCTATCTAGGTTACGTCCTACAGTCAACATTCCTCTGATACCACTTCTGTCACACCCGGGTTTTAGGGGTCCAAAACCCGGGAGCAAACATAATCACCAGGTGTGCTGGGACCAAGTCTCACACATATGATGAATCATGGCACAGGATCGAATGTCACATCTTTACTATATAACAGGAGTTCTATATAAAATAAATAAATAATTACATTATAAGGAGACAACGGTCCAGCAACCCAAAGTTGACTGGGAGACGACGGCCTAGACCACTCACGAACTCGACACAGCATCCTCCAAGCGCCTCATCCTGCGGTACCTGTTTTAGACCTGTGGGGGGTGTGAGACAGCAAGAGTGAGCTCACATACGTTCATCGCTCAACAAGTTGTGGGGAATAATGTGCATGAACTCGCCAAAGGTGGGAGCTCACGTGAAGTGGAAGGCTTACCAAAGAAGATGGTTAGAGCTGAGCGTTGCTTTTAAAGTTGGTCAAAATTTTATTAGCAGTTACTAAGTATAAGTAAATACCAACCCAATTAAATAGTAGAACAAAAGTAACAACATCACCTGCAATGCAATGCATATGACAAATTGAATTTAGTTCCATAAATTAATCATGTGAGGGTCCGAGCTGCTCATGACCGTGAGCACGGCTAGTATACCAGTTTTACACTCTGCAGAGGTTGCGCATCTTTACCCACAAGTCATGTTACCCATCTGCCAAGGGATCGCGACTTCCCATACACCTCTACCGAGGAGGCGAGGCAGGGTAACACTACGAGGCCTTTACAAAGTTCCACTAGCTTCAGAAAACCCGCTACAATTTATAGGAAGCTCCAATGCAGGAATCCCTTGCAGGACCGCCATCGCAGCAAAATCCTCCCGAGGGCCTCCCTACACTGACCACTCCCCTACTGCCCTTGCCCCTTTCGGGTAAGGTAGTCCTCCACTAGCTTTCCTAATTAATCAGCCAAGGGCGTCCCATTAAACCCTTGTGGTAGCACTGTTTTCCCGGGTGGTCGCTCCATGTTCCAATTAACATAATGATCTTATCATGAACAGTAATAATAAACAGATAATAAAAGTGTGATCATGAATAATGTATCTTTATACCCAAAATCACATAAAGCACTAGCAAGTACTACCCAAAAAGTTCAGTGGTAAACAAGGTATAAAGATAGACAAACTAGGGTAACCTATTGGGTCCCATCAAAATTAACCTATGCAGATCATTATGATTAATCAGAACATGGCTGGGTAAAAAGAAGTGGTCAAGGGCACAACTTGCCTGAGACTTGAGATTCCAGGTACCAGGATGATCTTCAGGGGACACGTGACCTCACTTGCTAGTCGTAGCAATATAGACAAACATTGTATAGGCAAAATTAACATTACACCAAACATATATGCAAAATACATATTAATAATCTACACATTGAAATAAGATCAGAGGAACAGGAATCATTAATTTTGGAGTTATGGATTTTTAAGTTATGAATTTTCAAAAGTTCTAGGTGCTAGGTACAAGATTAATTAGGAGATTAATTTTAATATGGTTTTCATGTCAAAACAGAGACACTAGTTGATAAACAATAATATTACAAAATTATATAAACTGAAATGGATTAATTTGGACTTAAAATGAATTAAATATGAATTTTCCAAGTTTCTAGAATTAGTTTTGTATTAAAAACCAATTTCTATATTTATTTCTCTATTTTTATTCTTCTCTGGACTGGGCGTCAAATTCCAGAAAGCACAAGGGCTATTCCATAAAACATTCCTTAGACTCAGAAGTATCCCGCGGGGAACGGCGGGTTTATTTTTAACTAAGCCAGGGTCTCTTTTGAATTATTGCACGGCCGAAGGGGTATCAACTGATTTGCACCGTTGGATCACCATTCAACAGTTCTGATTAGATCTAAACCGAGCAGCTAACAGAACCATCGATCCCGCGATTCGATGGACCTGATATGACGATGAAGGGGTACGCGATCTGGACCGCACGATACAGATCCGACCACCAGACTTAAATGAAACGAAGGGGTACGCGACTTTTAATCTTAACCGCACACCCGCGATCTGGCGGTCCCGGGTGTTTCTTCTCCGGCCATCGCCGGGGAACGGCGGTGCCCGAGCTGAAGGGTACTACACACAGCTTGGAGAGTATACAAAAGCGAATACGATAAGGGTGATTTACCAGTACGTCGAACGACCAGAGCACCATCCCCGGCCCGATGCAGGATGGCGACAACCCATGGACTCCGGCGAGGTGAGCTGGCTTTTGTGCTCCCTGCTGCGCAACCCCACCGAGTGCCGCAGAGACACATCACCGATGCACGCCGAGGACCAAGCAATGGCAGAATCGCCGTGGTGTCTACACGATTCTCTCTTCCTGGCGAGCAGCGACACCGTCGGCAAGCTCTGCTTCAATGGATCAAAGATGCAAGGTACTGGAATATATATATACTAGGGGGTAGGCAGATCGTACCGGGGTCCTAGGATCAAATCCCAACAAACCCGGCGGTTATGGGAGTTCTTAACAAACTGTTGCACCAGCCCTGGGTTCGCGGCGAGAAGATGCACTGGAACGTGAGCCTATCATCGAGGTCCCACACGACGGTGAACGATCTCCTGTGAACGGTGACTGACAGCACGGCCCCACGCTCCAATGACCGAGCGAACGAACACGAGAGCTGGGATCCAAACGGCTGATACCGGCTCCGTGTCAAGCCGACATGGGTACAAGCGCCTCGCAGTGCACACCCACCCAACGTGCATGGCCCTGTAGCTGTGGCCGGGACATACCCGTGTGGCCACGAAGCAAGGCTGATTTCTTCTTCATTTTTTTATTCCTATTTCACTTTCTTTCATGTGTTCAGTGTCGTACTAAAAGTTTTCAAATTTAACTGGGTTTTGATATTTAAATTCACACCAAATGCACAACTCAAAGACCCATCGTGATGTAAGTATATATTTTATTTACTTACTTATTTTTTTTATTTAAATAATTGCTTCTATAATACACGATTCATAAAAGACCAATAATTAATGAAGGTTTAATCCATTACTTATTTTCTGAGTTTCAAAAAAAATTGAACTCTCAAAGATTAACATTACCATTTATTTGTTTTAGGAAAAAATATTTTTTAAAGGTAAGAATATTCTATTAAAAGACATCTTGATTTAGATCATTTGAAAAGTTACACTAAATCCTAGAATAGGATTTCAGGGTGTTACAGAGTCACTCCGCTATAATTCATCGGACTGTTCAGTGTGCACTGGACTGTCCGGTGAGCCTACGGAGCAACGATCAACTGTACCCAACGGTCGACTGCGTTGACGACAGTACAGTGAACAGAGCAGAAGTCAAAACTGCAAAGTTAGAATGCACCGGACTGTCCGGTGCCGCAAGAGGACAAGGACTTCAACGGTAAACTGCTCCAAATCCCAACGGTCGGCTGACGTGGCATGCACCCAGCACCATGTCCGGTGTACCCATCGACAGCAACGACAGAAATAGTGGTTGGGGTTATAAATATCCCCCAACCAACACCATTCAAGCCATCCACGTTTTCAGACCTTCACATTCAATACTAGAGCAAGGACATACACTCCAAGACACAATCAAAGGATCAAATCCTCTCTAAGTTCCAAAATCAACTCAAGTGCTTAGTGACTTGAGAGAGGAGCATTTGTGTTTCTTTTGTTGCTCTTGTTGCTTGAATTGCTCTCTTCTTCTCACTTTAATTCTTCTAAGTACTTTGTAAAGCTAGCAAGAGACACCTAAGTGTGTGGTGATCCTTGCAGGGTCTTAGTGACCCAAGTGATTAAGAAGAAGCACTCAACCGGTCTAAGTGACCGATTGCGAGAGGGAAAGGGTTGAAATAGACCCAGCCTTTGTGGCCTCCTCAACGGGGACTAGGTTCTTTGGAACCAAACCTTGGTAAACAAATCACCGTGTTCATTTGTGTTGATCTCCACTTGATTTGTTTCCCCCCTCCTCTCTCTCTAAAGTTCCCTTGCTCATATTGATTTGAGTTTTCTCCCAAGGTTATGCGCATTGATTGAGCAACTCATAGCAAGAGGAACAATCCTCCGCACTCCGAATTATTTCTAACACTAACCCCGACATAGCGCGTGTTCAAAGTTTATAATTTTTAGGTTTCGCCTATTCACCCCCCTCTAGGCGACTTTCAACTGGTCCGAATCATTAGAAGCATCGCTTTGGAGAAGAACATTAGGGAAGATGGCTTCCCACTCAATGGAATAGAGCACTCTATCAAGCCTCACCAAAGTAGGAGAAAGATGCTAATTGGACCACGCAAATTTTCGTCCATGAATAGGGATATCAATAATAGCAAGATCATCAATAAGGCACTGGAAGCGACCCATTATAGCCATGTCGAGATTGGTATTGTTCTTATCTTCATATTTGTAAATTAAATTGAAATCCCTAGCCACCACCTAAGGTCCAGCACAATTAGGCTGAATTTCCCTCAATTCTTGAAGAAATAGCACCTTCTCACCATTATCTTGAGGGCCATAGACATCGGTCAACCATCAGTGCTGCCCATCAACCAAGGAAAACTTAACTGAGACAATAAACTACTCAACCATGTACTCTCCAGAAAAAAATTAAATTATGTCTCCAAGCAACAAGAATGCCTCCACTAGCACCAACAAAAGGTCGCTCGAAGAAGTTAGAAAACTCTGAGCCAAGAGAAGAGAGAATTGTTCTCCGGGTGACAACATACTTTTTTGTTTCTTGGAATCAAACAATATCAACACGTGAATCATCAACTAGAGTACGCACTAAATCTTGACGAGAACTGGAATTCAAATCCCTCACGTTCCAAAATAGAACATTTTTGGGTTCATTTAAACCAAATAAAGGCAACAAACGAAACCAAAACAGAGGGACCCTAATCCTAGACAAGCAACTGCATTCCAGCCACCCCAAAATTATCAGGAAGGGACCAACCAAAGAGTGCAGCTAAAGTTGCAATTTGTGGCACCAAGAGTGGTTGCGAAAACAGTTTACCATACTCCTCCTGAGCACTCAAATCAATACCATCACCAACACCACTAAGATCAAGAGCACGCATGACCTTGCCAATTGCCCTCTCAGAGGCTTTTTCTAGCCCTAATTCGACACCAGCATCAGCAAAACGATGGCTACAGCGTGGGACGAAATCAGGGGAGAGTCATCTTCCTTTTCTTTGGAATAACAGGGGCAAGAAGAAGCTTCTGAGTATTTTGAGAAATCAATCGAATAAAGGAGTCAGAAGGACCAACATTAGATGGAGCCACCTCTATGGCTACGACGTCCACCACCGACGACCGGGGTTGATACGACCACGCCATTAAGCAATACGTTACAACCCCCAAGGCATACTACATCAACTCAAGTACAACCAACATCATCACCAACCCAAGCTTTTGATGGACCAATTACACGTAGCCGAGCTAAGAAGCTACAACAAGAGGTGCACGCGCTATTTTATGAATTTCAATTAAACACTAATGAGAACTTTATGCTACCTAAGTCATGTATGTTGATATTACATAGGTTCATCAAAGAGGAAGGACAAAACATATCAAAGGCGAATCAGCAAGAAGAGCTATGTCCGAGTCAGTTTAGCGCTACAGAACCGTCTAGAAGAAACAGTCATATCTTTTGATTCCCAAAAGCTATGAAGGCCCATAAGTACTTTTTGGAAAGCTCTTGAAGTCTAGTTTCCAATTCTTCTAAGGCCGACTTAATCAAATCTACCAAGAAGGCAGCCGACCTACTTTAGTGCAGACTGGTCAGAAGGTCAACAGTCTGTTTGATGACCAAGTTTTCGTATTAAACTGCATCATTCTACAAAGTTTCATTAAGCATGCTATACATGGTGAGAAAGCTTATCAAGTCAGCTTTCCAACGCATCCAGCTCCACGTCATTTGAAGATTCCTAGAAGAAGTTATTATCAAAATACTGAAGGTTGTGCAGAAGTCAAACAGCCACACGAAAATCAGCTCTGCAGATCTCCCGAATAGGCTCCTTCACATTAGCACGTGAAAATACTTTTGTTTCATGTTTATACCTCGCTCAGGCTGGTTGTTACTAGTATAAATACCCCCCTATGTCTATGATGTAAGGCAGCTTTGGATAATCTAAAACAGAACCCCTTTTGTTCAGCTGTGTGCTAACAAATATTGAGAGTGATCTCTACCCATTTGCTCTTGTGAATTCCTTCGCGGGATTGCAGAAGCGGCGGCTTCATCCGCTCCCAAGTGGTGCTCCTACTCCCTTCGAGGTCTCCTCGATTGATTGTAGGTTGTGTTGGTTGGTTCTTTGAGAGTGTGGTTGGGCGAATCCTCGATTCAGGTTGCCGGTTAAAGACGGTGGTTGGCTTCGAGTTTTATTTGTCAGGTTGCACTAGTTATCGCTGCTTGCATCAAGTTATCTTGACTTCTTTGAAGCTAGTTATCTAAAGATTGATCCTACGCCGTGAAGATCGGGCATTGTGACACATCATCTGGTATCAAAGCCTCAGTTGCCACGGTAGGATTCTTTACCCTTAGCTACATATATTTTGTGTTCGTCCTATCCACCAAAAAGCTATAAAATATTTTTTGTCATAGCCCTTTGTTTCAATCTGTTGTTCCAGTGAGTTTTGTTAAGTTTCAGTCCTTAGAATCTTTGTTTAGTTGCTGGTCACTCTATCCTTTGTGTTTCCTTTGAGCCCCTTATATATATCTGAAAATATCCACAAAAAAGAAAAAATCTGAAAACCCTCATCATTTCCTTCGCGTTAACTTTGATCCTATTTAAGTTATAGCTGCTGGTTGAGTTCTTTGTTAAGTATTATAAAGTGTGCAATATCATATCAGATATCTGTGTTTAGTTCTATAAAAAAAGAGTATTAAAAAAGTGCCAAAAAAGTGTTGAACAAGATTGTGAAAGAAAAGTAGAACAATCAGTTTGTTTATGTGCACAAGTGCTGAAAGTTTTATCAAGTTGTTCAACCAGTTTGCTATTGTCATTTGGTGCAAAATTTTGGTTGGATCTGATTGCAACACTTGCATTCCAATCACACTCCTTGTCTGCATCAAATCTGAAATTTCTTGCGCATGTGTTTGATCTATTTACATCACTCGTATCTTGTGGTCAGCACTAAGCAGGGAACTTCTAGTTGGATGGTTATTTAACTTTACAACAACTAGGATTCAGATTGCATCCCTTGTTTATTATTCCCCACCAAGCTCCACATATAAGCCATCGTAATCGGTACTCTGGTCTTGTATTCGCTTAACCACCACTTTCTTGTTACCTCCACACATTTTCTTGCAACCCGCAGGGAACTCATAAGAGCTTTGGTTGGTAAGAGTGGTGAGGTTGTGAGATTCTATATAGCTTCATATTACACCTATATTTGTTGCCTTGTCGCCACTAATTTCGCAGGAAGATGGATCCCAACGTTGGGATTGAAGAATGTGTCACCATGATACAATTCAATGAGCTCAAACAAAGCATAGAAGACAAACAAGATCTATTGGCACAAGATCTTCAGACACTTATGGCTGAAATCAAAGATCGTCGTCGACTCCCTGATGGTGTAAGAAACCATGATGAAGATGGGGAAGAAGGTGAAGGAAATTATTCTAGAAGGGCAAGTGAACATGGGAGGAGAAATCAAGGTGCTGCACGTGGTAGAGGAAGAGGCCGGAATCGAAGAAATGATGACAATGAGGAATCTGAATTTGGGAATGATGATGATCAGTCCCAACATCACTATGGTCGTCGTCATCATAGAGGCGTCAACCAAGAAGAGAGATTTGGGAAACTTAAGTTTACCATGCCAAAATTTGATGGTAGATCTGATCCTGAAGATTATTTCACATGGGAATTGAAGGTGGAGAAAATCTTCCGCCTACATAATTATTCAGAGGAGAAGAAACTTGCAATGGCATCTCTTGAGTTTGAAGGATATGCCCTGATTTGGTGGGAGCAACTTCTTCGTGACCGTGAAGAAGATGGAGAGGACCTTATTATTACTTGGCAAGAGATGAAGCGAGAAATGAGAATTCGTTTTGTGCCGAAGCATTATCGGCGTGATCTTTTTGATAAATTGTAGAATTTGAGGCAAGAAAGTTTCTCTGTTGAGGAGTATTATAAGGAGATGGAGAAGGCCATGATTAGAGCTAATGTGTATGAAGACGAAGAGCAAACCATTGCACGTTTCATGGCTGGGTTACACCGCAACATTCAGCGTCTTATTGATTTGGTACATCAAGCCACCAAAGCTGAACGCCAGCTGCAACAAGATGCTAAGAGCAGCAAACCCTTGTCATATGGTGCACGAACCATGACTGGAGGAAGCAAATCGATCTCAAGGTTTACTGCTGCATCCTCAGCGACAAAAGGTTCAACTGGAGGCTTGCGATCCAATATTCAAGGCAATTCTAGAGAATACACATCAGCTAGTGAAGAGGAAGCTGAAGCAGGAAATGAAGATGACATTGATAAATCTGAAGAACATACAGGATGTGAATTTGAGCATGGTACTACTCTTGTGGTTACACAAATCTTGAGTGTTCAAATGAAAGAAGCTGAAATTGGACAGCGACATAATCTTTTTCAAACGCGAGCAAAAGTGCAAGACAAAGTAGTAAAGGTGATCATTGATGGAGGGAGCTGCCATAATCTTGCAAGTCGTGAGATGGTTGAAAAGCTTGGTTTGAAGTTGCAGCAACACCCTCATCCATATCATGTCCAATGGTTGAATGAATCGGGAGATATCAAGATTGGTTATAAGGTGAAAGTTCCATTCAAGATTGGAGAGTATGTTGACACAGTGGAGTGCGATGTTGCACCCATGTCTATGTGTCACATGCTGCTAGGAAGACCTTGGCAATATGACCGATATTCTCAGCATTGTGGAAGAACAAATCAATACACGCTAGATCTGAAAGGGAGAAAGTTTGTACTCAAGCCTATGACCCCTCAACAAATCATGGCTGAACATTTACAAAAGAAAACTAAAATTAGTGCAGCAAGTAGAGGAGGAGAAGAGCAAAAGAAATTGAGTGCCATCCACAATTCGGTGAGCGAGTGCTACAAGCCAAATTCAAGAGATAAAAGGAAGGAAGAGGGAGAACATCTAGTTATGCTAGCCACAAAATCTGAGCTGAGAGAAGTGAGGAACAACCCATATCAAGTACTCTTTGTACTTGTGAACAAAGATGTTTTGATTTCTCCTAACGACATAACATCTCTTCCTAGTGTTGTGGTTGATCTTTTGCAGGACTTTGAAGACACGTTTCCACAAGAAACACTGGCTGGACTACCTCCAATTCGAGGGATTGAGCATCAAATCGATCTTATTCCAGGGGCTGCACTTCCTAACCGTCCACCATATCGAACAAATCCTGAAGAAACTAAGGAAATACAAAGGCAAGTGCAAGAACTTTTTGATAAAGGTTTTGTTTGTGAAAGCTTAAGCCCTTGTGCTGATTTTGTGATTTTAGTACCTAAGAAAGATGGATCTTGGAGGATGTGTGTTGATTGTAGAGCCATAAATAATATTACCGTTCCCTATCGCCATCCTATTCCACGGCTAGATGATATGCTTGATGAATTAAGTGGTTCCACAATTTTTACTAAAATTGATTTGAGAAGTGGATACCATCAAATAAGAATGAAAACCGGAGATGAATGGAAGACTGCATTTAAAACAAAATTTGGGTTGTATGAATGGTTAGTGATGCCCTTTGGGTTGACTAATGCTCCTAGTACTTTTATGAGATTAATGAACCATGTCTTAAGAACTTTCATTGGAAAATTTGTTGTTGTCTACTTCGATGATATTTTAATTTACAGCAAGTCTTTTGATGAACATGTGAAACACATTCGACAAGTTTTAGATGAGCTTAGAAAGGAGAAATTATTTGCTAATCTTGAGAAGTGCAGTTTTTGCACAAACCATGTTGTGTTTCTTGGCTTTGTTGTTTCAGCAAAAGGAATAGAGGTGGATGAATCCAAGGTGAAAGCCATCAAGGATTGGCCAGCTCCAACGAATGTAAGTCAAGTAAGAAGTTTTCATGGTCTTGCTGGTTTTTATAGAAGATTTGTGCGAGATTTCAGTACCATCGCTTCCCCTTTAAATGAATTGACAAAGAAAGGTGTTGAATTTAAATGGGGAAACTCACAAGAAGATGCTTTTCAAGAATTGAAGAAACGTTTGACTGAAGCACCTGTACTTATTCTTCCTGATTTCACTAAAACTTTTGAAGTAGAATGTGATGCTAGTGGGATTGGGATAGGAGGAGTTTTAATGCAACAAGGAAAACCTATAGCATATTTTAGTGAAAAATTGGGAGGTGCTCAATTAAATTATTCTGTGTATGACAAAGAATTGTATGCTTTGGTCCGAGCGCTTGAAACATGGCAACACTACTTATGGCCAAAAGAGTTTGTTATTCATTCCGATCATGAAGCTTTGAAGTATTTGAAAGGGCAAGCCAAACTGAACCGTCGCCATGCCAAATGGGTTGAGTTTATCGAAACATTTCCATACATTTTGAAATATAAGAAAGGTAATGACAATGTGGTCGCTGATGCCTTGTCTCGAAGGAATGTGTTGTTGAATCAACTAGAGGTAAAAGTTTTGGGTCTTGAAAATTTGAAAGAAATGTATAATGATGATCCTGAATTTTCAGAACCATACAATCATTGTAAAAATGGAAAAGGTTGGGAAAAATATCATATACATGATGGATTTTTGTTTAGAGCTAACAAACTTTGTGTACCAAATTCTTCGATTAGATTGCTTTTATTGCAGGAGTCACATGGAGGCGGCCTAACAGGTCATTTTGGACAAAAGAAGACTTATGAAATGCTAAGTGATCATTTCTATTGGCCCAAGATGAGGAGAGACGTTATCAGATTTGTGGAGCGTTGTGTCACCTGTCACAAAGCTAAGTCAAAATTGAACCCTCATGGTTTATATACTCCTTTACCCGCTCCTAAAATTCCTTGGGAAGACATAAGCATGGATTTTGTTTTAGGACTGCCGATGACTCGAAAAAAGAGAGATTCTATTTTTGTTGTGGTTGATAGATTTTCAAAAATGGCTCATTTTATCCCATGCAACAAGAGCGACGATGCTTCACATGTTGCCAAATTGTTTTTCAGAGAAATCTTGAGGCTACATGGAGTGCCCAAGACCATCTGACCGTGATGTGAAGTTTGTGAGCTATTTTTGGAAAACATTATGGGCAAAGCTTGGGACTAAACTTTTGTTCTCCACAACATGCCACCCCCAAACTGATGGACAAACTGAAGTGGTGAATCGTACATTGTCAATGCTGCTGCGAACAATGGTAAAGAAGAACTTGAAGGATTGGGAGGAATGTTTGCCATATGTGGAGTTTGCTTATAACAGGGCAGTACATTATACAACTAATTTATGCCCCTTCGAAATTGTATATGGGTTCAAACCTATTGCTCCGATAGATTTGTTGCCCCTTCCATTGCAAGAAAGAACCAATATGGAAGCTTCTGAGCGTGCTGCATACATAAAAAAGATACATGAGAAGACTAAGGAAGCAATTGAGCTCAAAGCAGTGCGCAAGGCTACAAGCATGAACAAGCATAGGAAGAAAGTGTTATTTGAACCGGGGGACTTGGTTTGGATTCACTTGTGCAAGGAGAGTTTTCCTGAGCAGCGCAAATCCAAATTAATGCCACGAGGGGATGGTCCATTTCGTGTTCTTGCCAAGATCAATGATAATGCATACAAGATAGATCTTCCACCAAGCTATGGCATGAGCAACACGTTCAATGTTGCTGACCTCTTACCATATACAAGTGAAGACACTTCAGAGTCGAGGACGACCCCTTTTCAAGGGGAGGAGGATGATACGACCACGCCATTAAGCAACACGTTACAACCCCCAAGGCATACTACATCAACTCAAGTACAACCAACATCATCACCAACCCAAGCCTTTGATGGACCAATTACACGTAGCCGAGCTAAGAAGCTACAGCAAGAGGTGCACGCGCTACTTTATGAATTTCAATTAAACACTAATGAGAACTTTATGCTACCTAAGTCATGTATGTTGATATTACTTAGGTTCACCAAAGAGGAAGGACAAAACATATCAAAGGCGAATCAGCAAGAAGAGCTATGTCCGAGTTAGTCTAGCGCTACAGAACCGTCCAAAAGAAACAGTCATATCTTTTGATTCCCAAAAGCTATGAAGGCCCATAAGTACTTTTTGGAAAGCTCTTGAAGTCTAGTTTCCAATGCTTCTAAGGCCGACTTAATCAAATCTACCAGGAAGGCATCCGATCTACTTTAGTGCTAACTGGTCAGAAGGTCAACAGTCTATTTGATGACCAAGTTTTCGTATTAAACTGTATCATTCTATGAAGTTTCATTAAGCATGCTATACATGGTGAGAAAGCTTATCAAGTCAGCTTTCCAACGCATCCAGCCCCACGTCATTTAAAGATTCCTAGAAGAAGTTATTGTCAAAATACTGAAGGCTGCACAGAAGTCAAACAGCCACACGGAAATCAGCTCTGCAGATCTTCCGAAGAGGCTCCTTCACATTAGCACGTGAAAATACTTTTGTTTCGTGTTTATACCTCGCTTAGGCTGGTTGTTACTAGTATAAATACCCCCCCTATGTCTATGATGTAAGGCAGCTTTGGATAATCCAAAACATAACTCCTTTTGTTCAGCTGTGTGCTAACAAATATTGAAAGTGATCTCTACCCATTTGCTCTTGTGAATTCCTTCGCGGGTTTGCAGAAGCGGTGGCTTCATCCGCTCCCAAGTGGTGCTCCTACTCCCTTCGAGGTCTCCTCGATTGATTGTAGGTTGTGTTGGTTGGTTCTTTGAGAGTGTGGTTGGGCGAATCCTCGATTCAGGTTGCCGGTTAAAGACGGTGGTTGGCTTCGAGTTTTATTTGTCAGGTTGCACTAGTTATCGCTGCTTCCAGCAAGTTATCTTGGCTTCTTTGAAGCTAGTTATCTAAAGATTGATCCTACATCGTGAAGATCGGGCATCGTGACGCATCAGGGTGGCTCAACTTCCAGTGACGTGAGCTGGAGCTATCAAAATCTCAACCACAATCAAAGTTGAACCAGACCGAGCAAGAGTCGATTCCTCTAGGTGCTGAAATTTCTTCTTGCATCTTCAAGAATAAATGAGCAAATTAGCTTTTGTTGAGGCTTCATCAAATGTCACCACCTTAGTAACTTGCCCTAGAACATGTAACATCATAGGATTTACTTGTGTAATTGTTCCAACACCAATCCATCAGGGGAACCGAGGACCACCGATGCAGCCAAATAAGAGCCATCATTTGCCGACATAGGAGATAACAACAGGGGGTGCCCATAGTCCCCATGGGAGTAATTCCTAGACCACCAACATTATGAGGTCGAAAAGGCCCAAATCAGTTTGAGATGCAGTAGTGGAGGAATCAACGGTAACCAAATTTTTATCAAAATCTAAAGACAGTTGCCTCCCTGGAACCGAAGAATTTGCTAGTAAAAGAGCCTTGGGGGCAGCCAAACATGGCGCCTCAAAAGCTCGATGCCTCGTTGCCACCTAGCGAGACGAGACTGGAGCACCACCAAGGTGTTCATGCATGGGCTGTCTAGCTGGTTGGACTTCGTCGGACCCGCCCATCTCTACCGGAGAAGAAGCACGGGGTGGAAACATCACGGTCCACCCTCTCGATCATCATCAGACACTAGAGGTGAATGAGACAGAGCATCATCTGACCTCGAGGTGGAGAGATCAGAGAGACGAATACAACTATATGGTACAAATGTAGACGTCGGATGTGGGGGCATTAGGGTCGACGATGAGCGGTTTAGGAATCTGTAGATCAAAATCTGTCGGGATGAGCTCTGGCCGCCGACACCAAGCTTCCACTCTGAAAGAGGACATATCATGATGAGCAACCGTATCCGGTGAAGCTCCACATAGGAACAGAAGCCATTAAACAAACGCTGAGAAATGGCCAGCTCCAATGCGTGGAGTGGAATCCCCTAAAAAAGCACCGAGACCTTGCACTGAAGGGATGAAGCATCCGCATGGGCAAACCTCGACCAACGCTTGAACTTTAGAGAAAAGGATGGCATGCTGAACACCACACCGCCATTGAGAACTTGTAGATCCACTTCTTCACTAGGAAACAACATCATGAAACTTTCGGCGAGGATAGATGAACTGTGATATCTTCAATGTTAATGTAAAAAAGCGCCACTATCTCATCCGCAACCAACTCCTGCGACACCAGAGGTCTAGAACCGATGAAGAAACAAACAAAGCCCGTTGGAGATCAACCTCCACCCGATCAAAACTGGCAGATCATTCGATAAAGCATATTGGACAGTCAGAAGAAATAGCACATTGTAACACCCCACTGATCCCACACAATGGATGTTACCAAATACCCTTCCCACTAAGCTTATGCAACACAAGAAAAGAAATAGAGAAAGAAAGTATTGCAAAATCTGGCAGCACCTCCTTTGAAAGAAGCATAACAAGGGGAAACATAGAGTTTATACAGGGTATAAAAGAAAGATAATTCACGTAGTATAATCAAAATGCAAAAGTAGTAATGAACATTCAAGACCAAATAAAGATAGGTAACTTAGTCCACCACAAAATCAGCTCAACTACCATGAAAGGCTAGAACATTATAATTCCCTAGACTTGACCCTCCATGTTTAACAACATTATTAAGCAGTGGTTCCCTTATTTAAAGGTGTAGTGGCCATGCTGCTACATCCCCTCTTTCCCAAAGCAGATATCAGGTGCCTGCATCAGACAATGCAAGAGTGAGATGACACATCTCAGCAAGTAAAAAGAGCAAACAACAATTGGACAATGTAAACTAACCGTGCTTAAACAAACACGTAGTTCATAACTTCCTTCTTGAATATTAATTTGCAACAAGTAAGCAAGTAACCAATTACTTAATGCCAAGATGAATCACAATGTAAAGATCCACACTATCCACATCCACATAATAGGTTTCACACTTCTCCCATGAATGCACATGGCTACAGATGCAGTAATGACATCTGCCTTCATACCTCTAAGGATATGAAGCTGCATCATACCCCTTCTCGGGCAACATATGATGCTCATTCTACCGGTACGGTCGGACCATAAGATCGCGGCGAAACTTCCATGCAATGGATGGTGAATGCATTATGCATGTCAACAACATGAGTTCTTCCCAAATAAAATGTGCTAGACATATACTTCCACCCATTCCACATAATAAACCACATGGGTAACATGATCAAAATGTGGCAGAACCACCCGAATTATTCCAGCTTAAGTGCCTAAGTCACGCCTCAGGGACCGCAACACACTTAAATCGGAATAACCCGTCAGTCCTTCAGATCTAGTCTGATAGAGCCACTTAACCAGGATTAAATTCCACAATCCCACTCGAAGGTGAGTCACAGAAGAAATACAATAAAACAGGAACCTCAAATTAAGTGCTGAATTATTACATAGATCGAAGTTTTTGAGTAGCAATTAAGAGTTCTCAAAATAAAATGCAGCGGATAATCGATGTCGTCGGTAATGAGGAAATGGGCAAGGCCTAGCCCACTACTCCTCCTGCTCCTCTCCTGCCAGAGCAACATCCCACTCGACCGTCCAACCCGGTGGCAGGGTGGTAGGCCAAGTCACACCATCAACCATTTCCTGAATCGCACCTGCAAAAATTATGCCACAAGCAAGGCTGAGTATACTAATACTCAGCTAGACTTACCCGGTGTGAGGAAACTACTCCTCTACCTCTAGACTATACAGCTGTTTGGCTGAGGGGTTTGGTTTGCCAAAAGCACTAGCTGTTTCTAAAATCAATTCTTAGCTTTTCAGATTCTAGTATCATTATTTTAGCTAGGTTTGCTCCTTCTAAGCATACATGGTAACAAGCATTTAGTTCAATCAACAAATTGTCTCATGTAACCTCATTTCACTTCTTACTCAATGCAGTACAAGGGGTCAAGCAGTCTCATTAGCTGCGAGAAGCAGACGATTCGAATCGAGTTTTATCCTTGCAAGGTAAACCTAAACACACGACATGTCAGGGCACTCCGACCCCACACATGTCAACCGTCCCCATCGATTCCCCGTTCGCGTCCAGACCTCACCGCCTTGGCATACAATGCTCCACTGACCCCGGCTGCCGCCGTGCAGTGACCGCACTTGTACCCACCATAGCTAGCATGGGAGACCCAGTCTCAGGTCGCATGAGGGATAAAGTCCGCGCCCGGCTTCACTCAGGTACTAGGTTTATCGGTTACCATTTTTCCCGACATGTGCTTAGTACGTTCAAATGCTTGACTCAGGTATCCACACATTAATCCTTAATTCCTTTTTCCCGTCTCATGGTCAAGGCATCCTCCCTGGATCCAAGTCCATAGACTAACATAGATCCCGTTATCAAGATGAATACAATCAATTCCTGACCTCGCGCGAGTGCTAGGAAAATCACTCGACTTCTACCGAGATCCTGATTAGCAAGCAGCTACTCGACCTAGCATACTAGTATTCATCTCAAAAAGGAATCCTAAGTTCATGCAACTAGAGGTTTCAAGCAACTCCTACACTTAAGTGCACATTACAATCCTACAAGCATTAAGTGTAGTAAAGTAGCATATAATAATACGATTATGCATATAAACCGGGGCTTGCCTTCAATAGCTGGGGCTGCAGGGAGATCCTCGATAGCAGCCTCGGAAGCTTGCTCCTGGTCCTCCTCTTGGACAGTTCCTTGCTCGGGGATGAGCACGTACTCTCCGTCGGCGAGATTACAATCTAATGAATGCAATGCGTAAGATAGATGCATGATATGATATGTGCTTTAGTAATTTAAACTTTTGATGGTGTATGATCTACTTGAGTTAGATAGAGCTAAACCTTACTTACACGAGACTTTTGGGTGGTATACTTGGTAAATTGGATCAAACTTAGCTAAGGTAAGTGGTAGGTTTATTTTTGGGGTTCCACTGAATTCTTTTTAAAATCTTAGTGAGAATTGACAAGAATTCAAGTTGGACTTATTGGAGTGAGGTTTATTTCTTCTTTCTTTTTCTCTTGATCTTCTTTAGGGTTTTAGGGTGGGTTTGAACTACAAGTTGCCTTAATAAATTTTCAAAAATTCTGTAAAAATTACAGTGGCTTATTACTGGTGTAGTTCTCTGTCTCAAAATTTGGGGATCAGAAAGTGAATAGCTTTCTCTGGACAAAATTACCAAATTTTAGGGCAGAGGGGGTGATTTGAACTACAACTACCATATAATAGTGGGTAATTCTCTAAAACTTATTTTTGCTGGCATTTAGGTGTTATAACATGACTTGGCACAAAATTCTAGCCATTAATACTTATTAGTTATTTTACTAGGATTTTCTAAAGTTTCTAGCAAAAGGGGTGCTTTCTACTACCACTATATTTGAAAAATATCAAACAACAGATTTCTGATTTTTCCTAGCTTCTATTTTGCGCAAGAGCAATCATTCTGAAGTTTGGCATCTTTTTGCTTAAGGGAAGGGGTGGTATGCATTAATTGGATTAAATGGCCTTTCTTATAAAATATTAGCAATAGGTATTAATTTGCATCCTTCTAATGGGTTTGCATTTTTCTCTGGTGGCCTTTCTCATTATTGACCTAGCAAAATTTTATTTGCCCATTATTGCATTATTATGGGTTATTCATGATTTATTTGGAATATGACTCATTATCATATTATATTTATTTACCCTACTTAAAATGATGGGCTGGGGTGTTTATTATTTTTATAGTGGGGTTTTGGTAGTTACAAGTCCACTGGATTTTTATTATCAATTTTGGGTCTTGTTTTTTAATTCTAATAATTGATTTCTAGTTGGAATAATGCTGAATAAAACATTTCACTTTAAAACTGATCTGGACTAGGGGTCCCTTTATTTTTCCTAGGTTCTCTGTTACTTAAGCAAACTAGGAAAAATAATTTCACTCACTGTTCATTAATTTCTAATGCCTTTCTGATTTTCTTAAGTTTTGGGAAGAAATGGCTTTTAATGGATATCTACACTACATTTTTCAATACTGGGGTTCTTTCTATTTTTAAACAGTGCTTAAATGGGGTTTGAACATCTACAATTTTTCTTAGATTCATCACAGAAGCAAAACTAATTTTCCTTATTTAAACAAGGTTTGGTCAGTTTCTATTTTTAATTTTAAACTTTAAAAATTGGAACAGAAAGCATAAGGGTTTATTATTTTTAAATGATAGTTCATATTATTCAGGATCTAGCAAAATTAGTTTGACAACTTTTGGTTAAGAATTCATCAAGTTATGAATTTTCTAAGTTCTCTGTTTATTAAAAAGATTAAACAGAATTGATTAAATGGAAAACTACTTTGCAACGGGGTCCCTGGCGGGTGTTTTAAGTTTTCCTTACAGACTAGTCCCTGGGCTACTATTCAAATGAGTCACTGACATCTCAGAAAACCCTCTGGATTCTTCTAATCCTAACCCGAGGTCCTTTCCCCAAATTAAACAGTACCCGTGGCGGAAGAAAGGGCGGAGGGGCTTACCGGCGGCAAGATTGCTCCGGTGAGGTGGCCGAGGGTGTAGGGGAGGTCCTGAGGGTCACGACGATATGCGGGTCACCGTCGGGGATGGTCGGAGTCGGCCGGTCCGCGTGCGCAGGCGGGGGAGCTCGTCGGTGGCGAGGAGTCCGGCCTATCCAGGGCGAAATTGACCAATCAAACGGGTCAGAGAGCTTCACCAGGGATCAAGGAAGGGGTGTGCGCGAGGAATTGAAGAGTGGCTCACCGAAGTGCTCGGTTTACGCGTGTAGGCGGGCGGCCGAAGTCCGGTGAGGTCGATCTTCGCCTTCCGGTGAAGTTCTGCCAGGTCCGAGGGCTTGGAAAGCTTCACGGGCCTATGGCGGAGCTAACTGAAGCGCTGGTGCGACTTGGGGGTGACTGGAGTGGGCTAGCCACGGTGGCCGAAGCTCTAGCGGCAATGGCGGGCGGAAAGGAGCTCGCCGGAGCTAAGGAGGGGTGTCTGGCCGGCGGTGGTGAGCGCGGGGTGAAGTGAGGCGCGCCCGGGGAGGCTTTATAGGCGCGGGCGAGCACGGCCGAGGGCGGGGCTCTGACAAGCGCTCGGGGCGTGCGCGGCGAACGCTAGTGCGCGCTCTGGCGTCTGGCACAACGTCAAGCACGAGGCAGCGCAGAGAGAGGTCGAGTTCAAGCGCCGATTGGCCCCCAAATCTTTGAGATTATGGCCATGATCCCGTTGAGAGATCTCTTCCTCTCAGGTCCCTTTGTCGTTTGTGTGTGGAGGCTAGCAGGTTTTGCTGACTGGATTAAGAGATAGAGAGGGGAGAAATCATGTTTGTCTCACTGCCGCACACAGGGAGAAGATCTCTGGTTTGACGTGTCCAAGGCACGCGTCCCAATGCCATCTTCTGGCACAAGACAGAGAGGTTAGTTATGCACGATTTTGTCAATGGGGCCATTAGGATTTGAGTTAGGGATCAAGGTGAACACGCTTGATCTTTGGCTCAAGGTTTGAAATTCAGAATTCTGAATTTCAGAATTCCCTAATGAAATCCCACTTGAGAGTCTTGTTTAGAGTTTTATTTAATTTGTTTTGGCCAAGCTTCCTCAATCTTTATTGTTGCTTATTAAATATACTTCAATGTTTATAATTGGCCCAAGCCATGATTCTAAATTTTTCATACTCTTTTCCCCATTTTCTTGAATTTTGTTCATAGGGCTCAATTAGGGTTTTTGTTGGGGTTGCACATTTTGCCTTTTTTTAAAAAACCCATTTGTTTTGATCATGATGCTTTTAAGTATAAGCTTAGTGGGTTCTTTATTCTTAAATCAACTTGATGATCATGCTCAATTTTGCTCACATAAAATGATGGTTCTTGGGTTAGCACTTGAGAGAAACCCTAGGTGACACTGGGTGTCACACAAACCATAACCTCAACATATGTAATCAATAAAACATGAATATCTTCAAACGATGGTACCCAATTAGGAATATGAATACGAACACAAATAGCACAAACATAATCAAGTATAAGACTCTTCAATCGACAGACGAAATAACCATCACTATTTTACTTGCCTTCACCGGAAGTTTGGGCAAATCCCTAAGTACGATCCGGAAGTCCACCACCTGTTTTTGACACACAACTTAGTGCACCAATTTCACATAATAAGGCTCATAAACGACGCCGCACCTACGCTCAATCTCAAACCCCGCCGCGGGTAACAACTCTCCCCACACCCACCAAACTGCAGCGGCGCTGCTTAATAATTTCATAACTTTAAAATTATGACAGCAGTGGTAACAAACAAAAACTCCAGAGGCATCTACATAAAATTCCCCACAAGTTTTTTATACAGTTTATAATTAAATTCCAACATCTAATTAGCCCAAAACAGTCTACAAGATAAACCATGTAATCTGTTTTTTTCTTTTGGGCAGCGACATACCCGGATTCAAACAGCGATATCTTTTAAAATATAATTCCAAATAGAGCGCATAAGTACTCGTTGGAAAGGTATGACAAAGCTCTACATGATTCACCCACTGATTCCCACTAGATAACCCACAAAAATTCCCAGAAATCACTAGAACTACTGCTGTTCGCCCACTCACAAAATTTCTGGACAGCCCCTCTACCGATTCGCATAGATAAACACATAATCAAATTGATTGCAGCACAAAAACAACAAAAGTTAATCACAAATTCACCTTGTGTTCTTCCCTTCCTCCTTCCTTCTTCCTCCCTCCAAACTCCAATTGAGATCGCAGCCACAAGACGGAGAACCACGCGGGAGGGCTGCACCTTGGAGGGGGGGGGGAAATGGGGGGGGGGGGGCGACTAGGATTTTGGGTGGTGATGGCTGCAAGGGTTTGAGGAGGAAGAAGATGGGAGAGGGGAAGGGGCAGCGTCCAAGGGAAAAGGGGAGGGGAAGGGGGCGGCTGCAATCCCAAGGGGAAAAAGGGGGGGGGGGGCGGCTAGGGTTACGGGAAGGCTAATGGGCCGGATTGAGATCCACAGCCCAACTCGCTTGCACGACAGCTCCCGACCAACCATTCTACTGTTATACTAGTGAATATTTTCCACAAATTCCAAATCCCCAAAGCGCATCACCGAATGAGAAAAAAACAAAAAGAATAACCTCCAACTTCTCTTCTTTGCAAACCGGGTATCACACTCTACCCCCTTAAAAAGAATTCGACCTCAAATTCTGACGCTTCTATCGGAACGACAAAAGGAAAGATTAATGAATCAACAACACTTACCCACAACAAAAAGTTCCAGATATTTCTGCCGCATCAGTTCCTCAAGTTCCCACATAGCCTCGCGCTCAGACTGATTAGTCCATAAAACCTTGACATACTTAATTGATCTCTTCCTCAAAACACGCTCCAAGGATTCCAAGTTACGCACCAGACGACACTCCAAAGTCAGATCCTACTTCATAGCAATTGGTTCCATCTCAATCTAATGGTCTAGATCCCGCAAGAACTTCCTCAGCATAGAGACATGAAAAACCGGGTGTACCCCTGCCATGGAATCCGACAATTGCAAGCGATAAGCCAAGTTGCCCACCCGGGCCAAGATAGTGAACGGTCCAATATTGAGAGCACCTAGAGGGGGGGGGGGTGAATAGGTGATCCTGTAAAAATCAAATACTTGTAGCCACAAAACTTGGTTAAGAGTTAGTGCAATAGGACCAAGTGGCTAAGGACCGAGCTTTTGTGAAACACAATGATCACAGAGAAAAGCAACACAAAAGACACGGTAATTTATCCCGTGGTTCGACCAAGTATAACACTTGCCTACTCCACGTTGTGGCGTCCCAATGGACGAGGGTTGCACTCAACCCCTTTCAAGTGATCCATTGATCAGCTTGAATACCATGGTGTTTTCCTTTCTTATACTTTCTCCCATTTGCGAGGAATCTCCACAACTTTGAGCCTCTCGCCCTTACAATTGATGATCACAAAGAAGCACATAAGTAAGGGAGGGGAGAGCAACACACACAAGACTCAAAACAAGAGCACAATCACGCACACAAAGCCACAACTTGAGCTCACAACACAACTCAAGGAGTTCTCTACTCAAATGGGGCTCAAGTCACTATCTCAAAGAATCAAATGCGCGAGAATGGAGTCTTGGTGCTTAGGATTGATCAAGGAATGCTTGGGTATCTCCTCCATGCGCCTAGGGGCCTCTTTTATAGCCCCAAGGCAGCTAGGAGCCATTGGAGGTAATCTGGGAAGGCAATTCTTTCCTTCTGTCGGGTGGCGCACCGGACAGTCCGGTGCACCACCGGACAGGTACTGTTCATGGTCCGGTGCAGATCGCCTTCCTAAAATGGCACAGCCGACCGTTGTAGAGTTGTAGCCGTTGGCGCACCGGACAGTCTGGTGCCTCCTGCCGACCGTTGGAGCGAGCCACGCATCACCCACGGATTTGGCGGCCGACCGTTGTGCTGGCGGCCGTTGGCTCATCGGACAGTCCGGTGCACCACCGGACAGTCCGGTGTGCCAGAGTGCGCTGAATTTTGGCTACTCCAGCCAAGTCTGTTCCTTTTTCTCTTTTCTCTGATTCTAGCACTTAGACAAATATATTAGTACACAAAAACCAATGTACTAAGTCTAGAATCTTACCTTCTTGTTGCTTTGCACTTCATTCATCATTTGGCACATAATTACTCACTCAATATGTGTTGAGCACTTAATCACCAAAATATACTAGAAATGGCCCAAGGGCACATTTCCCTTTCAATCTCCCCCTTTTTGGTGATTTATGCCAACCATCAAAAAGCAACCAATAGAAGTGCAACATCCATATACTTGAGAACAAAGATTGTTTTTTATTCAAATTTGGCATATTTGGATCATTCTTTGCCACCACTTGGTTTGTTTTTGAATCATACTCATTTTCCTATTTCTAAGTTAAACACACTTGTTTAGGCATAAAGAGAGATATTCCAAGAGAAAATTGATCAAGAGCCAAAAACTCCCCCTTTTCCCATAATCAAATATTCTCCCCACAAGAGACCAAACTTTGCACATCAAGAGTATTTTGACAAATCAAAAATTCTAACTCTACTATTTTCAAAGTTCTCAAGTGGTAGCTGATCCATTTGCTTTGGCCTTAATTTCTCCCCCTTTGGCATTAAGCACCAAAACGGGATCATTATTGGCCCTTAAACCCCATTGCCTCACCACAAAAAACGTCAATGAAGAGTAAAAAAGGCAATAAGAGCATGGAGATGAACTTGGAGTAAATTACCCTTTCATCGGAGTGCAGTGGAAGTCTTGCATGGTCCAAGTTCACCTTTCCCTTTCAATCCACCTTTGAGACTAAATTAAGTAAACTCAAGCACACGGTTAGTCTCAAAGGGTCAAGTTGTAGCATTTCTCCCCCTAAATATGTGCATCATTCACACATGGGCTTGTGAGGTCCGGGGATCCCTTGCACAACTTGAGCACCATAAATAAGCAATAATATGCATAAAGGAACATGATTAAAGACATAAAACACATGTATGCTACAGATCAATCCAAGTTACGTGAATCTAAGACATTTAGCTCACTAAGCAGCCTGCAAAAGGTCTTCTCATATAAAGGCTTGGTAAAGATATCGGCTAGCTAGTTCTCGGTGCTAACATCAAACACTTCGATATCTCCCTTTTGCTGGTGGTCTCTCAAAAAGTGATGCCGGATGTCAATGTGCTTTGTGCGGCTGTGTTCAACAGGATTGTCCGCCATGCGGATTGCACTCTCATTATCACATAGGAGTGGGACTTTGCTCAGATTGTAGCCAAAGTCCCTGAGGGTTTGCCTCATCCAAAGTAGTTGCGCGCAACACTGACCTGCGGCAACGTACTCGGCCTCAGCGGTGGATAGGGCAACGAAAGTCTGTTTCTTAGAACTCCAAGACACCAGGGACCTCCCTAGGAATTGGCACGTCCCTGATGTACTCTTCCTATTAACCTTGCATCCAGCATAATCGGAGTCTGAGTATCCAATCAAGTCAAAGGTTGACCCTTTTGGATACCAGATCCCGAAGCAAGGCGTAGCAACTAAATATCTAAGAATTCGCTTAACGGCCACAAGGTGACACTCCCTTGGGTTGGATTGAAATCTAGCACACATGCATATGCTAAGCATAATATCCGGTCTACTAGCACATAAATAAAGTAAAGACCCTATCATAGACCGGTATGCCTTTTGATCAACGGACTTACCTCCTTTGTTGAGGTCGACATTGAAGGAATTAGGAAGCGTTCTTTACTGCCCTTGAGCAGCCGCGTATATGTATTTATATAGGCTGACAAAGCAGCGGAGGGTGTTACATCGTACCAAACATTAACCAGAGGCTAACAGAGGCTGCCGTATCACAAGCGATATCAGCGCCAACAATCAAGGAGATCCTATGCTATCTACGTCCGGTTAGTTGGAAAGAAATCAAGATTACAATCTGGAATATATCTGTCTAATATCCCCCCTCAATCACAACCGATCGAGGTTGAGATTGCGTCTAAACTCGTTTAGCCGTCCAATAGTGAGAGCTTTTGTGAAACCGTCCACCACTTGATCATTAGTAGATATCAGTCGAATATCCAGGTTCTTGCTGAGCACTCTGTCACGAACAAAATGGAAGTCGACTTCAATGTGCTTCGTGCGAGCATTAAAAATTAGCTTGGAAGACAAGTATGTAGCACCCAGATTATCGCACCAGAGGCGAGGAATACCGGTGAGCCGAATACCAAGCTCGTGGAGAAGGGACTGAAGCCAGATAACTTCGGCAGTCGCATTGGCCATGGCCTTATATTCAGCTTCTGTGCTTGATCGTGACACCGTGCTTTGTTTCTTAGAGTTCCAGGAGATCAAATTAGGACCAAGGAAGAGCGCATACCCGCCTGTAGACTTCCTGTCATCAGGGCAACCGGCCCAGTCCGCATCTGAGAATGCACTTAGCATTAGGGACGGAGATGGTCTGATAGTGAGACCGAGGCTAATAGTATGTTGTATATTGCGAAGAATACGCTTAACTACTGTCCAGTGAAGGTCGGTCGGGGCGTGAAGGAACTGGCAAACTCTATTGATTGCATAAGAGAGATCAGGTCGAGTGAGTGTTAGATACTGCAATGCACCAACAACACTCCGATATTTTGTAGTCTCTTCAGGAGAAAGCAAGGTACCAGCAGACGCCGAGAGCTTTTCACTTGTGGCAACAGGAGTATGAACTGGTTTGCAACATTCCATGCCGACCCGTTTCAAGAGATCACGAGCATATTTTTCTTGACATAGAAGGAGACCGTCACCCTTTCTGTGAACTTCAATACCAAGAAAATAGTGGAGATCACCTAGATCCTTAATGGCAAAATCATCCTTGAGCTTGGCAAGAACATTATCAATGGCGTGCGGAGAGGATCCTGTAATGATAATGTCATCAACATACACCAAAATATAGATAGCAGTGGAATGTGCATTGCAAATAAAGAGAGAAACATCAGCTTTAGAAGGTACGAATCCCAAGCTTTGAAGCTTCTCACTCAACCGAGAATACCAAGCTCTCGGAGCTTGTTTCAGCCCATACAACGATTTCTGCAGATGACAGTGATAATTAGGATGAGTTGTGTTAGCAAAACCTGGAGGTTGTTTCATATAAACAGTTTCTTCAAGAATTCCATGCAGGAAAGCATTTTGCACGTCCAGCTGACGAAGACTCCATTTCTGAGAAACTGCTAAGGAAAGCACGAGACGAATAGTAGAGTGCTTGACGACAGGGCTGAACGTATCATCGTAATCAATGCCATATTGTTGCTTAATTCCCTTAGCAACCAGACGAGCCTTGAGCCTGTCAATGGAACCGTTAGCATTATATTTAACTTTGAAAACCCACTTAGAGTCGATGAGATTTCGAGTGCGGTCCGGGGGCACCAATGTCCAAGTGTTATTCTTCTGTAGCGCCTTCAGCCTCCATAGCAGCTCGCCACTGTGGATCAGCAAGGGCTTCGGAGACGGAAGATGGTTCAGTAATACGAGCTGCAGCATTACCATATCGAACAGTTCCATCAGTGAACTGTTTCGGCTTGCTAATTCCCTGTTGCAAGTGGGTGCGCGGCGCAGCAGCAGATAATGGCGCCGAATCAGGAGTCTGGTGAGCCACAGACGATCCGGGAGCCTGCAGGAGCGGATCCGCATCGGGAACACCCGTCGCATTTTCTGTTGCGACAGGGGGACCAGACGACAGCGAGTCGGCCTCAGGTGCTGGTTCCGCATTGGCCGACACACCTGTTGGTGCAGGTGATGCTGCAGGGACTAGTGACGACGGGACCAGTGCAGGGGGCACGAAAACTTCATTCGGTCCGGAAGCGGGCAGCACCATGGCTGTATTATTTGATGTGGGAACTTTGGAATTGCCCTGCAAAAAATGCTGCGCAAGAAAGGGGAGCGGTGAACTGGAACCAGGCAGATTATTAGCATGATCAGTAAGCATATTATTCCCACAAGAGTCATGTGGCAAAAGGAGAACTTCGGATGTGTATTTGACCCTAGCATTTTTATTAAGAGAGGCAAATGGAAAAACATGCTCATCAAAAACAACGTCGCATGAAATATAGATTCGCCCGGTTGAAATATCCAGGCACTTGAATCCTTTATGCATGTTACTATACCCTAAGAAAGCACACCGGGTAGACCTAAATTGGAGCTTATGGTGGTTATATGGGCGCAAGTTTGGCCAGCATGCACACCCGAAAATACGAAGTGAGGAGTAATCCGGAGTGGCACCTGTCAACTTGTGCAAGGGAGTGTCGTGGGCAATAGTTTTGGATGGTGTGCGGTTTATCAAATAAACAGCAGCCAAGAAAGCATGATCCCAATACTTGAGCGGCATAGATGATTGAGAAAGGAGGGCAAGCCCAACCTCGACAATGTGACGGTGCTTTCGTTCGGCTGCACCATTCTGCTGGTGGGTGTGAGGACACGACACTTGGTGGTGGATGCCGACAGTTTTGAAGTGGGCATTGAGTTTTTCATACTCGCCGCCCCAATCTGACTGAAAGGCAATGATTTTGCGACCAAACATCCGTTCTACTAAGTGCTGAAATTCACAAAAGGACTTGTAAACATCAGATTTGTGATGAAGAAGGTAAATCCAGGTGAATTTACTGTAATCATTGATGAAACTCACGTAGTATTTATAGCGACCAAAGGAATCAATTGTTGGACCAAACACATCTGAAAAAAGAAGCATGAGAGGTGCACTAGATTGACTCATGGAAATAGTATAAGGCAACTGATGTGCCTTGGCTTGTAAACATGCATCACAAACTGAAGTTGTGGAATTATTACTAAGACATGGAAAATTATTATTGCTAATGACACGATGAACAATATCACGAGACGGGTGTCCAAGACGCTTGTGCCAATGCTCCAAAGGGACACGAGTAGAACTAAAATTGTGCTTCAACCGAAGATCAGGATGTGGCGGTAGTGGGTAGAGGTCGTCTCTACATTTGCCATGGAGCAGTACGGCCTTCGTTTGCCGATCCTTAATAAGAAAATGAGATGAATGGAATTCAATAAACACATCGTTATCATTGGTAAGTCTATGAACCGATTTGAGATTCTTGTGGGTGGATGAAACATGAAGAACAGAACGTAAATGCAATGAACGGGATGATGTGGGAACAATTGCATTACCAATATTGCTAATAGTCATACCTGTACCATTGGCAGCAATGATCTGATCAGTGCCGAGGTACTTGTCATGCATCGTCAAACGATCCAGATCTCCTGTGATATGATCCGTCGCTCCGATGTCCGTGTACCAAGGAACATTGGAGCAATTTTGATGAGCGGAAGAATTCGCCGAGCGCTGATCCGGCACATAATTCTCATCGAACCTGTACCAGCAATTTAGGGCCGTATGGCCAACTCTTGAGCAAACTTGGCATCGTGGCCTTGAGGAGGTATCTGCATCTGTAGCGCCAGAAGAATTGTTGCCTCGCCCGGACGACTGAAAACCACCCCGAGAGGGACCCCTGCCGCGGCCTCGGCCACGAGAGAAGCCACGGCCACCAGAGCGCCCCCAAGACATGCCGCGTCCGCAAGACGCCGCATTTGCCGAAGACTGCATAAGCGAGGATGAACCGGTCTGGAGATGCATCCTGTTCTCGTAACTAAGGAGTTGTGTATACAGATCACCTGGAGTAATTAGATCTGAACGAGCCACCACAGCAGTGACTAGTGGATTGAAATCTTCATCAAGTCCGGTCAACAGAAAAGACACGAACTCCTCGTCATCAAGGGGTTTACCCGCAGCACCAAGTTCATCAGCAAAGCCACGCATCTTTGCAAAGTATTCGGCCACCGACGAAGCACCTTTCTTGGTTTTGGCCAGCGCGATCTGCGTATTGACCTTGCGGGCGCGCGAGTGCGAAGAATACATCTCGGATAGAGTTGTCCATACGGAGGACGACGTGGAACAATTGATGAGGCTACTCAGCACCTCGTGTGAAAGCGATGAGAGCAAATAGCCAAGGACTGCTTGATTGCGAGCAATCCATCGACCATAGGCCAGATTGGCCACCGTGACAGTCCTGTCACTTGCATCTGATATGGTCTTGGGTGGACAGATCTCGATGCCAGTCAAGATGTCATCAAGCTGAGCGGCACGGATGGCCGGCAGGACCTGCGCCTTCCAGAGAAGATAGTTGCCCTTTGTGAGCTTTTCACTGACAGGTATGGCAAAGGAGGTGGGGATGGCGGAGGTAGACAACGATGACTGCATCACCATGAGAGACTCTGTGGAGACCTCTCACGAAAAAAAACACTGGCTCTTATACCATGAAGGAATTAGGAAACGTTCTCTACTGCCCTTGAGCAGCCACGTATATGTATTTATATAGGCTGACAAAGCAGCGGAGGTTGTTACATCGTACCAAACTTTAACCGGAGGCTAACAGAGGCTGTCGTATCACAAGCGATATCAGCACCAACAATCAAGGAGATCATGTGCTATCTACGTCCGGTAAGTTGGAAAGAAATCAAGATTACAATCTGGAATTGAAAGTAGCCTAGAGGGGGGTGAATAGGCTACACCTGAAAATTTTCACTAAAAACTTCGAGATAGGTTAAATTAAAGTTGCACTGGTGCAAACCGGTTCAGTCGATTTTAATTACAACTGAACAAGTTTGAACCTGCTCAACTTAAATTAGATAATCTGTTAAACAAATACGAAGTAGTGAAGAATATAACTAAAGACTTGCCCTACACAAAATCTACTCGAGTGGATAATATGAACCAACCAATGAATTTAAAGCGCTTGACAAGAACACACAAGAACACGCAATATAACCCGAGGTTCGGCAACCACCACAAAGGTGTCCTACTCCTCGTTGAGGAACCCACAAAGGGCCGGCTCTTTTCCAACCCTAATCCTCCACAAGCCGACCACAAAGGTCAAGGCAATCTCTTCTCAAATCAGCTCAAAGAGCGGGTGATACAAACTTCTTGGGGTCGTCCACAAATTTGGAGACTCCCAAGCAACCTCTAACCGTCAAGGAACACGAGGTTCCAAGAGTAACAAATCCGCACAAGGTTAAGTTTGCAACGAGCTCAAGAACAAAGAGAATGGGAGAATCGAGATGAAATTGACAGCGTGTTCGATCGAGTTCACCTCACACCAAGGGTCCTTCAAATGATTGAAGGAGATGCGATTGAGGGTGTGAAAGGTGAAATGAATGCGCTTGTTTGAAGGTTGGTCAGCCAGGAATTCATGGGAGAGGCAGGAGTAAATGAGAGAGAGAGTGTGAGGGGGTATATAAAGGATCCCCCAAAAGCTGGCAGCCGTTGGGAGAAAAGAAGTAAAAACCGGTTGAACCGGTTTTCAGACCGGTTGAACCGGTTTCTACCAGGGGGATCCCGGTCCACTGAGCTACTCAGCTGGAGACTCGACCGGTTTCAAAACCGGCTGAGTAAGGAAAAATTTCGGCTCAACCGGTTTTCAAAAAATATCTGCAGCGACTTTACTGACAGCTCTGACTGTCAGACAGGTCAGAGCAGAGATGGCAGGGGAATAGTCCCAAAACCGGTTGAACCGGTTTTAGGATCGGTTGAACCAGTTTTCAGGGCTGAAACCAAATTTTGAGTATTTTGAAGAGAACAAAAGTGGAGTCTTTGTGGGAAGTAAAATTTGTTTTTCTCAAGGGCATTCATGATCTGGAAAAATGTTCTCCAAGATGTTTTCAAAGGATTTTGAACTTGGCTCATTGCACAACTTACTTAACCGTCGCGGATCCCTCTTAATTGCACGGCGATTCCTATGACTCAAGAATTATAAATTTAGCGCCGCTGTTGTTTCTAAGCACTTGGAGCACGCCATTTGATGTGGAATTTTAAATCCGCTGTGCTTTCTACTTTTATGCTTGTAAGATCTGTGCTTCTCCTGTCTGTAGAATTGCTGTGTACATGCTTGGAGCAAACTTGTTAGAATCTCAGTTTGTTTTGTCATTAATCACCAAAACCTTTAATTAGGGTTGATTGCACTTACAATCTCCCCCTTTTTGGTGATTGATGCCAAAACAAACTGGAGTAGAAATAAGAATTAAAAGTTACAAGTACTTGCAAGATAAAATCCCTTGTGTATGTGTAGCTCCCCCTAAATATGTGTATGAGTTTTGCGATATTAACATTGACTTGATATGTCAATTTGCAACATATTTAGAGAGAGAGAACAATCAACACCATACACAAAACAATGAGGAATGAAACATAATTAGATAGAAAGAGTAAAAATTACACATTCAAGCTCATTATTGCATAGCATATGATATGAAAAATTACTACTGCTATTACAATAATGATAACTCATCTCATCACATCATAAAAATGTTTATGGCTTCAGAGCCATGCATGCATCATACGATAGACCAAATAGTTATTACAAACCGATTGTTCATTACAAAAATAAAATGTACTGCCAGTCTAATAAACCTTCTCCCCCTTTTTGGCAACAAGAACCAAAAAGAGAGAGGCGCCAATCCAAAGATCACCAGTTGGGAGGAGGCTGATGAGGAGCAAAGAGGTGGTGCGCCAGGTGAGAGGCAAAGTGTTCTTCCCCAGACTGATCCGGGGGAGGAGCACTGCCAGAAGGATCCTGGGCGGAGGGTGAGAGGATGATTGGCCCGGATCCCCGTGATACGGAGGCAGGACAAACTGCTCACGATCATCAAAATAAGCTTCTTCTTCTTCATCGTCGTCTGCTGTCATAAAGGGCACCCCGTATGCCTGTTGGTGCCACTCGTTGATCTCCGGGGGAGGAGGATGGAGAGGCACGTCAGGCGAGCGAGGGGCGAAGGGAGTACCCAAAGAGGAAGCTTGACGACGAAGGTTGTCGTCAGTCTCCCGCTGACGTCTTGCCACCTCATGGACATCCGCAGCAATGTTCCGACACATGGAGAAAAATGCTGCAAACCCGTGGGCCAAGCGGGCACCCATCCCTCGGCCACGACCTCGACCACGACCACGACCATGTGGCGTGGGAGATCCGCGGCCAGGGGAGGGACGCGAGGCACCGGCAGCAGCAGCAGGACCAGGGGACGGACCCGCAGATGTATGTGCACGAGAGCTGGAAGGGGCTTTCCTTAGGCGCCCTACTGGATTGTTGGGATCAATCCAGAAAGGGGTATATGATTGATGTCTTGTACCTTTATCAAACTGAAACTGGGTCACAACCTCAATCATCTTCATGATAAAAGGAGCATGAAGACATCCTTTCAATGGAAAGCAGGCAGCATGAATGATTTCCTGCCAAATCATATCAAAGACATTTATACTCTCTGAGCTGCTGGGTTTCATGAATGAGAGCAAGACCTTGCTCTCTCCAAGAATGTTCATCTGATTACCCCCTTTTGGAATGAGGGTCATCCTGAAGAGGGAGTTGATGTATCGATAATACTTATGCATGTTTGTAGACTCCCAATACTTCCCAGACTCAGAGAGATGAAGATCTTTGGATTCATCTCTAGTAGGCTAGCGGAAATCATGTATCTTGATCTTGTCACCAGAGATATCATTGTCAGTGAAACCAAGAATGTGAGCAAACCGACGGTAGCTCACCTTATACCAACTACCTTCAATGTAGAAGTTCAGATAAGGATAGTTGTATGGACTCTCCTCGTCAGCTGGCTTGATCCACAAAGTTGAGTAGAATTGGGCAATAACTTCATCATTCCAATCATATTGGAATGTCATGATACTCTTCATCTTTTTCCTTTCACAGGCCCTTAATGCCTGTGTCATCTCTTGGTCCCCAATGGCCTCACAACCTTCCTAGTTGATATAGCGTTGAAGCAGAATAGGTTGATGCTTCTTGGGGAGGATCACGGAATTATAAAAATCCACATGATGAAGCGTCCAAAAGCGGTTTCCATCAATCCTGGCATCGCGAATGCGCAATGCAGGATTCTGGAAACGGAGATCCTGAAGGAGTGCAGAACCTCCACTGGCAGTGAAATCAGTTACTGGCTCATTGCCAGCACGCCGAGCCTCCGCCCGGTGGAGGACCAACCCACGAATCACAGGGGCGTGGGCCGGGGGAAGATCAATTTCATCATCCTTCCCGCCTTCATCATCACTCGTAGCCTCCCACGCCTGCGGATTTGTCGCGGGTCGGGACCGACCGGAAGGATTCCGGGTTGTCCGACCGCGAGCTCCTTGAGACCCGGAGGCCTCAGCACCTTGCATGACGTTTCCGCTTCCTCGCCCATGCTTGGATCTAGAGCGTGGGGGAGTATCTCCATGTATTTCTTGGTCATCAGAGGAGTCGGATTCAACCACGGACGGGTTCCTCTGACGCACCATTCTAAGAAAAAATAGAACCTATGATGAGCAAGGATCAAACACGTTTGAGTAGAGAGGCATAAGATATTGAGCATGCACTTCAACCGTTCATATGAGCGGTTCAACTACAACGAACAATATCAAATCGCTAAACTCTAACAATGTTCGTGACAAATGAAGATAATCTAAGTGTTGCAAGCACTTAAACTAAAATGTACCCAACGAATGATACATTAGATAATCAAGAACGCGTAGGATCGAGTAAAAAGAAATGAAATAGGGCAATACCTCGATCCGGAGATTTAGTCAAGAAATCCCAACGAGATTGAGTGAGATGATGGAGAACGCCGGGATGAACGGGTCTCCAACAAATCTTCCAAAGATGAGAGGGCACAAGTGAGTTTTTGGAGTGGAGAAGGTGTGAAGGAGAGAGAGGAAGAAGAGTGGGCGGCAGCGGTGGCTGGAAAGTGAAAGTGAGAAGACGAGAAGTGGAGAGAGGGAGAGAAATAAGGGTGGAGTCGGCCGGTCAGAACACAGAAAACCGGTTCAACCGGTTCTAAAACCGGTTCAACCGGTTCTAAAACCGGTTCAACCGGTTTCTGGTCAAACTGCACAGTAAAAGCGCGTAGAAAAAGGTATTGACTGCGCGAAATTTCAGGCAGTCTGACAGCGCAGACTGCGAAACTGACAGCGCAGACAGCGGCGCAGTCTGACGGCGCGGATGCAGAGGAGGTCAAAACCGGTTCAACCGGTTTTTATACCGGTTCAAACGGTTTCCACCAGGGGAAACCGGTTGAGTGGCCTACTCAGCCGGTTTACTCAACCAGTTTCCAGATATTGCCTAGAAGGGCTATAATAGCACTTAGCAAATATGACATGAGTGATTTTAATGATAAAAATGTTATTTCTCATTTCATATTGCTCAAACAATCAATTGACATCCATCAAAATTGATCAAAATTTTAGTTATTAAGACACGTTTCGAGAATCCAAGATATTTAGCTCACTCCTAAGAAAACAAAACCTAGTCTCATCAAGGGGTTTTGTGAAGATATCGGCTAGTTGATTTTCGGTGCTCACATGAAACAATTCGATATCTCCTTTGGCTTCGTGGTCTCTCAAGAAATGGTGTCTGATGTCAATATGTTTAGTTCTAGAGTGTTGCACCGGATTGTTTGCAAGTTTTATGGCACTTTCATTGTCACACAAAAGTGGAATTTTGTTAAACTCACAACCAAAATCTCTAAGGGTTTGCTTCATCCATAACAACTGTGCACAACATGCCCCAGCTGCTATGTACTCAGCTTCTGCAGTGGAAAGTGCAACACAATTTTGTTTCTTGGAACTCCATGACACTAAGAACCGCCCAAGGAATTGGCAAGTCCCAGTAGTGCTTTTTCGATCTACTTTGCAACCGACATAATCTGAGTCAGAGTAGCCAAGCAAATCGAAAAGGGAGCCTTTGGGATACCATAATCCTAGGTTTTGGGTGTGGACTAAGTATCTTAGAATTCTCTTAACGGCTACAAGATGGCAATCTTTAGGGTTTGCTTGAAAACGTGCACACATGCAAACACTCAACATTATATCAGGTCTAGATGCACATAAGTAAAGCAGTGATCCTATCATTGATCTATATAATTTTTGATCTACAGGTTTACCTTCCTCATTTAGGTCGAGATGTCCATTTGATGACATTGGAGTCTTGGCGTGTTTTGCTTTTTCCATGCCAAACTTCTTGAGCATATCTTGTGTATATTTGGTTTGGCATAGAAAAGTACCTTCCTTGAGCTGTTTGACTTGAAATCCCAGGAAGTATTTAAGCTCGCCCATCATAGACATCTCAAACCTGTTCGTCATTACTTTGCTAAATTCTTCACAAAATTTTTCATTAGTACTACCAAATATAATGTCATCAACATATATTTGGCACACAAATAATTCATTGTCAACTTTACGAGTAAATAATGTAGAGTCAGCTTTTCCTATTGTAAACCCATTCTTAATTAAAAAATCTTTAAGACGGTCATACCAAGCTCTAGGGGCTTGTTTAAGCCCGTAGAGTGCCTTGTGAAGTAGATAAACATGATTTGGCTTCTTTGGATCTTCAAAACTCGGTGGTTGCTCCACATATACCCTCTCTTGTAGTGGTCCATTTAGAAATGCGCTCTTGACATCCATTTGATATAGCTTGAAATCATGGTTAGTAGCATAGGCAATTAATATTCTAATTGATTCTAACCTTGCTACCGGCGCATATGTTTCACCAAAATCAAGTCCTTCCACTTGAGTGTAGCCTTGGGCAACCAACCATGCTTTGTTTCTTGTAACCACGCCATGTTCATCTTGTTTGTTCCTAAAGACCCATTTAGTCCCAATCACATTTTGTTTGGGTCTTTGGACTAAGGACCAGACTTCATTCCGGGTGAAGTTGTTCAACTCCTCTTGCATGGCAATTATCCAATCCGGATCACCCAAAGCTTCTTCAACCTTAAGTGGCTCAAGAGAGGAAACAAACGAGTAAAATTCACAAAAATTAGCTAAACAAGATCGAGTTGTTACCCCTCTCCTGATGCTACCCAGGATGTTGTCCACCGGATGATCCCTTTGAATTGTATGATGGACTCTAGGATGAGGCACTGATGGTTGTCTTTGTATTTTCTCCTCCTCATCATTCACTTGATCAAGAGGCACTTCACCATCAATACTTTCGTGTTCATCTTCTACCACTGTTGGCATCCTTTGATGATTTTCTTCATGGCTTGGATGACTTGAGGTTGATGGGTTTGCTTGGGTGGAGACTTTGTCACTCACCACCTTTGCACCCATATCAACAACCTCATTGGTCATCCAGAAAGTTCCTTCCTCATCATCCTTTTCTTGAGGTCTCACTTCACCTATTGCAAGTTTCTTTATGGCCTCACAAGGTAGTTCTTCATTTCCTGCAGTGTCATTAGAAACATGCCCTTGTGAGCCATTAGACTCATCAAATGTCACGTCTATCGTTGTTTCAACAAGACCGGTGGTATTGTTGAAAACACGATATTCATGCGCATTTGATGCATAACCAAGCAAGAAGCCCTCGTCCACTCTAGGAGCAAACTTTGAGCTCTTGACTTTCTTGTTAAGAATAAAACACTTACAACCAAATACTCTAAAATAATCAACTTTAGGTTTGTTACCAGTGAGAAGCTCATAAGCAGTCTTTTTGTAGATCTTGTGAAGATAGAGACAGTTGATTGCATGACAGGCGGTGTTGACCGCCTCTGCCCAAAAGTTGTCAGGTGTCTTGTACTCATCCAACATGGTTCTAGCTGCTTCAATTAAAGTTCGGTTCTTTCTTTCCACAACACCATTTTGTTGTGGAGTGTAAGGAACCGAGAACTCATGTTTGATTCCTTCTTCGCCTAAGAATTCTTCGACACCTGTGTTCTTGAATTCCGTCCCATTATCACTTCTCACTTTCTTGATTTTGAGCTCAAACTCATTTTGAGCTCTTCTCATGAATTTCTTCAATATTTCGTGAGTTTCACCTTTATCACTCAAAAAGAAAACCCAGGTGAATCGAGAAAAATCATCAACAATGACTAAACCATACTTACTACCACCAATGCTAATGTAAGCCACAGGTCCGAAGAGGTCCATGTGAAGGAGCTCCAATGGCCTCTTTGTTGTGACCACATTCTTTGATTGATGTGGGACTCCATGTTGCTTTCCTGCTTGGCATGCGCCACAAACCCTATCGTTCTCAAATACAATATTTGTTAGTCCAATGATGTGATTATCCTTTTGAAGTTTGGCCAAATTCCTCATACCGACATGGGCTAACCGGCGATGCCATAGCCAACCCTTGTCGGATTTTGCCACTAAACAAGTCTCAGGCGTTACTTTACTTGTTGTGAAATCAACAAGATAATGTTTGCCCTTCAAGCGACCCGTAAAGGCAACTGAGGAGTCCTCCCTTCTAAGGATCTTCACATCCACATCAGAGAATAAACAATTATAACCCATTCCACAAAGTTGTGAAACGGACAACAAATTATAGCTTAAAGAATCTACCAATAAAACATTTGAAAGTGATTGTTGGTCAGAGATAGGAATTTTACCAATACCAATCACCTTACTCTTGCCACTATCTCCAAACACAATTTCTTGTGCTTCTTGAGTTAGTTGCAATGAATGAAACATGTCTTCCTCCCCGGTCATGTGATTTGTACATCCACTGTCAAGCACCCAACTTGACCCACCAGAGGAGTAGACCTGCAAAACAAGTTTAGGCTATGCTTTTAGGTACCCAAGTTGAATTGGGTCCTACAGTGTTAGTTATAGCCTTGGGTACCCACACACTTCTTTTCATGACTTTTCTTTTAGTGTAGGCACCCACATATTTGACAACCAATTTCCCTAAATCCCAAGTCAACATATAATCACAAAGATAAGAATGAGAAATGGGAGCATTAAATTGTTGTCCACTTGAGGATCCCACTTCCTTCATCTTACTCTTTGTGGAACTCAAGTTTACCTTTACTTGAGTTGACTTGTCATTTGAGGAGTGAATCCTCCCCAAGGCATCATATAGGGTGGTTCCCTCTATGAACTTGGGGGATCTCCACCCCTTATGCACTATGCTAGGGTTTTCCTTGGATGAGTTGAACCCAAGCCCCCTTCTTCCATTGTTGGGCTTTAGGGACTTGTACTTGGGTTCAACTTTCTTTAACCCATCATTGCTAGAGCATCTTTTCAAAATTCCTTTGACCTTCACCTGTGGGCTATTCTTCCTTGCATGGTTAGTTAGACAACAAGAAGCATGATATTTGGCACAATGTTTGCAAAAATTATCATTTAAGGAGCTAGACTTAGATTCAATCACTAAAGATGAGGCATTAATGTTCTTGCAATTTTCAAGTTGCACTTGAAGTTCTTGATTTTGAACATTCAAGCTTAACATGCTTGTTTCAAGTGCATTCTTTTCATTTGCAAGATTAGCTATAGAGGTTTTCATATTAATTACTTCTTTATCTTTATTCTCTATAGTTATCTTCACTAAAGAGACTTCCTTAGTCAAGACATCTAGCATTTCATCTTTATTGTGAATCAACTCTTGAAGCTCTAGGTTTCTTTCCTTTTCAAGGATAAGCAAGTCTTCTTGAGCATCAAGAGTTGCTTTTCTTTTATCTAGCTTCTCCATTAATTTGGTGATAACATTGTATCCATTCAAGCCAAATTCTTTAATCATTTTATTTTTCATGGCAATTTGTTCATCATCATCATCATTTGGAAAATCATTACTAAACAAGGTTACCTTATCTCCTTTTGCCATGAGGCAAGTTGGAGTGTAGGAGTCGTCTTGTAGGTTGGTGAAGAGTTGCGGGCTTGATGTGGATTGGATGGCCACGTTTGCCACCACTTCCTCTTCCTCAGAGCTAGAACTCTCTTCATCGGAGTTCCATTCTTCACCAATATGGGCTTGACCATATTTCTTCTTCTTGTAGTATCCCTTGGTCTTGCCTCCCTTTTTAAACTTGTCCTTCTTGTATTCCTTCTTGGCTTCTTGTTCCTTCTTGTTAGGACAATCTGCTATGAAATGACCGGTTTGGCCACATTCATAGCATGCCCTCTTCTTTCCTTTCCTTTGGAACTTGTCATTCTTCCTTACAAATTTCTTGAATGTTTTGATGAACATAGCTGTGTCTTCATCACTTGAGCTATCTTCATCACTTGAGGTCTCGACCACTTTCTTTGCTTTGTGGTCTTTGTTCTTCTTGGGGTTGTCTTGTTCATTTGTGATCAAGGCATGAGAATCTCTTGTCTTGATGGGGGCTTCTTCGAACTCGTGTTGTTGAATGTTTGCAAATAATTGATGAGGCGTCATATCTTCATAGTCATCATGATCCCTTATCATCCTTGCAAGACTCTTATCCTTTTCTTTATATGCTCTCATGAATAATCTTGTGACCTTGGAGTCACTCCAATCTTCACTCCCAAGTACTCTTATTTTGTTGACCAACACCATCAACCGATCAAAGAGTGATTGAAGCGACTCACCCTTTGTCCAATCATATCTTGCAAGCTCACTTTCCAAAGCTTCAACTCTATGTCTCTTAGCTTTGGGATCTCCTTCATGTGACATTTTAAGAATATTCCAAATATCACGGGCATCTTCTCTTCCTTGAACTTTCCGGTATTCTTCCGGACAAAGACTTCCTTTAATTATGCTCACTGCTTGAGCATTGCGATGAACCTCTTGCATCATTTCCGAAGTCATCTCTTCTCCTTGGGCGGGCTTATACATACCTACATTAACAATCTCCCAAAGACTAGGATGCACACCGATTAAATGCGACTTCATCTTGTCGGCCCACTCGTCATAGTTCAACTCACTAAGAGTTGGTAACTTTCCAAGTGGGGCGGAAGAGAAGTTGGGAATATAATTTCTAGAGTAATCGAAATGAACTTTGCTAAATTCGTTACCTTTGCTTTTGGTAGATGATCCTTCGGTGTTGAGACTTACCTTGCTCAATACCTTAGACACCAAAAGATCCACTAGATCGTCATTGTAATCAAATGTTCCCTTACCTTTATCTTCTTCGGCCTTTCTTCTTGATTCTTCTTCTTCGGCCTTTTTCTTAGCATCTTCCTCTTTCATTTTGAGGAACATTCTCTCGGCAATCTTCATGGCGAGGTCGAGGACCTTGGGGTCCACTTCCTCACCAGAAGATGTGATGGGGATTTCCTCGAGGAGAGGTTCCACATGGTCCCGTTGTGTAGACATGATCGTTTCCTCACGCGGTTAAGCGTAAAACGAGGTACGTAGCTTTGATACCAATTGAAAGTAGCCTAGAGGGGGGGTGAATAGGCTACACCTGAAAATTTTCACTAAAAACTTCGAGATAGGTTAAATTAAAGTTGCACTGGTGCAAACCGGTTCAGTCGATTTTAATTACAACTGAACAAGTTTGAACCTGCTCAACTTAAATTAGATAATCTGTTAAACAAATACGAAGTAGTGAAGAATATAACTAAAGACTTGCCCTACACAAAATCTACTCGAGTGGATAATATGAACCAACCAATGAATTTAAAGCGCTTGACAAGAACACACAAGAACACGCAATATAACCCGAGGTTCGGCAACCACCACAAAGGTGTCCTACTCCTCGTTGAGGAACCCACAAAGGGCCGGCTCTTTTCCAACCCTAATCCTCCACAAGCCGACCACAAAGGTCAAGGCAATCTCTTCTCAAATCAGCTCAAAGAGCGGGTGATACAAACTTCTTGGGGTCGTCCACAAATTTGGAGACTCCCAAGCAACCTCTAACCATCAAGGAACACGAGGTTCCAAGAGTAACAAATCCGCACAAGGTTAAGTTTGCAACGAGCTCAAGAACAAAGAGAATGGGAGAATCGAGATGAAATTGACAGCATGTTCGATCGAGTTCACCTCACACCAAGGGTCCTTCAAATGATTGAAGGAGATGCGATTGCGGGTGTGAAAGGTGAAATGAATGCGCTTGTTTGAAGGTTGGTCAGCCAAGAATTCATGGGAGAGGCAGGAGTAAATGAGAGAGAGTGTGTGAGGGGGTATATAAAGGATCCCCCAAAAGCTGGCAGCCGTTGGGAGAAAAGAAGTAAAAACCGGTTGAACCGGTTTTCAGACCGGTTGAACCGGTTTCTACCAGGGGGATCCCGGTCCACTGAGCTACTCAGCCGGAGACTCGACCGGTTTCAAAACTGGCTGAGTAAGGAAAAATTTCGGCTCAACCGGTTTTCAAAAAATATCTGCAGCGACTTTACTGACAGCTCTGACTGCTAGACAGGTCAGAGCAGAGATGGCAGGGGAACAGTCCCAAAACCGGTTGAACCGGTTTTAGGACCGGTTGAACCAGTTTTCAGGGCTGAAACCAAATTTTGAGTATTTTGAAGAGAACAAAAGTGGAGTCTTTGTGGGAAGTAAAATTTGTTTTTCTCAAGGGCATTCATGATCTGGAAAAATGTTCTCCAAGATGTTTTCAAAGGATTTTGAACTTGGGTCATTGCACAACTTACTTAACTGTCGCGGATCCCTCTTAATTGCACGGCGATTCCTATGACTCAAGTATTATAAATTTAGCACCGCCGTTGTTTCTAAGCACTTGGAGCACGCCATTTGATGTGGAATTTTAAATCCGCTGTGCTTTCTACTTTTATGCTTGTAAGATCTGTGCTTCTCCTGTCTGTAGAATTACTGTGTACATGCTAGGAGCAAACTTGTTAGAATCTCAGTTTGTTTTGTCATTAATCACCAAAACCTTTAATTAGGGTTGATTGCACTTACAGGAATAGATCTGTCTAATAGACATGTCCGTCGGTTCCCATTGGAGTCTTTGCGGGCTTGGCGTCCTTCATTCCGAACCGCTTGAGCAAGTCTTGCGTGTACTTCGTTTGAGAGATGAAGGTGCCATCCTTGAGTTGCTTCACTTGGAACCCAAGGAAGTAGTTCAACTCGCTCATCATAGACATCTCGAATTTCTATGTCATCACCCTGCTAAACTCTTCACAAGACTTTTGGTTAGTAGAACCAAATATTATGTCATCGACATAAATTTGGCACACAAATAGATCACCATCACAAGTCTTAGTGAAAAGAGTTGGATCGGCTTTCCCAACCTTGAAAGCATTAGCAATTAGAAAATCTCTAAGGCATTCATACCATACTCTTGGGGCTTGCTTAAGTCCATAGAGCGCCTTAGAGAGCTTATACACATGGTTGGGGTACCGTTCATCCTCAAAGCCAGGGGGTTGCTCTACGTACACCTCCTCCTTGATTGGCCCATTGAGGAAAGCGCTCTTCACATCCATTTGGAACAACCTGAAGGAATGGTGAGCGGCATAGGCTAATAGAATGCGAATAGACTCTAGCCTAGCCACAGGAGCAAAAGTCTCCTTGAAATCCAAACCCGTGACTTGGGCATAACCTTTTGCCACAAGTCGAGCCTTGTTCCTTGTCACCACTCCGTGCTCGTCTTGCTTGTTGCGGAACACCCACTTGGTTCCCACAACTTTTTGCTTTGGACGTGGCACCAGGGTCCAAACTTCATTTTGCTTGAAGTTATTGAGCTCTTCCTACATGGCCAACACCCAGTCCGGATCTAGCAAGGCCTCTTCTACCCTGAAATGCTCAATAGAAGAGACAAACGAGTAATGCTCACAAAAATTAGCTAATCTAGAGCGAGTAGTTACTCCCTTGCTTATATCACCCAAAATCTGGTCGACGGGATGATTCCTTTGAATCGTCGCTCGGACTTGAGTGGCAGGGGCCCATGGTGCTTCTTCTTCCACAACTTGGTCTTCGTGTGCTCCCCCTTGATCACACGTCTCATCTTGAGGAACCTGTTCATCATCTTGAGTTGGGGGGTGCACCGTTGTTGAGGAAGAAGGTTGATCCTGCACTTGGTGTTCCTGTGGTCGCACATCTCCAATTGCCATGGTGCGAATTGCGTCCATTGGAACATCATCTTCATCTACATCATCAAGATCAACTTGCTCTCTTGGAGAGCCATTAGTCTCATCAAATACAACGTCGCTAGAGACTTCAACCAAACCCGATGATTTGTTGAAGACTCTATACGCCTTTGTATTTGAGTCATAACCTAGTAAAAACCCTTCTACAGCTTTGGGAGCAAATTTGGAATTTCTACCTTTCTTCACTAGAATATGACATTTACTCCCAAATACAGGAAAGTACGAAATGTTGGGTTTGTTATCGGTTAGAAGTTCATACGAGGTCTTCTTGAGGAGGCGATGAAGATAGACTCGGTTTATGGCGTGGCAAGCTGTGTTCACAGCTTCCGACCAAAATCGCTCGGGCGTCTTGAATTCTCCAAGTATCGTCCTTGCCATGTCTATAAGTGTCCTGTTCTTCCTTTCTACCACACCGTTTTGCTGTGGTGTGTAGGGAGCGGAGAACTCGTGCTTGATTCCTTCCTCCTCAAGGTACTCCTCCACTTCAAGATTCTTGAACTCAGACCCGTTGTCGCTCCTTATCTTTTTCACCTTGAGCTCAAATTCATTTTGAGCTCTCCTTAGAAAGCGCTTTAGGGTCCCTTGGGTTTCTGTTTTATCCTGCAAAAAGAATACCCAAGTGAAGTGGGAAAAATCATCAACAATAACAAGACCATACTTACTTCCCCCGATGCTAAGGTAGGCGACGGGTCCGAAGAGGTCCATATGAAGTAGCTCTAGAGGTCTTGACGTGGTCATCACGTTCTTGCCGTGATGAGCACTTCCCACCTGTTTACCTGCTTGACAAGCTGCACAAGGTCTATCTTTTTCGAAAGATACATTGGTTAGACCTAACATGTGTTCTCCCTTTAGAAGTCTTTGAAGGTTCTTCATTCCAACATGTGCTAAACGCCGATGCCACAGCCAGCCCATGCTAGTCTTAGCAATTAAGCATGCATCTAGATCGGCATCCTCCTTCGAAAAATCAACTAAATAGAGTTTGTCGTCTAGTACACCCTTAAAAGCTAGTGAACCATCACCCCTTCTAAAGACAAACACATCAATATTGGTAAACAGACAATTATATCCCATATTACATAGTTGACTAACAGACAATAAGTTGTATCCTAGTGATTCAACTAAGAACACATTAGATATGGAATGCTCGGATGAAATAGCTATCTTTCCTAGACCTTTAAGCTTGCCTTGGTTCCCATCTCCAAAGATGATCGAATCTTGGGAATCTTTGCTCTTGACGTAGGAGGTCAACATCTTCTTCTCCCCCGTCATGTGGTTTGTGCATCCGCTGTCGATAATCTAGCTTGAGCCCCCGGATGCATAAACCTGCAAGGCAAATTAGGCTTGGGTCTTAGGTACCCAACTCTTGTTGGGTCCTACAAGGTTAGTTACAATATCCTTTGGGACCCAAATGCAAGTCTTGTCTCCCTTGCATTTGGCCCCTAACTTCCTAGCAACCACTTTCTTATTTTTACATGAAAGTACAAAATTAGTGTTGCAGGCATGAAAAACAGTAGCAGATTCATTAGGCATTTTCTTAGGCACATGATGAATAACATTTCCCTTCCTAGGCCTACTTCTACCATGCACAAAAGTAGAACTTGAGGCAATCATAGCATGTGAATCATAAGCACCATAATTCCTGTTATAATGAGTATTCCTAGAAACTTTTCTATCATAAATGAACGCATGATTCTTTCGAATGCAACTAGCCATAGGGGCCTTCCTTTTTCTCCTTGTTGAGAATGGGAGCCCTTTGGCTTGTTAAGTTCTTGGCTTCCTTCTTAAAGCCAACCCCATCCTTAATTGAGGGGTGTCTACCGACAGTGTAGGCATCCCTAGCAAATTTTAATTTATCAAAGTCACTTTTGCAAGTCTTAAGTTGAGAATTAAGACTTTCTACTTCATAATTTAATTTAGAAATGGAAATTAAATGTTCATCATAAGCATCAACATTAAAATCCTTGCATCTATTGCAAATTACAACATTCTCTACACAAGAACTAGATTTGTTAACTACTTCTAGCTTGGCATTTAAATCATCATTAATACTCTTCAAGCTAGCCACAGTTTCATTGCAAGTAGATAACTCAGAAGATAGTAATTCATTTCTCTTTATTTCTAAGGCAAGAGACTTTTGAACACTAACAAACTTGTCATGTTCCTCATACAGAATGTCTTCTTGCCTCTCTAGTAGTCTATCTTTCTCATTTAAGGCATCAATCAATTCATTAATTTTATCTACTTTTGATCTATCTAAACCCTTAAATAATTCAGTCTAGTCTACTTCATCATCACTAGATTCATCATCACTTGAAGTAGTATACTTAGGAGTTTCACGAACGCTTACCTTTTTCTCCTTTGCCATGAGGCAGGTGTGGCGTTCGTTGGGGAAGAGAAATGACTTGTTGAAGGCTGAGGCAGCGAGTCCTTCGTCGTCGGAATCAGAAGATGAGCAGTCCGAGTCCCATTCCTTTCCGATGTGTGCCTCACCCTTTGCCTTCCTATAGCTATTTTGCTTCTCTTTCTTCCCGCCCTTTCCTTGTTCCTAGTCACTAGAGTTATCGGGACATTTTGCTATAAAATGACCAGTCTTACCGCACTTGAAGCAGGAGCGCTTTCCCTTTGCCTTGTTCTTGTTTGAGTACTCCTTGCGTCCTTCCAATGCGGTCTTGAAGCGCTTTATGATTAGAGCCATCTCATCCTCGTTTAGTCCGGACGCCACAACTTGTGCCACCTTGCTAGGTAGCGCCTCACTGTTGCTTGTTGCTTTGAGAGCAACGGTTTGAGGCTCATAGATGGGCATTGGGCCATTCAATGCCTCATCGACGTATCTTGCTTCTTTGATCATCATACGCTCGCTTACAAACTTTCCGAGTATTTCCTCGGGCGTCATCTTTGTGTACCTAGGATTCTCACGAATTGAGTTCACAAGATGAGGATCAAAAACAGTGAAGGACCTGAGCATAAGTCGGATGATGTCGTGGTCCGTCCATCTCGTGCTTCCATAGCTCCTGATTTTGTTGACCAGGGTCTTGAGCCTGTTGTACGTTTGCGTTGGCTCCTCTCCCCTGATCATTGTGAACCTTCCCAGTTCGCCTTCCACCAACTCCATCTTGGTGATCATGGTGGCGTCGTTCCCCTCATGAGAAATCTTGAGGGTGTCCCAAATTTGCTTGGCGTTATCCAAGCCACTCACCTTGTGGTACTCGTCCCTGCAGAAGGATGCTAGCAAAACAGTGGTAGCTTGTGCATTTTTATGGATTTGCTCATTAATGAAAACGGGGTTGTCAGTACTATCAAAAAGCATTCCGTTTTCAACAATCTCCCAAATACTTTGATGAAGAGAGAATAGGTGACTACTCATTTTGTGACTCCAAAATTGTCACACCCAGTTTTAGAAGGTAAACCGAATGCGAACCATGTACGTGCTAGGATTAGTTATTCACGCACACAGCAGTTACATAACATGGACATCATCACACAGTGCTCAAAATAGTATTAAAAGGGAAACAATAGTCGATTACATCATACGTCTGAGACGTCCATATAGTCCTTACAATAAATCAAAGTGCGAAAACGAAACGTAGATAACCGCGCCCTTCACAGGCAGGCGACTGGGGGTTGCCGCTAACCCACGCCTAGAACTCGTCGTAGTCTTGGAACTCCTGGAAGTCTCCTTCCATAGCTTCATCTTCTCCTGAGCAGTGGTTGCAATGCTGACAACCTGGGGATGGGGGGGGGTTTGGTGTGTAGAGCAAGGGTGAGTACACATCAACATACTCAGCAAGTATCCTGTTTGGCTGTAGTGGACTAGCTTTATGTGGGGATAAGTCAAGTAGTTGCTTTTAGTTGGTCAGATTATTATTCACTAATAGAAAGCCAGGTTTTAGCATTAACCCAAGTTATTAGCCCGATGTACCCTTTCCAAACGGAAAGAATACCACTTACCAGAACCATAGTCATAACCAGAACCATCAGTCTCATTGCCACCTGTAAACCGAAGTATCTCTGATCAAGTACCACTAATCACTGGAGCTCCCTTGGCCGCTCATAACCGCGAGCACAGCTGATATATCAGTTTTCAAACACTCTGCAGAGGTTGTGCACTTTACCCATAAGCCGTGATTCCGTCTTGCCTTGGGCCGATCAAACCCTTAAACACTACCAAGGTGAATAGGCAGGGTCTCACTACGTAGCCTTTACAAAGATTCCTCGGGGCTGTAGCCGCCCGTTAGGTTTCCTAAATGTACCGCACTCCTCCCCAAGGGACGAATCAACCTTGGCAGAGCGAGCCGCATACACCGAGCCCCATTGACGGCACGATGGCGAAGCGAACTACACCCCAGATCCTCTAATTATTCAGCTAAGGGCACCCCATTCCACCCTCATGGTTGCACTGTTTTCCCGGGCGGTCATCCATAGAACAGGTCCTTACGGAGAGGCACTCGAGAAACCGCTTGAGCCCCCTTAAAGGCCACAAGTATAATATCATAATAAGAAGAGGGAAAACAGTGTATCATAGATAATCTCATCATGTTCATTGATTAGAGTTTGAGCAATAGCATAAAGCTAAACAATAATAATCCAACCCAAATAGGTAAGCAAAGACATGGATAACAAAGCTAGTCAATCCTTAGGCATAAATGTATAAAGTGGGAGGTGAATTAAAGAATGAATAGGACAGAGATAGGTCAAAGGACACTTGCCTTCACCAAACAGATGCTCAGAGTCTTCAATCTCGTAGAACTCGAAGAGCCAGATCACTTGGTCGCCAGCGCTTGATCATCGATTCCCCGAAGCTTGGAAACGAATCGCGGTCTAATCGCAACGCGACGCGAAGACGAACAGGCTCAAGCAAACAAACATATACATATACATAAGAACATTACACCATACAATACAAAACGTTATAAAAACGAGCAATATAAAATATATAGCGCTTTTACGGTTATGCGAGGAAAAGAACCGCGATAGTCGAAGCTAGGGTCGAGAAGTTATAATATTTACGCTACAAAGTATTAGTTAGAACATTTAATTCGACGCAATAACATTAATTGACATCAAATGTAGATTAAAACTACTATATAGTTATGACTAACTTACTAGTTTAATAGTGGACGATTAAATAGTTAATTAACTGTCATGAGTGATTATAAGCAAACGGCTTAATCTCACGCGCGAATAACATGTGATACGCGCGAACGTCGAGCGACGTGTGCGGAGAGCATGCGCGACACTCGCGAACGACACACGGATACACACGACTTAGCGTGCAGACAACACATGGCCCAGCACGACACCACGTGCGGAACAGTACACGTGAATCCATACGCGCGACAATGCGCGAATGACATGTAAATCAGCACGCGCGAAGCGCGGGAACCACTAAATAACTGTCGTGCTTATACTAAACAAGTATTGATTCATGAACGTTTGAATTGATGTAATCATATTAATGGGTATTTATAAAAGGACAAGTTAAAGCTACACTTAAATTAGAATGTCATTTCATTAACCATTAGATAAACAAACAATACGCTAGTTAGACAAAATACTTATTATTAACGTGCATTTGATATGATTACGAAGTTATCACAATTAAAACAGGATCAGATGTATCTGCTATGCATGCACATTGAATACGTACTCGTTCGCGATTCAAAACGATAGGATCTCATGCGGCCACAACCACCTCACTCATGAATAGGATGATTGCTTCTTCTTCTCGTTCTCCACTGCGCACATGAGGACCAACACGACAGAAGGAGTTCGACGAAGGTGGTCTTTCGGTCGATCACGACGGTTCGGTGCCGACCAGGACCCGCTGGGAGCACACCGCGACGGGCTAGGGAGCCGGGGGGCCGGACGCTCGGGCACGCGGGACAGGCGCGCAGGGGAGGGCTCGGCAGCGGGCTGGGAGCTAGGCCGCGCGCGTTGCGCTCACTGGCCGCGAGCCACCACGCCGGGCAGGCTGCCGCGCCATGGCCGCTGCTGCGAACGCGCCGCGAGCGGGCTGGCCACGCACCGCGCCGGCTGCGCGCCACGCGCTGGTCACGCCGGCCGCGCACTGCGCCGGCTGCGCGCCACGCGCTGGCCACGCCGGCCGCGCACCACGCCGGTCGCGCACTGCGCCGGCCCTCTTGGCCGCACTGCAGGGGGGCGCCGAGCTGGCCGCGCCAGGCCGCCGAGCCGGTGCCGCGCCGAAGCCGCGCCCACGCAGGGGCCGCGCGCTCGCGCCGGAGCCGCACCCGCGCAGGGGCCACGCGCTCGCGCCGGAGCCGCGCCCGCGCAGGGGCCACGCGCCCGCGCCGGAACCGCGCCTAGGCCACCCGCGTCGGGCCGCCAGGGCCGCCGGGGCCGCCGTGTCCGGCCGAGCCGAGGGGAGGGGCGGGGAGAGGGAGGGCGAGGGCGAGCAGCGTCGAGGGAGAGAGAGAGGGATGTGCGCAGGATCGGGGAGGGAGAGAAGGAGGTAGGGGAAAGGGGGTGGGGCTGACGAGCGGGCCCCACTAGGGGGGTGGCGGCGGCAGCTGGGGGAGGGCGCGACCTAGGGTTAAGGGGGTGGGGCTGCTGCGCGCGGGATGGGCCAGGTGGGCCGCGCGGGGGAGGGGGCGGCTGGGCCGCCGAGCCAGCCGGCCCAAGGGGAAAGGGGGAAGGAGGGGGGGCTACTGGGCCTGCCAAAGAGCCGGCCCAAGAGAGAAGGGGGGGTTCCTTTCTATTTTCCATTTTCTTTATCTTTTGTTCTTTCCTATTTTCTTCATGGTGTTAAATTGAATTCCTTATTAAACCCATGCTCCACAGAATCACTCATCAAACAAAGTGAAAGTGTACGCCAGCATGATGCGACAATCAAAGCACTCATAGGGTTTTAATTTACTAGGCTTACACGTAGATATAATACAAAATAATTCCCCACTATTTAGGGAAAAGAAAAGAAAGATCAAGGAAAAGAGAGGGTAACACCTGAATTTGGTGGATATTGGAAAATAAATTGTATACCCCCAAATTCAGGGTGTTACAAATCTAACCCCTTAACAGAATCTCACCCTCGAGATTCAAGAAGAGGCTAGCAAGAAAATGAGATTGGTTCATTGGTTGATCATGACCTTCTTGAGTTGGCTTTCACTCTGCAACCTTAACTTGCGAACTTGTTGCTTTGACTTTTAGATGCTCGAGACCAATTGATGCAGTTCTTGAGGATCTCCTGGACCTGTGGGTTAGGACCCACACATGCTTCCGTTGCGCCACTCCGATCTTGTTGGTTGATGTTGATCGCATTGTCTTCATTGGGGTTAGCGGCTAACCCCCTTTAACAGGAGCATTGATATGCACTTGGTGAAGATGCTGCCGACTCAGGTCTTGACTGATTTGGAGGAGTTGGAGGTTGCCAAATGGACAGGTGCAAGTGGAAAGAATAGCGAGAAAAGGTAAGTATAGACGGTTGAGAGAGAGCAGGGGAGAACCCAACGACTTAACTCTATGGCACTCACCTAGTAAACAGATGCCATTGTGGACCAAGGGCCACACCACATCAACATTCATCACAAAGAAGCAAATCAGTCATCGCACAAAGACAAACAGCCCCAGCACACAACAACAAACATTTTGTTTTCTACATGTTAATGTTAACTAGATGGTGGTATTTCCTTACAAATGGGAGACTACTATAAGGCCATCGAAAGACAAAGGGAGCGATAAAACATGCAGGATAGGGGCATGAGAATAGTAAAGTATGGAGCTAAAGCAATGATTGTGACCGACAAGGGAGAGAATGCAGCCAAGGTCAGGATAGGTAAAACACCATTGTTAAATTGAGATGTAAAAGTTGATATTTCAAAAGGTAGGCATAAGATAACATCATGAAAAGATCCAGCGATTACAAAGGTAAGTGAGGTGAAAGGCAAAAGCACACCAAAAGATAGAGTTAGGACAAGACTTGCAACGCGATAGAGGAAAAAGGGAACGAACAAGAGTGGGATGGGCGAGACATCACTCTTGAAATGAAATGGGAAAGGAGGCTTTAAAATGAAGGTGCAAGATAAGCATCATGGTAAAGGTCGAGGGATGACAAGGGTTAAGGCGATAACAGACAAACACAACCAAGGATGTATTTTAGACAAAACCCGCAAGGCATCAAAGAAGGGGGAGCAATCAATGATGAAATAGATGAGGCATTATCCCCAAACAGGAATGGAAAAGATGGGGCTTCAAAGGGTAGGTTCAAGGTAAGCAGGAAGGCAAGGGCATAGATATCACAAGGGTTTTAAATGTAATAATGAACAAGGATGTAGGAGATGAGGTAAATAGGCATAAGACAAAGGATATTAGTACCATAAAGAATGGAGTTAAGACGATACCTGCAAATGGAAAAGGAGAGTGTGCGTCCAAGGGCAAGATATGTCAATTGCCACTCTCAAATTGAGGTGGAAGGGAGGAGATTTTTGAAGAGCAGGAATAAAGATAAGTATCAAGGCAAGATCGATGGATGACCAGGTAATGGTGATAGCAAATAAAGACACAGCATAGGATGGAATTAAGACAAAACTTTTAAGGCGACAAGGAGGAAAAAGAAATCAAGGGAGAGATAGGTAACTTGCAGCTCTCAAACTGGGTTGAAAGAAAGGGGAGGCTTTTAAAAGATAGGTTCAAAGTAAACATTTAGGTGGAATGTCTCAATATCACAAGGGTCAGAGGCGGTAATAGACAAGGGCATAAGGGAAAAGACGAAAGCACAGAAGAGCCAGTGGTATACGTACAACAAAGAATGGAGGTATGTCAAGGCTTACGCGGTAAAGAAGAGGATATATCCAAGGGTGGGATAAGTAAAACATAGCTCTCGAATTGAGATCGAAAAGAAGGGATTTCAACAAGCAGATCTAAGATAAGTATCAAGGCAAGATCTACAGATTGCAAAGGTAAGGATGATATCAAACAAAAGCTCAACTAAGGATGAAGTTAAGGTGAGACAAGATTGCAAAGCGACAAAGGGAAAGGAAACGAACAAGAGCGGGATAGGGAAAACAACACTCTCGGATTGAAATGGAATAAGTGAGGTTAAGAAATAGGTAAACATCATGGTAAATATGGAGAGAGGTCAAGGGTCAAAGGTGATAATAGGCAAGGATATAAAGGAAGAGGTAAATGTGCATAAAAAACCAGGAATCTAGGTACAATCAAGAATAGAAATAAGATAAGTCTTGCAAGAGGTAAAGTATAGGATATAACCACGTGTGAGATAAGTAAGAGACCACGCTTGAACTAAGGTGGGAGACTGGAGGTTTTAGATAACGAACATAGCGTAATCACCAAGGTAAGGTTGAGAGATGAGAAGGGTAAAGGCAATAAGAAGCAAAAGAACAACAAAGAATGAGGTTACAAACTCGCGAGCCAAAGAAGAGGATACGACCAAGAGAAAGAAGGTATGAGACGGACGAGGGACGATTTTAAAGGGCAGGTATGAGACAAACATCAATGTAGGATATAGAGGTGTCAAGGGTGCATATGATAATAATTAAAAGCATGACAAATGATATAGTTAAGACAAGACTCGCGAAACGACAAAGTGGAGAAAACAATCAAGGGTTGAAGTAAAGATTCATTACCGAGTGGAGTTACAAGAGACAACGAGATCACCAAGGATATGCAAAGTAGAATGACCACTCATGGATCATTAAGAAACAAGGGTGGTCAAGGGCATGTTAACTGAAATGTCTCAAATAGATATTGGGGTATAAAGGTAAGCATATATAAAAATAAGAGTATGCAAGATTCCAATGGTACGAGCATACCAAGACCAAGGGCATAGAAATTGTCGAAAGATAGCAACTTACAACCGAATAAGAAATGATCCCAGAAGACAAGAAGGTCATGGACACCTAAACTGAACTGTTTAAATGAGCAATAGAGGTACAAGGGTAAGTACTTTAGATTAAGGGATAAGGGTATTAAAAATGCAAGGATACGAGCATGTCAATAACAAAATGGAATAGAGATGGTCAAATGGTAGCAATTTAATAATGGATGAGGAAAGAGTCCCAAAAGACTAAAGGCTATGGTCAGGGGCATCTACAAAGATGTCGCAAGCATAAGAGTGAGATCAGATCTAATAGATTGAGAGAAGTATAGACCATACTAGAATAAAATACTTTTTGGCAAGGGGGCATATAGGAGCACAACATAGAATTAGTCGAGGTGACTAAAATTTTGAAGCAGAATCAAGGATGGGGTGAAGTAATCATCAATAAGTCCTTAAAACGGCCAATGCTACTCTAGGCTAGCGGTCCTACAGTCAGCACGGCTTTGATACCACTTAAGTCACACCCGGTTTTAGAAGGTAAACCGAATGCGAACCATGTACGTGCCAGGATCAGTTATTCACGTACACAGCAGTTACATAACATGGACATCATCACACAGTGCTCAAAATAGTATTAAAAGGGAAACAATAGTCGATTACATCATACGTCTGAGACGTCCATATAGTCCTTACAATAAATCAAAGTGCGAAAACGAAACGTAGATAACTGCGGCCTTCACAGGCAGCCGACTGGGGGTTGCCGCTAACCCACGCCTAGAACTCGTCGTAGTCTTGGAACTCCTGGAAGTCTCCTTCCATAGCTTCATCTTCTCCTGAGCAGTGGTTGCCATGCTGACAACCTGGGGATGGGGGGGTTTGGTGTGTAGAGCAAGGGTGAGTACACATCAACATACTCAGCAAGTATCCTGTTTGGCTGTAGTGGACTAGCTTTATGTGGGGATAAGTCAAGCAGTTGCTTTTAGTTGGTCAGATTATTATTCACTAATAGAAAGCCAGGTTTTAGCATTAACCCAAGTTATTAGCCCGATGTACCCTTTCCAAACGGAAAGAATACCACTTACCAGAACCATCAGTCTCATTGCCACCTGTAAACCGAAGTATCTCTAATCAAGTATCACTAATCACTGGAGCTCCCTTGGCCGCTCATAACCGCGAGCACGGCTGATATATCAGTTTTCAAACACTCTGCAGAGGTTGTGCACTTTACCCATAAGCCGTGATTCCCTCTTGCCTCGGGCCGATCAAACCCTTAAACACTACCAAGGTGAATAGGCAGGGTCTCATTACGTAGCCTTTACAAAGATTCCCCGGGGCTGTAGCCGCCCGTTAGGTTTCCTAAATGTACCGCACTCCTCCTCAAGGGACGAATCAACCTTGGCAGAGCGAGCCGCATACACCGAGCCTCATTGACGGCACGACGGTGAAGCGAACTACACCCCGGATCCTCTAATTATTCAGCTAAGGGCACCCCATTCCACCCTCATGCATAGAACAGGTCCTTACGGAGAGGCACTCGAGAAACCGCTCGAGCCCCCTTAAAGGCCACAAGTATAATATCATAATAAGAAGAGGGAAAACAGCGTATCATAGATAATCTCATCATGTTCATTGATTAGAGTTTGAGCAATAGCATAAAGCTAAACAATAATAATCCAACCCAAATAGGTAAGCAAGGACATGGATAACAAAGCTAGTCAATCCTTAGGCATAAATGTATAAAGCGGGAGGTGAATTAAAGAATGAATAGGACAGAGATAGGTCAAAGGACACTTGCCTTCACCAAACAGATGCTCAGAGTCTTCAGTCTCGTAGAACTCGAAGAGCCAGATCACTTGGTCGTCAGTGCTTGATCGTCGATTCCCCGAAGCTTGGAAACGAATCGCGGTCTAATCGCAACGCGACGCGAAGACGAACAGGCACAAGCAAACAAACATATACATATACATAAGAACATTACACCATACAATACAAAATGTTATAAAAACGAGCAATATAAAATATATAGCGCTTTTACGGTTATGCGAGGAAAAGAACCGCGATAGTCGAAGCTAAGGTCGAGAAGTTATAATATTTACGCTACAAAGTATTAGTTAGAACATTTAATTCGACGCAATCACATTAATTGACATCAAATGTAGATTAAAACTACTATATAGTTATGACTAACTTACTAGTTTAATAGTGGACGATTAAATAGTTAATTAACTGTCATGAGTGATTATAAGCAAACGGCTTAATCTCACGCGCGAATAACATGTGATACGCGCGAACGTCGAGCGACAACGTGTGCGGAGAGCACGCGCGACACTCGCGAACGACACACGGATACACACGACTTAGCGTGCAGACAACACATGGCCCAGCACGACACCACGTGCGGAACAGTACACGCGAATCCATACGCGCGACATCGCGCGAATGACATGTAAATCAGCACACGCGAAGCGCGGGAACCACTAAATAACTGTCGTGCTTATACTAAACAAGTATTGATTCATGAACGTTTGAATTGATGTAATCATATTAATGGGTATTTATAAAAGGACGAGTTAAAGCTACACTTAAATTAGAATGTCATTTCATTAACCATTAGATAAACAAACAATACGCTAGTTAGACAAAATACTTATTATTAACGTGCATTTGATATGATTACGAAGTTATCACAATTAAAACAGGATCAGATGTATCTGCTATGCATGCACATTGAATACGTACTCGTTCGCGATTCAAAACGATAGGATCTCATGCGGCCACAACCACCTCACTCACGAATAGGATGATTGCTTCTTCTTCTCGTTCTCCACTGCGCACATGAGGACCAACACGACAGAAGGAGTTCGACGAAGGTGGTCTTTCGGTCGATCACGACGGTTGGGTGCCGACCAGGACCCGCTGGGAGCACACCGCGACGGGCTAGGGAGCCGGGGGACCGGACGCTCGGGCACGCGGGACAGGCGCGCAGGGGAGGGCTCGGCAGCGGGCTGGGAGCTAGGCCGCGCGCATTGCGCTCACTGGCCGCGAGCCACCACGTCGGGCAGGCTGCCGCGCCATGGCCGCTGCTGCGAACGCGCCGCGAGCGGGCTGGCCACGCACCGCGCCGGCTGCGCGCCACGCGCTGGCCACGCCGGCCGCGCACCACGCCGGCCGCGCACTGCGCCGGCTGCGCGCTACGCGCTGGCCACGCCGGCCGCGTACCACGCCGGTCGCGCACTGTGCCGGCCCTCTTGGCCGCACTGAAGGGGGCGCCGAGCTGGCCGCGCCGGGCCGCCGAGCCGGTGCCGCGCTGGAGCCGCGCCCACGCAAGTGCCTCGCGCTCGCGCCGGAGCCGCGCCCGCGCAGGGGCCGCGCGCTCGCGCTGGAGCCGCGCCCGCGCCGGAACCGCGCCCAGGCCACCCGCGTCGGGCCGCCAGGGCCACCGGGGCCGCCGTGTCCGGCCGAGCCGAAGGGAGGGGCGGGGAGAGGGAGGGCGAGGGTGAGCGGCGTCGAGGGAGAGAGAGAGGGATGTGCGCGGGATCAGGGAGGGAGAGAAGGAGGTAGGGGAAAGGGGGTGGGGCTGACGAGCGGGCCCCACCAGGGGGGTGGCGGCGGCAGCTAGGGGAGGGCGCGGCCTAGGGTTAAGGGGGTGGGGCTGCTGCGCGCGGGATGGGCCAGGTGGGCCACGCGGGGGAGGGGCGAGCTGGGCCGCCGGCTGGGCCGCGCGGGGGAGGGGGCGGCTGGGCCGCCGAGCCAGCCGGCCCAAGGGGAAAGGGGGAAGGAGGGGGGATGCTGGGCCTGCCAAAGAGCCGACCCAAGAGAGAAGGGGGGGTTCCTTTCTATTTTCCATTTTCTTTATCTTTTGTTCTTTCCTATTTTCTTCACGGTGTTAAATTGAATTCCTTATTAAACCCATGCTCCATAGAATCACTCATCAAACAAAGTGAAAGTGTACGCCAGCATGATGCGACAATCAAAGCACTCATAGGGTTTTAATTTACTAGGCTTACACGTAGATATAATACAAAATAATTCCCCACTATTTAGGGAAAAGAAAAGAAAGATCAAGGAAAAGAGAGGGTAACACCTGAATTTGGTGGATATTGGAAAAGAAATTTTATACCCCCAAATTCAGGGTGTTACAAAAATGAGTAGTCTTCTCCATCAAAGTGTGGAGGTTTCCCAAGTGGAATTGAAAGTAAATGAGCATTGGAGTTAAACGGAATACAAGAATAATCAAAAGAAAAGTTTGAGTTAACCGGTTTCTTTTTCTCGTCATCGTCGTCTCTTGGGGAAGAAGAAGACTCGTCGCTGTCGTAGTAGACGATCTTCTTGATGCGCCTCTTCTTCTTCCCGTCTCTTTTCTTATGACTTGAGCCAAAGTCCAAGGGCTTATCATCTCTTGGCTCGTTGACGATGGACTCCTTTGTCTTGTCGTTGACCACCATCCCCTTTCCCTTAGGATTCATCTCTTCGGGCGATTAGTCCCTTGCATGAAGAGAATGGCTCTGATACCAATTGAGAGCACCTAGAGGGAGGGGGTGAATAAGTGATCCTGTAAAAATCAAATACTTGTAGCCACAAAACTTGGTTAAGAGTTAGTGCAATAGGACCAAGTGGCTAAGGACCAAGCTTTTGTGAAACACAATGATCACAGAGAAAAGCAACACAAAAGACACGGTGATTTATCCCGTGGTTCGGCCAAGTATATCACTTGCCTACTCCACGTTGTGGCGTCCCAATGGACGAGGGTTGCACTCAACCCCTTTCAAGTGATCCAATGATCAGCTAGAATACCACGGTGTTTTCCTTTCTTATACTTTCTCCCGTTTGCGAGGAATCTCCACAACTTGGAGCCTCTCGCCCTTACAATTGATGATCACAAAGAAGCACAGAAGTAAGGGAGGGAGAGCAACACACACAAGACTCAAAACAAGAGCACAATCATGCACACAAAGCCACAACTTCAGCTCACAACACAACTCGAGGAGTTCTCTACTCAAATGGGGCTCAAGTCACTATCTCAAAGAATTGAATGCGCGAGAATGGAGTCTTGGTGCTTAGGAATGATCAAGGAATGCTTGGGTATCTCCTCCATGCGCCTATGGGCCTCTTTTATAGCCCCAAGGCAGCTAGGAGCCGTTGGAGGTAATCTGGGAAGGCAATTCTTGCCTTCTGTCGGGTGGCACATCGGACAGTCCGGTGCACCACCGGACAGGTACTGTTCATGGTCCGGTGCAGATCGCCTTCCTAAAATGGCACAGCCGACCGTTGCAGAGTTGTAGCCGTTGGCGCACCGGACAGTCCTGTGCCTCCTGCCGACCGTTGGAGCGAGCCACGCGTCGCCCGCGGATTTGGTGGCCGACCGTTGTGCTGGCGGCCGTTGGCTCACCGGACAGTTCGGTGCACCACCGGACAGTCCGGTGAAATATAGCCGTACGCCGCCGACAAATTCCCGAGAGTGGCCAGTTCGCCAGAAACAAGCCTGGCGCACCGGACACTGTCCGGTGCCCCACCGGATAGTCCGGTGTGCCAGACTGCGCTGAGTTTTGGCTGCTCCAGCCAAGTCTATTCCTTTTTCTCTTTTCTCTGATTCTAGCACTTAGACAAATATATTAGTACACAAAAACCAATGTACTAAGTCTAGAATCTTACCTTGTTGATTTGCACTTCATTCATCATTTGGTACATAATTACTCACTCAATATGTGTTGAGCACTTAATCACCAAAATATACTAGAAATGGCCCAAGGGCACATTTCCCTTTCAAATATATCTCGGGCTAAGCTTTCCGGAGACACCGAACCGAACAACTCCTTTAGTGGGTGATACCCTGAGAAGGACTTGGTCACCCACTGCAAATTCCAAATCTCGCCTCCTCACATCAGCATAACTATTCTAATGGCTCTGAGCAGCCAAAATATTCTGACGAATTTCCCGAACCTTCTCAAAAGTCTGCTGAACCCAATCAGGACCATCCAGGGATCTCTCTCCCAAAGTCTCCCAGCACAGAGGTGAGATACACCGCCTGCCATATAAAGCCTCAAACGGTGCCATCTTGATGCTAGCCTGGTAGCTGTTTTTATAAGCAAACTCTGCCAATGCAAGATGATCTTCCTAGCTACCCTTCCAAGATAGAACACAAGAACACAACATATCTTCCAAGGTTTGGATCGTTCGCTCTGACTGACCATCAGTCTGAGGATGATAAACGACACTAAGAGAAAGCTTGGTGCCCAATGCACTATGAAGACTCTCCCAGAATTTGGATACAAATTTGAAGTCTCGATCAGAAACAATGGACTTAGGTACCCCGTGGAGCCTGATTACTTCCTTCATATACAAGGGGACCAATTCTAAAGCTGAATTGGTGGTCTTCATGGGAATAAAGTGCGCAGATTTAGTCAAGCGATCCACTACCACCCAAATAGCATCCCTGTCCCGAGGAGAACGAGGTAAGCCCACCACAAAATCCATGGTGATATGCTCCCACTTCCACTCTAGAATTTTCAATGACTTTAGCAAACCTGCAGGCCTCTTGTGCTCGGCCTTCATGCGCTGACATACTTCACAAGCGGCCACATACTTAGAAACGTCAACCTTCATCCGCTTCCACCAGAAGTTTTGCTTCAGATCTCGGTACATTCTGGTTTCACTAGGGTGAACGGTGTAAGGTGTTTTATGAGCTTCTCTGAAGATATCCATCTTCACCTTTGATTTCTGAGGCACACAAAGGCGACCCCTGAAACGAACCAAATCATTCTCATCAATGGAGAACTCTCGGGGTTTACCATCGCCAACCCTCTTTCGAGCTTCCTGCAATAAACGATCCTGCTGCTGAGCTCCACGCACTCTCTCCATGAGGGAAGATTGAATAAGCATACGAGTCTCCTCACTAGCGGTGCCGACATAGCACAAAGCGATCCCCAAACGGTCCAGATCAGCGATCAACGGCAAGGCCACTTTTGGAACCCCAGACCTGCTAAGGGCATCAGCCACCACATTTGCCTTCCCCGGGTGATAATGAATGGACAAATCATAATCTTTAATCAATTCGAGCCACCGACGCTGCCTCAAATTCAGCTCCTTCTGAGTGAAAATATACTTGAGACTTTTATGATTGGTGTAAATGTCATAAGCCTCGCCATAAAGATAATGCCTCCACGACTTTAGAGCAAAAACCACCGTGGCCAATTCAAGATCATGAGTTGGATAATTCCCCTCATGCTTCCTCAACTGCCTTGAGCCATAAGCAATCACTCTGCCTTCCTGCATCAACACACAGCCAATACCAATTCGCGAACATCCGTATAAACTGTGAAACGCTTACCGCTCTTAGGCAAAGCAAGGATAGGGGCGTCCACCAACTTGCTCTTCAATGTCTGATAACTGACCTCGCAATCGCTGGACCAGACGAAGTGAACACCCTTCTCCAAGAGTCTAGTCAAAGGCTTAGCAATAATGCTGGAAAATATTGGTATGAAGCGCCGATAATATCCAGCGAGCCCCAAGAAACTTTGGATTTCAAAGACACTAGAGGGTCTCTTCCACTCCACCACAGCCGCAACATTCTTGGGATCAACCGCAATGCCCTGCTGATTAATCACATGCCCCAGGAAAGCCACTTCGGATAGCCAAAAGGCACACTTCTTCAACTTGCCATAGAATTGATTCTTCCTTAGGGCACCCAGAACGAGACGGAGATGCTGCTCATGCTCAGCCTCAGTCTTTGAATAAATCAGAATATCATCCAGGAACACGACCACAAAGTCATCCAAGAACTCATACAACATCCTATTCATTGCTTCAATAAAAGAAACAGGGGCATTAGTTAAGCCAAAAGACATAACTATGAACTCATAATGCCCATAACTGGTGCAAAAAGCGGTCTTCTCAATATCCTCCTCACGAATCCTCAATTGATGATAACCAGAGTTCAAATCAATTTTGGAGAACACCTGGGCACCCCTCAACTGTTCAAAGAGAACCTCAATACGGGGCAGCGGATATTTATTCTTGATTGTCACTTGATTCAATGCGCGATAATCCACACATAGCCTCTTGCTTTTATCCTTCTTCTCAACAAACAATACTAGGGAAGCCCATGGAGACCTGCTAGGCCTAATGAAACCCTTAGCCAGCAGATCATCCAATTGCCGCTTCAATTCAACCTGCTCCTTTGGGGCCATCCGATACGGGGCCTTATGAATAGGCTGCATACCCGGAATCATCTTGATCTCAAAAGCTGCATCGCGTTCCGAAGGAATGCCTAGAAGCTCTGCCGGAAACACATCGGCAAAGTCACACACCACACGGATGTCCTACACTCGCAAGACAGCCTCACCCTCCACCACCATGGAGAAAAAGATTCCCGACTTCCTTGACCGGCGATCCGGAAGCAATTGCGCCAACAAGGATAACGTGTACTTTGGGGAACTTCCCAAGAATACCACCTCCCTACCCGACGACGCCTGCAATAACACTGTCTTCCAAAAACAGGATATAACTGCACGATACTGAGATAACCAATCCATACCCAAGATAACATCGAATGCCCCCAAGGAAATCACAACAAGATTGGCCGAAAAGACCTCATCAGCGAGAATGACAGAACACCCCTGACAAAATGAACAACTACTAATGGAGCCATTAGCAGAACTAACCAAAATTGGGTGACCCAACCTCTGCACCGAAAGACCAGCCCGCGACACAAAATTCTACGAAACAAATGAATAGCTAGCGCTAGAGTCAAAAAGAGCATGGGCCACAAACGAATCAACTGAAATTGTACCTGTCACCACGTCTCCTTGCTCTCTGCCATTCGCAGCAAGTAGCACATAAGCTCTGGAAATACCCGCAGAAGAGGAAGCTCCCGGAGTGAAATTAACAGAAGAACCCCACTAAGCCGCCGGGTGAGGCAGACGCGGAGCTCCAAACTGAGATGGCATAGGAGTAGTCGGTGCAGGAGTAGGCGCAGCCAGATACTGAGGAAAACCCTGCATCGGCATGAACTGAGAAGTCCCAGGCACATAAAACAGCTGCGGAGGAAGTGGAACTGAAAATTGCTTCTCAGCGCTTGACATCATGTTGACAGTGCCCTGAGAAGAGGAGGAAGTCACTGGCTCCCATCTGAGCTTCCCATTGGGATTCCTCCTACACACCACATCCTTGTGGTCTTGACTGCAGATTGAACACCTGCCATTCCACTGGCACTCTGCACAGCGATGCGCATCACCACAACGAAAACACACCAGCCCCAGCTCGGGCTTAGGAATAGCCCGAAACCTCTGAGTACTTCCTCTCGAAGTACCCGAGTCAGAAGATTTGCCACGGTAGGGATGGTGGCACTGATGCTGAGACTTGCCCCTCTTGTGGGCTGGACCTCCAGTGTTGCCCCTCCTCGCGTCCTGGCCACAAGGCTGATCAACACCCGAAGACTTCTGTGACTCCATGGTATACTGGTGTTGCATCTCCACACCCAGTGCGTGCTCCACTGTAGTACGAAAGTCCACCAACGGAAAGGCTCCCATGGCATGCCTGATAGAAGGTTTCAGGCCCTGACGGAACTGGCTCGCCTTCTCCATCTCATTATAAGCCACATGAGGGACAAAGCGGACCATCTTGTTGAAGCCTACTTCATACTCTGTGACAGACTTCTTCTCTTGCTTGTAGGACTGCAAATCAATCTTCATTTTCTCTAGGAAGGTGACCGGGTAGAACCTCCTTTCAAACTGCCTGATGAAGACATCCTAAGACAGGACTCCTGGTGAGGAGGAGTGCGCTGCCTGCACGCCTCTCCACCAAATTTGAGCCTCTCCCTTCAGCAGTTGTGTGCCAAAGCGAACACGATCACCATACACAATCTCAAAGACATTCATCTTATCCTCCACATAAGTTAGCCAATCCGCCGCCTCGACCGGAGTACCACTGCCATCAAAATTATCCAACTTCATGCCCATCCACTGCATCAGAGAAAGACCACTGACTAGAAGAGGCACCTCGGCCTCGCCACCTAGAGCAGCACCCGCAGGGACAGCACCCCCGGGCACTCCTCCACCACCAGCACCCTGAGCAGCACCCGCAGGGGCAACAGGAATAGCTTGCCTCAGAATGGCCAACTCCTGCTGCATGGCCTGCATCGCGGCTAACATTGCCGCCGGACTCATCGAGTCCCCACTAGGAACTTGCGAACTACCCCGAGCCCTACGAGGCGGCATAGCTGCAGCCACAGGGGTGAGAATAATAAGTAAATAAGATTGGCATAGCATCTCTTCAGATAATGTCAACCTAGCACAGACAATAACATAACATATCAATAGTAAAGCAAAAAACCCATCCTACATGTGCAGTGTGTCAATTTATTTTTATTCCACTTGCTAGGACCTACAACCTATTTGCTCTGATACCAACTGTAACCCTTCCCACTAAACTTATGCAACACAAGAAAAGAAATAGAGAAAGAAAGTATTACAAAATCCGGCAACACCTCCCTTGAAAGAAGCATAACAAGGGGAAACATAGAGTTTATACAGGGTATAAAAGAAAGATAATTCACGTAGTATAATCAAAATGCAAAAGTAGTAATGAACATTCATGACCAAATAAAAGATAGGTAACTCAGCCCACCACAAAATCTGCTGAACTACCATGAAAGGCTAGAACATAATAATTCCCTAGACTTGACCCTCCCTGTTTAACAACATTATTAAGCAGTGGTTCCCTTATTTAAAGGTGTAGTGGTCGTGCTGCTACATCCCCTCTTTCCCAAAGCAGAGATTAGGTGCCTGCATCAGACGATGCAAGAGTGAGATGACATATCTCAACAAGTAAAAAGAGCAAACAACAATTGGACAATGTAAACCAGCCGTGCTTAAACAACCACGTAGTTCATAACTTCTTTCTTGAATATTAATTTGCAACAAGTAAGCAAGTAACCAATTACTTACTGCCAAGATGAATCACAATGTAAAGATCCACACTATCCACATCCACATAATAGGTTCCACACTTCTCCCATGAATGCACATGGCTACAGATGCAGTAATGACTTCTGCCTTCATACCTCTAAGGATATGAAGCTGCACCATACCCCTTCTCGGGCAACATATGATGCTCATTGTACCGGTACGGTCGGACCATAAGATCGCGACGAAACTTCCATGCAATGGATGATGAATGCATTATGCATGTCAAAAACATGAGTTCTTCCCAAAATAAAATGTGCTAGACATATACTTCCACTCATTCCACATAATAAACCACATGGGTAACATGATCAAACCATAACCTCAACATATGTAATCAATAAAACATGAATATCTTCAAACGATGGTACCCAATTAGGAATATGAATACAAATACAAATAGCACAAACATAATCAAGTATAAGACTCTTCAATCGACAGACAGAATAACCATCACTGTTTTACTTGCCTTTACCGGAAGTTTGGGCAAATCCCTAAGTACGATCCGGAAGTCCACCACCTATTTTTGACACACAACTTAGTGCACAAATTTCACATAATAAGGCTCATAAACGACGCCGCATCTACGCACAATCTCAAACCCTGCTGCGGGTAACAACTCTCCCCACACCCACCAAACTGCAGCGGCGCTGCTTAATAATTTCATAACTTTAAAATTATGACAGCAGTGGTAACAAACAAAAACTCCAGAGGCATCTACATAAAATTACCCACAAGTTTTGTATACAATTTATAATTAAATTCCAATATCTAATTAGCCCAAAACAGTACACAATATAAACCCTGTAATCTGTTTTTTTCTTTTGGGCAGCGACATACCCGGATTCAAACAGCGATATCTTTTAAAATATAATTCCAAATTGAGCGCATAAGTACTCATTGGAAAGGTATGACAAAGCTCTACATGATTTTCCCACTGATTCCTACTAATTAACCCACGGAAATTCCCAGAAATCACTAGAACTACTGCTGTTCGCCCACTCACAAAATTTCTGGACAGCACCTCTACTAATTTGCATAGATAAACACATAATCAAATTGATTGCAGCATAAAAACAACAAAAGTTAATCACAAATTCACCTTGGGTTCTTCCCTCCCTCCTTCCTTCTTCCTCACTTCAAACTCCAATTGAGATCGCAGCCACACGACGGAGAACCACGCGAGAGGGCTGCACCTTGGAGGGGGGGGGGAAATGGGGGGGCGGCTAGGGTTTTGGGTGGTGATGGCTGCAAGGGTTTGATGAGGAAGAAGATGGGAGAGGGAAGGGGGCGGCTGCAATCCCAAGGGGGAAAAAAGGGGGCGGCTAGGGTTAGGTGAAGGCTAATGGGCCGGATTGAGATCCATGGCCCAACTCGCTTGCACGACAGCTCCCGACCAACCATTCTACTTTTATACTAGTGAATGTTTTCCACAAATTCCAAATCTCCAAAGCGCATCACCCGAATGAGAAAAAAACAAAAAGAATAACCTCCAACTTCTCTTCTTTGCAAACCAAGTATCACACACTTTGCTCCCCCCTCTTCTGTAGGAGAGGATGCCTCTAGAATTGGGGAAGCAACGACTCTAGGTTTCCTTCTTCTACCTCTCCACCACCACTTTATGCTAGGGCTAGCAACAGGATTAGACATATGTCATGGTAACATCCTAGGTGGGGAAGTTGTTGTCTTTATTTCCTAAGGGCACGACGACGTAGAGATCTTCCTTCACACCAAACAGCGTTGAGAAACCTTCACACTAATTGACCATGCAGGCAGCTGCTCTAGGCAGTCCTAGAATGGTATACGAGGCTGGTCCCGAGCCGAGCTAGCATGCTGGGGTAAGCAAGAGCACGATGCCCTAGAAGCAAGAAGAGAAACAATGCAACGTTCGACAACAAACAACGGCATGATGGGAGGTAGACAAACAATTGAAGCACTTACCTCAGAGGTCCACCGAGAATAGACAACAAGGAAATGCTCTAACTAGCATTTGCGACGCGCATGTCTACCTTCAACCACATGTCAGTCATTTGCGCCAGGACCTCATCACACTAAAGCTGACAGAAGAACGTCCGAACACAGCCACACTACAATCGGGGCTTTTAGACCTATGACCGGCTTCACAGAGACAACATACGTAGACTTCTTCGAAAGTAGGGCATCATGGAAGGAAATCAGCCCAGGAGCAACCGAAGGGCCACCGCAGTAACACCAACACCATTTCCATGATCACCATGTACTTCCACCAGGATATGTCAACCACCGGGAGAGGCAGGGATAGAATCACGTCAACACTAGGCCTTGGAGCGGCCACAAGGGGAAGGAGACTGAAAGGGAAATAGGGTCAAACCTTTTCCTATAAATATTTTGGTGGTTGAATTGCCCAACACAAATAATTGGACTAACTAGTTTGCTCTAGATTACATGTTCTACAAGTGCCAAAGGTTCAGCACAAACCAATAAAAAGATTAAAGTTAGGGTTCAAAAGAAAGGAGCAAAAGAAACCGAAGAGAACCCTGGTCTGGCGCACCGGACTGCACCACCAGACAGTGTCTGGTGCACCACCGGACAGTGTCCGGTGCACCAGGGTGGATCGACTTCAAACTCTTCACCTTCGGGTTTCTAAGGCCGCGCTCCGCTATAATTCACCGGACTATCCGGTGGGTCACCGGACTGTCCGGTGCGACAGTGGAGCAACGACTCCCAAGCGCAACGGTCGACTTCAACGGTCGGCTGACAAGTGAAAAGTGTGCGGACAGTTCGCGCAGAGTCAGAGAAGCGATAGAAGGCGCACTGGACAGTGAACAGTAACTGTCCGATGCGACACCGGATCGTCCGGTGGCCTAGGCTGTCAGAGCTCCAACGGTAAAAACCGTCAGAACCTTAACGGTTGGGTGACGTGGCTGGCGCACCGGACTGTTCGGTGCGCCCATCGACAGCAGCCCTCCTCAACGGCTGTTTTGGTGGTTGGGGCTATAAATACCCCCAACCACCTCTATTCAATGCATCCAAGTTTCCAGCATATTGCATTCAATACAAGAGCTCTAGACTTCACTCCAAGACACAAACAAGAGATCAAATCCTCTCCAAGTCCAAAATCACTCCAAACACTTAGTGACTAGTGAGAGAGAGATTTTCGTGTTCATTTGAGTTCTTGTCGCTTGGATCGCTTTTCTTCCCCATTCTTGTTCTCAAGACACTTGTAATCAAAGCAAGAGACACCAAGTTGTGGTGGTCCTTGTATGGGTCTTGGTGACCCATTTGATTGAGGAGAAAAGCTCACTCGGTCTAAGTGACCGTTTGAGAGAGGGAAAGGGTTGAAAGAGACCTGGTCTTTGTGACCATCTCAACGGGGAATAGGTTTGCAAGAACCGAACCTCGGTAAAACAAATCACTGTGTCATCCGCTCTATTTCCTTGGTTGATTTGTTTTCGCCCTCTCTTTCGGACTCGGTTTTATTTCTAACGCTAACCCGGCTTGTAGTTGTGCTTTAAGTTTGTAAATTTTCAGTTTCCGCCTATTCAACCCCCTCTAGGCGACTTTCAATTGGTATCAAAGCTCAGTACTTCATTAGAGTTTAACCACTCAAAGTGATGTCGGGAGAACACGCCAAGAAGGAGATCATGATCGGCGGTGACAAGTCTACAAGCCATAGGAAGGCTCCATCGGGGGAGTCCGGCAACAAGATGAAGGGATCCCCTTCACATGCCAAGTCGCATCGGAGTGGCGATAAGAAAAAGAAGATGAAGAAGGTGGTCTACTACAAGACTAATTCCTTGTCGCCATCCACCTCCGGCTCCGACACTCCATCCGTCACTTCTAAGCGCCATGAGCGCAAGAAGTTTAGTAAGATCCTCCTACGCTACCCTCGCATTTCAAAACACACTCCTTTACTTTCTGTCCCATTAGGCAAACCACCGGTTTTTGACGGTGAAGATTATTGTATATGGAGTGATAAAATGAGGCATCACCTAACCTCACTCCACGCTAGCATTTGGGATATTGTTGAGTTTGGAGCGCAGGTACCATCCGTAGGGGATGAAGCATATGATTCGGACGAGGTCGCCCAAATCCAGCATTTTGACTCCCAAGCCACCACTATACTCCTCTCTATGTTGAGAGGAGTATAATAAGGTGCAAGGGTTGAAAAGTGCCAAGGAAATTTGTGACGTACACAAGATCGCGCACGAGGGAGATGAGGTGACCAAGATCACCAAGCGGGAGACGATCGAGGGGGAGCTCGGTCGATTCATCCTCAACAAAGGGGAGGAGCCACAAGCCATGTACAACCGGCTCAAGACCTTGGTGAATCAAGTGCGCAACCTCGGGAGCACAAAATGGGATGACCATGAAATGGTCAAGGTTATTCTAAGATCACTCGTTTTTCGTAACCCTACGCAAGTTCAATTAATTCGTGGTGATCCTAGATTTAAGCTAATGTCTCCCGAGGAAGTGATAGGAAAGCTTGTGAGCTTTGAATTAATGATCAAAGGCTCCAAACAAATCGTCGAGCAAGGTGGCATCTCCACACCCGAGGTGCAACCCGTCGCATTCAAAGCGACGGAGGAGAAGAAAGAAGAGTCTACGTCAAGTAGGCTCCCCATCGACACCTCCAAACTCGACAACGAGGAAATGTCGCTCATCATCAAGAGTTTCAGCCAAATCCTCAAGCAAAGGAGGGGGAAGGATTACAAACCCCGCTCCAAGAAGGTGTGCTACAAGTGTGGTAAGCCCGGTCACTTTATAGCAAAATGCCCTATTTCTAGTGATAGTGACAGGGGCGACGACAAGAAGGGAAAGAGGAAGGAAAAGAAGAGATACTACAAGAAGAAGGACGGTGATGCCCACGTGTGTCGGGAATGGGATTCTGACGAAAACACCACCACGCCGCCAACATCGCCGTCACCAAAGGACTCCTCTTCCCCAACGTCGGCCACAAGTGCCTCATGGCAAAGGACGACAAAAAGAAGAAGGTAGAATCTAGAGCCTCCACTAAATATACAACATCTAGTGATGAGGGTAGCTCTAGTGAAGATGAGGATGATTTGTTTGCTCTTTTTGCCAACTTAAACATGCAACAAAAAAATTGAATGAATTGATAGGTGCTATTCATGAGAAGGATGAACTCTTGGATAGCCAAGAGGAATTCCTTATTAAGGAAAATAAAAAGCATGTTAAGGTAAAAAATGCTTATGCTCAGGAAATAGAGAAATGTGAAAAGTTAACTAGTGAGCTTAGCATTTGCCATGACACTATCTCTAACATTAGAAATGAGAATGCCAAATTACTTGCTAAGGTTGAGAAGTTAAATGTTTGTGATGATTCTCTTGTCAATCTTAAAAATAATAATGCTTGTTTAATTGCTAAGATTGATAAATTGAACGAATCACTTGCTAACCTTAAAAATGAAAATGAAAAATTAATTTCTAAGGCTAAAGATTTAAATGTTTGCAATGTTTCTATTTCCAATCTTAGAAATGAGAATGCCATGTTACATCCTAAGATTTATGAATTAAAATCTTGCAAACCCTCTACATCCACTGTTGATCATGTTTCTATTTGCATGAGATGTAGAGACATTAATGTTGATGCTATCTATGATCACATTGCTATAATTAAACAACAAAATCATCATATAGCTAAACTAGATGCTAAAATTGCCGAGCATGAACTAGAAAATGAAAAATTTAAATTTGCTCGTAGCATGCTTTATAATGGGAGACGCCCTGGCATTAAGGATGGCATTGGCTTCCAACAGGGAGACAATGTCAAGCTTAATGCCCCCAAGAAATTGTCTAATTTTGTTAAGGGCAAGGCTCCCATGGCACAGGATAACAAGGGTTACATTTTATATCCTGTTGGTTATCCTGAGCACAAAATTAGGAGAATTCATTCTAGGAAGTCTCATTCTGGAACTCATCATGCTTTTATGCATAAGAATGAGACATCTAGTTCTAGGCATTCTACCCATGTTAAAATGCCTAAAAAGAAATCTCCTGTTGCATCGATCATAACATTTCATTTAAGACTTTTGATGTTGCTTATGTTTTAACTAACAAATCAGGCAAAGTAGTTGCCAAATATGTTGGGGCAAACACAAGGGCTCCAAGACTTGTGTTTGGGTACCAAAGGTGCTTGTTTCTAATGTGAAAGGACCTAAGACCGTTCGGGTACCTAAGAACAAGGCCTAAACTTCTTTTGTAGGTTTATGCATCCAGGGGCTCAAGTTGGATCATTGATAGCGGATGCACAAACCAAATGACAGGGGAGAAAAGGATGTTCTCCTCCTATGAGAAAAACGACGATCCCTAAAGAGCTATCACAATCGGGGATGGAAATCAAGGTTTGGTCAAAGGACTTGGTAAAATTGCTATATCTCCTGACCATTCCATTTCCAATGTTTTTCTTGTAGATTCTTTAGATTATAACTTGCTTTCTGTTTCTCAATTATGCAAAATGGGTTACAACTGTCTTTTTACGGAAATAGGTGTTACTGTCTTTAGAAGAAGTGATGATTCAATAGCATTTAAGGGAGTTTTAGAGGATCAGCTATACTTAGTTGATTTTAATAGAGCTAAACTCGATACTTGCTTAATTGCTAAGACTAACATGGGTTGGCTGTGGCATCGCCGACCAGCCCATGTTGGGATGAAGAATCTTCACAAACTTCTAAAGGGAGAACACATTTTGGGACTAACCAATGTTCATTTTAAGAAAGACAGGGTTTGTAGCGCATGTCAAGCAGGGAAGCAAGTTGGTACACACCATCCACATAAGAACATCATGATGACCGACAGGCCGCTTGAGCTACTCCACATGGATCTATTCGGCCCGATCGGTTAGATAAGCATCGGCGGGAGTAAGTATTTTCTTGTAATTGTGGATGATTATTCTCGCTTCACTTGGGTGTTCTTTTTGCAGGAAAAATCACAAACCCAAAAGACCTTAAAGGGATTCTTGAGATGAGCTCAAAATGCGTTCGGATTAAGTATCAAGAAAATAAGAAGCGACAACGGGACGGAGTTCAAGAACTCTCAAATAGAAGGCTTTCTTGAGGATGAGGGCATCAAGCATGAGTTCTCTTCTCCCTACACACCTCAACAAAATGGTGTAGTGGAGAGGAAGAATAGAACTCTACTTGACATGGCGAGGACCATGCTTGATGAGTACAAGACTCCGGACCGGTTTTGGACGAAAACAATTAACATTGTTTGCTACTCCATCAACCGGCTCTACCTTCACCGAATCCTCAAGAAGACATCTTATGAACTCCTCACCGGTAAAAAGCCCAATGTTTTGTATTTTAGAGTCTTTGGTAGCAAATGTTTTATTCTTGTTAAAAGAGGTAGAAAATCTAAATTTGCTCCTAAGGCTGTAGAAGGTTTTTTACTTGGTTATGACTCAAACACAAGGGCATATAGAGTCTTCAACAAATCCACTGGATTAGTTGAGGTTTCTTGTGACATTGTGTTTGATGAGACTAATGGCTCCCAAGTGGAGCAAGTTAATCTTGATCAGCTAGATGATGAAGAGGATCCGTGCGTCGCGCTAAGGAACATGTCCATTGGGGATGTGTGTCCTAAGGAATCCGAAGAGCCACCACAAGCACAAGATCAACCATCATCTTCCATGCAAGCATCTCCACCAACCCAAGATGAGGATCATGCTCAAGACAATGAAGAAGATGATCAAGAAGATGAGCCACCTCAAGAGGAGAGCAATGATCAAGGGGGAGATGACCATGATAAAGACAAAGAAGATGATCAAGAAGTATAGGGTCAAAGACCGCCTCACCCAAGAGTCCACCAAGCGATTTAAAGAGATCACCCCGTGAACTCCATCCTCGACGATATTCATAAGGGGGTAACAACTCGATCTCGTGTCGCTCATTTTTGTGAACATTACTATTTTGTGTCTTCTATTGAGCCATACAGGGTGGAAGATGCATTAAGAGATTCAGATTGGGTGTTGGCAATGCAAGAGGAGCTCAACAACTTCACGAGGAATGAGCTACTGCATCTTGTTCCACATCCTAACCAAAATGTTGTAGGAACCAAGTAGGTTTTCCGCAACAAGCAAGATGAGCATGGTGTGGTGACAAGGAACAAAGCCCGACTTGTAGCCAAGGGATATTCACAAGTCGAAGGTTTGGATTTTGGTGAAACCTATGCACCCGTAGCTAGGTTTGAGTCAATTCGTATATTACTTGCCTATGCTACTTACCATGGCTTTAAGCTCTATCAAATGGATGTGAAAAGTGCCTTCCTCAATGGACCAATCAAGAAGAGGTCTATGTTGAGCAACCTCCCGGCTTTGAAGATAGATTTCAAGTAAAGCAACTCCAAGAGGGCACCTTCATCAGTCAAACAAAGTACATACAAGATATTCTTACCAAGTTTGGAATGAAGGATGCCAAGCCCATCAAGACACCCATGGGAACCAATGGGCATCTCGACCTCGACACGGGAGGTAAATCCGTAAATCAAAAGGTATACCGGTAAATGATAGGATCTCTACTCTATTTATGTGCATCTTGACCGGATATTATGCTTTCCGTATGCATGTGTGCAAGATTCCAAGCCGATCCTAAGTAAGTTCACCTTAGGGTCGTGAAAAGAATCTTGAGATATTTAGTTCATACACCTAAGTTTGGTCTTTGGTACCCCAAGGGATCCACCTTTGATTTAATAGGTTATTCTGATGTTGATTGGGCAGGGTGTAAAATTGATAGAAAAATCACATTAGGGACTTGTCAGTTCTTGGGAAGATCCTTGGTGTCTTTGGCTTCAAAGAAACAAAATTTAGTAGCTCTTTCTACCGCCGAAGCCGAGTATATTGCCGCAGGCCATTGTTGCACGCAATTGCTTTGGATGAGGCAAACCCTCAGGGACTATGGCTACAAATTTAGCAAAGTCCCTCTCCTATGTGATAATGAGAGTGCAATCCGCATGGCGGATAATCCCATTGAACACAGCCGCACAAAGCACATAGCCATTCGGTATCACTTTTTGAGGGATATCGAGATTGCTTATGTTAGCATCAAAGAACAACTAGTCGATATCTTTACCAAACCATTAGATGAGAAAACCTTTACCAAACTTAGGAATGAGCTAAACATTCTTGATTCTCGGAACTTTGATTGATACTTTGCACACATAGCACATTTATGTACCTTTGATCATATCTCTTTTATGCCTATGACTAATGAGTTTTCAAAGTGAATTTCTATTAAGTCATAGATTGAAAGGGAAATGGAGTCTTCGGCGAAGATAAGGCTTCCACTCCACTCTATCGGTATTGTTTACCCTTCGCCATCACTCTGCACCGCTCTCCACTTTGGTATAATCTTCACTCATATTTACTTGTACCATTGGGGAGAAAGTAAAAAAGGGCTCTCAAAAGACTCCGTTTTAGCGATTAATGCCAAAGGGGGAGAAATATAGCCCAAAGCAAAAGGACCGCACCACCACCAATTTCAAAGTTTAAAATGAAGTTTTCAATTAGTATCCTATGATGAAATATTTAAAAGAGGATTTTTCAATTGGTTAGTATTTTTCAAATTGGTATAGTTAATCTTCTTTCAATTGGTAAAACCCTCTTGAACACTAAGAGGAGAATTTCATCCAGGGGGAGTTTTGTTTAAGTCAAAGGAAAAGCATTTGAAACAGGGGGAGAAAATTTCAAATCTTGAAAATGCTTTTTGCAATCTTATTCATATACCTTTGACTATTTGCAAAAATAATTTGAAAAGATTTTCCAGAAGAATTTGCAAAAACAAAACAAGTGGTGTAAATGTGGTCCAAAATGTTAAAAGAAAGAAAGCAATCCATGCATATCTAATGAAAGTATAAATTGGTTTAATTCCAAGCAACCTTTGCACTTACCTTATGCAAACTAGTTCAATTCTGCACTTATATATTTGCGTTGGTTTGTGTTGGCATCAATCACCAAAAAGGGGGAGATTGAAAGGGAAATAGGGTCAAACCTTTTCCTATAAATATTTTGGTGGTTGAATTGCCCAATACAAATAATTGGACTAACTAGTTTGCTCTAGATTACATGTTCTAAAGGTGCCAAAGGTTCAGCACAAACCAATAAAAAGATTAAAGTTAGGGTTCAAAAGGAAGGAGCAAAAGAAACCGAAGAGAACCCTGGTCTGGCGCACTGGACTGTCCGGTGCACCAGGGTGGATCGACTTCAAACTCTTCACCTTCGGGTTTCTGAGGCTGCGCTCCGCTATAATTCACCGGACTGTCCGGTGGGTCACTGGACTGTCCGATGCGACAGTGGAGCAACGACTCCCAAGCGCAACGGTCGACTTCAACGGTTGGCTGATAAGTGAACTGTGCGTGGACAGTTCGCGCCGAGTCAGAGCAGCGCCAAAAGGCGCACCGGACAGTGAACAGTAATTGCCCGGTGCGACACCGGACCGTCCGGTGGCCCAGGCTGTCAGAGCTCCAACGGTCAAAACCTTCAGAACCCTAATGGTTGGGTGACGTGGCTAGCGCACCGGACAGTGTCCGGTGGCGCATTGGACTGTCTGGTGCGCCCATCGAGAGCAGCGCTCCCCAACGACTATTTTGGTGGTTGGGGCTATAAATACCCTGCAACCACCTCTATTCAATGCATCCAAGTTTCCAGCATATTGCATTCAATACAAGAGCTCTAGACTTCACTCCAAGACACAAACAAGAGATCAAATCCTCTCCAAGTCCAAAATCACTCCAAACACTTAGTGACTAGTGAGAGAGAGATTTTCGTGTTCATTTGAGTTCTTGTCGCTTGGATCGCTTTTCTTCTTCCCCATTCTTGTTCTCAAGACACTTGTAATCAAAGCAAGAGACACCAAGTTGTGGTGGTCCTTGTAGGGGTCTTAGTGACCCATTTGATTGAGGAGAAAAGTTCACTTGGTCTAAGTGACCGTTTGAGAGAGGGAAAGGGTTGAAAGAGACCCGGTCTTTGTGACCACCTCAACAGGGAGTAGGTTTGCAAGAACCAAACCTCGGTAAAACAAATCACCGTGTCATTCGCTCTATTTCCTTGGTTGATTTGTTTTCGCCCTCTCTTTTGGACTCGGTTTTATTTCTAACGCTAACCCCGGCTTGTAGTTGTGCTTTAAGTTTGTAATTTTTTAGTTTCCGCCTATTCACCCCCCTCTAGGTGACTTTCAGAGACCTAGCTAACTGAGACAAGGAGGGAGAGGAACCAACTGGTGCAATGGATGTGGGAACCGGTAGGGCAGACGACACGGGAGGGCGGGTGGCTGCTTGACCCTGGGTGGAATCCGGTGGTGGGAGGTGAGGGGGTGCGCCAAGGAGAAGGGAAATAGAATCAGGAGCCATCTCTAAGCAAGTTCGGCCTTATTAGGAAATAAACTCTTGTTTAAACAGAATAGTTATTCAAATATGTTTCAAACCTTTACAATATGCACCCGAAAGTCCCGAGCGACTTACAAGTATGGTGGTGGCGGGGTCCTGCTCACGTCCTCGTGACTTCATGCCCAACATGCGTTACGGGCGGCGACGCCATGATGGGTGCCTACAGTACTAGTGCCTCTCCCATTCTCAATCAAATAACCATAATCTTGAATCGAACCTAACTAATCCCAAACTTACCAAATCGAAAACCCATGTATCTCAATCGATGACTAGGCAACTCTACTGCGTGGACACCTGGTAGCCCTATCTACATGAACCATCGTCTGGATTACGCCGCTGCCTGCCTGCGCGGGCGCATCACTGGTGTACGAGTATACATGCATGTCCAAATGTGTTGGGTCTGCTAGGTGGCACGTGGCTCGACACATCTTAGCCCGGCCCGAGCATGGCCCAACCCATTGTCCATCAGGCCCGTGCCAGCTAGCTCGATCACCGTTCTATACCCAGATCTAGGTCATAGGTGCAACACGATATGCTAGGCTTGATACAAACCAGTTTTATCTTTTTTCCTGTTTTCATAAAATACATATATTATGCTTGAGTACAAAATAAAAAACACAAAAATATGTGTACTATTGCTAGGTGGTTGTGAATGTGGAGCCAACAACTAGGGTTCAAATCCTTTATTTTTGCAGAAAGCTAGAAGGGGAGGGGCGACACATGAATAGAGAAACTCGTGTTTTATATTAGTAGATATTTAGGGTTGTACTCATGTACATATACAAATTTATAGAAGGATAATTTACATGGCAAAGAACTACACGACCAAGATTAGAGGACGCATCATCAAACATTTACATAATAGGTAATGACACTACAAAGATAAAGAGGTGTGACCCCAAGGCCAATAGAATCAAGGGACCTAACCCTTTCCTTTGCCCAAATAGTGGACTAGATATAACCGTTTCCTTTGCCCAAATAGTGAACCAGCCAAAGTGTTGGGGTTAGCGAGCCTCAAATAGGTCATAGTCGGTCGAGAGCCCCCACTAGCAGATAGGCGAGGACATCCTCATGGTGTAGAGAAGTGTCGATAGTGGCGAACCCTGTGATCTTGCAAAAGAGGTCGGTGGCAAACAATTACATTTGTTAGGCGAGGACATCCTCATCGTGTAGAGAAGTGTCGATAGTGGTGAACCCTGTGATCTTGCAAAAGAGGTCGGTGGCAAACAATTACATTTGTTTGACGTAGCAAGTTCCACATAGATTTGCACCGTGTGCACCCACCTTCGTGGATGAGGCAAGTTCCTTCTATGGGAGTTCTAGACCTGGTTGGAAAAATCACTCAATAATTGTTAGTATTAGTCATACCAGCGAGCATGTACCGGATTGGGAACTTTAGCGTTACTGAGCCTTTCTTTTAAACCTATTTTCTAAATGAGTAGTACGGCTCAAATTTAGAAGAAATGTTAAAAAAAAATGAGCATATGCCATATGCATGTGTGCAATTTCGGTTGTCCTCGCCGCGCAGGCCACACTGCCACACAGGCGATCGAACACCACCATTGTACTAGCTGCACATCATTATTTGTGCCAAGCTACCAGCTGCTATAAGATGTACATCACTACGGGCCAGAGCGAGTGGAACCTGCTGCAGTTAATTGCTTCTTCTTCCTGGTAGCACACCTGGTGGGGAGCTGGGCAATGCAGAACTTAGCGCCTAATCTCTCATGATCAGTGGATAAGAATATAAATCAAAACATTAATGAAAAACGAGAGAGACAGACAGAGAGAGAGAGAAAGAGAGAGAGTATTGCCCATTATTCTGCCACGACCTACAATCCAGGAGAAGATTTGTTTTCCCATTCCTGCATCTCACATTCATGCTGTCAAGTGTCAACGACAGGCAATTGCTGAATCACTGCAGCCGCTAGATCATGTCTCCATCATATCCGTCCATCCATCCATGGAGGATCTAGCTAGAGAGAGGATCCCAATAAGCTGAGCTGAGAGTGACATGCATACCTCAAGCCCTATTATTCGCCGCACGTGGGCCCCACCTGTCTCACGTCGACCTCTAGCTAGTCTTCATTGTCCTCAACAAAGCAAGCTAGGCTGCTTTGTACTGCTGTTCCCAACCTTCCCCCCTCCATGTCTCATCTACGCTGATGCCTACTGATCTACAGCCACAACACCGTACCTTTGCTGAATATCTCACAACTGCAAACCACACACACACACCACCAACAAGCCAACAACCACGCACCTCTCCCAAGCTAGCTAGATCCCGTTAATTTTCTTCCCTATATAGGAGTATCTTTTGATCACCAGTCCTGTCCTGTTACAAGAACAGATAGCACTCTTTATCCAGCAGCTAGCCAATCGCCTGCTATCCTATGCAAGTTCGTCAGATCCACCATATAATATTGAGCTAATCTAACCCTAAACACCCCCATCCTAAGAATAGTTGTGGGATTTAGTACTGTTACATACCACCAGATCCCTCCCTGAAGTAGCGTGCTAGTCAAAAGTCAACAGCTAGCTATAGCACCAGCCGGAGCTCGCTCGAGACGCGTGAGCGGAGCGGGGAGCCCCATGGAGTTCAGGCCCGCGCATGCCCGTGTCTTCGAGGATTCCGAGAGGCCTCGCGGCGGCGTGGCGTGGCTGGAGAAGGAGCACATGTTCGAGAAAGTGGTCACCCCGAGCGACGTGGGGAAGCTCAATCGCCTGGTCATCCCGAAGCAGCACGCCGAGCGCTACTTCCCCGCGCTGGACGCCTCGGCCGCCGCGGCGTCGGCATCGGCGTCGGCGGGCGGCGGGAAGGCGGGGCTGGTGCTCAGCTTCGAGGACCGGGCGGGGAAGGCGTGGCGCTTCCGCTACTCGTACTGGAACAGCAGCCAGAGCTACGTGATGACCAAGGGATGGAGCCGCTTCGTGAAAGAGAAGCGCCTCGGTGCCGGGGACACGGTATTGTTCGCGCGCGGCGCGGGCGCCACGCGCGGCCGCTTCTTCATCGATTTCCGCCGCCGCCGCCACGAGCTCGCGTTCCTGCAGCCGCCGCTGGCGTCTGCGCAGCGCCTCCTGCCGCTCCCGTCGGTGCCCATCTGCCCGTGGCAGGGCTACGGCGCCTCCGCTCCGGCGCCAAGCCGGCACGTGCTGTTCCTGCGGCCGCAGGTGCCGGCCGCCGTAGTGCTCACGTCGGTGCCCGTGCGCGTCGCCGCATCCGCGGTGGAGGAGGCGACGAGGTCGAAGCGCGTCCGCCTGTTCGGGGTGAACCTCGACTGCCCGCCGGACGCCGAAGACGGTGCCACAGCCACCCGGACGCCGTCGACGCTTCTGCAGCTGCCCTCGCCATCGTCGTCAACATCCTCCTCCACGGGAGGCAAGGATGTGCGTTCTTTGGATCTTGGACTTTGAACACAAGCAACAGCTAGCAACATAAAAAAGGGGAGAAATTGGGCCGAGGAACTGACGCGCGAACTGATTAAGTGGTTGGAGCAGGTGGTATATAGCTCCAGTAGTGCATCTGCATGTGTAATTGTTGATGGATTGGTATTTCTTGATGATATCTTGCTCATATTAGCTCACTTGTGCTTTCGTTAACTGATGTGTGTTTCTTCTCTTTCTTAATTTGATCTTTGTTCCGAGAATATGATATTTTGCTTATTGTAATTGTACATATTCTGAATCATCTCTGACCAAGTCCAGTAATTATTTAAGGACCGCACCATCCTCTCTGCATACGATATCAGTTCGTCCCCCACTACTGTGTGCACATCTTACTGTTTGGGTCATTTAAATTTTTTAGTTTTTCTTGAAGCACTATGTGGCCCCAGCCTCCGGGCAACTTCGCAAGGCTCTCCCCCCAAAGCAAGGTAGCACCGTAGCAGAGGCAGTTATTGGATGACTGGAATCAGGTCAGATCAGAATCAGACCCTAGTCTTTCTCCTTAACATCAGATGCTTTTCATGGGTATCTCTACACTGCTACTGTATCCTCATCTTGGCTCTTGGTTGTTGTGCAATTCTTTCCCTGCTGCCACATCTGATATTCTGATTCGCTTCTGCTTCCGTTGCTCATTGATGCATGCTGCAGCGCTTCCTGCAATTCTGATGTTTACAAGAACCAACAGAGATCCTGCTGGCTCAGTTAAACATTAAATTTCCTGCTGAGGCATGAAAACATGCATGTGCCAGAAAAAAACTAATAAATTCCGTGGATCATGCTTTATATGAGACGATGTGCTTAAGCGGATTAAATTAGGGAATCACACTATTTTAACAACCAAGGAGAGAACACAGCACATATGTCGCTAGCTGAATACAAATATATAACTAACGAAACATTGTACAGTAAATTTAGGAATATTAAGAACTTTAATTCTGTGTTCATTGTCTATCCTGAAGAGGTGTGTATGTAGCACTACACAAAAAATGCATTTTTTGTACTATATTTATAGTACAAATTACCTCTGATGCAAACTTGCAGATCAGGATATAATCATGAAACAGTCAGAATGGTTATCCTGAGACTTCTTTGCTGTGCCGTCTATAATCAGTGGCGAAGTTAGAACAAATATTAGAAGGGGTGTTGACGGCCTTGTGAGTGCATGGACGGACATAGTCCATACATATATATTGTAAAAATTGAAACTTTATCAGGGCCTGTCCAGGATAACCGAACAGACTGATGTTGTATTCTGGGGTTGCATCTGCACCCACAGCTACAAACGTAGCTTCTCCCCTTCCTACAATCCTAGTATAAAACAAAGGAAGTTCTGCAAAAGAAAATGGTATAGGAGAAATGCTTGAGCTAAATGGTTGGTTTACAGTTTATTCATGCATATGCTCACCTTATATTGTTAATAAACCATTGCTGTGAATATGTTCATCGGTCTTAGTAAAACTGAAAAAAGGTAAATATTAATTCGGCAAACATTAGGAAGACCAGGCCTCCAGAGCTCTACAGTCTAAGGCATGCATTTCCGAACCAAGAACTAAACGCAGAAGACCAAAGTAATTAACACTAGAGATGCCGTCACTATCGGAAACGCGTTTTTTGAGTGGTTTTCGAGCTACACGGAACCCTCTGCTGTCGATTATATTTGATGTATACATGTAGTGCATTCTCTATATTAATTACTACCATCTTTCATGATTGGAGCCAATGCATTGTATTAAAGGTTTGCGTTTACTGGTCCCCCAATATGGGTACCGCTCGACTGCCTTTTTGTTAGGGTTGGAATGGATACATATAATAGGATCGTGTACTTATTTACAAAGTGGGAACTTAACTATATATGCTCGTATGGTGACCAACAAATCGCAACTTCCAACGGAGACAGGCGATTATACTGAAGCTTAATTTACTTTATCCTAACTACCATAAGAAGGACAGTAGTGTGACATATATTTGCTAGCTAGACTGTCATTATCTTAATATTAATATATATATGGAGTATGGACCGTTCTATATGTATAGATCTATAAAGAGGACCATACTATGCACTTCTTTTGCTTCAAACTATATGTTATTAATTTCAGTTTTATCTAAGTCAGGCTTCTATGATTTTGACTATTTGTTTTTTTAATATAAGATATCAAAGTTCAAACAAATGCATTATGAAAGTCATTTCATGTAGAATTTAATAAAAGCAACTTGCTGTTATAGTTTTTCGTACAATTTCCTGTAAATTTGGTTAATGTTTAAGAATTTGACTTATTATAAAAGTAGTGCTCATAGCAACTTGATATTAGTAGAGCACAACTGTTCTTCCTAAATTCATTTGTGTAATAGATTAGACGAATGATTGTGGCGTCTGTGTGCAGGGTGGGACAGTATCCGCCTATATATGAGATGATTGACACTCGTGAAAAATTACAGTGACCCTCTATGACGTGTGAGATCCACTGCCAGACTCGCCTTTTTTTATCCTGACACTCGCAAAATCTATTTTATACTCGGCCTTTGCCGAGTGTTACACTCGGCAAACATTTTATCGGTAAAAGATTATTTGTCGAGTACTTTTTTCACCTTTATTTTGAATCAAATTTATATGTTTTGTTAATGGTGAGATTCGAACTCGTAACCTCTATCTCACGCATACCCCTCTCTACCACTACAATAACAAACCGACATTGCATTTTCATTCCTCTTGTACTATAACAAACTGAGATTAATTTGATTATTTGAGGCACTAAATGAATTCATTTAAAAATGTGACCAACTATAAAGTTGCATAACTTTTCAAGATCTACAAGTTCTATTTTGATAGTTTATACATCTGAGGCCATTTACAAAATTTGAAAACTTCACACGAATTTTTTCTATGATAAGATGATTTCAAATAAAAAATTGTCAATTACAAAGTTTCATTATATTTCAAGACCTACAACTTGGTGGTTTTTCTGTCCGAGGTAGTTTGAAAAAAATTCAAATTTTAAAATTTAAACATAGCTTTGCATGACAAGATGATTTCAAACTAAAACATTGTCAACTGCAAAGTTTTATAACTTTTCAAGACCTACAACTTTTCTGTTGGTGTTTTTTTTCATTGGAGGTCGTTTTTAAAATTCAAATTTTACATTTTTAAATTTAGACGTAGTTTTCGTTGACAAGATGACTTTAAATGAAAAAGTTGTCAACTATAAATTTTTATAACTTCTCAAGATCTACAAACTTTATTTTGTTGTTTGGTTATTTGTTCATCTCACATGATGGTTCTAACATTATTCACAAATCTTGTACATCTCTCTTGTAGTTTCGTAAATTACGAGAGAGATATAGGTTTTATGAACAAATTTACTTTTATTTTGTCATATGAAGAAATGATCAAAATATAAATTGTACATCTTGATGAGCTATACAAATTCGTAGTTGAAAATTTTTTCATTTGAATTAATTTACTCCTTTAAAATGTAATTTTTAAATTGTCTGCTTAGTGTTGAAAAAACACTCGGAAAAGAAGCTCTTTGCATAGTGTCCAAAATAAACACTCGGCAAAGAAGCTATTTGCCGAGTGTTATTTAACACTCGGCAAGAAAGTCTTTGCCAAGTGTCAAAAAACACTCACTCGGCAAAGAGTTTCTTTGCCGAGTGTTTTTTTACCGAGGTTTTTTTGCTTGGCACTCGACAAATCATTTGACACTCGACAAAGAGCCGAATTACGGTAGTGATCCTAATCTACTGAGGGGTAAAACACATTGCTCATAGCTTCTTGTCTGGCGTTTATGGTGGCAGTGGTGATCGCGACTGCATCTTGTGTGGGGACACCATCAATGTTTTGTCATCCATTGTTCTCCTTGTCGGTTGCCATCGATTGATTCATCCTGTGTATGGTTAGTATGTAGAGGTTCCTCAAAGCATTGTGGCGATGGGGATGAGGGTTCTGTCATCGATGTGGTATGTGTTAGAAAATTGGGTATTATCGGTTTTAATTTAATCCAGAAAACCAATGTGATGTATGTGATGATATATATGTGCATGTGTGTACCACTATTCGCATAAGCATTAAACAGAAATAAAACATGCACAAGTATGAAAAACAGGAAGTACCCTGCAGAGAGACCGATACTCAAGGCATCAATGGCTCCATTCACGCGAGACATCTCGTGTGCATGTTCGATGTAGTCATACGAACTCGATGCAGGCAGGTGTACGCAGTGCAGTCCCTCGAACGGCGCCGATGATGAAGAGCCGGAGGAGATGAAGCGAGCAGTCGCGAGTACGGTCCCCAAAAACCTGATCACCCGCACACTCGTGCAACTGTACCTCTACGGACGACAATTTTGGAGGCCTGCTCTCCCACTCTCTCTATGCTCGCAGAAGATGGGACGAGAATGGATGATTGCAACACGTCTGAGAGATTATTTGCGTAACCGGAAGAGTGTCCACCTCCTCCATACTTATACACTGATAGAGGGAGGGGAGAAGGGCAACGACCAGTAACGATCGCGCCATTAGAGCCAGAAACTGACGAGCCATTAGGGCCAGAAACAGACGTGCCATTAGAGCCAGAAACCGACGTTCGTTACTAGCCATAAGACAGGAAACCGATGGTCATCACTCCAGGCAAAATGTGCAACCGTTTGGAAGGAATATTCGGACCAAGGTCCAATGAACCATGAAATGGTCCACCTATGGTCCTTCATAACCACGAAATGCGCGCATGTGGCAGTCCTTCATCCTTTTCTCAACTTCTCAATAAATGCACCAATGGTCCACCTATTTAAGTTGATTGATTTGTCCCTTGAACTTCCAATATGGTACTAAATTATTAGTACATCATAGCATTAAAGTGGGCCATTAGCATTGACTATTATTAAAAATTAATTTGGGCCAAGCCCACATAAATCCAAAAGTATGTGCTCTTCTAGTCACTCGAGGGTGTAGGAGATCGGTTCCTAATGGATTCTTGTGGCAGCTAGGGTTTATAGCGAGCTAGGAGTGTTGGCTCTCCATGCCAGTCTTGCCTTCTATTTATATAGCACACCAATGACCAAGGGCCACAACCATAGTTGTGGTTGTGCCCTCGATTAGGGTGCGCATGTTACCACAAGGAGAAGAGAGCCCTTCCTTTCCTCTGATTTGTTACTCGAGAGGACATATCTAATATTCTTCCCTTTTTTCTCTGGGTTTCTTGTTATTTAAGTTTTCTAGGTTCCATACCTTATCAAGTTTGCACATCAAGATTAATGCGTAATTGTGACCGATTAAGTGTCATTGCACCTAACTATAGTATGATCGTTAGCTTGTAGGTTGTGTGAAGGTGCTTTGATGACTGTATGTGTCGAGTATGATTAACTCGATGCTATGCATGTGATAAGTGGTATGGTTAATATTATGTAGAATGCTTGTTGAAATACTTTGTCAATTGCGGTGGCTAGGAATATTTGGGGAGACATGTAGGTCTAGTGTGATGGAATTGGTTCTATGTTTGTAGGGAGTGGCATATCGGTGATGAGTAGGATGGATTAGTGTTTCTAGCAATTAGCCGATAACTTATGTTATTGTTATTTATGCCTAGTGTGTTGTCGGATAAAGTCGATACCCATCATATCACACATCACATTCTCTAGGTTTATTAATAGATTAAATGTCATAAATAAATAAATGTTGTTACCCAAAATAATTAGGAGGCGAATAAGATCGATAAGTTCGTTTCTGTGAAAACCTGAGAACTGTCAGTGGAGGGTGCGCATAAGCGCTTTAGATCTTTGGTTGTTAGGAAAGCCGTTTTGTAGAACTATATGTTGTAGGATTATATTCTACTTGTTAGAATAAGGATAAATGAGATGTTTAATTTAGTTGGTGTTATGCATAATAGTATGAATAAATGTTTATCGTTGTCATGACATTGTTCATTAGTGTTTTAAGCCTTAGAGTTTAAGTTGTGGTCTTGTAAAGGGACTATGATCCCAGATAATGCTCTACCTAAGGAAGTTAGAACATAAGTATAGTTATGGGTTCTTGTTAATTTAGTTCCAAGTAAGGTGGACATCTTTGATTATATGCTTGATGGATATAAATATTGTCTGTCTTTGGTGCTATGCTTTAGTTAAGAAGAGCATATAACGTGTGTATGATTTATTATTTCATAACGTTTGATTTAGGTCTGAGTAAATGGAAGATCATGCTTGTTGTGTTATAGAGTCATAGGTATCTAGAATTTATACATAAGAGTTTGCGATGTTTTACTATAAGTGTTTATCCTCATTAGTGTAGATTATCTATCTTATGCTATCTAGGTTCATATGCATTATGCATATCATATAGGTTCGCTATTTTATATCATAAAGCGAAGGACGTGGAGTTGGAACCACTACAAGGCATTATTGTGGATTTTATTCTGAAGACGGTGGATTAATAAAACGGAATGACCTGATCAAGTGCCAAAATGAAGATGATCGTCAATTGATTGTCATTTAACAACACTAACATAGTGTTTATCCCAGGCAAGCCCCGGTGCATTTGCCACCTCCTTGCTGTTTTAAAATTTTTATCACTTATATGCTGCATTAGGTTATAGGAGTTGAGTGATGAAACACTTGATGCATTACCATTCCTTGGAATTTGATTATCCTCCTTGCTACCTGTTTTATAAAGAGAACTAATGAGGCTTAGCCCTGCCTAGAGAAATTAAAAATTGTTTCTTTAAAAAAAGAATTATGTGTAACACTGAATATGGTTTTATGAAAAAGGAACTTGCAGTAATGAAGACATCACTCATGATGATGAATTCATTATTCAAGTGTTGTACCTCTGTCAGGTACATGGTTTTGGGTGGTAAATAATAAGATGAGACCAGACGTTGAGCAGGAAAGGTCGCCTGTCTGTGTCGATTAAGGACCGCACCGAAAGTAGGCTTGCTAATCTAGGACCTTTTAACTGGCCATATGCCTCGTCATGGGTAACTCGATGCTATGCATGTGTTAAGACAGGAAACCGACGGTCATCATGATGGTCATCACTCTAGGCAAAATGTGCAACCGTTTGGAAGGAATATTCGGACCAAGGTCCGATGAACCACAAAATGGTCCACCTATGGTCCTTCATAACCACGAAATGCGCGTGTGTGATAGTCCTTCATCCTTTTCTCAACTTCTCAATAAATGCACCAATGGACAATGGTCCACCTATTTAAGTTGATTGATTTGTCCCTTGAACTTCCAATATGGTACTAAATTATTAGTACACCATAGCATTAAAGTGGGCCATTAGCATTGACTATTATTGAAAATTAATTTGGGCCAAGCCCACATAAATCCAAAAGTATGTGCTCTTCTAGTCACTCGAGGGTGTAGGAGATCGATTCCTAATGGATTCTTGTGGCGGCTAGGGTTTATAGCAAGCTAGGAGTGTTCGCTCTCCATGCCAGTCTTGCCTCCTATTTATATAGCACATCTCTGACCAAGGGCCACAACCATAGTTGTGGTTGTGCCCTCGATCAGGGTGTGCACGTTACCATAAGGAGAAGAGAGCCCTTCCTTTCCTCCGATTTGTTACTTGAGAGGACATATCCAATATTCTTCCCTTTGTTCTCTGGGTTTCTTGTTATTTAAGTTTTCTAGGTCCACACCTTAACAAGTTTGCACATCAAGATTAATGCGTAGTTGTGACCGATTAAGTGTCATCGCACTCATTAACTATAGTATGATCCCCTGCCTTAGAGTGGAAAAACTTTACTAAGGTTGTTTCTATAGCTCCATGATCCAGAATCATAGGCTCTCACTAAATCCTATGATGGCTACGTGTTTGTCTAGACATGTTGGATAGAAAGACTTTTCTGAGCGGATCCGCAAGACTTTGCTGGATCTTGATATGCTCAACTTTAATAGTTTGATTCTGGATTTTCACCTTGTCGGTGTTTCCATCCTCGCTCCAACAAATAAATTTATTATGCGTGTTCCAGGCTTCGGAGGGTGTACACGGTGGGCGTAAGATTTATACTGGTTCGGACAGAACCTCCCTACTGTCAGTCATCGGTGGCTTGCGCTACCGACACCATTGATCCACTTGAATACCACGATTTTCTTCCTTAGCAGATGTTTCCCTTTGTGAGGAATCTCCACAAGTTCGAGCCTCTCACCCTTACAATATTAATCACAATGAAAACCACAAGCGTAAGGGAGGGAATAGAAACACACGCAAGAGCTAGAGTCACAGCAACGACACGCACGTAAGTCAAGAAACGAGCACACAAACACAGCGCAACGAGTTCACAACTCAACAAGTGCTCAAATCTCAAACACGATGATCCAAATGCGTGCTTGCGGAGTCTAGGCGTCTTAGGATGTTCAATGGAGGCTTGGTGTACTGCTCCATGCGCCTAGGGGTCTCTTTTATAGCTCCAAGGCAGCTAGGAGCCGTTGGAGCTCCATTTGGTAGGCGATTCTTGCCTTCTGTCCATGGGCGCAACGGACTGTCTAGTGCACACCGGACAATGAACAGTACGTGCACAGGATGCGGTAGAGAATCGCCTGATTGGATGGTTTCCTTTTTTGTGGGGCACCGGACGGTCCAGTGTGGAGCATCGGACGGTCCGGTGCACCATATGACTGTTGGCCCTTGGTCAACGTGGCAGGTAGCCGTTGCACGACTGGTACACTGGACTGTCCGGTGCCTCGCACGGACTGTCCGGTGAATTATAGCCGACGTAGCCAGGAAAAACCCAAGAGTAGAGAGTTGGGCGGACCATGCACCGGATTGTTTGTTAATTATTGAACAAGGTAACTATTTAATTGGAACATGGAGCGGCAACCCGAGAAAACAGTGCAACCACAAGGACTACTATGGCTCTAGTCTTGGCTGATTAATTTGGGAAGCTAGTATGTGAGAACCTTACCCGAAAGGGACAAGAGTGGAGGCATTACTCAAGTTTAGGTCGATTCTCGGATTGATATGCTCTGTGCTAGCTCATCAGTATAGGGAGACCTCTACCACTCCTCGCCTTGAAACCTTAATCGGTTTTCTCATATTAGTGGAACTTTACAAAGGCTTCATAGTGTCCCTATGCAATCACACCTTAGAATTGTGGTATTGTGCTTGGCTAGCACAATGTGGTTGGGTGCAAAGCTCTTCAAACTTTTATGTGACTTGTGGGTAAGAATGTACAATCTCTACAAAGTGTAAAACTGATATATCAGTTATGATCATGATCAAGAGCAGCTCAGGCCCTCAAATGATTAATATATGGAACCAAATTAAATGAACTTGTAGGTGGTTTCTGTTGGATATTTTATTTATGGTCTTTTATTTAATTGGGATTGTATAAACTTATACTTAGTAATTGCTAACAAAATTTTGACCAATAAAATTAAAATGTGGAATCTTATAGCCTCAACCTTATCATTAGAAAGCCTTACACCACACTTTTTCTACCACTTACTAAGGACCAACCATAAGTGTACTCATACTTGCTGAATTTGCTGCTTAGACAAAGGACAACAACAGGAGGAAGACTACTACAAGGGATTCGAGTAGTTCTAGGCCTTTGTATCCCTAGTCAACTAGCTTTTGGAGGATCATGGATTGTAGTCGTCATTTTTTAGTTTCTTTTATTTGGTTATTTTTGTAAATATCTTTTGTTTAATAATAAAGTTTGCGATGCTAGTCATCATATGTGTGTAAAACTGATTCTAGCGCACATATGAGATGTATCTGGATTTGTCCTAAAATCTGGTTGTGACATTAATGAATCTTTTGTTGAGACATGCGAAAAGGTTTCATTGTAAACTATGTCTTCTCTGTGTGAACCCTTTGGCCATAAGCCTAGCTTTGTATCTTTCTATATTCCCTCTGGACTCACGCTTGGTTTTGAAGTCCCCGCTTACAGCCTACTATTTTGTCTCCTTTGGGAATAACTTCCAAGTCTAAACTCTATTCATTTTCATGGATTCTAATTCATCTTTAATGGCAGAAAACCATTTGGATGAATTTTGGCTTCTCATAACTTCTTCATATGTACTGGGACCCCCTTCGGTATCTATATCCTCACTACCATATATCTCACAGATTTTCTATTTCTTCGGCCTCATGTACTTTGTAGTCATCATGCATGGATTGCAGATCTTCTAGATCTTTGAGACCTTCTTAGGTTTACATCAATTTATGTATTCTGGGCTCCTGTAATGGTGGATCACTAGGCACAACAACATTACTCAGTTCTAAGTCTAGTTGGGTTGTTGGCTCCTAAGGATCAGACAACATACAGGGTGAAGTATCTTGCTCACTAATTGTTGTACTTGGTGATGCAACATTTGCAGTAGGGGCTTCACTTGCAGGACAACTAATGGTTGAACTTCAACAGGTATCGAGAAATATGGTTCTTCAACCATCGCAATTGGGGCAAACACCCTCTTTTCTTGAAGATCAATTTCTTGAGGTGCCATACTCCCATTGATCATCTCATATTCTAGAAATAAAACATGTTAGGTTTCTTCAAACTTAGTTTGCCTATCCGAACAATAGAATCTAAAACTCTTTGACTTCTCAGGGTAGCCAATAAAATGGCAACTAGTTGTTCTTTTATATAGTTTTCCTTGTCTAGGATTAAATATTCTTGCTTCTGTTGGACAACCCCATATGAGTAAATAGTTCAGTGTGGGTTTTTTACTAGACGGCAACTCATATGTGGTCTTAGGCACTGATTTGCTAGGAACCTGTCGCCATTTCGAACCCGGGGGGTCCCTGGACCGACGAGTAAAATTGTCGCTGCGTGCCCCTGCCCAGATGGGTTGGCGCGGGATGGAACACAAGAGGTGGGGCAAGCCTTGTATTATCCTGCACCAGGGGTGCCGCTCGTAGTAGGGGTTACAAGCACGTCGCGAGAGGGAGAGAGAGAGAGAGAGGGAGCCTGTTCGTTCGCTCCTTCCCCCACGCGAACCCCCCTCCAGGATGGCCCTGGACCTCCCTTTTATAGATGCAAGGAGAGGGTCCAGACATACAATGGGGGGTGTAGCTATGCGCTAACGTGTCCGGCAGAGAAAAGCCTAAGTTTTGTGTACATGCCAACGTGGCTATCGGGGGAGAGCTTGAGCCCTGTATATGTGATAGCGTGGCCGTCGGAGAAGCGCCTGAGCCCTGTAGGAGCACAACTGGCAGTGCAGCAAGGATCCTGGTGACGTCTCCTTGCTGCCGTAAGGGGTTGAGAGCCACCGTTGTCATGGTTGCACGCGGGGCACCATCATTACCCGTCGCCGGGGTAAGCTAGATGGGACGCTGGTCTTGTTCCTTGTAGCCTGAGCTGGCTAGGGATAGGGTAATGATGTATCCCCTGTTGGCGTGGTCGGCCCGAGCCCAAGGTCGGGCGAGGCGGAGACTTCTCTTGAGGCCGAGGCCAGGGTCAGGCGAGGACACGATTCCTCCCGAGACCGAGGTCGAGGCCGAGTCCGGGGGTCGGGCGAGACGGAGACTTCCTTCCGAGGCTGGAGCCTGAGGTCGAGCGAGGCGGAGACCTCCTCCCGAGGCCGGAGCCTAAGGTCAGGCGAGGCGGAGCTTCCTGTTGCGCCCGAGGCCAAACTCGGTGGTTGATCGTGACTTGTTGTCAGTCTTCGCCTGGGTGGTTGGCACGATAGTCGGAGTGGGGCGAGCGGCGCTGTTTTCCCGTCATATTGGACAGTAAAAAAGAGGGACGAAGTGACTGCGGTCACTTCGGCCTGGCCGACTGAGGCGCGTGTGTCAGGATACGGCGTCAGGCGTCCCCTGCATTGAATGCGCCTGTGAAGCGGTCGGTTGGTGAGGCGGTCTGGCCAAGGTTGCTTCACAATGAAGCCTGCCCGAGCCGGGCTTCGGGAGAGCCGAGGGGGTGCCCGCTGCCTGAGGCGGCCCTCGGGCGAGGCATGAACTCGTCTGGGACTACTGCTCCAGCCCGAGGCTGGGCTCGGACGAGGTCGCGTCCCTTGGGTAGACGAAGCCTTGACTTGAACCGCACCCGTCAGTTGGTCTGAGGGTGTTTACCAGCCGTGATTAGGAGTGTTGGGGGTACCCCTAATTATGGTACCCAACAGTAGCCCCCGAGCCTCGAAGGGAGTGTTGGTACTCGCTTGGAGGCTTTTACCGCATTTTCGGTGAGGGGACCGGCCTTTCTCGGTTTTGCTTTGTTCTGGTGGGTGCGCGCGAGCGCACCCGTCGGGTGTAGCCCCCAAGGCCTCGGAGGAGTGGTTTGACTCCTCTGAGGTCTTAATGCTTTTCGTGGTGCCTCGGCCGGTCTGATCGTTCCCTCATGCGGCCTGGCCGTAGCCCGGGTGCATGGTCAGGTTCCGAGTTATCAAGCTGGTTTGTTGACGCTGTCAATAGTTTGGTCGTAGCCGGGTGCGAGAGCAGCCCCCGAGCCTCTGCACGGAGCGAGAGGACGATCAAGGACTTTCCCGACTTTTATCATACGCCCCTGCGTCGCCTTTCCGCAAGGAGGAGGGGGGAAAGCGCCATGTTGCCCTCGGAGGGCGCCGAACATGGTGTTTCCGGTGAGCTGCTAATGGGTGATCCGAGCGGACGCCCGTGCCCCGTTCGTTAGGGGTCGGCTGGTGGCCCAGAGGAGCGCTCCAAAAGTACCTGCGGGTGATTCGCCGGACCCAGACCCCTTCGACAGGGTCCAAGGGCTCGATGCCTCCCTCTGGTGGGATTCCATTACAAATCATTCCCACCGGTCTCGGAAATGTCCTAAGGTACTTCGGGAGTGTAGCCCGAGCCTCGGCCATGTATCGAACGTACCCAGAGTAATCCCCCACTCTGCGTGCTCTGGGGTGGCTGTCGAACCCCTTCGAGGGGCCAGCCTACGAACCCCTGATCAGTAGTGGGCGCGGAGCCCGGGTGCTCTGGGGCGACTGTCGAAACCCTTCCGAGGGGCTAGCCTTCGAGCCCCTGATCAGTAGGAGGGCTCGGGGCCCGCTTCCTTCGCCGAGAAGGATCCTTTCCGAAACATCCCCTTTCCCGGTCCCTGTAGCGAGAGAGAGAGAGAGAGAGAGGAGGATGTAACACCCCTGGTGTTACTATAACTAAAACTTGAGCATGGCATCATAAACATTAGCATTGCATCTGTTTGACACAGCTAGAGTGCATTCACTAGGTAAAAATTTCAAACAAGTTGTATTGTTCTAGTGTTTTGCAAATAGGACCCTGGATAGGGAACTTAACCCTAAAGAGGGATTAAAGGGGATAAAACCTAGCCTAAGTTGAGAAAACCTAAAAGCTTTAGGGGAAAAGTTATAAAATGATCCCAAGAATAAACTTGAATCACATTTATACCCCTAAGGTACCAAAAACCCTAATTGGAACCTTGGAAAACCCTAAAACCAAACCCTAGGGGCCTATGTGCAAAAATTGTGCACATGTGGACTAAAGTGTAAAAACTATAGTGTCAAGACATTTAAAGTCCCATGGTTCACAGTTAGGATGATTTGCAAGCCAAACCCTAAGATTTGGACTAATTTGCAAAAATCACCCCTTTAGCTCTATAGAGCCCAAGTCTGAAATCAGTGTGTTTTCTTCAACTTTGAGCCCTTGTATCTTTCAAGTTCTAGGGTTTTTACCCTAGGGCACCACATAAAAGTTGTAGACCTATCAAAGGTGAACACTTTTGCTTAAGAGTGTGAGCTCAGTTATTGTGAAAAAATTGGAGATAATTTGGTCCAAAGTTGGACTCTTAGGCTGGTACAATCTGAACTTCAGATTAACAGTGACTTTAATCCAAGTTTGAGAGTCATTTCGACCAAGATCCAGTGCGAATCTACCTAGGGTTGTTATAGCAATAATGGAGATGGTATGTTGCTCTACAACTTTGCTAGAGAGTGGCAATCGAGTTACTACACAAAACTGGAAGTTGTGGGCTCTGCAAATCCTCCTTTCAGGTGCACTGAATGAGTGATTCCATGGTACAGTTGCCTGCTCGGATTCGGAACACCTCACCGCCGTCGATCACTCCTCTACTGCGATTCATGTCGCCGGTGTTAGGATTCGCGCTCGGGTGGGTGGATAACGTCGTGAGGTGAAAGATCCTTGCCGTCGGTGAGCTGGAGGTCACTCCGGTGACTCACCGTCACCTTCTCCTTTCTGTTTTGCGGCTGAGCAGATAAGCCCACCGGTGAACTGCCGTCACACGGTCTGGCGCCACGTATCCGAGGACCTCCACTGCATCGCCGTGACCCCCTCTAGCTTCCTGTCGACCACCGGACTTACTGCCACGACACTGAACACGTACTCACCACACTAGCGTTCTTCTTCACCTCCGGCCGCCACCGCGCCATCATCGATTCAAGCGCCACCGCCCCTGGAATCTATAAATTGAGCCCACCGTTAGCTTCGCAACCTCATCACGCACTACATCGTCTAGTATCGCTCCCAATCTTGCAACCGTGAGCTCCAATTTCAAGTTTCCCCTAATTCTGTTCTGAAACACCGCAGGATCGAGCTCACCGCAGCCAGCCCCTTTCCGGTCAGTTCATCCCTCTCTATCCCTCGTTTGAGCACCCTCATTGCTCTACGATGCTTTCCGACTCATGCAATTGTGCTAGGAACTCACCAATCGCCGGGAACATGACTGTCAAGCCGTAATGCTCACGGCCGCCGTGGCCAGAGCTTATTAGTTAGTCGTTGGTGAAATTAGGTTAGGGGAAGTGATCTGGGGTGGTTCAATTCCATGCCCACTGCTCGGGTGCACCGGTCATCGCCCCGTTCAGCCGGTCAGATAGCTCGCCGGAGCTCGGCTACGTGCGGAGAGCCGTCGGGGACCGGTCTGTGTAAAGAAATAGAATTTCTAGGACCTCGGTGCAAGTTGTCAGCGACTCATAAGCATAGTAACCGAACCCAACTCCCATTAGCCAAAACCCCGAGGACCTCTGCACAAAGTCTCCCTCGCGGCCCCGAGCGCGCGCGCGCTTTTCCTCTAGACTGGGCCACTGGGCTGAAACGAGCCCAATACTATTTAGTCTTTTCCTTTTTCTTTTTCAGAAGAACTTTGAAAACCTATAGAAAATGGTAGAAAAATCCTAAAATTGTGAAACCAATTTTCCTAGACTCCTTATTTTCCATAATATTTAATAAAAATAGTTTCATGATTTTTAGGTTAAATCAGGAATTTTAAGGTATTTAAAGTAGTTTAAGGTAGTGGTTCTGGATTTTTAGAAAATAAATGGAATTTCCAAAAATGTCCAAACTTTTTATATGAGTCCTATACATTAGTTAGAAGCCTTGGGTAGAGTTTGGGTTGATTTGGACCTTGTTTGACACCTAAACCCCAAAACCCCCTGCCCTGTGAACTCCTTTAGTGACTCCGGAAACCCTAAGTTCTCGGAGTTCCATGAAGGAAAGTTGTATTCAAGACTTTAGATAATAAATTCTTATTATCTTTGCACTCTCATGAGCATTGCATGGCATTCATTCTTATACATATATGTGATTATGTTTAGAAAACGAAGAAGAAGTTGAAGTGAGTGAAGAAAAGGCACCACCACCTTCGGACTCTCAGGCAGGATCTTGTCTCTACTTTGACATCTGCGGGCCTGAGCCTGACTCACCTACTAACGAAGGCAAGCCCCGGTGCATTTGCCACCTTCCTTGATGTTTTTAAAATCTTTCTCACTTGCTTGCTGCATTAGGTGATAGGAGTTGATTGCTTAAACAATTCCTGCATTACCTTCCTTGAACTTGATTACCCTTCCTTTGAAACCCTGTTTTTACAAAAGGTTTTACTATGCTTAGTATTGCTCTAGCAAAAACAAAAGGGTTTTGTTTTGCAAAAGATGATTGGCAAAGTGGGAGGGTTGTTTTCGAAAATAAAACTTGATGGTGGATCCATCAGGGCCTTGATGGATTCAACATGTGGAAAAGATGTACCTCTGCCAGGTACCAAGTTTTTGGGTTGAAATGATTAAGCTGAGACCGGGCGGGTGACTTGCACGAGAAGAGAGTCTCGGTGTAGTGTCTCCGTCTGAGTCGATTAAGGACCTTGTCGATGTAGGCTTGATGACCGAGGACCCTTTAACTGGTCACATGCCTCGTCATGGGTAAGCCTTGCCTCGGGCAAACTAAGGCCAGAATAAGATAACACGAAATGGGCGTGGAGCGGTGGCGGGAGTAGCGTGTACCCTCCGTGGCAAGAGGCTGGACGGTGGTGTATCTGTACTCTCGGTTTGCGTGAACCTGATCTGGTCTTAAGAAACCCGGTGGCGGGTTGACATATGCAAGGGTTAAGTGCTACATATGTCGTGTGATCGGAGATCCTCAGCTGAGTACAATCGATTCGGATCGCCGTACCTTCGCGGTTATGAAGACTTGGTCACTGACTTACACGTAGCAATCTAGTGAAGATGAAGGAAGAATTAAGAACTTGGCTAGCTCAGGATAAGTGTTTGAACTAGGGTAGAAAGAACACTAGATGTAGGTAAGTTTACCTAACTTGACAATAAAACTGGATTTTTAAGGATCCACTTTTAGTAAGCATTTATGCAACATCAGAATCATTGATCTTGAGATACCTTACCTTGACTCCCTTATAACCAGCATACCCTTGAGAGTCTTTTCTTTAGTCGGGTAAGACTTGTTGAGTAATTCCATACTCAGGGTTTATTCCCTCGTTGTTTTTAGGTGAGGAAGTAGCAGATTTCTGTTGCTTCTGTACCAAGGTGGTTCCTCAGGAGGAAAAGCAAGAGTGAAGATGCGGGAGGACTTGGTCCTCCATAAGAAAACTTTTATGTAAAAACTTATCGGGAGGAGTTTTTGCCTCCCTTGGTTATGTAATAATACTACGCAGCACTCGTTTATATTTCTGGTCTGTATAAGCAACTTAATCTTACTTTTTAATAAATGTAAGTTCATGTAATCACTTCCGCATTTCGATATCTCCGATGTTCTGTAATGTCTGCAAGACGGGTGAAACGTTCTTGGAAAGGTAAGAAAAGATACCGAACTTGTCAAGTGATTCAGGAACATCTACAGGGTTGTCTGATGTCTGATAGACAAGGACAACTGTAGGTGGGCCTAATGACTTGGAAGGTTCCATCACAGCTGGTATCAGAGCGTAGCCCTTCTTCGCAGATATTATAAGGCATTTTCAAAAGGATTTTCTAAAAACTCACCTAGAAAGATTTCTTCTATTCTTATCCCCTATATCTGAAGAATCTATATGAAAGACCAGATAGGAGGAGTGCAATGTATAGAAGGTATGAATCAACTAAGGTCGATTCTGTAATTACACATGCATCATGCTAAGAATTATACTAATAAAATTTTCCCCTAGAGAAATGCCACCGCGCACGAGGAAGACCGCACGTAAGTCAACAGGCCCCATTGGAGTACCTCGTCATCAACTTGCCCCGTGGGATGAGGATAGTAGTAGCGGAAGCAACGATCCAATTGGGGATCTCGAAGCCCGCGTGAATCAGCTTCAAACAGAACTGCAACGCAGGACAAGTATGTGGGTCGCGGATGGCGATAGGATAAACGAATTAAGGAGTTACATCCGCCGTCTGCAGGATCAGCTTGTTGATCGGGATTTAGCGCTCGACTGGGCGGTACACTCTCGTTCAGTGGCTTGGGCTAAGGCAGCAAAGGCTCGAGCCCGAGTCGAGGAACTGAGTTCTGCCATTGACAACCTGCAGGCGTATTGCAATACCCTACATGAGGAAGTCCATGTACTGTATTCGCAACTACATCCCAGTGCCCCTATGGATCCTGTCGGGTCGGAAGCCGGACCCTCGCACGTTGCGGGAGAAGCGCTTGGTGGTGAGCTAGACCTTTTTAAGCCCCCTCCTTCTATGAGGTTGGTCGATGAATGGTCTCCCACACCCGACGACGAGGTTGCCAGGAACAACCAGAAGCAGGAATAGTGGTATAGTTGTAGAAATAGAAGTAGTGTATTGTAGGTTGTATTATTATAGGTAATGCTATTGTATACTGGGTAATGTATCCTGTTGTAAAACCGAGTCTGTACATTACTCTTTTTGGTAATGTAAATTGGATGGTTTTGTCTTTGGCATATTATATTTGTGTTCAAATGTTTGTTGCCACAGATGCCGTCCAAGACCCGATCCCAGGATGCAGCTGGAACTTCTAGTGGAAGGGAATCTACTCCAAATCCACCTCCTGTTCCTCCCACACTGGCTGAGGCGATTGCCGCCTTAGTAAACGCGACCGCTGATAATACCCGCTCTCTGAGAGAAATGGCGGGCCAACAGCTCCAGCAGCAAGGTGGGCGGGGTTATCAACAGGGCCCCCGCGAAACTTCTTACCTAGACTTCTCAGAGACACGTCCACCCTTGTTTGTTAAAGCTGAAGATCCGTTAGAAGCCGATGAATGGCTTCAAGTTATTGAGCAAAAATTCGGACTTCTGCGTTGTTCGGAGACCCAGAAGCCTTTATTTGCAGCCCAGCAACTACGCGGCCCTGCCAGCACTTGGTGGGGAAATTTTGTGGCCGTTCAACCGGCCAATCATCAAATAACCTGGGAAGAATTCAAAGTGGCCTTCCGCGAGCATTATATACCCGAAGGTGTTCTACACATGAAGCAAGAAGAATTCATGAAGCTAAAGCAAGGAGGGGATACTGTTAATCAGTATCTCAATAAGTTCAATCATCTGTCGCAGTATGCAATCGATCAAGTGAACACTGATTTGAAAAAGAAGAATTGTTTTATGAGAGGTCTAAATGATTGAGTGCAGAGAAAAATAGCAACCTGCATAGATCTTACGTATGGAAGAGCTATCAATACAGCATTGGCTGTGGAAGCAAAGTATGCAGGTGTCGGAAAATCTAAGGGATTTGGAGGTGATAGGCCTAGTCAGGGCCCGGTAAAAAGGCAACGGTTTGTTCTCTGGCCTTCTAACCAGAATCGTTCGCGTGCACCATCCTTCCCTTTCAAGCAGCCAATAATTATTCGTCCCAATAATGCCCCCACTGCCCCAAGTCAGCCGGGTGCCCCAGGCACTCAATTCCCTGCTTTGCCCAGCTCTTCAACCGGATGTTTCAATTGTGGCAAGTCTGGGCATTTCATCAAAGATTGCCCCTATCCCAAGCAGAACCAGTCAAATAATCAGCAAGGATGGGGGAATTCATCTCAAGTCAAGGGAAATACTAAGGGCAAAAATATCAAGAAGATGGGACGCGTATATTATACACAAGTGGCCACTACACCGGACGGAGAGCCGGTAATGATGGGTATGTTCCTCGTGGCCAATCATCCTGCAGTCATTCTTTTTTATTCTGGTGCTTCGCATACGTTCATTAGCAAGAAATTTGTGGAGCAACATCACATTTCATGCCATGAATCAAAAGAGGGGTTTAAAATTCACTCACCTGGGGGACAAATCTTTACTAGAGAAGTGGCCTATCAAGTGCCCATATCATTGGCCGGACGGGACTTTCCTACCAATATGATCGTTCTGAAAGGCCAAGACATAGACGTCATTTTGGGTATGAATTGGTTGGCCAAGCATAAAGCAACACTCAATACTGATCAAAGAACCATCAGGTTGAGTCATAATCAAGAAGAAATTCTCTTGCCCATCCCCATTCCAAACAAAACTACTGGCAGAGTTTACGAAGTCATAGTACTGGAAATCAAGGATATTCCGGTAGTGTGCGAGTTTCCCGATGTCTTTCCCGAGGATTTGCCGGGATTGCCACCTGAAAGGGATGTAGAGTTTGTAATTGAGTTAAAGCCCGGTACGGCTCCCATTTCTCGAAGATCGTACCGTATGCCTCCGAATGAGTTGGCCGAATTGAAGATTCAATTACAAGATCTCCTAGAGAAAGGATTCATCCGGCCAAGCTCGTCGCCATGGGGTTGTCCAGCCATATTCGTCAAAAAGAAGGATCAAACCTTACGGATGTGCGTGGATTATCGACCCCTGAATGAGGTCACTATCAAGAACAAGTACCCTCTTCCGAGGATTGACATTCTGTTTGATCAACTGACCGGGGCGAGGGTATTCTCCAAAATTGATCTCAGGTCGGGCTATCATCAGATCCGTATTCGGCCCGAGGATATACCAAAAACCGCATTCACTACGCGATATGGGTTGTTTGAATATCTGGTAATGTCTTTCGGGTTAACAAATGCTCCGGCCCACTTCACATATTTGATGAACTCGGTGTTCATGCCCGAGCTAGACAAGTTTGTGGTGGTCTTCATTGACGATATTCTAATATATTCCAAGAATGAAGAGGAGCATGCTCAACATTTACGGATCGTGTTAACGCGCCTGAGGGAACATCAGTTGTATGCCAAGTTCAGCAAATGCGCGTTTTGGCTAGAGGAAATTCAATTTCTGGGACATGTTCTATCTGCCAGAGGGATTGCGGTAGACCCCAGCAAAGTCAAGGACATTTTGGAGTGGAAACCCCCGACCACTATTCATCAAGTCCGAAGTTTTCTTGGACTGGCTGGATATTACCGCAGATTTATACCAGATTTTTCTAAGCTTGTGAAGCCAATCACAAGTTTATTGAAGAATGATATTAAATTTAATTGGTCTTCCAAGTGTAATGAAGCTTTTGAACAATTGAAGACATTATTAACCACTGCTCCGGTATTGGCTCAACCGGATATCACCAAACCCTTTGATTTATATTGTGATGCATCAGGCAGTGGGCTCGGTTGTGTATTAATGCAAGAAGGCCGAGTAATTGCATATGCTTCAAGGCAGTTATGCCGACATGAGGAACATTATCCGACTCATGATCTGGAGCTAGCTGCTGTGGTTCATGCCCTGAAAATTTGGCATCACTATTTGCTGGGAAATATCTGTCATATTTATACAGATCATAAAAGCTTGAAGTATATCTTCACCCAGACAGAATTGAATATGAGGCAAAGACGATGGCTTGAGCTTATTAAGGACTATGAACTGGAAATTCATTATCACCCAGGCAAAGCTAATGTTGTGGCAGATGCACTGAGCCGTAAGGTTTCCTGCCACTGTCTTACGATGAAGACCTCTGACAATACCTTATGTCAGGAGATGGAGAAGCTAAACCTGGGAATGGTCCAACAAGGAACCCTGAGCCAGCTAAAGCTTGAGTCAGTCCTCTTACGCAGGATAGTTGATGCTCAAAGAAATAATGAGGGTATGAAACACATTCGTGAGAAAATAAGGGCTGGAAAAGCCAAATGTTTCAATGAAGATGATCAAGGTATTGTATGGTTCAATGACCGCATAGTGGTGCCAAAGAATGAAGAGGTCCGCCAGCAAATCCTTGATGAAGCGCATCTTGGTCGTTATTCTATTCATCCTGGAAGCACTAAGATGTACCAAGACTTGAAGCAACATTATTGGTGGACGAAAATGAAGATCGAGATTGCACGCTATGTAGCTAGATGTGACACCTGCAGACGTGTCAAGGCCATACACTTGAAAGCTGCCGGTCCATTACAGTCTCTACCAATACCGACATGGAAATGGGAAGACATAAGTATGGACTTCATTGTGGGATTGCCCAGGACTGCAAAAGGGTATGACTTTATCTGGGTTATTGTTGATCGACTTACAAAGATTGCTCACTTTCTGCCAGTCAAGACATATTACCCGGTTCTTACCTATGCGGAATTATACATTGCTCGCATTCTCAGTTTGCACGGTGTTCCAAAGACTATAGTGTCGGATCGTGGACCACAATTTGTATCCAAATTCTGGGAAGAACTTCATAAATCCCTGGGTACTAAGCTGCTCCACAGTTCGACCTATCATCCACAAACCAGTGGGCAAACTGAGAGGGTTAATCAAATACTCGAAGATATGCTGCAGGCATGTGTTCTGGACTTCTCACTGAAATGGGATGAGTGTTTGCCCTTGGCAGAGTTTTCATATAATAATAGCTATCAAGAAAGTATCAAGATGGCACCCTTCGAAGCTTTATATGGACGACGATGTCGTACTCCGCTAAATTGGTCTGAACCTGGGGAAAGGTACTTCTTCAGGCCTGATCTGGTGAAAGAGGCCAAAGAAAAGGTTCAGAAAATAATTCATAATATGAAAAAAGCGCAAGCTCGTCAGAAGGGTTAAGCAGACAAACAGCGAATGCTCTTATATTTTCATGAAGGGGACTATGTCTACCTGAAGGTTTCACCAATAAAGGGAGTATCGCGTTTCGGGGTTAAAGGGAAGCTTGCGCCCAGGTACATTGGCCCATTCCCTGTACTTAAGCAATGTGGACCAGTGGCATATCAACTGCAGCTCCCCGAAACTTTGTCTGCTATACATAATGTGTTCCATGTGTCACAATTGAAGAAGTGTCTTCGGGTTCCCGATTGAACCATTGAAGTAACAGATGTTGTCCTTGAACCGGACTTGACACACTCTGAGCACCCTATTCGAGTCTTGGATCAAAAGGACAGGGTTACCCGGAGGAAAACTCTCAAGTTCTATAAGATACAGTGGAACCAACATTCTGAAGAAGAGGCTACATGGGAAACATCAAGACTTTTTAGATAATAATTTCCCAGGCTTTTTAGCCTCATGTAATTTGTAAAGTGTGAAAAGTTATTGTAATAAAGGAGTGAACCCCACATCACCCCCCTGCTTTGTACCAGAAATCAGGAAATAAAAATGTGACACATTTCCTTTTCCATTACTCACCCTAGGACTTTTAATCTCGGGACGAGATTATTTTATGGGGGGAAGGATGTAACACCCCTGGTGTTACTATAACTAAAACTTGAGCATGGCATCATAAACATTAGCATTGCATCTGTTTGACACACCTAGAGTGCATTCACTAGGTAAAAATTTCAAACAAGTTGTATTGTTCTAGTGTTTTGCAAATAGGACCCTGGATAGGGAACTTAACCCTAAAGAGGGATTAAAGAGGATAAAACCTAGCCTAAGTTGAGAAAACCTAAAAGCTTTAGGGGAAAAGTTATAAAATGATCCCAAGAATAAACTTTAATCACATTTATACCCCTAAGGTACCAAAAACCCTAATTGGAACCTTGGAAAACCCTAAAACCAAACCCTAGGGGCCTATGTGCAAAAATTGCGCACATGTGAACTAAAGTGTAAAAACTATAGTGTCAAGACATATAAAGTCCCATGGTTCACAGTTAGGATGATTTGCAAGCCAAACCCTAAGATTTGGACTAATTTGCAAAAATCACCCCTTTAGCTCTATAGAGCCTAAGTCTGAAATCAGTGTGTTTTCTTCAACTTTGAGCCCTTGTATCTTTCAAGTTCTAGGGTTTTTACCCTAGGGCACCACATCAAAGTTGTAGACCTATCAAAGGTGAACACTTTTGCTTAAGAGTGTGAGCTCAGTTATTGTGAAAAATTTGGAGATAATTTGGTCCAAAGTTGGACTCTCAGGCTAGTACAATCTGAACTTCAGATTAACAATGACTTTAATCCAAGTTTGAGAGTCATTTCGACCAAGATCCAGTGCGAATCTACCTAGGGTTGTTATAGCAATAATGGAGATGGTATGTTGCTCTACAACTTTGCTAGAGAGTGGCAATCGAGTTACTACACAAAACTGGAAGTTGTGGGCTCTGCAAATCCTCCTGTCAGGTGCACTGAATGAGTGATTCCATGGTACAGTTGCCTGCTCGGATTCGGAACACCTCACCGCCGTCGATCACTCCTCCGCCGCGATTCGTGTCGCCGACATTAGGATTCATGCTCGGGTGGGTGGATAACGTCGTGAGGTGAAAGATCCTTGCCGTCTGTGAGCTGGAGGTCACTCCGGTGACTCACCGTCACCTTCTCCTTTCTGTTTTGCGGTTGAGCAGATAAGCCCACTGGTGAACTGCCGTCGCACGGCCTGGCGCCACGTATCCGAGGACCTCCACCGCATCGCCGTGACCCCCTCTAGCTTCCCGTCGACCACCGGACTTACTGCCACGACACTGAACACGTACTCACCGCACCAGCGTTCTTCTTCACCTCCGGCGGCCACCGCGCCATCATCGATTCAAGCGCCACCGCCCCTGGAATCTATAAATTGAGCCCACTGTTAGCTCCGCAACCTCATCACGCACCACACCGTCTAGTATCGCTCCCAATCTTGCAACCGTGAGCTCCAATTTCAAGTTTCCCCTAATTCTGTTCTGAAACACCGCAGGATCGAGCTCACCGCGGCCAGCCCCTTTCCGGTCAGTTCATCCCTCTCTATCCCTCGTTTGTGCACCCTCATTGCTCTGCGATGCTTTCCGACTCATGCAATTGCGCTAGGAACTCACCAATCGCCGGGAACACGACTGTCAAGCCGCAATGCTCACGACCGCCGTGGCCAGAGCTTATTAGTTAGTCGTTGGTGAAATTAGGTTAGGGGAAGTGATCTGGGGTGGTTCAATTCCATGCCCACTGCTCGGGTGCACCGGTCATCGCCCCGTTCGGCCGGTCAGATAGCTCGCTGGAGCTCGGCTGCGTGCGGAGCGCCGTCGGGGACCGGTCGGTGTAAAGAAATAGAATTTCTAGGACCTCGGTGCAAGTTGTCAGTGACTCATAAGCATAGTAACCGAACCCAACCCCCATTAGCCAAAACCCCGAGGACCTCTGCGCAAAGTCTCCCTCGCGGCCGCGGGCGCGCGCGCGCTTTTCCTCTAGACTGGGCCACTGGGCTGAAACGAGCCCAATACTATTTAGTCTTTTCCTTTTTCTTTTTCATAAGAACTTTGAAAACCTATTGAAAATGGTAGAAAAATCCTAAAATTGTGAAACCAATTTTCCTAGACTCCTTATTTTCCATAATATTTAATAAAAATAGTTTCATGATTTTTAGGTTAAATCAGGAATTTTAAGGTATTTAAAGTAGTTTAAAGTAGTGGTTCTGGATTTTTAGAAAATAAATGGAATTTCCAAAAATGTCCAAACTTTTTATATGAGTCCTATACATTAGTTAGAAGCCTTGGGTAGACTTTGGGTTGATTTGGACCTTGTTTGACACCTAAACCCCAAAACCCCCCTGCCTTGTGAACTCCTTTACTGACTCCGGAAACCCTAAGTTCTCGGAGTTCCATGAAGGAAAGTTGTATTCAAGACTTTAGATAATAAATTCTTATTATCTTTGCACTCTCATGAGCATTACATGGCATTCATTCTTATACATATATGTGATTATGTTTAGAAAATGAAGAAGTTGAAGTGAGTGAAGAAAAGGCACCACCACCTTCGGACTCTCAGGCAGGATCTTGTCTCTACTTTGACATCTGCGGGCCTGAGCCTGACTCACCTACTAACGAAGGCAAGCCCTGGTGCATTTGCCACCTTCCTTGATGTTTTTAAAATCTTTCTCACTTGCTTGCTGCATTAGGTGATAGGAGTTGATTGCTTAAACAATTCCTGCATTACCTTCCTTGAACTTGATTACCCTTCCTTTGAAACCCTGTTTTTACAAAAGGTTTTACTATGCTTAGTATTGCTCTAGCAAAAACAAAAGGGTTTTGTTTTGCAAAAGATGATTGGCAAAGTGGGAGGGTTGTTTTCGAAAATAAAACTTGATGGTGGATCCATCAGGGCCTTGATGGATTCAACATCTGGAAAAGATGTACCTCTGCCAGGTACCAAGTTTTTCGGTTGAAATGATTAAGCTGAGACCGGGCGGGTGACTTGCACGAGAAGAGAGTCTCGGTGTAGTGTCTCCGTCTGAGTCGATTAAGGACCTTGTCGATGTAGGCTTGATGACCGAGGACCCTTTAACTGGTCACATGCCTCATCATGGGTAAGCCTTGCCTCGGGCAGACTAAGGCCAGAATAAGATAACACGAAATGGGCGTGGAGCGGTGGCGGGAGTAGCGTGTACCCTCCGTGGCAAGAGGCTGGACGGTGGTGTATCTGTACTCTCGGTTTGCGTGAACCTGATCTGGTCTTAAGAAACCCGGTGGCGGGTTGACATATGCAAGGGTTAAGTACTACATATGTCGTGTGATCGGAGATCCTCAGCTGAGTACAATCGATTCAGATCGCCGTACCTTCGCGGTTATGAAGACTTGGTCACTGACTTACACGTAGCAATCCAGTGAAGATGAAGGAAGAATTAAGAACTTGGCTAGCTCAGGATAAGTGTTTGAACTAGGGTAGAAAGAACTCTAGATGTAGGTAAGTTTACCTAACTTGACAATAAAACTGGATTTTTAAGGATCCACTTTTAGTAAGCATTTATGCAACATCAGAATCATTGATCTTGAGATACCTTACCTTGACTCCCTTATAACCAGCATACCCTTGAGAGTCTTTTCTTTAGTCGGGTAAGACTTGCTGAGTAATTTCATACTCAGGGTTTATTCCCTCATTGTTTTTAGGTGAGGAAGTAGCAGATTTCTATTGCTTCTGTACCAAGGTGGTTCCTCAGGAGGAAAAGCAAGAGTGAAGATGCGGGAGGACTTGGTCCTCCATAAGAAAACTTTTATGTAAAAACTTATCGGGAGGAGTTTTTGCCTCCCTTGGTTATGTAATAATACTACGCAACACTCGATTATATTTCTGGTCTGTATAAGCAACTTAATCTTACTTTTTAATAAATGTAAGTTCATGTAATCACTTCCGCATTTCGATATCTCCGATGTTCTGTAATGTCTGCAAGACGGGTGAAACGTTCCTGGAAAGGTAAGAAAAGATACCGAACTTGTCAAGTGATTCAGGAACATCTACAGGGTTGTCTGATGTCTGTTAGACAAGGACAACTGTAGGTGGGCCTAATGACTTGGAAGGTTCCGTCACAGAGGAGGGGAAGGATATGTATTTAAATAAGGTGGCGCACCTTTTCTGACGCGGTCGTCATGGCGGAGGTGAAACGACGCCCGCCTCGCCTGCCAGAGGTGTCGCTTGCTCTGCCGGGGAGTTATTGCGACGGGACAAGCGATTCGTGTGGCGCCCGTTGCGCGTGCGAGCCGTTCGAGGAACGGGACACGGGTGCGTCGTCTTCACGCCGTGGGAGAGGGCTCTCCCGTCGCTTCAGGAGGGGACGCGAGCCTGCATGCGATTTGACCGCTACTTCCGCTCGTCTGCCGCTGCAGTTACTGCCGGCCCACTTTTGGCCATGCCAACTGTCGTGCCTACCCCCGCGGCTGACTGACCCACGACCGTCGCCTTTAATTGGCACTGTTGGGTCATGCGCAGGGCTGCCTCGAGTCGCGGTACTGGTTCCGCAGTCGAGGAGGCGCGACATTCGGCACAAGTGGCGGTGCAGCTCTTTGCACGTCGTAACCGGCGGCCGGTTACATGACATGCGGGCCCGCTTCCTTTGCGCTGGTCCACCGGATGTGGTCGAAGCCAAAAGGGCGCACAGTTGCGGTGCGGTTGGATGCCTGTCGCGTGGCAGTCCACCCTTTCGACCACCGGTTTCTGCGAAGATGGGAGAGCGCTTGTAACCGCGGGGCGGTTGCATGCCTCGCATGCGGCGGTTCGCCTTCTTCGCGCTTTGGATCAGCTCGTATGACGTGTGGGACCCAGCCCCCGTGTTGTAGGGGGAGAACCCTGGAGTATGTCAGTGGAGACTTTGTCCGTGACGCTAAGGGGTGCAAGTGAGGAGGTCTGCCTATAAAAGGGGATCGATCCCCCGGGCAGTGGCCATGCCTTCGTTCGCCCCTCATGTATTGCGCCCTTCCACCTTTCGAGCCCCCAGATGGGGCGTACTGGCATCGCCTTGCTCTTGCTGTCGTTGGAGGAGCGCGGCGTCGTGGAGATCGGTGCTCTTCAGCCATCGCTTAGCTTCAAGGATTTTCGTCATGCAGCCCGGCTGCATTCCCTCACCAATGGTCAGTTTGGTGGGGAGAAGCAAGCCGGGCTACGGCCTCCGCCCCGCCCTCAGCTTCAAGGATCTTCATCATCCGGGCTGAGGCGGAGGAGTGCACCGGGTGGGGGGTTGCCTCCGCGTGGGTCGGAGACCCTTTTCTTCCCCCGGCGTTCGGGGGAGAAAGGCATCCTCCAGCCCTGCGGAGGCGTCCTCCAGCCATGCGGGGGAAGGCGAACTGCTGCTCCCTGGCTAGGGTGCAGCTTTCCGTCCTCCATCCAGGCGGCGGTCGTGCCACGCGCGGGCCGGCCACGTCCAGGTCCTCCTCGCGCCGTCAGCTGCGCCGGGGGGTCACCCAGCATGTTGTACGCCGCAAGGGCGGTACTCGTGTTCTGGGACGGTCTCGGCGAGGACGGGAGTGAGGACCTTCCGGTGCGCTTTGGGGCAACCGCTGTTCGCCGGCACGGCGTCGGTGGGTTCGATCCCACGGACGGCGCCCTCCGACTCTTCGGCCTTAACGGCTTGTCCTCGCCCCTCGTGTGGGGACGTGGGCGAGGGCGTCTGTCCTGAGGTCATCGCTGCTGATGTTTAGCTGCCCAAGGTGGAGGTCGTTGTCTCTGCTGCTGCAGAGGTCGCCGGCGAGCCACCTAGAGTTTGTTGTCCCGCAGGCCCTCTGGTGTGGAGGTTGTTCATACCCGCGGGAGTGAAACCGAAGTCCTGTTTGTAAGGGGATATATTGGGTTTTTGCCGGAGCAAAATGTAACCGCTTCAAGGACTTAGACATTTGTCGTAGGTCAGGAGAACCGCCGAGGGTTCTGCCGACGTCTAAGTCTGTGTAGCATAGTTACCCCAAGTATATGTGTTTGTTCTTTGTGGCTGTCGAGGCCTGAACATTTGGGTATTCGAGTATAAAGTTGTGTTTCTTCCTCATTTCGAGCACTGGGACTTGCCTGTTGGCTAGCCGAACCACTTAACCGAGCGTGAGTTGCCTTTCGCGGAAGGTGACGAGTGAGGTATCCGTATCCCGGAGGCGTAGGAGTCCCCCGGCTCGGTCGGCCTTGCCGCTCTAGGCCTCTCTTGCTCAGTTTTTTAGAACCCTCGGCTGCTCTGCGATGAGCCAGAGCTGGAGGCAGCGGTGTTGGCACGGATAGAGGCGGAGTCGGCTCGAAAAGAGACTTCGTCGGCCCGGGAGCTGGCGGCTTCCCAGGCCGAGGAGGATGTGGCAGCAGTAGCTGGAGCTTGGCCAAGACATCCACTGGCGTGGTGCTGGCATCCTCCCTTGGGTGGAGGTCCCTTCGCCTGGGTCGCCATCCGAGGCCGGGCCAGGTTCCGCCGAGGGTGGAAACAATGCCGAGGGTGCTGCTGCTCCCCCTGCCGATGCCTGAACCTGCAGGAACAGTTTGTCTGTAGCATGCGCATGTTTTTCGTGGCCACCGAGGCCTAAACACTTTATCGTCGTGTTAAAAAGCTGCGTTTTCTTTCCTCTCATTTCGAGCGTCACGACTTGTCTGTCAGTAGCAGAATCGTTTATCCTAGCGAGAGTTACTTTTCGCGGAAGGTGATGAGTGAGGTATCCGTATCCCGGAGGCGTAGGAGTTCCTTGGCTCGGTCGGCCTTGCCGCTTACGTGCGCTCTCATTTGGTCGTAGGATTCCATTATCGATACAGTCGAGAAGGCACGAAAGTCGTTTTCAACCCGAGTGTTTGGACTTGTTCGGTAGCTGGATCGCTTATCCGAGCGTGAGTTACTTCTCGCGGAAGGTGATGAGTGAGGTATTGAGAGCACCTAGAGGGGGGGTGAATAGGTGATCCTGTGAAACTTGAAAACTTAAGCCACAAAAACTTGGTTAATCGTTAGCACAATAATTGCCAAGTGGCTAGATAGGAATCCTCAACAAAACACAATAACCAACAAGGATCAATTACAGAGATGGCACGGTGGTTATCCTGTGGTTTGGCCAAGACCAACGCTTGCCTACTCCACGTTGTGGCGTCCCAACGGACGAGGGTTGCAATCAACCCCTCTCAAGCGGTCCAAAGACCCACTTGAATACCACGGTGTTTTGCTTGCTTTTTCTCAATCCCGTTTGCGAGGAATCTCCACAACTTGGAGCCTCTCGCCCTTACACTTGAAATTCACAAAGAACACGGAGCAAGGGAGGGATTAGCAACGCACACAAGACACAATAAACAGAGTGTCAACACGCACACAAGTCGCAACAAGAGCTCGCAACACAACTCAATGAGTTCACAACTCCACTAGAGCTCTATATGCTATCACAATGAAAAGAATGCGCGAAATCGATGTCTTGGTGCTTAGGAATGTTGTAGGAATGCTTGATGTTTTCCTCCATGCGCCTAGGGGTCCCTTTTATAGCCCCAAGGCAGCTAGGAGCCGTTGAGAGCATTCTAGGAAGGCTGATCTTGCCTTCTATCGACTGGCGCACCGGACAGTCCGGTGCACACCGGACACTGTCCGGTGCCCGATTTCCTTCCAAAAATGGCGCAGTCGACCGTTGGCAGCCTGAGAGCCGTTGGCGCACCGGACATGTCCGGTGCACACCAGACAGTCCGGTGCCCCCTTCTAACCGTTGGCTCGGCCACGTGTCCCGCGCAGATTGCGTGGCCGACCGTTGGCCCGGCCGACCGTTGGCTCACCGGACAGTCCGGTGCACACCGGACAGTCCGGTGAATTATAGTCGTACGTCGCCGGTGAATTCCCGAGAGCGGCCACTTCGCTCGAGCCAGCCTGGCGCACCGGACACTATCCGGTGCACCACCGGACAGTCCGGTGCTCCCAGATTCAGCAAAGTCTTGGCTGCTCGAGCCAAGGCATTTTCAATTGGATTTTTCCTGTTTCCAGCACTTAGACACAATACATTAGTCCATAAAACAATGTACTAAGTCTGAGAAACATACCTTTATCCTTGATTTGTACTTTGTCCACCTTTTTATACTTAGGCACTTGTGTTGGACACTAAATCACCAAAATACTTAGAAATGGCCCAAGGGCACATTTCCCTTTCAATCTCCCCCTTTTTGGTGATTTATGCCAACACAACATAAAGCAAGTAGAACAAGTACAAAATCAATTCCAATAAGAACCCAAAATTGTTTTGATTCAATTTTGACATATATGGATCATTCTTTGCCACCACTTGGTTTGTTTTTGCAAATCTAACTCAAATTCCTATCTCTAAGTCACATCCACTTGTAGAGACAAAAAGAGAGGTATTCCAACAAAATTTGATCAAGGTTTTCAAAAAAAACTCCCCCTTTTTCCCATAATCAACACTTCTCCCCACAAGAGGCCAACTTTGGACATAAGAGACAAATAAAAGAGTTTTGACAAACCAAAAGCTCTAATCTACTAATTTTCAAAAATTCTCAAGTGGTAGCTGAATTTCTCAAGTGGTAGCTGATCCATCTGTTGCTTTGGCCTTTATTTTCTCCCCCTTTGGCATCAAGCACCAAAACGGGATCAATCTTGGCCCTTAAACCCCATTGCCTTACCAAAATCTTCAAATAAGAACACAAAGGCAATAAGAGTACATGAGATGAACTTGGAATAAGTTACCCTCTCATCGGAGTGCAGTGGAAGTCTTTCATGGTCCAAGTCCACCTTTTCCCTTTCAAACCTCCTTTGAGACTAAAACAAGCAAACTCAAGCATATGGTTAGTCTCAAAGGGTCAAGTTGTAACACAACTCCCCCTAAATATGTGCATCACTTGCACAAGGACTTGTGAGGTCCGGGAAGTGTTTGTACAACTTGAGCACCATAGTAAATAACAAAATGCATAAGGAACATGATCAAAGGCATAAACACATGTATGCTATAAATCAATCTAAGTTCCGCGAATCTAGGACATTTAGCTCACTACGCAGCCTGCAAAAGGTCTTTTCATCTAACGGCTTAGTGAAGATATCGGCTAGCTGGTTCTCGGTGCTAACATGAAATACTTCGATATCTCCCTTTTGCTGGTGGTCTCTCAAAAAGTGATGCCGGATGTCAATGTGCTTTGTGCGGCTGTGCTCAACAGGATTTTCCGCTATTCGGATAGCACTCTCATTGTCACATAGGAGTGGGACTTTGCTCAGATTGTAGCCAAAGTCCCGGAGGGTTTGCCTCATCCAAAGTAGTTGCGCGCAACACTGTCCTGCGGCAACATACTCGGCCTCAGCGGTGGATAGGGCAACGGAAGTTTGTTTCTTAGAATTCCATGACACCAGGGACCTTCCTAAGAATTGGCACGTCCTCGATGTACTCTTCCTATCGACCTTACATCCAGCATAGTCGGAATCTGAGTACCCAATCAAGTCAAAGTTAGACCCCTTTGGATACCAGATCCCGAAGCAAGGCGTGGCGACTAAATATCGAAGAATTCGCTTCACAGCCACTAAGTGACACTCCTTAGGATCGGATTGAAATCTAGCACACATGCATACGCTAAGCATAATATCCGGTCTACTAGCACATAAATAAAGCAAAGAACCTATCATGGACCGGTATGCTTTTTGATCAACGGACTTACCTCCTTTGTTGAGGTCGGTGTGTCCATCAGTTCCCATCGGCGTCTTTGCGGGCTTGGCGTCCTTCATCCCAAACCGCTTTAGCAAGTCTTGCGTGTACTTCGTTTGGGAGATGAAAGTGCCGTCCTTGAGTTGCTTCACTTGGAACCCAAGGAAGTAGTTCAACTCGCCCATCATCGACATCTCGAATTTCTGCGTCATAACCCTGCTAAACTCTTCACAAGACTTTTGATTAGTAGAACCAAATATTATGTCATCGACATAAATTTGGCACACAAAAAGATCACCATCGCAAGTCTTGGTAAAAAGAGTTGGATCGGCTTTCCCAACCTTGAAAGCATTAGCAATTAAAAAGTCTCTAAGGCATTCATACCATGCTCTTGGGGCTTGCTTAAGTCCATAGAGCGCCTTAGAGAGCTTACACACATGGTCGGGGTACCGTTCATCCTCGAAGCCAGGGGGTTGCTCCACGTACACCTCCTCCTTGATCGGCCTGTTGAGGAAAGCGCTCTTCACATCCATTTGGTACAACCTGAAAGAATGGTGAGCAGCATATGCTAGCAAGATACGAATTGATTCTAGCCTAGCCACAGGAGCAAAAGTCTCCTCAAAGTCCAAACCTGCGACTTGGGCATAACCTTTTGCCACAAGTCGAGCCTTGTTCCTCGTCACCACCCCGTGCTCGTCCTGTTTGTTGCGGAACACCCACTTGGTTCCCACAACATTTTGCTTAGGACGAGGCACCGGTGTCCAAACTTCATTGCGCTTGAAGTTGTTGAGTTCCTCCTGCATGGCCAACACCCAGTCCGGATCTAGCAAGGCCTCTTCTACCCTGAAAGGCTCAATAGAAGAGACAAAGGAGTAATGCTCATAGAAATTAACTAATCTTGAACGAGTAGTTACTCCCTTGCTAATATCACCCAATATTTGGTCGACGGGATGATCCCTTTGGATCGTCGCTCGAACTTGGGTTGGAGGTGCCTGAGGTGCTTCTTCCTCTTCAACTTGATCATCCTGTGCTCCCCCTTGATCATGCGCCTCCACTTGACGTACCTGTTCGTCATCTTGGGATGGCGGATGCACCATAGTTGAGAAAGACGGTTGATCTTGCTACAATTGTTCCTGAGGCCGCACATCTCCAATCGCCATGGTGCGTATCGCGGCCGTTGGAACATCTTCTTCATCTACATCATCAAGATCAACAACTTGCTCTCTTGGAGAGCCATTAGTCTCATCAAATACAACGTCGCTAGAGACTTCAACCAAACCCGATGATTTGTTGAAGACCCTATACGCCTTTGTATTTGAATCATAACCTAATAAAAACCCTTCTACAGCTTTGGGAGCAAATTTAGAGGTTCTACCTTTCTTCACAAGAATATAACACTTGCTCCCAAAAACACGAAAATAAGATACATTGGGTTTGTTACCAGTTAGCAGCTCGTATGAAGTCTTCTTGAGGAGGCGGTGAAGGTAGACCCTGTTGATGGCGTGGCAAGCCGTGTTCACGGCTTCCGACCAAAAACGCTCGGGGGTCTTGAACTCTCCAAGCATAGTCCTCGCCATATCAATGAGCGTCCTGTTCTTCCTCTCTACCACACCATTTTGCTGAGGTGTGTAGGGAGCGGAGAACTCGTGCTTGATCCCCTCCTCCTCAAGGAACTCCTCCACTTGAAGATTCTTGAATTCGGACCCGTTGTCGCTTCTTATCTTCTTTACCTTGAGCTCAAACTCATTTTGAGCTCTCCTTAGGAAGCGCTTGAGGGTCCCTTGGGTTTCAGACTTATCCTGCAAAAAGAACACCCAAGTGAAGCGGGAAAAGTCATCAACAATAACTAGACCATACTTACTTCCTCCTATGCTCAGATAGGCGACGGGTCCGAAGAGGTCCATATGCAGCAGCTCCAGAGGTCTTGAAGTGGTCATCACATTCTTGCTGTGATGTGCTCCTCCCACTTGTTTACCTGCTTGACAAGCTGCACAAGGTCTATCTTTTTCGAATTGCACGTTAGTCAAACCTATCACGTGTTCTCCCTTTAGAAGCTTGTGAAGGTTCTTCATCCCCACATGTGCTAAGCGGCGATGCCACAGCCAGCCCATGCTAGTCTTAGCAATCAAGCATGCATCTAGACTGGCCTCCTCTTTTGCAAAATCAACTAAATAAAGTTTGCCGTCTAGTACACCCTTAAAAGCTAGTGAACCATCACATCTTCTAAAGACAGACACATCTACATTTGTAAATAGACAATTATATCCCATTTTGCATATTTGACTAACAGATAACAAATTATATCCAAGCGACTCAACTAAAAACACATTAGAAATAGAGTGCTCAGATGAAATAGCAATTTTACCTAACCCTTTTACCTTGCCTTGGTTCCCATCACCGAATATAATTGAATCATGGGAATCCTCATTTTTGACGTAGGAGGTGAACATCTTCTTCTCCCCCGTCATATGGTTTGTGCATCCGCTGTCGATAATCCAGCTTGAGCCCCCGGATGCATAAACCTGCAAGGCAAATTTAGGCTTGGGTCTTAGGTACCCAACTCTTGTTGGGTCCTACAAGGTTAGTTACAATTGTCTTAGGGACCCAAATGCAAGTTTTATGACCCTTGCATTTTGCCCCTAATTTCCTAGCAACTATCTTCCTATCCTTTCTACAAATAGCAAAGGAAGCATTTAAAGCATGATAAATTGTAGAGGGTCCATTCATAACTTTCCTAGGAACATGAACAATATTTTTTCTAGGCACATGATGAATATTTTTCCTAGGCATATCTCTACCATGCATATAGGAAGAACTGGAAGCAAACATAGAATAAGAATCATAGGCATGTGAATCAAAAGCATTACAACTCCTATGAGACTGTCTTCTATCATTGTACATAAAAGCATGGTTCTTTTTAGTACTTCTTGCCATAGGGGCCTTCCCTTTCTCCTTGGCAGAGATGGGAGCCTTATGGCTTGTTAAGTCCTTGGCTTCCCTCTTGAAGCCAAGTCCATCCTTAATTGAGGGGTGTCTACCAATCGTGTAGGCATCCCTTGCAAATTTTAGCTTATCGAAATCACTTTTGCTAGTCTTAAGTTGGGCATTAAGACTAGCTACTTCATCATTTAATCTCGAAATTGAAACTAGGTGTCCATTACAGGCATCAATATCAAAATCCTTACACCTAGTGCAAATCATAACATGTTCTACACAAGAATTAGATTTATTTGCTACTTCTAATTTAGCATTTAAATCATTGTTAACACTTTGTAAAGTAGAAATGGTTTCACGACACGTAGATAGTTCATAAGAAAGCATTTCATTTCTTTTAACTTCTAAAGCATAGGATTTTTGTGCCTCTACAAATTTGTCATGTTCATCATACAACAAATCCTCTTGCTTTTCTAAAAGCCTATCCTTTTCATTCAAGGCATCAATCAATTCATTGATTTTATCAATTTTATTTCTATCTAGGCCTTTAAATAGACATGAATAATCTATTTCATCCTCATCACTAGATTCGTCCTCACTTGAAGAAGCATAAGTAGAGTCTCGAGTACATACCTTCTTCTCCCTTGCCATAAGGCATGTGTGACGCTCGTTGGGGAAGAGGGATGACTTGTTGAAGGCGGTGGCGGCGAGTCCTTCATTGTCGGAGTCGGACGAAGAGCAATCTGAATCCCACTCCTTGCCAAGATGTGCCTCGCCCTTTGCCTTCTTATAATTCTTCTTCTTCTCCCTCTTGTTCCCTTGGTCCTGATCACTATCATTGTCAGGACAGTTAGCAATAAAATGACCAAGCTTACCGCATTTGAAGCATGAGCGCTTTCCCTTGGCTTTGGTCTTGCTTGGCTGTCCCTTGCGACCCTTAAGCGCCGTCTTGAATCTTTTGATGATGAGGGCCATCTCTTCATCATTAAGTCCGACCGCCTCAATTTGTGCCACCTTGCTAGGTAGCGCCTCCTTGCTTCTTGTTGCCTTGAGAGCAAGGGGTTGTGGTTCGTTGATCGGACCATTCAAGGCGTCGTCCACGTACCTCGCCTCCTTGATCATCATTCGCCCGCTAACGAATTTTCCAAGGACTTCTTCGGGCGACATTTTGGTGTACCTAGGATTCTCAGGAATATTATTCACCAAATGAGGATCAAGAACGGTAAAGGACCTTAGCATCAGTCGGACGACGTCGTGGTCCGTCCATCGCGTGCTTCCGTAGCTTCTTATTTTGTTGATAAGAGTCTTGAGCCGGTTGTATGTTTGAGTTGGCTCCTCGTCCCTTATCATCGCGAACCGTCCAAGCTCGCCCTCCACCAACTCCATTTTGGTGAGCAAGGTGACGTCGTTCCCCTCATGAGAAATCTTGAGGGTGTCCCAGATCTGCTTGGCGTTATCCAAGCCGCTCACTTTGTGGTATTCATCCCTGCACAATGAAGCTAGAAGAACAGTAGTAGCTTGTGCATTCTTATGAATTTGCTCATTAATGAACATGGGACTATCCGTACTATTAAAGTGCATTCCACTCTCTACAATCTCCCATATACTAGGATGGAGAGAGAACAAGTGACTACGCATTTTGTGACTCCAAAATCCATAGTCCTCTCCATCAAAATGAGGAGGTTTACCAAGTGGAATAGATAATAAATGAGCATTTGCACTTTGAGGAATACGCGAATAATCGAAAGAAAAGTTCGAGTTAACCGTCTTTCGTTTGTCGTAGTCGTTGTCGTCGTTGTCCTTGTGGGAAGAAGTGGACTCATCACTGTCGTCGTAGTAGACGATCTCCTTAATGCGCCTTGTCTTCTTCTTCTTCCCATCTTTTCGTCTATGGCCCGAGCCCGAGTCGGTAGGCCTGTCATCCTTCGGCTCGTTAACGAAAGATTCCTTCTCTTTATCGTTGATCACGATACCCTTCCCCTTAGGATCCATCTCTTCGGGCGGTTAGTCCCTTTGTGAAGAGAACGCCTCTGATACCAATTGAGAGCACCTAGAGGGGGGTGAATAGGTGATCCTGTGAAACTTGAAAACTTAAGCCACAAAAACTTGGTTAATCGTTAGCACAATAATTGTCAAGTGGCTAGATAGGAATCCTCAACAAAACACAATAACCAACAAGGATCAATCACAGAGATGGCACGGTGGTTATCCCGTGGTTCGGCCAAGACCAACGCTTGCCTACTCCACGTTGTGGCGTCCCAACGGACGAGGGTTGCAATCAACCCCTCTCAAGCGGTCCAAAGACCCACTTGAATACCACGGTGTTTTGCTTGCTTTTTCTCAATCCCGTTTGCGAGGAATCTCCACAACTTGGAGCCTCTCGCCCTTACACTTGAAATTCACAAAGAACACGGAGCAAGGGAGGGATTAGCAACGCACACAAGACACAATAAACAGAGTGTCAACACGCACACAAGTCGCAACAAGAGCTCGCAACACAACTCAATGAGTTCACAACTCCACTAGAGCTCTATATGCTATCACAATGAAAAGAATGCGCGAAATTGATGTCTTGGTGCTTAGGAATGTTGTAGGAATGCTTGATGTTTTCCTCCATGCACCTAGGGGTCCCTTTTATAGCCCCAAGGCAGCTAGGAGCCGTTGAGAGCATTCTAGGAAGGCTGATCTTGCCTTCTATCGACTGGCGCACCGGACAGTCCGGTGCACACCGGACACTGTCCGGTGCCCGATTTCCTTCCAAAAATGGCGCAGTCGACCGTTGGCAGCCTGAGAGCCGTTGGCGCACCGGACATGTCCGGTGCACACCGGACAGTCCGGTGCCCCCTTCTAGCCGTTGGCTCGGCCACGTGTCCCGCGCAGATTGCGCGGCCGACCGTTGGCCCGGTCGACCGTTGGCTCACCGGACAGTCCGGTGCACACCGGACAGTCCGGTGAATTATAGCCGTACGTCGCCGGTGAATTCCCGAGAGCGGCCACTTCGCTCGAGCCAGCCTGGGCACCGGACACTGTCCGGTGCACCACCAGACAGTCCGGTGCTCCCAGATTCAGCAAAGTCTTGGCTGCTCGAGCCAAGGCATTTTCAATTGGATTTTTCCTGTTTCCAGCACTTAGACACAATACATTAGTCCATAAAACAATGTACTAAGTCTGAGAAACATACCTTTATCCTTGATTTGTACTTTGTCCACCTTTTTATACTTAGGCACTTGTGTTGGACACTAAATCACCAAAATACTTAGAAATGGCCCAAGGGCACATTTCCCTTTCAGGTATCCGTATCCCGGAGGCGTAGGAGTTCCTCGGCTCGGTCGGCCTTGCCGCTTACGTGTACTCCCGTCGTTTTCAGGATCCCGCTATCGATACAGAAGTCGAAAGCACGAAGGTCCTTTTGGTAGAAAATTTTTTCCGAGGAAAGTTTTGACGCAGAGGGGGGGGGGGTTCCACCCTTCTAGCCCCCTAGGGAGGGTCAGGCTTTGCTGAGGCAAGGCCGACCCTTCCTTGATGGTTAGACTTTGTGTATGTAAAGAAAACGAGGTACATGAACGACTTAAAACATCTTAAGGGTAGAAGCGACGTAACTGTTGGATGTTCCAAGTGTTGCTGTAGACCTCGCCTTGGTCGTTGGCTAGCTTGTATGTTCCGGGCTTCAAAATCTTAGCGATGATGAATGGCCCTTCCTAGGGAGGAGTGAGCTTGTGGTGCCCTCGGGCGTCCTGTCGCAGACGAAGCACCAAGTCTCCCACTTGAAAGCCTCGGGGCCAAACGCTTCGGGCGTGGTAGCGTCGCAGCGACTGCTGGTACCGTGCCGAATGTAGTAAGGCAACGTCCCGAGCCTCTTCGAGTTGGTCCAGCGAGTCCTCTCGGCTGGTCTGGTTGCTTCGGTCGTCATACGCCCTGGTCCTCGGGGAGCCGTATTCTAAGTCCATGTGGAGGACGGCCTCGGCCCCATAGACTAGAAAAAACAGCGAGAAACCCGTGGCTCGGCTCGGCGTTGTCCTCAGACTCCAAACTACCGAGGGTAGCTCTTTCATCCACCGCTTGCCGAACTTGTTGAGGTTGTTGTAAATCCTCGGTTTGAGTCCCTGCAAGATCATACCGTTGGCACGCTCCACCTGCCCATTCATCATGGGGTGAGCTACGGCGGCCCAGTCCACACGGATGTGGTGGTCGTCGCAGAAGTCTAGGAACTTTTTTCCGGTAAACTGCGTGCCATTGTCGGTGATGATGGAGTTTGGGACCCCGAATCGATGGATGATGTTGGTGAAGAACGCCACCGCCTGCTCGGACCTGATGCTGGTTAAGGGTCGGACCTCGATCCACTTGGAGAATTTGCCGATGGCGACCAGTAGGTGCGAGAAGCCCTCGGGTGCCTTTTGCAAGGGACCGACGAGGTCTAGACCCCACACGGCAAACGACCAGGTGATGGGTATCGTCTGCAGGGCCTGAGCGGGCAGGTGTGTTTGCCTCGCGTAGAATTGACACCCCCGGCAGGAGCGTACAATACTAGTGGCGTCGGCCACCGCTGTTGGCCAGTAGAAACCTTGTCGAAAGGCGTTTCCCACGAGGGCTCGAGGTGCTGCGTGGTGACCGCAAGCCCCCGAGTGTATTTCTTGCAACAGCTCTTGTCCTTGGGCGATGGATATGCATCGTTGGAGGATGCCCGAGGGGCTGCGGTGATTGAGCTCCTTTTCATCACCCAGCAAGACGAACGACTTGGCGTGCCAAGCCAGTCGCCGAGCTTTGGCCTTGTCGAGGGGAAGCTCTCCTCGGAGGAGATATTCCAGGTACGGGGTCTGCCAGTTTGGATCTGGTGTGACCCCATTCTGTTCCCCCTCGACGGGCAAGGCCTCCTCCTCGATGGCCGAGGGTACCTCGGGCTCGTCCGAGGCCTCCTCGGGCTCGGCCGAGGGTACCTCGGGCTAGGCCGAGGTTTCCTCGGGCTTGGGCGTGTCGTCGATCTTGACGGACGGTTGATGTAGGTCTCTGGAGAAGACGTCCGGGGGAACTATCGTCCGCCTCGAGGCTATCTTCACCAGCTCATCCGCAGTCTTGTTATACCGTCGGGCGATGTGGTTGAGCTCCAGCCCGTAGAACTTGTCCTCCAGGCGCCGAACTTCGTCACAGTAGGCCTCCATCCTCCGGTCACGGCAGTGGGAGTTCTTCATGACTTGGTCGATGACAAGCTGCGAGTCGCCATGAGCGTCGAGGCGCCAGACCCCTAGCTCGGCGGCGATGCGCAGCCCGTTAACCAGAGCCTCGTACTTGGCCACGTTGTTTGATGCCGGAAAATGGAGGCGTATGACGTAGCGAAGATGCTTTCCGAGGGGTGAAACGAAGAGCAAGCCAGCGCCTGCTCCTGTTTTCATGAGTGACCCATCGAAGTATATGGTCCAAAGCTCGGGTTGGATTGGAGTTGTTGGTAACAGGGTGTTAGTCCACTCAGCCAGGAAGTCAGCCAAGACCTGGGATTTTATGGCCTTCCGAGGGGCGAATGATAGCGTTTCGCCCATGAGTTCCACCGCCCACTTTGCTATCCTACCCGAGGCCTCACGGCACTAGATGATCTCCCCCAGGGGGAAGGATGACACCACAGTCACCGGATGAGACTCGAAATAGTGTCGCAACTTTCATCGTGTCAGAATCACTGCGTAGAGCAGCTTCTGGATCTGCGGGTAGCGGACTTTGGTCTTGGATAGCACTTCGCTGATGAAGTAGACTGGCCTCGGACTTTGATGAACCCTGCCGTGAGTAGCTTGTGGATCTCCTCGCCTATGGCCCTGCGCTTTTCTTCGTCAAAACGGCGTAGGGTTTGCTTCACGGGTCGGGCTCCAGCTCTGATGTCCAGTGAGTGCTCGGCGACATCCCTTGGTATGCCTGGCATGTCCGAGGGACTCCACGTAAAAACTTTGGCGTTCGCGCGGAGAAAGTCGACGAGCACTGCTTCCTATTTGGGGTCGAGCTCGGAGCCGATCCGGACTTTCTTGTTGGCATCGTTGCTAGGGTTGAGAGAGACGGACATAACCGCCTCGGCGGGTTCGAAGTTGCGCGTGCCGCTTCGCGTCGGGCGCCTCCTTGGAGAGGCATTCCAGGTCGGCAATGAGGGCCTCGGACTCGGCGAGGGCCTCAGCGTACTCCATGCATTCCACGTCGCATTCGTATGCGTGGCGATACGTGGATCCGACGGGGATGATCCCGTTCGGGCCCGACATCTTGAGCTTGAGGTAGGTGTAGTTGGGGATGGCCATGAACTTGGCGTAGCACGGCCTTCCCAACACCGCATGGAAGGTTCCTCGGAACCCGACCACCTCGAAGGTGAGAGTTTCCTTTCGGAAGTTGGAGGGAGTCCTGAAGCAGACGGGTAAGTCGATCCGTCCGAGGGGCAGGATTCGCTTTCCGGGCGCGATCCCGTGGAAGGGTGCCGCACCGGCCCGGACCTCGGACCTATCAACCCCCAAGAGTTCCAGGGTCTCGGCGTAGATGATGTTAAGGCTGCTGCCTCCGTCCATGAGGACTTTGGAGAGCCTAACGTTGCCAATGATCGGATCGACGACAAGCGGGTACCTCCCTAGGCTTAGCATGAAGTTGGGGTGGTTGCCTCGATCGAAGGTGATAGGCTTGTCGGACCAGTCTAGGTAGACTGGCGCTGCCACCTTCACCAAGCAGACCTCCCGGCGCTCCTGCTTGCGGTGCCGAGCCGAGGCGTTTGCCGCCTGCCCGCCGTAGATCATGAAGCAGTTGTGGACCTCCGGGAACTCTTCTCCCTTGTCGCCCCCCTTCTTGTTGTTGTCATGGCCTTTGCTATCTTTCGCCAGGGGCCCGGCTTTGTGGAAGTAGCGCCGGAGCATGACACATTCTTTGAGGGTGTGCTTGACAGGACCCTGGTGATAGGGGCACGGCTCTTTGAGCATCTTGTCGAACGCGTCGGCCCCTCTAGGAGGTTTCCGAGGGTTCCTGTGCTCGGCCGCAACGACAAGATTCGCGTCAGCGGCGTCACGCTTCGCTTGCGACTTGTTCTTGGCCTTCTTCTTCGTGCCCCGCTGGGCGGACGCCTCGGGGGCGTCTTTCTTTGGCTCTCCCTGAGGCTGCTTGTCTTTTCGGAAGATGACTTCGACCGCCTCTTGACCCGAGGCGAACTTGGTGGCGACGTCCATCAGTTCGCTCGCACGGGTGGGAGTCTTGCGCCCCAGTTTGCTCACCAGGTCTCGGCAAGTGGTGCCGGAAAGGAAAGCCCCGATGATGTAACACCCCTGGTGTTACTGTAACTAAAACTTGAGCATGAAATCATAAACATTGGCATTGCATATGTTTGACACACCTAGAATGCATTCACTAGGTAAAAATTTCAAACAAGTGTATTGTTTTTGGTGTTTTGCAAATAGGACCCTGGATAGGAAACCTGACCCTAAATAAAGCTCAAAGGGGCAAAACTTAACCCAAATGAAGAAAACCTAAAGATTTTAGGGGAATAGTCATAAAATGATCCCAAGACTTAAGTAGAGTTACACTTAGACCCCTGGGATACTAAAAATCTCAAATAGAACCCTGGAAAACCCTAAAACCAAACCCTAGGGACCTATGTGCAAAATTAGTCCACTTTTGGACTAAAGTGCAAAAACCAAGTCAAATAAGTATTTTAATTCATTTGGGTCACAAATATGTGAATTTGCAAGTTAAACCCTAAGTTTTGGGCTAATTTGCAAAACTCACCTCTTAAGCCCTTTATAGTCTAAGTCTGATTTTCAGTGATATTGGTTCAACTTTGGAGCATTGTATCTTTCAAATTCTAGGGTTTTTGCCCTAGGTCACCACATCAATATTGTAGCCCAATTATAGTAGAACAAGTTTGCTTGAGAGTGCAAGCCATGTTCTTGTGAGAAATTGGAAGATAATCTTGCCCAAAGTTGGACTGCCAGGCTCGTTCAGTCTGAAAATCAGACTAACATATTAATGCCATCAACTTCAAGCTCAAATTCAAGCATGATCCAATGGGTTTCTGTGGCATCATCATATTGCAAAGTTGTAGATGGAGTATTGCTCTACAAATTTGCTGCAGAGCCCCGGATAGGTTGCTATGGAAATTTGAGAGAAAACGTGACTTGAATATGATCTGTCAGATGCTCTGATGAAGTCTCGCCATGGTACAGTAGCCCGACTGGATCAGATCACCAGCAGGGCTGTCCTCACCGCCGACGGATCCCTCCGCCGTGATTTGCGTCGCCGGCGTTTGGATTCGTGCACCGGACTCGGGGATAACGCTCTGGTAGAAAGATCTTCACCGCCCGTGCGTTGGACGCCACTCCGGTGACCTCCCCGTACTTCCCCTCTGCCCTGCGGCTAAAACCGATAAGAACGCCGGTGACCGCCGCCCTCCGGCCTTGTGCCGCGTGTTTACCCCTTTCCACCGCATCGCCACAACTTACCCCTGCTCTCTGTTGATCGCCGGAACAACTGCCACGCCACTGGACACGAATTCACTGCGCCCGCCTTCTTCTTCATTTCCGGCTGCCGCGCGTCCTCCCCAAATTCACTGGCCACCGCTTTACCCTCCTATAAATTGATGGCCGAGGCTGTTGGGCCAAGTTACCACAAAGCCATAGCACCCACTCTCCCCCTCGATTAGCCCCCCTAGCCGGAGAATCGCCGTTTTCCCCCAAATCAGCTTTCTGCCACCGCAAAGAAGACCTCACCGTGGCCAGCTCGGTTTAGGTGAGCTCAAGTCCTTCTACTGCTTGTTCTAGCATTCTTAGATCCTCCTTAAGCTCTTTGACCCCCCCAATTGAACTAGACCGCCACCCATCACCGGGAACATGATGATCTAGCCGCCAGGCTCTTAGTCACCGTGGCCAGAGTTCTGTAATTGATCATTAGTGCAATTAAGTTAGGGGAAAAGCTTAGGATAGGTCCGATTTGGTGTATGTCGCTCGGGAGCGTCGATCATCGCCTTAATAGGCCAATACAGAGGCTCGCCGGAGTTTCTCCGCGCGAGAACGCCGTCGTGGACCTCCCACTTCAAAGAAATAGAACATGGAGGGTTTATTTGCAAAGCGTCAGTGACTTGAGCAAATAGTAAAAGAATTCGTTCCCAGTTAACCAAAAACCAGAGGTCCTTTTCACAAAACCGCCAGCGCGCGCGGGCGCGGGCGCATTTCTGTCCACTGTTGGGTCTGCTGGGCTGAAATCAGCCCAACACTATTCACCCTTTCTCCTTTCATTTTCACAATAACTTTAGAAATATATAGAAAAATGTAGAAAAATGGTAAAATTGTGAAACTAATTTTCCTAGCCTTCTTATTTTCCCTAGAATTTAATAAAAATAGTTTCATGATTTTTAGGTTAAAGCAGGAATTTTAAGGTATTTAAAATAGTTTAAGATAGTAGTTCTGGATTTTTAAAAGATAAATGGTAATCCCAAAAATGCTCAAAATTTTTATATGAGCTCCTTATATTATTTAGAAGCCTTGGGTAGAATTTGGGTTGATTTGGACCTTGTTTGATCACCAAACCCCAAAACACCCCCCTGCCCGGTGAACTCCTTTACTAACTCCGGAAACCCTAAGTTCTCGGAGTTCCGTGAAGGAAAGTTGTACTCAAGACTTAGATAATAAGTTTATATTATCTTTGCATCCTCATGAGCATCCCATGGCATCCATTCTTATACATATATATGGTTATGATTAGAACACGAGGAAGAAGTGGAAGCCACTGAAGAGCAAGTACCACCACCTTTGGAAACACAGGCTGAGAACTGTTTCTACTTCGATATTTGTGGATCTGAGCCTGACTCACCCATAAACAAAGGCAAGCCCCAGTGCATTTGCCACCTCCTTGTGATTTAGAAATCTTTATCACTTGCTTGTTGCATTAGGTGTTAGGAGTTGAATGCTTAAGCAATTCCTGCATTACCTTCCTTGGTCTTTGATTACCTTCCTTGATACCCTGTTTTACAAAAGGTTTTATTATGCTTAGTATTGCTCTAGCAAAACAAAAGAATTTGTTTTACAAAGGATGTTTGGCAAAGTGGGAGGGTTGTTTTCAAAATAAAACTTGATGTTGAATCTGTCAAAAGGCCTTGATGGATTCAACATCGGAAAAGATGTACCTCTGCCAGGTACCAACCTTTGGGGTGAAATGATTAAGCTGAGACCGGGCGGGTGACTTGCACGAGAAAGAGAGTCTCGGTGTAGTGTCTCCGTCTGAGTCGATTAAGGACCTTGTCGATGTAGGCTTGATGATCGAGGACCCTTTAACTGGTCACATGCCTCGTCATGGGTAAGCCTTGCCTCGGGCAAACTAAGGCCAGAATAAGATAACACGAAATAGGCGTGGAGCGGTGGCGAGAGTAGCGTGTACCCTCCGTGGCAAGAGGCTGGACGGTGGTGTATCTGTGCTCTCGGTTTGCGTGAACCTGATCTGGTCTTAAGAACCCCGGTGGCGGGTTGACATATGCAAGGGTTATGTGCTACATATGTCATGTGATCGGAGATCCTCAGCTGAGTATAATCGATTCGGATCGCCGTACCTTCGCGGTTATGAAGACTTGGTCACTACCCTACACGTAGTACTCCAGTGAAGATAAAGTATGAATTAAGAACTTGGCTAGTTCAGGATAAGTGTTTGAACTAGGTTAGAAAGAACTCTAGAGATAAGTAAGTTTACTTAACTTGACCAATAAAACTGGATTTTAAGGATCCACTCCTAGTAAGCTTTTCTGCAAAATAGAGTCTTTGATTCTTGATAAGCCTTACCTTGATTCCCATATAACCAGCATACCCTTGAGAGTCTTTTTCTTAGTCGGGTAAGACTTGCTGAGTAATCCCATACTCAGGGTTTATTCCCCCGTTGTTTTTAGGTGAGGAGACAACAAACTTTTGTTGTTTTTGTACCAAGGTGGTGAAAAATGAAGATAATCAAGAATGAAGCTGCCGGAGGACCGGGTCCTCCTTAAAAGCTTTTATGTAAAGAACTTAATGGGAGGAGCTTTTACCTCCCAGGTATTGTAATAATACTTTTCAGCACTCTCTGGTCTGTATTATATGACTTACTCCTACTTTTCAATAAATGTAAGTTTATGTAATCACTTCCGCATTTCCGCATCTCCGATGAACATATTGTCTGTCAGACGGGTGAAACGTTCCTGGAAAGGTAAGGAAATGATACCGAACTTATCAAGTAGTTCAGGGGCACCTCCAGGGTTGTCTAAGGTCCGAAGGACAAGGACAACTGTAGGTGGGCCTAATTATTTGGGAGGTTCCGTCACAGCTGGTATCGGAGCGTAGCCCTTCTAGCATCTTCAAAAGGATTTTCTTAGACTTATCTAGAAAATTCTTCTCTTCTTACCTAAGCATCTCTGAAGAGTTTATTTCAAAGACCAGACAGAAAGAGTGCAATGTATAGAAGGTTGAATCGACTAAGGTTGATTCTGTAATTATTCATGCATCATGCTAAGAACTGTACTAATAAATTTCCCCCTTAGAAAATGCCGCCGCGTACAAGGAAAACGGCGCGAAAACATACTGGACCTATCGGTGTGCCTCGACACCAACTTGCCCCACGGGAGCAAGATAGCAGTAGTGGGAGCAACGATCCTATTGGTGATCTCGAAGCTCGCGTGAATCAACTTCAAACAGAGTTACAACGCAGGACCAATTTATGGGTTGCGGATGGAGACCGAATAAATGAATTAAGAAGTTACATCCGCACCCTGCAAGATCAACTTGCTGATCGAGATCTGGCACTTGATTGGGCAGTACAGTCTCGTTCAGTAGCTTGGGCTAAGGAAGCGAAGGCTCGAGCACGAGTCGAAGAGCTTAGCACTGCTATTGATAACTTGCAGGTATATTGCAATACTTTACATGAGGAAGTTCATGTACTGTATTCGCAATTACACCCACATGTCCCTGCGGATCCTATCAGGTCAGAAGCCGGACCCTCGCATAATGCGGGAGAAGTGCTCGGTGGCGAGTTAGACCTTTTTAGGCCCCCTCCTTCCATGAGGCTGGTCGACGTATGGTCTCCCACACCTGACGATGAAGCTGCCAAAAGCAATCAGAAGCAGGAGTAGTAGTATAGCTTGTAGAAATAGAAGTAGTATGTTGTATAATAGCTTGAACTATTGTATAATGGGTAATGTATCCTGTTGTATAACATCGAGTCTGTATCATTACTTTTTATAGTAATGTAAAATGGAAGGTTTCTCTGGCATATTATGTTTACTTCAAATGTTCTTTGCCTCAGATGCCTACCAGGACTTGAGGACAGGATGCAGCAAGAACTTTTGGGGGAAGGGATGTTACCCCAAATCCACCCCCGGTTCCTCCCACATTGGCCGAGGCGATTGCCGCCTTGGTAAACGCAACTGCAGACAATACCCGCTTTTTGAGAGAAATGGCGGGCCAACAATTCCAGCAGCAGGGTGGAAGGGGTTATCAGCAAGGCCCCCGTGAAACCACATATCTGGATTTCTCTGAAACCCGTCCACCACTATTTGTCAAGGCTGAGGACCCGTTGGAAGCTGATGAGTGGATACGGGTTATTGAGCAAAAATTTGGTCTTCTCCGCTGTTCAGAGACACAGAAGCCGTTGTTCGCAGCGCAACAACTGCGCGGCCCTGCCAGTACCTGGTGGGGAAATTTTGTGGCTATTCAACCTGCCAACCATCAAGTCACATGGGATGAATTTAAAGCGGCCTTCCGTGAGCACTACATACCCGAAGGTGTTCTGCATATGAAGCAAGAAGAGTTCATGAAGCTGAAACAAGGAGGAGATATCGTCAATCAGTATCTCAACAAGTTCAATCACCTGTCACAATATGCAATTGATCAAGTGAATACTGATTTAAAGAAGAAGAACTGCTTTATGAGAGGGCTAAATGATCGATTGCAGAGAAAAATGGCTGCCTGGATAGATCTCACGTATGGAAAGGTTGTCAGCACAGCCTTATCTGTTGAAGCAAAATATGCAGGTTCTGGGAAGAACAAGGGATTTGGTGGTGAGAAGCCTAATCAGGGCTAGGCAAAGAGGCAACGGTTTGTGATCCGGCCTTCTAGCCAAAATCGCTCTTTTTCTCGACCGCCCTCATTTCCCTTCAAGCAGCCAATCATTATTCGCCCCAACAATGTCCCCACTGCCCCAAATCAGCCGGGTGCCTCGGGCACTCGATTCCCTGCTTTGCCCAGCTCCTCAACCGGGTGTTTTAATTGTGGCAAGTCTAGACATTTCATCAAAGACTGCCCATATCCCAAGCAGAATCAATCAAATGCTCAGCAAGGATCTGGGAAATCAGCTCAGCCCAAGGGAAATAATGTGGGGAAGAATACAAAGAAGACGGGGCGGGTATACTATACTCAAGTGGCCACTACACCGGAAGGTGAACCGGTGATGATGGGTACGTTTCTCGTGGCCAGTCACCCTGCAATTATTCTTTTTGATTCTGGTGCTTCGCATACATTTATTAGCAAGACATTTGTGGAGCAACATCACATTTCATGCCATGAATCAAAAGAAGGGTTTAAAATTCATTCACCTGGGGGACACATTTTTACTAGAGAAGTGGCCTATGAAGTGCCAGTAACAATGGCCGGACGGAACTTTCCTGCTAACATGATTGTTCTGAAAGGCCAGGATATAGATGTAATTCTGGGTATGAATTGGTTAACCCAACACAAGGCAATTCTCAACACTGAACTCAGAACCGTCAAGTTGATCTATAATCAAGAAGAGATTCTTTTATCCATCCCCGTAACCAATCCGGCCAAAGCTTCTGGTAGAATCTATGAAGCCATTGTACTGGAGATCAAGGATATTCCTGTAGTATGTGACTTTCCAGATGTATTTCCGGAAGATTTGCCTGGACTGCCCCCTGAAAGAGATGTAGAATTTGTAATTGAGCTAAAGCCCGGTACAGCTCCCATTTCCCGAAGATCGTACCGTATGCCCCCTAATGAGTTGGCGGAATTGAAGATTCAATTACAAGATCTACTGAATAAGGGATTCATCCGGCCAAGCTCGTCTCCTTGGGGTTGCCCCGCCATTTTTGTTAAGAAGAAGGATCAAACCTTACGAATGTGCGTGGATTATCGATCCCTGAATGAGGTCACCGTCAAGAACAAGTACCCTCTTCCAAGGATCGACATCTTATTTGATCAATTGACCAGGGCGAGGGTATTCTCTAAAATTGATCTCAGGTCGGGCTATCACCAAATCCGCATTCGGCCCAAGGATATACCGAAGACCGCGTTTACTACGCGGTATGGTTTATTTGAATATTTGGTAATGTCCTTCGGGCTAACAAATGCTCCTGCCCATTTCACTTATTTGATGAACTCGGTGTTCATGCCCGAGTTGGACAACTTCGTGGTGGTCTTCATGGACGATATCTTGATATATTCTAAAAATGAAGAGGAGCATGCTCAACATTTGCGGATTGTATTGACGCGCTTAAGGGAACATCAGTTGTATGCCAAGTTCAGCAAGTGCGCGTTTTGGCTGGAGGAAATTCAATTTTTAGGGCACGTGTTATCTGCCAAGGGAATTGCGGTAGATCCTAGCAAAGTCAAGGATATTCTGGAGTGGAAACCCCCAACCACTGTTCACCAAGTCCGGAGTTTTCTTGGACTAGCTGGATATTATCGCAGATTCATACTAGATTTTTCTAAGCTTGTGAAGCCAATCACAAGTTTATTGAAGAGTGACATTAAATTCAATTGGTCTTCTAAGTGTAATGAAGCCTTTGAACAATTGAAGACATTATTAACCACTGCTCCGGTATTGGCTCAACCGGACATCACCAAACCTTTTGACGTATACTGTGATGCATCGGGCAGTGGACTCAGCTGTGTATTAATGCAAGAGGGCCGAGTAATTGCATATGCTTCAAGGCAGTTGCGCCGACATGAGGAGCATTACCCAACTCATGATCTGGAGCTAGCTGCTGTGGTTCATGCCCTAAAAATTTGGCGTCACTATCTGCTGGGAAATATCTGTCATATATATACAGATCATAAAAGTTTGAAGTATATCTTCACCCAGTCAGAATTAAATATGAGACAAAGACGATGGCTTGAGCTTATTAAGGACTATGAACTTGAAATTCATTATCACCCAGGCAAGGCCAATGTTGTGGCAGATGCCCTGAGCCGTAAGGCTTCTTGCCACTGTCTTTTGGCGAAGACCTATGACAATACTCTATGTCAAGAGATGGAAAAGCTAAACCTGGGAATGGTCCAACAAGGAACCCTGAATCAGCTAAAGCTTGAGTCTATCATCTTGCAAAGAATAGTTGATGCTCAAAAGAATAATTTGGGTATGAAGCACATACGGGAAAGGTTAAGGGCTGGAACAGCCAAATGTTTCAAAGAAGACGATCAAGGTGTGATATGGTTCAATAACCGCATAGTAGTGCCAAAGAATGAAGAACTCCGCCAGCAAATCTTAGATGAAGTGCATCTTAGTCGCTATTCTATTCATCCGGGAAGCACTAAGATGTATCATGATCTAAAGCAGCACTACTGGTGGACGAAGATGAAAATTGAAATTGCACGCTATGTGGCTAAGTGTGACACTTGCAGACGTGTCAAAGCCATACACATGAAAACTGCTGGTCCATTACAATCTTTGCCGATCCCAACATGGAAATGGGAAGATATAAGTATGGACTTTATCGTGGGATTGCCCAGGATCGCAAAAGGGTATGACTCTATTTGGGTTATCATTGATCGACTTACCAAGATCGCCCACTTTCTCCCTGTCAAAGTAAAATATCCCGTCATTACCTATGCGGAGTTACACATTGCTCGTATTCTTAGTCTGCATGGTGTTCCAAAGACCATTGTGTCGGATCGTGGACCCCAATTTGTAGCCAAGTTTTGGGAAGCACTTCACAAATCCTTGGGTACTAAGTTGCTCCATAGTTCGGCATATCATCCACAAACCAGTGGACAGACTGAGAGAATTAATCAAGTACTCGAAGATATGTTGCGAGCATGTGTCCTGGATTTCTCACCAAAATGGGATGAATGCTTACCTTTGGCGGAGTTTTCATACAATAATAGTTATCAAGAGAGTATCAAGATGGCACCTTTTGAAGCTTTATATGGGCGACGGTGTCGAACTCCGCTAAATTGGTCTGAACCTGGAGAAAGATATTTCTTTAGGCCTGATATTGTGAAGGAGGCCGAGGGAAAGTTTCAGAAAATTATTCATAATATGAAGAAGGCACAAGCCCGTCAGAAGGGTTATGCAGACAAACGGTGAATGCCCTTATACTTTCATGAAGGGGACTATGTCTACCTGAAAGTTTCACCCATGAAGGGAGTATCGCGTTTCGGGGTTAAAGGGAAACTTGCACCCAAATACATTGGTCCATTCCCGGGACTTGAGCAATGTGGACCAGTGGCGTATCGACTACAGCTCCCCGAAATTCTGTCTGCTATCCATAATGTGTTCCATGTGTCGCAATTGAAGAAGTGTCTTCGGGTTCCCGATCGAACCATTGAAGTGACAGATGTTGTCCTAGAACCAGATTTAACATACTCGGAACATCCTATTCGAGTTCTGGATCAAAAGGACCGAGTTACCCGGAGAAAAACTCTCAAGTTCTATAAGATACAGTGGAACCAACATTCGGAGGAAGAGGCTACATGGGAAACTCAAGACTTTTTAGATAAGAATTTCCCAGGCTTTCTAGCCTCATGTAATTTGTAAAGTATATTTAATATTTTAATAAAGAAGTGACCCCCACACCACCCCTGCCTTGTACTAGAAATAAGGGAATAAAGATATGACACATTTCCTTTTCCATTACTCACCCTAGGACTTTAAATCTCGGGACGAGATTCTTTTATGGGGGGAAGGATGTAACACCCCTGGTGTTACTATAACTAAAACTTGAGCATGACATCATAAACATTGGCATTGCATATGTTTGACACACCTAGAATGCATTCACTAGGTAAAAATTTCAAACAAGTGTATTGTTTTTGGTGTTTTGCAAATAGGACCCTGGATAGGAAACTTGACCCTAAATAAAGCTCAAAGGGGCAAAACTTAACCCAAATGAAGAAAACCTAAAGATTTTAGGGGAATAGTCATAAAATGATCCCAAGACTTAAGTAGAGTTAAACTTAGACCCCTGGGATACTAAAAATCTCAAATAGAACCCTTGAAAACCCTAAAACCAAACCCTAGGGACCTATGTGCAAAATTAGTCCACTTTTGGACTAAAGTGCAAAAATTAAGTCAAATAAGTATTTTAAGTCATTTGGTTCACAAATATGTGAATTTGCAAGTTAAACCCTAAGTTTTGGGCTAATTTGCAAAACTCACCTCTTAAGCCCTTTATAGTCTAAGTCTGATTTTCAGTGATATTGGTTCAACTTTGGAGCATTGTATCTTTCAAATTCTAGGGTTTTTGCCCTAGGTCACCACATCAATATTGTAGCCCAATTATAGTAGAACAAGTTTGCTTGAGAGTGCAAGCCATGTTCTTGTGAGAAATTGGAAGATAATCTTGCCCAAAGTTGGACTGCCAGGCTCGTTCAGTCTGAAAATCAGACTAACAGATTGATGCCATCAACTTCAAGCTCAAATTCAAGCATGATCCAATGGGTTTCTGTGGCATCATCATATTGCAAAGTTGTAGATGGAGTATTGCTCTACAAATTTGCTGCAGAGCCCCGGATAGGTTGCTATGGAAATTTGAGAGAAAACGCGACTTGAATATGATCTGTCAGATGCTCTGATGAAGTCTCGCCATGGTACAGTAGCCCGACTGGATCAGATCACCAGCAGGGCTGTCCTCACCGCCGACGGATCCCTCCGCCGCGATTTGCGTCGCCGGCGTTTGGATTCGTGCACCGGACTCGGGGATAACGCTCTGGGTAGAAAGATCTTCACCGCCCGTGCGTTGGACGCCACTCCGGTGACCTCCCCGTACTTCCCCTCTGCCCTGCGGCTAAAACCGATAAGAACGCGGGTGACCGCCGCCCTCCGGCCTTGTGCCGCGTGTTTACCCCTTTCCACCGCATCGCCACAACTTACCCCTGCTCTCTGTTGATCGCCGGAACAACTGCCACGCCACTGGACACGAATTCACCGCGCCCGCCTTCTTCTTCATTTCCGGCCGCCGCACGTCCTCCCCAAATTCACTGGCCACCGCTTTACCCTCCTATAAATTGATGGCCGGGGCTGTTGGGCCAAGTTACCACAAAGCCATAGCACCCACTCTCCCCCTCGATTAGCCCCCCCCCTAGCCGGAGAATCGTCGTTTTCCCCCAAATCAGCTTTCTGCCACCGCAAAGAAGACCTCACACTATTCACCCAACACTATTGTTGGGTCTGCTGGGCTGAAATCAGCCCAACACTATTCACGCTTTCTCCTTTCTTTTTCAGAATAACTTTAGAAATATATAGAAAAATGTAGAAAAATGGTAAAATTGTGAAACTAATTTTCCTAGCCTTCTTATTTTCCCTAGAATTTAATAAAAATAGTTTCATGATTTTTAGGTTAAATCAGGAATTTTAAGGTATTTAAAATAGTTTAAGATAGTAGTTCTGGATTTTTAAAAGATAAATGGTAATCCCAAAAATGCTCAAAATTTTTATATGAGCTCCTTATATTATTTAGAAGCCTTGGGTAGAATTTGGGTTGATTTGGACCTTGTTTGATCACCAAACCCCAAAACACCCCCCCCTGCCCGGTGAACTCCTTTACTTACTCCGGAAACCCTAAGTTCTCGGAGTTTCGTGAAGGAAAGTTGTACTCAAGACTTAGATAATAAGTTTATATTATCTTTGCATCCTCATGAGCATCCCATGGCATCCATTCTTATAAATATATATGGTTATGATTAGAACACGAGGAAGAAGTGGAAGCCATTGAAGAGCAAGTACCACCACCTTTGGAAACACAGGCTGAGAACTGTTTCTACTTCGATATTTGTGGATCTGAGCCTGACTCACCCATAAACAAAGGCAAGCCCCGGTGCATTTGCCACCTCCTTGTGATTTAGAAATCTTTATCACTTGCTTGTTGCATTAGGTGTTAGGAGTTGAATGCTTAAGCAATTCCTGCATTACCTTCCTTGGTCTTTGATTACCTTCCTTGATACCCTGTTTTACAAAAGGTTTTATTATGCTTAGTATTGCTCTAGCAAAACAAAAGAATTTGTTTTACAAAGGATGTTTGGCGAAGTGGGAGGGTTGTTTTCAAAATAAAACTTGATGCTGAATCTGTCAAAAGGCCTTGATGGATTCAACATCGGAAAAGATGTACCTCTGCCAGGTACCAACCTTTGGGGTGAAATGATTAAGCTGAGACCAGGCGGGTGACTTGCACGAGAAAGAGAGTCTCGGTGTAGTGTCTCCGTCTGAGTCGATTAAGGACCTTGTCGATGTATGCTTGATGATCGAGGACCCTTTAACTGGTCACATGCCTCGTCATGGGTAAGCCTTGCCTCGGGCAGACTAAGGCCAGAATAAGATAACACGAAATGGGCGTGGAGCGGTGGCGAGAGTAGCGTGTACCCTCCGTGGCAAGAGGCTGGACGGTGGTGTATCTGTGCTCTCGATTTGCGTGAACCTGATCTGGTCTTAAGAACCCCGGTGGTGGGTTGACATATGCAAGGGTTAAGTGCTACATATGTCGTGTGATCGGAGATCCTCAGCTGAGTATAATCGATTCGGATCGCCGTACCTTCGCGGTTATGAAGACTTGGTCACTGCCCTACACGTAGTACTCCAGTGAAGATAAAGTATGAATTAAGAACTTGGCTAGTTCAGGATAAGTGTTTGAACTAGGTTAGAAAGAACTCTAGAGATAAGTAAGTTTACTTAACTTGACCAATAAAACTGGATTTTAAGGATCCACTCCTAGTAAGCTTTTCTGCAAAATAGAGTCTTTGATTCTTGATAAGCCTTACCTTGATTCCCATATAACCAGCATACCCTTGAGAGTCTTTTTCTTAGTCGGGTAAGACTTGCTGAGTAATCCCATACTCAGGGTTTATTCCCCCGTTGTTTTTAGGTGAGGAGACAACAAACTTTTGTTGTTTTTGTACCAAGGTGGTGAAAAATGAAGATAATCAAGAATGAAGCTGCCGGAGGACCGGGTCCTCCTTAAAAGCTTTTATGTAAAGAACTTAATGGGAGGAGCTTTTACCTCCCAGGTATTGTAATAATACTTTTCAGCACTCTCTGGTCTGTATTATATGACTTACTCCTACTTTTCAATAAATGTAAGTTTATGTAATCACTTCCGCATTTCCGCATCTCCGATGAACATATTGTCTGTCAGACGGGTGAAACGTTCCTGGAAAGGTAAGGAAATGATACCGAACTTATCAAGTAGTTCAGGGGCACCTCCAGGGTTGTCTGAGGTCCGAAGGACAAGGACAACTGTAGGTGGGCCTAATTTCTTGGGAGGTTCCGTCATAGATGACATCCGAGTCGGTAACGTTGGGCAGCTCGGTGCGCTGCTTCGAAAACCGCCGGATGTACTCTCGGAGGGACTCCCCTGGCTGCTGGCGGCAGCTTCGGAGATCCCACGAGTTCCCAGGGCACACGTACGTGCCTTGGAAGTTTCCCGCGAAAGCCTTGACCAGATCGTCCCAGTCGGAGATCTGCGCAGCAGGCAGATGCTCCAGCTAGGCTCCGGCGGCATCAGAGAGGAAAAGGGGTAGATTACGGATGATGAGGTTGTCATCATACGCCCCTCCCAACTGGCATGCTAGTCGGTAGTCCGCGAGCCACAGCTCCAGCCTCGTCTCCCCCGAGTACTTGGTGATGGTCGTCGGGGCTCGGAAACGGGCGGCGAACGACGCTCGTCGTATGGCCCGGCTGAAGACTCGCGGACCGGGTGGTTCGGGCGAAGGACTCCGATCCTCCTCGCTGTCGCAGCGTCCCCCACGCCTGGGATGGTAGCCTCGGCGCACCTTCTCATCGAGGCGGGCTCGACGATCGAGATGGTGGTGCTCGTTGCCGAGGCGATCCCGGGCGGCGGGTGTCTCGTCCCGCGTGCGCTCGGGATGGACCGAGGCCTCCCGCATGCATCGGGAGGACGTCCCGTGATGCTCCGAGGGGTCAGCTCGCCTCCGGGAGGCGGAGATCTCGGCTCGTCGAATTGCGGCGCCTTCCAGGAGATCCTTGAGTTCGCCCTGGATACGCCGTCCCTCGGTGGTGGATGGCTCCGGCATGGCTCGAAGTAGCATCGCCGCTACAGCTAGGTCCTAGCCGGACCAGCTGACGACCGGGGGCAGCGCTGCCCTGGCATTGTCGATGATGCGGCGCTGGACGTCTTGGGCCCGATGACAGGCTCCTCCGGCGAGTGTCCGGCCTACCCACTCCTGTTCGATGTTTTGTCGAAGCTGCACAAGCCGGCCTGCTTCCCCGTCGACCCGGGCCTGCATCTCACGGATTTGCTCGAGCTGTGTGTCCCGACCCCCCACAGGGACTGGGACCACAGCTAGCTCCCGCGGGATGTCAACGCGAGATGCGAGCCCAGGGGGATCGTCAACCTCCGGTATACCGAGGTGGTTGCCTTCATTGTGATCTCCCTGATCGACATGGAAACATTCGCGACTTGGGCCGTAACCCTCGTTGTCAAGGCCATGGCCATCGTCAGAACAACCGGAGAGGCAGTGGTCACATGCGGACATGAAGTCCCGCATGGCACCGGGATCATCGAGGCCAGAGAAATCCCAACCGGAGTTGGGGCCGTCCTCTTCCTCGGAACCTCCGAAGGTTGAGACGGCTGTCAGTCGGTCCTAGGTCGACCACATATGGTACCCCGGAAGGTTTGGATACGCCTTTACGAAGGCGCTCACCGTAGCGGGGTCGCTTGGTGGATCGAAGCTGAATCGAAAGGGTACGGGATGGAAAACGGATGGTACCTCTTGGTCAATGGACGGTGGTGAAGTCGCGTCGGGGGCGGAGCACACCGTCATCTAAGGTACAAGGGTAACGCCCAGCAGATCCTTTGCGAGGGTGCTGGCGTCATCAGTCCGCTTGGGGTTGACACGTTGCGGGGAAGTGACACCCGCCGTCGTCTCAGGTGCGAGGACAATGCCTAACATGTCCCCTGGGGGAGTGCCAGCGTCGTCGATTCGCTCTGGTGCGACAGCCGATAAGGTGCCGCCTCCTGCGTGGCCATGGTTGCCCCGTCTCCGCCTCCTCCGGCGAGGAGGGTGGCGGGGACGACCGGAGTGCTCCTCTTCTGTCGCGGGGAGATGTTGTCGCCCAGCTCGCCGCCGCCGGGCGAGCCGAAGTCCGTCGTTGTTGTCGCGCCGCGAGGGGAGGAGTGCCATGTCGTAGCTGCCATCGAGGGACATGAACTCGAGACTCCCAAAGCGGAGCACCGTCCCGGGCTAAAGAGGTTGCTGAAGACTCCCCATCTGGAACTCAACAGGAAGGCGTTCGTTAACACGCAGCAGGCCCCTACCTGGCGCGCCAACTGTCGGCGTTTCGGACCCGGGAGGTCCCTAGATAGACGAGTGAAATTGTCGTTGCGTGCCCCTGCCCAGATGGGTTGGCGCGGGATGGAACACAAGAGGTGGGGCAAGCCTTGTATTATCCTGCACCAGGGGTTCCGCTCGTAGTAGGGGTTACAAGCACGTCGCGAGAGGGAGAGAGAGAGAGAGAGAGGGAGCTTGTTCGTTCGCTCCTTCCCCGCGCGAACCCCCCTCCAGGATGGCCCTGGACCTCCCTTTTATAGACGCAAGGAGAGGGTCCAGACGTACAATGGGGGGTGTAGCTATGCGCTAACGTGTCTGGCAGAGAAATGCCTAAGCCCTGTGTACTTGCCAACGTGGCTGTCGGGGGAGAGCTTGAGCCCTGTATACGTGATAGCGTGGCCGTCAGAGAAGCGCCTGAGCCCTTTAGGAGCATAGCTGGCAGTGCGGCAAGGATCCTGCTGACGTCTCCTTGCTGCCGTAAGGGGCTGAGAGCCACCAGCGTCATGGTTGCACGCGGGGCACCATCATTACCCGTCGTCGGGGTAAGCCAGATGGGACGCCGGTCTTGTTCCTTGTAGCCTGAGCTGGCTAGGGATAGGGTAATGATGTATCCCCTGTTGGCGCGGTCAGCCCGAGCCCAAGGTCGGGCGAGGCGGAGACTTCTCTTGAGGCCGAGGCCGAGGTCGGGCGAGGACGCGATTCCTCCCAAGACCGAGGTCGAGGCCGAGTCCGGGAGTCGGGCGAGGCAGAGACTTCCTTCCGAGGCTGGAGCCTGAGGTCAGGCGAGGCGGAGACCTCCTCCCGAGGCTAGAGCCTGAGGTCGGGCGAGGCGGAGCTTCCTGTTGCGCCCGAGGCCGAACTCGGTGGTTGATCGTGACTTGTTGTCAGTCTTCGCCTGGGTGGTTGGCACGGCAGTCGGAGCGGGGCGAGCGGTGCTGTTTTCCCGTCATATTGGACAGTAAAAAAGAGGAGCGAAGTGACTGCGGTCACTTCGACCTGGCCGACTGAGGCGCGTGTGTCAGGATACGGCGTCAGGCGTCCCCTGCATTGAATGCGCCTGCGAAGCTGTCGGTTGGTGAGGCGGTCTGGCCAAGGTTGCTTCACAACAAAGCCTGCCTGAGCCGGGCTTCGGGAGAGCCGAGGGGGTGCCCGCTGCCTGAGGCGACCCTCGGGCGAGGCGTGAACTCATCTAGGACTACTGCTCCAGCCCGAGGCTGGGCTCGGGCGATGTCGCGTCCCTTGGATAGACGAAGCCTTGACTTGAACCGCGCCCGTCAGTTGGTCTGAGGGTGTTTACCAGCCGTGATTAGGAGTGTTGGGGGTACCCCTAATTATGGTACCCGACAGAACCTTATTTGGAAACTAGAGTAACTCAACATACTCCTTACCATATCCACGAGTATCCTATTTCTTCTCTCTGTTAACCCCATTATGTTGGGGCTCACCTGGAGTTGAGTATAGGGCAACTATCTGGTTTTCTTGATGGAACATTGCAAAAAGGTTATGGTACCTGTCCATACTATGTATGGCATCCATAGTACTCCCCCATGGTCAAATCTTACTATCTTTATTTTCATGTCATTGTTTATTCTCAACTTATTTCTTAAACTGTTTAAATTTTTCCTTGGGCTTCTGATTTCTCTTTGATGGGATAAATATTGAGAGCACCAAGAGGGGGTGAATAGGTGATATTATGAAAATAGCAAAAAAACAACACAAGCTTGGTCTAATAACTGAGTTAGAGTAAACTAAAACCAAGTTTGAATGGAGAAGATGATAGAAAAGGTCCCTTCACTTGATTGCTCTTCCAAGAAATGAAATATTCTAAGAGCAATATTCCAAGTGTGTTGAGAGAACTTAGGAAGAAGTAAAAATTGCAATAAAGTAAGTGAGACAAGAGACACAATGATTTTTATCATATGGCTCGGCCAAAGCTTATCTCCACGTTGTGGTTTCCTCCTTTGGACAAGGGCTGCAATCAAGCCCCTCCAAGTGATCACCAAAATCAACTTGAGAGCCACGATTTCTTCCTTATATTAGTATTCTTGTTTGTGAGGAATCTCCATAACTTAGAGTCTTTCACAGCCTTACAAAAATGATCACAATCACAATTTAGAGTAAGGGAGGGAGATAGAGTACACACACAAGAACACAATGCAGCAACACACACAAGAATCACAAAGAAACGAACGTAAGAACACAAGATCACAGAAATAGCACAGAACTCGCACTCAGATCTGTCACTAAAATCACTAGCAGGCATGGTCGCAGCGTGTCGGAGTGTATAGCTCTTGGAGTGCTTGGGTACTGGTTGGAGGCACCTAGGGGTCCTTTTATAGCCCCAAGGGGCCTAAAAGTCATTGCCTCCTCTAAATGGAAGCTAAAAACTTCCCTATATGTGGGTGAACAAGACCGTCTAGTGGTGCACCGGACCGTCTGCAGTAACGGTCAGTAGACCCTCTGATTGGTGCCTTTCCTTAGCTGGGTGGCAACTGACAGTCCGGTGACGTCAGCTAGTCGTTGGTTGCCGGAGAGCCGTTGGAGAGGTTGTCTGGTGCACCGGACCGAGTACACGGTTCGGTAATTTTTGAAGAAAAAACCCGAGAGCATCGAGTTCGGCTAGGTCGCATGGACCCAGTCCGGCGCACACCGGACTAGACCACCTTAGGCTAATTTTAGCTAAAGTCCCCCAACTCTTTTAGGTATCCTTGGTAGCTTCCCTATGACTTAGACAAAGATAATTAGCACCTAATCCAATTGACTAAGTGTAGGAAAGATACCTTTTCCTTATAGTTTCACTAGGATTTTCAATGTGGCTCAAAACAAGTCCAAGAACCACTTTTCTTGCAGAAATGAGTTAGTAGCCAAAACAAAGTGCTAGAAACATAGAATAGGATGTGTGCAACTTATTCAAATACTTAAACCTCATGTTTATGTTGATTTGCCTAAAGTTGCACTTTTGGCCCTCTTTTTTCTCATATGGACTTGATCTCTTCACTTTGCCTTTTATGGACCTATGCTCATACTCATATGAAGAAAGTTAGTCCAGGATGGTGTGTTGAGCACTTAATCGCCAAAATAGATAGAAATGGCCCTATGACATATTTCCCTTTTAAATATAACCAGATAGTTTCCTAGAGGGGGTGAATAGGCAACTTCCTAAAATTTCACAAAATAAAACAAACTAGACTCCTGAATTAAATTTTAGTTCAAAAACTTGAACAAATAGGAGTAAGATGAGCAGGGGCGGATCCAGGATTATGGCATAGGAGGGACCGAGCAATTCAACAAATACTATAAGGAAAAAATATCGTAGGATATATACATATGCGTATACTAATATACGTATAGCACAGAGAATAAATTAATAAAAAAATACTTGCACCATATAATTCTATATTAATTACCTCCAACAAAGATCAAAATAATTTTCCTCTATGATGATCGGTCATTAAAAGCATCGATTATATCATAGAGCTGATCATAGCTATCAATTCTATATCAATATAGATGATCAAGTAACTTCACATAAAAGCATCTCCCATATTATTTTGTGGTTGTGTTTTGATAAGTTTTGTAGCTAAAAGAACTCTCAGTGGTTCTAGTTGAGACTGGAAGTGTGACCATTAATATTAATAATCCATAAACCATTTGATACATGTAACTATTACATAATTTAAAAAAATTATCAAAACACCAAGTCATCGTAATGTATGTGGCTCTAAAAGTTTATAAGTTCAAGGTCATCAAATTTGTTGCACAAACAATAACTATCCGGTGACAACTTTGGACTAAAATTCATTGATTTTATAATTAGCAATGAATTTGATGCTTCAAAATACAATAAATTTTTACTTGGATAGAGAAATTTATTTTGATCAAAGAAAATTCTATGTTTTATATTGTATGTACGGGAGGGTTAGGGGGGCCATGGCCCCTGCCCGCCCTCTTGGCTCCACCCCTCAACATGAGAGAACAGTTCTTGCACTTGATTGCTCTCTTCAATGTGGAATTAATATTAGATGAAGCAAGAACATGGGGATAGAGAGAAGAAAACAAATCGCAGAAAAATAATGAATACGAGATGCAGTAATTTGTTTACCTAGGTTCAACTTCGAAGAGCCTACATCCTCGTTGTGGTGTCCCAAAGGATGAGGGTGGCAACCAACCCTTCTCAAGTGTTCCATGGATCAAAATTGAGGCCACAATGTTCTCTTATATCCTTTCAGTCTCCCCACAAGGATCTTCACAATTTAGAGTCTCTTGCAATCTGTACAATGAATGGTAGCACAACTCCAATAGAAGCAAGAGAGATGAGTAGAAACACACACAAGAGAACAAACACGCCCCCAAAATGTCAAAAACATGAGCACAAAACCAAATTTGTGTTCTCACTTGTGAATGTTTGGAGTGAAAGCATATGCTCTTAGGTGAGTTGGTTTCATGAGGGGGACTGGTTTGTGGGTCTATTTATAGCCCCAAGCCCTCAAGTAGCCGTTGGAATGAGCATGCATAGATCTACTTCTCGGTGGTGCACCAGACCGGTGACAGTAGCAGCTGCCCCAGGATCCTGATTGGTGCTTTCCAAATATAGTTGACACTGGACATGTCCGTCCACCACGTGTCACATAGCCGTTGGAGTCACCCATTGGATCCGAGGTAGTCATTACCCTTGAGGTTCTGTGCACCACCGAACTGAGGTCTGGTGAGCCATTTATAAAATTTTCGAAAGCAACTCATTCGCTAAAATTCGAGGCCCAGTGCATTAGACCTAGGGTTCGGTGCGCCAGGTCGCTGAGGCCCTCTGCATGAGCCTCTAGTAAAGTGGTCCGGTGGCGCAACCCAAACAACATCACTTGTCTTTTTCTCTTGATTTTCTTCTCCAAAATATTTTCACTCAATCCAAGAGAATTACCATGGCTTAGACAAACATTCTTAGTGTCTCTAAGTCACATACTTAAATTATTTTATTCTCCAACTTAATTTCTTGTATATTGTAATAAATATCTGCATATAGACACTCAACAGACATATTAGTCCATATTGTTGTGTTGGACATGAATTGACAAAACATTTTATAGAAATGGTGTTGGTCCTTGTTCTCAAATGTTGTGAGTCAAGAACAAGGCAACACAATTGTTAATGATAAAAGACCTTCGTCCTTCGACACATTATCTCCTTTCGGGTATAATGATTTTCAGACAAAGGTCGTGAAGGACATACCTTCATCATCTCAATAGACAAATATAAATGAAGGTACATAAAATATAAAAGAATATAGACAATAATGATATATCAATGATTTATTTATATTCCCATTTCATAAACATGGATAAATATTCATAACATTCACATTACATTGATACCTTCGGCTTAACAGAAGGTGAAAATGCGAGAGTGACGCAAAAGCAATTACAGTCAGCTGAATAGTACGGTGTTACTGTTCATCTATTTATAGGCACAGGACGCAGCTCGGACAAAATCACATTCATGTCCCTGACATTTACTACTAGTCATAAGGCAAACTACCAAGGACTGAGTAGTCCTTTCCCCTTTAGGTCAGTTTCATCTTCCACCTTTGTCATTATACTAAGCCGAAGCTCCTTCAGCCATAGCTTTGGCGTCCGTTCATCCTACCTTCGGGTTGTATCTCCATATCACGCATACCTTCGTCTCAAAGTCGTAGCCTCCTGTGGCAAACTATGTTATACTGAAAAACATGTCATGTTTTTGAGGACCTTCGGAAGAGGAAGGCCCCCAACAAATGACACAAAGACACATTTCCCTTTCATAATCATAGTGAGAGTAGTCATTTGTGAATGTTCTGAATGATACATAGTCATCAACTATCCTTACTAAGAAAGGACAACAAATATGTGTGTACTATCTCTAGTACTCCCATACAATGCTCGACAGTTTTCTTAAGCTGCTTCACAAATTTACCCATTATGCAATATCTATATTATTCTAGATCTATAAAATCTAAGGGATGGAGTATCTCTTCTTTGACGAGACTTATATTCTCCCCTCGAAATATGGCCCAAATGATAGTGCCATAATACTGATGAGCTTTCTCATCATTTTTTCATTTTCCTTCATCATGTTGTTGTCCCAAACTCTTCGAGCTAAACCCCATGTCTGGACCCCTCTAGAGCGCTCATGGGCTCACTATGGCAAGGCACTACCGTGGAACTTGTTGTGTCGCCATATAACCTTATCTATTGCCAATGCTGCGACCTCAATGCACTATAGCAGTCTGATATGGATAAGAGACACCATAGGGCCCATACCCCTTCATCTACATCATTCTAATCTATACAATTCATGTAGATCCAAGCGTCTAGAAAATGTCATGTCATATCTCTCCCCATAGACCCACACACTTTTGCTAAAGTGTCTCAAACCTTAGGAAAACAATCTGCTATCCAAAAGTATAACCTTTAGGTACCTATCTCTCATAATTAGGTCCTTTTCTTCATGTTTTGGCTTCACAAATCATGCTCCCTTCACAAACATGTCCCTGAGCTCATCTTTAAGCACCAAGACTCTTATCTATATTTTAAGTATAATCTAGCCGCTAGCTTAAGCTTATAACACTTGTAATTTTCATAATTATAGCTATGCCCATATAGCCTTGTTTTAAGCATGACTTTCACGTCCTAACTCCAAGTAAGTTGCATTTTGAACATGTGAACTCAAAAGAATATGTAGAATCTGTTTATATGCACATCAATTATTGTATGTAATGTTTGGTGTACTATTATTTCCTTTCCTAGTATATTGATGTGTGTTTGCAACATGTAGATGAGGAGCACTATGTGGACTAGGAGAATAGTGGTTGGGAAGAACATGAACAATCAGTTGAAGAATGCAAGCGTTTTTACCTATACCTCTTCTTTCACTAAAGTTCATTATTTCATCCAATATGACTGCACAACCTAAGGATGACTAGTATTTGACTTTACCTTGCTCTCATCTCACCTTGGGTTTGGGCTAGGATGTTTAGAAAAATGTTAGTGCTCTAATATGTTTCTTAAACATGATGATATGATGACGATGAGATGATTGACTTAATGATTAAAAATGGCTTTTTAGTAATATGAACCTAGAGGCTTGAGCATATTTTTGGTATATTGTTCAAGTACTTCGTCATAAGAACTAGTTCACTGAGTGACTATTTCAAGACGATAGTGCAACCACAAGGATGGTATGGGACATCCTTGATTGACTAACTAGAGGAACTAAAGTGTAGTGTGCTTATCCATCATGTCGTATGAGGGGCTTAGGGTATATACATCGTCCTATCAGGGATGAGTGCATGGTTTGATTTGCTAATTTTGTTAGTGGCTACCCTAGGGGCGTTGTTTATGCAATAGAGGTAACCTGTAACATGCATGTTATCGCTCTAGAGAATCTTTATAAAGGCCTTGAAGTGAAACCCCACCGAATTACAACTTGCAATGGACATATGAGGAGTAATTAGCCTCGAGCACCAGAGTATCTCACCACTTATGGGACAAAATATATAATGTTTGTATAAGGTTTAAATAAATCTGGTGCATCAGCCATATGCTCTTGGTCATGAGCAGCCCATGTCTCACCCATGATATGGATTGTGATGATGACATTTTTCATTCAGTAACAATATCAGGGTACCTAGAGTATCAAACAAAGATAGAGTAAGAAGGGAGCATGGTGCAGGTCGCTGGTCATGCTGAATCTAGCCACGAGTGGGACCCAACTTGTAGGCAATTAGAGAGGTTCGAGCTATAGTGTTCATAATACCTAATGTCCTCTTGCTTTATTAATTGATGAACACAAATGAGGAAAAGGTTGTAAGCTCAAACACCAAGGAGCATAAAGATCTTCTAGATCCCCTCACCTCTTGATTGTGGTAGGAGTTCTAGTCTAATGGTCATAATCCACTTTTATGTCCACCTTTTATGTAAACTCTTATGCAAGTGTGTCTGATCTAAATTAAATGTGTGAAGTCCAATTTAGTCCTCCTAGTTCGGTCTCGAATCTAGAATCTATCTTATATAGTCCCCTAAACAATATTTAACCACTCTCTTTTATAGTGCAAAGGGGGAGAGAGGTTACACGATCCTCATATTCGATCTACTAGCTAAGCCTAACTACATACCCCTTACTTATTATGTTCTTGGAGTTGTACCATTGCCCATGTCCCTGGTTGCGACATAGTGTCAAAAAATGTCCTTTTTAGGTGATTGCCATACCTATTGTAGGAACAAATATGATATGCCACATCTCCATGTACATTGGGACTCGTGGTGTTTAGTATGATGTAAATGGTAGACGATGTAGTCTTTTATACTTGATAATACTTTATGGTATACTTTACATGCACATGCTAACCTATATGACTGATGCACATAATGTATATCAGTTAAAGGAACATTTTTTACTATATATGAAAATTATCGAGACCGATCAACACAATAAGATCGACGATGACAAGTTCAATCTTTAGAGATATGATACATAGAGAAAATATTTAAAGGACATGATAATGATATAATCATGAAGTGGTTTCAAGCTTCAAAATATAGGAGGATGCAGGGGTGGAACCAAGGGGGCCGGCAGGGGCCATGGCCTCTCCCTAGGCTGCGACACAGACAAGAAAATATATATTTATATATATAGTCTAAATTCTGTGTTCAGCGCAATTAATCAAAGTTTAATATAGTGGTTGCTAATATATGATCTATAACTCTGTTGTAGTATGACAACCAAAGTCTAAAAGAGACAAAGAATATAAGATAAAATATTCGTTGAATGACCAATCAAACATCAAACCTAATTCGCTTGCAGACGCTGATATCTGAACCTCACCCCTTTATGATTCATCCTATCGTCTGGCTAGGTAGCTGTCGATTGCCGCCGACCACTTGACTTGCCTCTGCCATAGCCCCACAACCAAAGTTCAAAGAAGGTGATCACACGAAGCAGCAGAATGAGTGCCAACAACTTATATACATACTACATTAGATCTCGTGGATAACAAAATCTACAAATTTCAATTAAAGTTGTCACCTGATAGTTGGTGTGTACACGACAAATTTGACATATACCTACGTAGGTTGATGAATTTTCATGGATCCTCGAGTCTAGTTGGATTTTTGAATTCTCTCAAAATTTTGTTACGTGCCTCATGAATACTAGAGTCATTATATAAAAGTTGAATCTCATCAGTCGGGTATTCATCGTTATGTCGTCTTTATTATTTTGGTATTGTTCTTGTGTCACAACTATAATTCAATATATCAATTAGCTAGAAAATGGACTCATGGTCTAATATAATTTATAAAGATCTAGAATTCTTATTCCATGTCAAATGCATAAATTTGATAATGTTATACAATATTTTTTATCATATAGTAGGTATTTTAATCCTAGCTCCGCCACCGGTAAAATCCCATCAGTCTCTAGGTGCTAAGCCATCTAAACTAACATGGGATGCCAAATTGACTAAATTCACTAATTAGTGGTACTAAAAATAGATGTGTCCCTACCATAGCAAGGTTAATAATACAGGTCACAACCGGATTTATGATATTGTCATGGCATATATATAGGCAACTAAAAGGCTAGTCATATAATAACTCATGTTATAACCTATACATTTAATACTTGGTTCACATCTTTCTTTCACAAACTGTCGTGAAATATGTGAGCGACCCACTTTCAGCTGGCTACTAGTGAGTAACCCATGAGTTTATTATTAATTTTGTTTTATTATTATTTATTATGGTTTGGTATTTATTTACATTTAGTAACTGCTAATAAAAATTTGACCAACTAATTAAAAGCAATGCTTAGCTTTAACCCCTATTTTTGATTAGCCTTACACATCACATGAACTCCCACCTTTGGTGAGTTCATATACACTGGTTTCCCCACAACTTATTGAGCTATGATCATGTGTAAGCTCACCCTTGCTGTCTCACACCCCCCACAGGAGAAGAACAGGTGGTTCAAGTGGAGCCACACAACGAGGAGTTCGATTCGATCTAGGTGGTGTCTCCCAGTTGATTTTCTAGCGCCAAGGATGATACTTGGCTCGTTTTATATTTATCTTTTATTTTGTAAGACTTCCGTTATGTAATAAGTACTTTGATTATATTGTGACATTTATCTCTATACACTCTGTTATTATATATGTTGTCTTCTTTGGCGCATGTATGAGATGCACCTGGCTTTGTCCCTTTAAACTCGGGTGTGACAAAAGTGGTATCAAAGGAATATTGACTGTGGGATGATACCTAGATAGAACTGGACAACTAATACTTACTTACCTTTGCAACTCTGATTCTTATCTAAACTTTTCTTAATCATTTCTCATCTACTTCTGCTTTACTCTGATTAATCTTACCTCTTCTTTCTACATACAAATGTGGATTTCACACTTTGAAATCCTGTGCCTAAAGTGACCTTTGGGAATAGGAGACCTACTCTTAAGAACAAAAACAAAACTATTTTTATAGGTATCTATACGTTTGAGTGCTTGTTCTTATAATACTTGTTTGATTTGGATTTTTGATTGAGTGTGTTGAGTTGTGGAGTAATGTCCACAATTACATCTGCATATACATATAGGTATAAATATAAATAAATAAAATTCATAAGATAACTAAACAACCTAGTTGATCCCCATTAAAATATATCGATTCTATATAGATCCCTCTTATCTTAAAAGATTCTCTCTTATCTTTAATGGATCCCTCTTATCTTAAAAGACTCTCTCTTATCTTAATAGATTCATCTTATCTTAAAAGATTCTTTCTTACCTTAATAGATTCATCTTATCTCAAAAGATTTTATCTTACCCTAATAGATCTAACTAATCTCAAAAGATTACAGCTTATTCTTAGAGACTCATCTTGTCCTAATAAGCATACTTATCCCCACCACTTTGCTTATCACACAATAGTGTAACACACATGATCTATTCCAAAATATATTAAGTAGATCCTATCTAGTCTGATCTGATTACACCAAATAATTCTAATCCCATCTAATCTGATCAGACCTAACCCAATGGACAAACATGTTAGATAATACCGGTAAAATAGATTGGATCCTACTTCTATAAGCATGTTTTAACCTAAATTGGTGCTCTAGATTAACTAGACCACATACAACTACCTAACCATATGCGACTACCTTAACCATCAGATAGTTGCATAACCCCTCTGTTTAACCGACAGAGATTCAGACCTACCTACGCTATATAATTCATCCTATCTCAAAGGATTCTAACGCATATTAATAACACATATTCTACCCTGGTAGAATTATCTAACTTAAACTAAGTATAATCCAGTTATATCCAATCTAATCTAGACCCTACTTAATCTAATATGGTCTAATCTATGTTACAAGTATTAACTAAACCATATTTCTATAAATGGGTTTAAACTTAAACGAGTATCTTAGACCAACTCGTCCATGAAATCACAAACTAGCCTATGTTATAGGTTGCCCAACCCATTTATCCCAAAAGTAAAGTAAAACTCTGTTCAACCTACCTACCCCATGTACCCGCAATTGTTATCCCAACTAGGATAATGGCATCTAACACCATGATTGATGGTCCCTAAAACAGACCCAAGAAGAAGGTTAACCTCGACAATGAAGAATATGAGTAGAGACAGATCTTCAGATGAATCAATATTCACCACATGGAATAAAAGTCTCCCTTACCTAACTTTCTCTTACCCCAAATCTTTTCTACACTCACCTAATAGCTAAAACCCAATGTACCCTTGTTTTCTATGCCACACCTGCTAATGGCATAAAAAAATTAGGTGTATAAAAAAACACTAGAACTTCGTAAAGATAAAGTCAGCTTGTGATGCTCAACTAAATGGTATTCTTAAATAGGGTTATGGAATCTAGTGTGATCTAATCCAATTAGTGGTACTTGGACCCTTCTAGCCAGGTGTTAACTTGACTTAGCACATTAGATCAACTCAACCATGAGCTAACCCAACTCATAGAGGCATGATGAATGGTATAATCTATCTATCCCCCACCTATCATCAAATGAGATTTTAATCTACGTCATGCAGTCTATGTCACCCATATCTATCTCACCATGACAAGATTCTATCCTACGTTTGGGTATTCACCTTATGCGACTAGTTACCCCAATCTGAACATAAATCAGATTAAGCCCTACTAAATAATCTTCAGATCATAACTAGCTACTAGCCTATTCATTCCGCTTACCAAATACTTTTCATTGCAAAGCTATCCTACCATATGCTTTTAACTCTCATGGTCAATACCAGGAAGGAAAGATTATCAAGCAACAACAAATAGAAATGAATCCTCCATATCCTCCACCGGTTGGAATCGACCAAGTCGTTGCCACCCAAATGACGGTAATACAACAAATGGAAAACATGGTTACCGAACTGCAAAATCAGATAAGACAAGAACGCGAGGAAATACGTTAGGACCGACTGGAGATACGTCAAGAAATAACGCAAGCATAGTTGGAAAGACAACAACAACAACACCCACTATCTACACCACCACCACCAGCTCCACCAAGCTACATAAATATACACATATATTATTACTATTTGTAAGACCTAAATGCTACTTTAGTTAGTATTTGGTATGATACTATTTTAGGAGGAATAATAAGGACTATTTGACCCCATGTTTTGCTAATGACTTATGCATCATGCTGAGATTTTTGTTTGTGCATATGTGCTGAGAAAAAAACTTGACCTGCAAGGGGTAAGACAGCCCCCATGTATTGTATTAAGAAGAAGACCTTCTCACACAGGTCAAGAAAACCCCCGAACCCCTGCCCCACCCATACACAGCAGCATCGAAGCCCATGTGAGAACGACCACGACCGGGGCTGAGCTTTAGACCTGTGCTTTGGCATGGGACAGACGAGGGGATTTTTTAACCACAGCCTGAAATTCGCTCCCACGGGAAGTCGAACCCAGGACCTGAGGAGTGCTACTGAGACCACCTAACCATCTCAGACAATATGAGTATACACCCTTCACTTACAAATCTCGAGGACAAGATTTCTGTCAAGGGGGTAGGATTTGTAAGGCCCAAAAATCTGTATAAGAAGAACAAAATAATAATAATAAAATAAATATATGAAGAAATAAAATAATAAATTCAGATATCTCAAATTAAATTTGAGTATTGAAAATTGAGGACTAAATTTTGAAAACCAGGAATTATTTTAGAAAAGAAGTAATAGAAAAGTTTTCTATTCAATTAAATAATGTTGCATCTCATTAAATGATGCACCATAAGCATTTATTTACATGAATATTCAAGTTTGAAGTAACTTTTAACTCATGTCCCACAATCAAAATACTATTTTTCCTAAAAATAAAGGAAACATATGAGTGGGTCTCATATTGCAAACATTTATCAAACAAGTAAATCAATTAAAATAAAAATATACCTATTGCTCCATAATTGATTGTGAGTATGTATTAAGTTTGAATTATTAAACTATATCCTAGATTGGAATTGGAATTTTGTAAAGTAAAAAGAAATTTATTGAAGTCCAAAGTAGAATTTTAAAGTCTAAAAGAAACCCTAGAATTTAGAAAAGAGAAAGGATACAAAAATATAAATAATATATATATAAATAATTTCAAAATTTGACTGTCAATTTCACAATATAATATGAGGATAAATTTGGCATAAGGTTTGAATTTAAATTTGAATTTAAAGTTGAAAGAAAGAAAAGAAAATAGAAAATAAAAAGGAAAGAAGAAAGGAAAAGTGATCGGACGTTGGGCCCATTTTCCCTCGGCCGGCCCAATTTGTGTTTCATCCGCGCAGCCTAGTTCCACTTCGCCAAACCCTAGCTATCGGTTTCCTCTCACCGCCATGCGGGCCCATGTGGCTAGCCTCACCCCGCGCCGCAGCCCTCGCGTGTGTTCCGCCTTTGGTCATAGACCAGCGGGCCCACTGGCCGGCCACACCACTCGTGCGCGCCTTGCGCGGACAACACCGCCAAGCTGGCCTCCCTACCCACATCACCGCTACACCGCACGGTTTTGCTGACATGTGGGGCGCTCGTCGTCAGAACCGTCTCCTTCGCGACGGACTCGGGCTCCTAACAGAAACGCAACGGATCTTCCGTCTTGGGCGGGAGAAATCCTCGGACGCCGCGAAGCCCGCACTCCTTGTCGATCCGCTCGGTCATCCGCTCTTGCCACACACTGTGACTGCGTGTGGGTCTCTTCCACCTCCGCATAGAGTGCCACAACGGGCAGATCTTAGCAGACGTCGCGCGTGCTGGAGTCCCTGGTCGTGAGAGTCCGCCGCGTTTGTAGTGATTGCTGCGCCATCGAGCGGGAGCCACGGATAAAACCCTCTGCACCTTCCCGACCGCGAATCCTGAGACTCCACACCCTCCTCGGACCAGCCATTCCCCTCCCTCACTGCGAGAACCGCGCTGCAAGAAGTGACATTGTTGCCCGCCGCCGTAGGCCTGTGTCTGCACCGACGATTGAAGGCCAAGGTGGCGTCGAGATTGTTTGTTGGCACGCGTTGGTCGCTGGCATGACGTATTGAGCTCAGTGACCCATCCAATCATCCGGAATTTCTCGCCGTCGACGGTGATCCGCTGTGCGCCGTGGGCAGAGGTCTGTGCTGCACGATTCACGATGAGTTGTCCCCATTTCGATTCGCCTTGTTCCCAGCATCGCATTGGACCGTTTGGGTATGTGTTTGGGGTGCTGTTGCACTAGGTCACCTCACACCGGTGAGACTACCGCCGGTAGGGTGCTATGCGCCGCCGTTGTGCACCGTCTAGGACGGGGATAAGCCCCTGGCCTTTGATCAGGGCATCAATGGTGGAGATCAAGTCACCGCATCACTTCTGCTACGTTAAATCCCAACCGTAAGATGTCCAGTGAATGTGTAGGATTGTATCTGGGTTTCATAATATCTGAGCCATCCGCCTATGATCTAACGGTGGGCAGTGCAATTGGGTTAGGTTAAAATTGTGGCCCTCGGATTAGGACCCGACGGTCCATAAAGCGTACTGGTTCGGGTCGAGGACAATTTAATCTTAGCCCTCCATCTGTGATCGCACGGCTCAGAATAGATGATACCCTTTTGGCTGATATATTTAGCAAAAGAGCCCCTCCTTTTTTTAATGAATCAACCCGCAGTCCGTTCTGGTGACCGTCTGAGTCTATAGAAGTATTATACTTTCACCCTGGTGCTCTCTGAAAATTGATGTGCAGTCCAGATAATAAAGAAAACCATATAAATAATATCATAAATTGATTTTAACACAAAAATAATTCTAAGAACTTGTAAATTCCATATAAAATTTATTTTAGCTCCTTTTCAGTTCATTCTAGTTCCTATAATTTTGTAATATTATTGTTTATCACCTAGTGTTTCTGATTTGACATGAAAACTGTGTTAAAATTAATCTCTTAATTAATCTTGTATCAAATACATAAAACCCTTGGAAATTCATAACTTCTTCGTTTTAATTCTGATTCGACCAGTTCCAGTTGAGTTAGCTTCATATGAATATTTACTACGCAGTAACAACATTGATTATACATGTCTCATACTTTTATATTAGATATCTATTTATCCTATGTTAATTAGATTAATCTATGTCTATTGGATTAACCTCTGATCTTATGATCATAGTTTGACTAGATGATCTTTAATCAAATAATGACTTAGATTAAAGTTGAGATGATTATTTTTAGAATAACCTCTCATATTATTTATACTAACCAATTTATAATATAGTTTGATATTTAAATTACATAGATCTTCTATAGAATCATAACTCCTTAATCGTAACTTCGATCTTAGTAATTCTCGAACCCACGATCTCGTAGCTTCGCGTAGATCATTATTATGCAGTTTGTTTTTATGTATGGTATAATGTTAATTTTGTCTATACCATGTTTGTTTGTATTGCTACGACTAGCAGTGAGGTCACGAGGATCTGAAGAATCACTCTGGTACCTAGAATCTCAAGTGTCAGGCAAGTTGTGCCCTTGATCCACTTTTGTTATCCAATAATATTCTTTATTATCACTATTCAATGCATAGGTTTAATTTTGATGGGACCCAATAGGTCACCCTAGTCTGTTTATCCTTTTTACCTTGTTTACCCCTGAATCACTTGAGTAGTTTTGCTATTGCTTTATATGGTTTTCGGTTAATATTTCATTATATCCATGTTGCAATTATTCTGTTATGTTATTTATGTTCATGTCAAGATCATTATATTTTAATTAGAACATGGAGCTTAACTTGAGAAACACGTGCCACCACAAGGGAGGAATGTGACCCCTTGGCTAACTAATCAGGAAAGCTAGTGGAAGACTACCTTACCCGAAAGGGGCAATGGCAGTAGGGGAGTTGCATACAAGGAGGTTCTCGGGTTGATTTTGCTGCGATGACGGTCAGACGAGGGATTCTTGCAAGTGCTCTTCCCATAAACTGTAGTAGGTTTTCGGAAGCTAGTGGAACTTTGTAAAGGCCTCGTAGTGGATCCCTAGCCATTCATCTCGGTAGTGTCTAAGGGCCTTGCAAACCCTGGCGACATGGGAAACACGACTTGTGGGTAAAGGGTACAACCTCTGCAGAGTGTAAAACTGGTATACTAGCCGAGCTCACGGTTAAGAGCAGCTCAGGACTCTCGCATGGTTAATTTATGTAACTTAAATTTAATTTATCATTTACATTTGCATGGGTTTATTATTAATTTTGTTCTATTATTATTTATTATGGTTTGCTATTTACTTACATTTAGTAACTGCTAATAAAATTTTGACCAACTAATTAAAAGCAATGCTCAGCTTTAACCCCTATTGTTGATTAGCCTTACACATCACATGAACTCACACCTTTGGTGAGTTCATGCACACTAGTTTCTCCACAACTTGTTGAGCTATGATCATGTGTGAGCTCACCATTGTTGTTTCACGCCCCCCACAGGAGAAGAACAGGTGGTTCGAGTGAAGCTACACAACGAGGAGTTTGATTCGATCTAGGTGGCGACTCCCAGTTGACTTTCTGACGCCAAGGATGATCCTTAGCTCATTTTATATTTATCTTTTATTTTGTAAGACTTCCGCTATGTAATAAGTACTCTGATTATATTGTGACATTTATCTCTATACACTTTGTTATTATATATGTTGTCTTCTTTGGCGCGTGTATGAGATACACCCGGCTTTGTCTCTTTAAACCCGAGTGTGACAGTAGCCCACTTTTGTTCTCTCTTCCACATTATCATAAGTCTGATGTGGCATGTCTTGCACTCGCCTATATCACCTTGTTATTACTTGCTCTCATTATGAAAAGTAAACTATCGCGTAGTGGACAACACAACTTACACATATGAAAATTTTGTAGTAAAGAGGACAAAGTAGCGTATATTTGCTAGTTGACAAGAGGTCACGTTTGACCATCTAGGTTAAAAGAGGCTAGCTAGCTCTTTGGTTCTTTTTAAGATAAAGGGGTAACCACAGGACCCGACGAGGAACAATTATAGCATTATATATGAATTTTACACGGAGCCTATATCTATCATTACAGGAATGTTTAGTTTGAAGAATCAATCCATTCTAGATGATGTGATGTATTATGAGTCTATTTCATAAATTTGGTGGAATAAACTGAATAATAACGGAGCCTATATCTATCATTACAGGAATGTTTAGTTTGAAGAATCAATCCATTCTAGATGATGTGATGTATTATGAGTCTATTTCATAAATTTGGTGGAATAAACTGAATACTTATATTATTATTAATTATCAGCCCACAAAGAATAAAATAATGATATATCAACTTATTTTAAACTAAACACAAAAGTGAGGAGCGAGAAGATGATACACAACCTCATCTCTCAAACCAAACCCACTGTACGTCTTTCTATTGCTAGGTGTTTAACACAACTCTGAGTACAATTTGCACATGCAGTACCACCCCAGGACAAGATATTATTAATTAGAACAAATACGGTATATGGGGGTGTGGCACAGTTGCAGGGACCCACAGCGATGTTCTAAGGTCCAGGCCAGCAGCAGACGTACGTGGTCCCATCCGGCAGCGGCAGCACGCTCAGTAGCAGGCATGCATGCAGTGGAGGGCAGACGTGGCAGCGGCAGCACAGGCTCTCATTCCCATTTACACCCACCGGTCACCTGTGCGACGCCATTAATTCCGCCTCTAGGCAAAGGGCAGCCGCTTCCATCTAACTGACATGTATGCCCAGCAACGGTTGCTCCCACATGTCATTGTCTATATGTTGAGTAGACGAGGATTTTAGTGGAGACAAAACTAGGAGCCGTTACGCAGAAGGCAGAGCAGAGCGGGTGCTGATGTGATGCGGATCCCTACGACCTTGTCATTACTAGGGCACACCACGAGATCGACGTGGTCTCCAATTCTCCCAGGACCACATGTCAGAGACCCACCGGCCTGCACCGGCTCACACACCCCGAGAAGAAAAATTCTACATGCACCGCAGCGCTCCTCTGCAGCTACGGCAGAGCCTGCATGCTCCTCACAGGGCACAGGCATACGAAAGGCGACCGGCAATCTATATGCATATATATATGCATATGCGTGCATGATAGCATGGCTATAGAGGTTGTCCCCCCAAAATGGCTGCCGAGAGAGAGGCACTTAGAGGCTAGTAATACAGTCATTGCTTGCTTCAGCCCACGGCTTGCCCTAGAGGTTGAGGCGTGGGGATGCATCCGCCACTAGGATGACATATGCTATGATTCATCACAAGAGGTCAATTATGATTCTATAACCAATCTCGTCGGTGTAGTGGTTCGTCGTGCATAGTTCACGTGATTCTAATAACATAGTTCACGCGTTATCTATGTCGAGATGGCCGAATCATCATGTCTGATCATAATTCTGACGTTACGTGGAGGTCAGGGCATTCGCTACCCATTATGAATTCCAACCCTATCGGTACGGGGTATGAAGATATGCTATCGACCATTTTAGGGTTTATTTCAATGAAGTTTTTTTTCTAAAATAGTTATGATGGCACACATACATCTTTTCTTTTGTTGTACCCCCTTTGCCTACAGGACATTTTCTTCATGATTATGTTGCACATAAAATAAAATAGTAATTATTGCTCCCTCGGTTCTAGAATGGTAAGCGTATTTTCAATAGGTACAAGACATATAAGATAGAATTTAACCTTTAATTTCTTTTATAATGTGTTCCTAGTTGCTAAATTACCAATATCACCACTTAAGTAGAGAAATTTATTCATGCAAGTTTTATGTCCTAGAGTGCTTAGAGAGAACATACATTTGAGTGATAAGTGATAGAGTGCTTATGTTTGAGCTAAAATCTAGACATGTATACAAATAACTCCAATAGTTTTATTCATCTATGTATATACCTAGACGGTTGTGAGTATCGTGTGCTTGTGTGAACTTTTCATCGTGCTTGCACTATAGATGGCCAATAAGCACGAGACCCACGAGCCCGGCACGAAGCCCGCTGTTTGGGCCTGATCCGAGCCCGGCACGGCCCGGTTCTATGCGGGCCCGGGCTGACCCGGCACGAATAAGTGGGTCGGCCTCGGACAGAAAACTAGGCACGGTGGGCTAGCCCGGCACGGCCCGTTTACCTCTAAACCCGTTAAGCCGACTTTTTTGCACTAAACCATGCTTACTGACCCATTTAGCCCATTTTTTGGCCCGCTTTTTCCGTGCTAAGCTCGGCCCGTTTAGACCCGCTGCGGGACGGACTCGGACAGGAAAACGAGCCCGCAGGCTCGGACAGTAGCCTGATTTTCTAACCGTACCTGGCGGGCCGAGCCCAAAACGGGCTAGGCTTCACCGGGCCCTGGCCGAGCCGGGCCGAGCGACCCGTTTGGCCATCTCTAGCTTGCACGCAGAGAAATGGTAATAATAAAGCTTAAGTACCTTTATTAATTACTTATACCTATATATATGTCTGTTTTGATGGAAGAGAGACCACACTAATATTTTAATAAACTGAACCAATGAGAATTAAGTCTGCTGCACGTCAACAGCAACAAAGGAGGCAAGAAGCATGCATGACAGGTATGGTCTATGCATCTTTACCGTTCCTTATCGCGCATGCATGCAAAGATATGACCCGGTACATGTGTCTACGCCCCTGCCATCACGGCATCAACCAGGCATCGGCTGAAAGTGATCCTGTAGATGTTGTCTGAATCCTGGGGAGAACTCTTTTCCGGAAGCAGGTGATAAGAGCATGGAGCCAGAAAAAATTGTAGGGGAACTAAACCAAACCGCTATAGTATATGAACTTCTTATCATACTGTGTACATTTTATATTTTAGAGGAGGCTTTAGTGAGGGCTTCATAGGCTCGGAAGTGGTAGGAGCTGGGCTCGAGGCCCGTCCGCCCCACCGCTACCTCTGTTATTGTCTGTAAGGCTATCGATATCCAGCAGCTTATCTATCGTCGTCTCTCATTTTAAACTCAACTATATAAACAGTACAATCTACAGTGTAATTAAAATAGTGTTTTACATAGCCATAAATATATAATTGAATTATGACAGGTGTAAACCTTATTGGCAAACCCGAACTCTAAGGGCTCCTTTGAAACAAAGGATTATATTTTTATGAAAAAACATAGGACCCTTCATCGTAGGATATATGTTACTACTGTAGCCCCCTTTAAAATATAGGATTGTGCCATAGGAAAAAATACAGGAAATAAACTTTTCTTTGGGTGTGATTTCACAGAAATTTTGTAGGACCCAAAAAACATCTGCTCCAAGCTCATGTTTATCGTTCCTGTGTTTTTCCTACTATGGACCATCCAAACACCAATTTTATGATTTTTTTTCTTTGTATTATAATCATCTGGTTTACATATATAATAATTTTATTTCATTCCTACGTTTTTCCTATTTCCGTGTTCTTGTAATCCTGCGTTTCAGAGGAGCCCTAAATCTTGTTTTCCTTCTTAGAGGGTGTTTGAATGTTGTAGAGCTAATAATTAGCTGCTAAAAATAGTTAAATACATTCAAACAGTCTATCTAATAGTTCAACTATTAGTTAACTTTAGCAAATTAGTTAGTAGTTAGCTAGCTAGTTCGACTACCAATTTTTTAGCAAACTAACTATTAGAGCTAGTGCAATATATTCAAACACCTCCTTATACGAACTTATAATCATATGGGCGCGCGTATATATGGCAGGTATGTCTGAACTTGTTTGATGTTGGTAATATATTCAAACAGCCCCTTATACGAACTTATAATCATATGGGCGCACGTATATATGGCAGGTATGTTAATTAACCCAATCTGACCTTGTTTGATGTTGGTAATGCTTTGTGAGATACTTGAGACTTATGTTCTTGAGTGTTGGATACTTATGTTTGTGTTCGAACATGTTGGTAATGTTTTGTGAGAACTTGTTTGATCTATGGTCTTTATGAGATATATGATGTATATGTGATATATGTGATGATTATGTGATATCTGTTATGATTATGTGATATCTTTTGTTTGTTTGGATGGAATAGCAAAAACAAATAAAAAAGGAGTATACTGGTCACTTTGCTGAGTGTAACACTCGGCAAAGAGGTGCTTTGCCAAGTGCCTAGGACATAACACTCGACACACCTGGGCACCGATAAAGTTCTTTGCTGAGTGTTGTGGCCTCGGCATTCGGCAAAGAAGCAACATTTGTCAAGTGCCTCCTAGTACACTCGGCAAAGGTACTGACAAAGGGGCTTGCTGGCGACCTCTTTGCCAAGAGGTAGTCTGGCGGCCACTCGGCAAAGAGGGAAACTCTTTGCCGAGTGTTACCTAGTACACTCGGCAAAGGCTCCGTCTCCGTTACTAGCCACCGTGACGGTGACTTTTCTTTGCCGAGTACCTTGTGACACTAGACAAAGTTTTTGCCGAGTGCCCGATAAAAAGTACTTGGTAAAGAATTCGTTGTCGATGTACAGTTTACCGAGCTCTCTTTGCCGAGTGTCATACTCAACCTTCACCGAGTGTTTACAGACTTTGCCGAGTGCTTTAGGAACTGAGCAAAGAGGATGTTTCCGGTAGTATGTATGTAACAGCCCGAGAGAAGAAAATTGTGGACTTCTATAATACGTACGACAGACCCTTTCATTTGGACCATCTGCGCAGGTCTATTGAGCTTTGATGGTCCTTCGGTCCTAGCTTCCTACAAAAAGCTTGTACATCGTACATGGACCGACGGGTGCCATCCTATATATGTTTCGTTAGCCAGAACCACAGGCTTTACGGTACTTATGCGTACCTATATTGTACTAGACTACTAGAGTTGCCACTGTAATGCACAGTATGCATTTTGGCAAGACATGACATGCATGCTTCTTCGGCCACGAAAGGGGAACGCAGAACTCTGGTCATTGTTGCGTGCGTGGTGTGGTATCTCACATGCTACGTACCTGGCCTGTGTGGCATAAGTATGTGCCGTTTGGATCATTGGATGAATGCATCCGTGCACCATGAAGAAGCCGCAAAAGTCCGCTAAATACAGTTCAAGTTATGCAAGTTACTAGCAATTTTTCTATTCCACCATTATTGTGCTTGAGATTTGTTTATTGGCACATGCACTACACATATAGGATATATTAACGATTAATATCTTCTACATATATTTAGAGCATGAATTATTATTTGCTATCATATATGACTTGATACACACTGGGAAGTCGTCGTGCCTAATTAACAACTAGTTTTTTCTTACACCTTTGCCTTTGCTTGTCAGTTATTATGTCAATGGAATCACCATCCTCGAGGTACACATCCTATATGCGTTGTATACAAATAATCTGAGGATCTAGGGGAGTACATTTAATGAAAAATTATCATGTGCATCTTTTTGAAATCCAGAGGAGTCATTTTATGCATCTTTTTGTAACCCAAAAGTCGAAGACACATCAATCCTTATTGAGAATAGATTGCAAAAGTAATCTAGTGTCCAATGGCGTCCTCACGACACCATGCAAATATAATAGAAGTTTTTTATCTTTAAATTTTGAAAAAATGTGATTTTAAATATATATTTCAACTAAGATTTACTTGAAGTAGTATAGACATGTAGACATATGTTATCATGGACACACTTCATCATGCATGAATAGATGTACGATGGTACCTTACATCTCAATTCAGTTGGATTCTCTCTCCTGCTTGTTCATGCCCACAAATTCTTCGTTCAATGTTATGAGACAACTTGTCAAACCACGTGTGGCATCTCTTAGTAATCATCATGGTACAAAGGTAAAGAATATTATTATTTAGTGTTTAGATGATATCATCTAGCATTATACAATAACACTTCATGTCATTAGGTTTTTCCTAAAGTACCTATAGCGATGAATGCACACAAATAGCTAATAGCTTATAGGCAAAACAAGGTTACTTGAGTGATGTCAAGCTCCTTGCATCGTAGCAATCTATGCATGACATGGAAGTCTACAAAAACTTTAAGATATTCACCAGCGAGGAAATCCTCCTTTAGGACATGTACACTTAAGGAGCGAGGCATGCTTTTACTACATCTATGTACCTAAAAAGGAACATCCTAACTTGTTATGGCTTTTGACGAGAGTCAAACATAGGGGTATTACTAAAGCCATAGATTAATGACATGATAGTCTAATTACCACCCTCACTGATTCTCATAATAAGCAAGGGGCTCAGAGGCTATACCATCGGGTGCGCTTGCGTGCAACCTCCGATAGACAATGGAAAGCTCGGTGGGCCGCAGAAGACCACTCCTGAAAGAATTCTCCTATGTTAAGAGAACGTGCTAAGGGAAGTTAAGTACCCATTTGGGTTGTCTTCTGTCATGGGCTCGATCAATGTATATGAAGTTGCTAACCTAAGGGAGCCCTAGTTAAGAAAGTGTCTCCATGATCGCCCCAACCTTAGTTCATGCCGAGCACCAGCTCCGGGCAACATCGAGGACATGCCCTAGAATCTACAAGGTGCCTAGAGCCTTAGAGGTACTCATAAGAATAGGGCATCAGGCCTTTCCAGAAACCCATTTCCTCTACATCTGAGGAAGTGTCGAACACTCCTAGGGAAGAGTCACACTTAGGGCATGACATGCCACAACAAGCTCCTAGCAGGCTACATAGAGAAGGACTCCTGGCCTACATTATAGTTCCTCTCCGTGCTAGAGAGGAAGTCTGCATAGTTAGGAAGCCATGAAAAGGTGCACCTAGGGGAGGTGTAGCAACTATAAGAAAAATGGACTAAGGCCCATTAAAGTAAAGCCTGGCCAAAGAGAAGATACCAAGTATGAGTCGTACTTCTAACTGCCATGACAAATGATTTTGTCATTACTGTTGTATTTCCACCATAGGATAATATTGTGGCTTCGTAGCTTACCAAGAATTGCTTCAAATTTGAATGGCCATCGTACATTAGTAATTGGGGTGGTCTATACAATGGTGGCCACGGTATAGCATGTAGTTCCACAACTAATGTGTAGCATCATCATACAAGAACACATCATAGTTGTGGCCTTCATGCCGAAGGTCCCTCTGATAGTGTTGCTCTTCTGGTTGCTCAATTTGTTACGTTATGTTGCGCAACTGCTCTGATGCTTCGTCAATTTGCTTCTGGAGTTGAAAGACCCGAATCATCTTTCCTTTATGCTTTTCGACCTATTGGTGAAGAGCTTCAAGATTGTGGATCTCTTGATCGAGCTCTTCCTAACCATTTTGACGTGGGGGTCGATAATTTTTCTCTTCTGGCTTCATGCCTCTCAGAGAAGTGCATCTTTATCTTGGTTCTAAACTATAGGGGCAAGAATAGAACCAACTGATATAGTCTTCTTCGGAGGCATGACGAAGATGCTCTTTAAGGTAGTCATGAATTCACCAGAGGTGGGCACCAAATGTTGGTCACTTGCTTTTGATCCCTGAGAGAAGTCAAAAACAAGGCAACACAAATGAAACAACCTTTCACTTCACCCTTTAATTAACTCTTCACAAGGGGATTACTTAAAGGGAGAAGATAGACAATATAAATAAGAGATGAAGCAAATAACTTGTGTAATACGCAAAGACAAAAATATTTAACTCGTCTTTATTGGGCATCACTCCATTTCTTATTACATGATAAACGATTACAATTGTACCTTTGGTTTTGCAAGTAGCAATACGAAGGTAAGGGAGATACAACTTCATAGGTGGAGCGAGTCAATGTCTCCTGACCCTAAAAAAGTGTATGTATGCATGGTACTGTGCTCTTAATTATAGTTGTGGGGTATAGTTTCATCAAAATCACAATCATGCCCTCAAACTTATACATATGAGCTACTGAGCAGACTAAGGATACTGTTGTCTTTTCCTCTCATAGTCTTGTAGAACAAGTCTTGATGACCTTGCCTTGCTCCCGCTAGCTTCTTCATCACATGCATACATTGATGGACTGAAGCTCACAACTTCGTCTTGGTAAGTGCACATTATCTCTAGCTGAAGGTGTTCTTCGGCACTCATCTTGTTACACTTAAAACAGACTCCGGAATAATTGATAAGTTAATATTTTGAGGACCTTCGGCTAAAGAGTGCCCCAACACTACCAGCAAACCATTTAGCATATGTTGTTGGTGCCTCAAACATACTAGCTAACCTTTCCTTTTGGCATATAAAATCCAATACATCTTGATTTTCTTATATGGAGCTAACTCAAACTATTGGTGGCATGCATGTAAGATAGGGCACCCATAAGGGTGTCTCATGTTCTAGTATATAGGAATAGGAATACAAACTAGCCCAAGACTGATATAGTCGAGGCCTAGTGGGCCTGTAAGCACACGGTCTCCTTCGTCTCCACCAGTACCTTTGGATTTGGCTTTAGCTTTGGCCTTGGCTATATCAAGCTCATTTTTTCCTCTCCTTGGAGACAAGTCCTAGCTCCTCATGTTTGGCCTCGTGAAGACGCTCCTTTAGAGGACAAGTGTCATAGTGTTTTTGAAGTGGTTGAGTCGATGAAAGTGGTGTAGCTATGTGCATGTGTCTGGTCCAAGTCCAACTATGTGCGAGTTTAAGGTCTAGCTATGTGCAAGTTTCAGGTCAGGCTATGTGCAGGTTTCTGGTCTAGCCTTGTGGCCAAGTTTCAGTTTGTTGTTGACCTAGATTTTAGGTGCAGCTAAGTGTATGTTTTGGGTCCAGCTTTGTGCCCAAGTACATTATGTTGCTCTTTTAGTTTCAGCTACCTATTTGCATGTTCATGTTGGTGTTGCCTAAGATTTTTTTGCAGTTTCAAATGTAGTTGTACAACTTATGCTGAATTCGACATAACCTTTACCTAAAACTGCAAAAATTCTACACCAAGCCTTACGTCATAGTGCACACATTCAGTCATGAACTTCAGCTAACAGACCACCATACAGTTCTAGTTTGAACAAATAGTTCAGCTTACATCACCATACGATTCTAGTTTGGAGCAAATAGTTCAGCTAACAGACCACCATATGGTTCTAGTTCGAAAGCAAATAGTTCAGCTTACATCACCAGTTTGTAGCTACATTACAAACACATGAACATAGTTCAGTTAACAACACCAGTTCATAGCTAACATCACTAGGCCATACACATTCCACCATCAAGCCTTTCTCTTCTTGGGTGTAATCTTACATATAACTCTTCTAATAAATCTTCAAGGCGATGAATGGACACTACTTCTACACCTAGGACTTCATCAACAATAGTGACTTCTTGAGCACCATATACTCCTTGTGTAGGATGAAATTCTTGAGCACCAGGTACTTCTTCTGTAGGATGGACTTCTTGTGCACCAAGGACTTCTTGTGGAGTTGTTACATGTTGGAAACCATTGTTTTGTTGTATTTTCCCCGCGTTTGTGTTTCCTACATAAAAAGGAAACACATTAATAGTACCAACATAAAAATCAGATTATTAAGGTTTAGTTTGAGACTTGCCTCTTTTTAGTTCCATTTAGTGGGCATTTTGGGCTTGCTTTTCGATGGCCTAATTGGCCACAATTTGGACACTTTGGATGGCCTAATTAGGCCATTTCCTTAATGGTGCACCCACTTCATCAGCTATGGTCACTTTAGGCCACATAGATTTATCATCAAGGGACTCAATTCTCCTACGATAAGCTTTCCTGAATGCATCCACTTAAAAGTATTAATTGAGAAAAATATTCCATTCCCACATCTCGATATTGTTGGGCAATTATCATCACAAGAGTGTGATAATATGGTTTTCCGGTGTGCTGCCATTCAAGGCATGAACAATATTTGTATTCTACTTTAACAATGTGCATACACTAAACGTTAGTGTTGTCCCAAACCTCTGCATGGTAATGATCATATTTTTAAGTGACAAATGTCCCAACCCTCTTGTTTTTCCCTCAAGACATTTAGGACTACAGGAAGTATTTTCTCGGTCAATTTCTCTCCTATCCTATTTCAATTAAAAAGGAGTTCTATAACCGTGGTACTTATCTTGTCAGCAAGCTAAAAAAACTAGGTCTTTGTAGTCTTGAATCCAATTGTTGAAGACCACTAAAATGTTGTTGGTTATGTAGTCACACTTTATTGCTCGGTGGAAACCACATCTATACCACAATAGAGGATGCCACTCATCTAGCCAGTGCTTCACTCTAGTCATATTCTTTACATTGTCAAAGTGGTGCTCAAATATAGAGGCCATGTAAGCTCTAGCAGCAGGATAAATATGTTCTAGACTAGAGAAATACTTCACATAATTCTGCATTAGATGTTGAAAGCATTCTCTTTTCTTAGCATTTAGGAAAATTTCAGCAACTGCTCCAGTCAATCCTTTACAAGCATCCAAACAGACTGCTAGCAGAGGGAGGTCTCCAATAGCCTTATGCAATTGCTTCATGAACCTAATCTAACTCTTTTTCATCTCAAATTCAAAGAAATCAAATGCTACTGGAAACGTTCAATTGTGGCCATAAACACTGGTAGCTGAGGGCAAGTGACCACTACATCTACCGTACCATTTAGTGCAATGGAGTCAATACTCAAAGGGCATGCAACCGTCATGAAATCCTTATAGACATGGCTCAAAAGCACAAAAAACCTACTAAAAAAGTTTGCCATCCTCTATAGTAAGATTAAACTCAGTCACTGAGTCTGGCATAACCTGTAACACTGCTTCCTTCCATCTAAACAATAGTTTGAAGTTGTCCTCCTAGGTTCCATATAATTCTGTTAGGGCATTTTCTTTGCCTTTCCACATAAGCAATAGTGCAATTATGCTGCTCTTGTAAATCAGCTTGCAATTCTTTTGCTCCCAAATGCGATTTCTTCCTAAGAATAGGCAGCGCTAGGGAAGCAACCTAAGGGTTGGTTGGTGTTGTCGTCTTCCTACGTTCACTAGAAGTGCAAGTGTGGCGATCAACATTGACTGAAACCTGTAAAACCATTGACTATATTATTATCATACTAACAATATACATAACAATACATATAAAAAATACTCACAACGATAGTAGGAAAACCATCAACTTTGGGTCTTGCATTAATACGCCAAGGGCAATCACCACTTTTACAGTAACCTTGAAATCTAAATGGAGCACTTGACTCAATTCCTAACTCAAACTCATTGTTAATGGTGTATTGCCTCATAGCAAGTTCGAATTCTTTCATATCCTTGTAAAAACTACCAAACTTCATAAGATTTGACTAGTTACAAACTAATGTTGTCTCTTCTGGTATAGTATTTATGCAAGGCAATGCAACTGTTTCTTCATCCATATCCTCAATTCGGTCACCAAAACATAATGGTCTAGATCTACAAGCATTTTGCCTCGCACTTGTTTCCAGATTATTTTCATCCAGTAATCTCAATCTATTATACATCACTAGCTCTAAAGAAACGTCCCATGCTCCTTATTCCCATCTTTCATCAATTTCTATGGATCCCCAATCAATTACTACACCTTACACAACAAATGAAAAGGAACAACTACAGGATGAATCTATGCAACCATAGGTGACTGAGCACTTCAACCAACAGGTGACAGAATCGAAAACGGATAATGAAATGTACAAAACAATGAAGCAACAAACTTAGATCTGTAACAGAATCAATGATGGCATTATCAAAGGAAGGATATAGAGGTAGAGGTGGAGGAGCAGTCTGAGAGTACTGGCATCAGCTAAGATCTCATGGTTCACGACGGCGGTAATCAGTGGTAAGGCTGGAGCAGAACCAAGGAAAGTCGGCAGCGGCATTGTCTCTTCATCCATGACTGCAACCCCGCTGGCGAGGGTCGTCCTCCAATCGCGAACGGCCAGGCTAGCCTGTCCTATGTCGGGCCGACGGTGAGGACGAAATGGAGGAGTGCGGGGCATAGAGTCACAAGCGAAGAGGAGAGGGGTAAATTAGTCAGCCGGAGTAAACTTCAAAGCTGCTTACGCTCTTGCAGGTCGATTAGATGGCATCCTCATGGCAATGGTCTCAATCGGACGAGTGGTGGACGACGGCGATCCCATCCTGGCGACGTCGCGCTACGGGATACCAAATGGGCGAAACCGCGCGATGGCACTATAGATATCCACATAGCCGGCCCAAGCACAGCTAGACCCGGCACGGATTAGGACTGTGCCGGCCCAGCCCGGAGTAGGTAGCAGGCCGTGCTGTACCGGCCCACAGGTTCCAAGCGAGGCCCAAGCACAGCCCGCTAAGTTAATAATCGTGTCAGGCCGTGGGCCGGCCCGACGGGTCTAACGGGTCCATAACAATATATAATGTTTAAATGATAAAAATATCCTAAAAATATATATTTTTGAGGGTTTAAACCATATTTATTAGCTCTAAACATTTATTTACACCCACATAACCAACAAAAACACATGTTTCTTGTGTTTTATACTCTATATTCAAGTATAATATATGTATTTATATGAAAAAATAGAAAAAGAATAAAATCGGACCGTGTCAGGCCTAGCCCATCGTGCCACGCCTTCGGTCCAGACACGGCCCTTGACCGGACCGGGCCAGCACAGACCCGGTTCACTACGTGCCGTACCGGGTTTATGCCGGACCAAACCCGTGCCGGGTTTCGAGCCGCCCGGGCAAGCCCGGTCCGTTTGGACATCTATAGCCGGCACCTTCATAATCGCAAAAAAACCCTTTGGTCGCAGCAGATGCTAGTGCTGGGCGTTAGTAGTGTTTTCAGATGCCGAATCATGACGCCAGCACTTGAAGTCATTCAGCTACCTTTTGCTGCACCGATGAGAAATATGCGATTAACATGACTGTGTTTTACTTCCTTTTCTTTTGTGGACATACAGATTTAGGGCGTTCATTCAGAAAGTAAATGAAAATGAGCAGGCACAACCCAATGAAACAATTCAGCAGCAGCACAAGTGAATGCTAGAATTAAAAAAAAAATCAGATGTGTTTGAAGCTTGAACCCCAACAGTTAAACGTGCAATTGAAAGGAAAAAATACAAGCGCTGGTCATGGTTCAATAGAGAACAAAGTGTTAGTAGTAAAATCATAGTAATAGTAAGAAATATGAAGCAGGACCTCTGACAGACATGATAGTTGATAGCTTCACGAAGTGTTCAGTACTTCAGTGAAGGGCAAAGAAACCAACCGACACTACGTTGCCACGATACGGTATCATCGACATAGCTGCTGCTTGGTTCGTCAATCGAAATGGGAGCGTTAATGGAAAACGCTACCACCGCATAGCTGCTGCAGGGAAACCATTTTTTAACGTCATCTGTTTGGGTCTCCGCGGGCGAGAGCCGACAGATCGTCTTACCAGGCAAGCAGACCGGCTGTGATCTGGCCGGGCGCCGGCGGCGCAAGGAAGATGCCGCTGGCGAAGTGGAAGGTGCGACGGCGACGGCTGATTCTGCCGTGCCAAGTCTCCTTGAACAGGAAGGGTTTTATACCGCGGGAGGGTGCATCGGTGTTGCATGGGCCGGTCGGTTACGGGCTGGTCCATCCAAGCACCCGACAACGTAGCCCGTTAACCCTTTCCAAACAGGAACATGTATATTACATCTGCTAACTCAACACAAACATCAGAGTGGCGCAGTGGAAGCGTGGTGGGCCCATAACCCACAGGTCCCAGGATCGAAACCTGGCTCTGATATATCTTTTTGTTTTTTTGTTTTTTTTTGTCTTTTTCTAATAAGATGCAACTCTGCGAGCATATAGACCGAACCAACAGAGAAACGTTTGCGCTTTCTGCAGAGATGGATCGACGAAACCACAGCAAGCATCACATTCGCAGGTTCCATTCCCATCCATCAGTTATGTTCAGATGTGCGTCCAGTACTCAAATGTGTTCTTCCTTTCTTACAGCCAGCAGTCGAGAGAAGCCAAACGGATCGGCTGTACGGGGTCGAGCCTTGTTGAATCCACATCGCAGTTCGGCCAGCGGGGATAGTCAAGTTACACTTCGCTCGGGCATGGATTCAGATGGTGGTCACCATGCACCTTTCCGGCTCTCCGCCGTACGTCTCCTCCACTTCGACCAACGTGGACAGTCAGTCTGTTACTCTCGCCAAGCCAAGCAAATGAGAGCAATCTCATCGTCAGGAAGACCATGTACAGGAGGGGGTAGGTATGAGCAGGAGCTTGAGTTCCATGCCTCTGCTCAACAGCTTCCCAAAATGCGCTATTTTGTGGTGGTTGTCTGGCTGGTTGACCATCCTGAAAAAGGATCAAGTGTTCGGAAACATGCAGTGCTAGCATAAAGGGGTAAATTGAAATTGTATTCCAATAATCAGAAGGGGTGCACTTAAAAGTTCTCCACCTTAACATACCCTCCTGATATGAGTCATCATAGCATGAAGAAAAAAAAAGAATGGCATCAACAATACAGCATATAAAATAAGAAGAAGAAAAAATTGGTATGCATTTACAATAGTCAGATTGAACAAAAAGGCTAAACCATCAGTTGGGTTCTTTGGCGTTATGTCTGGATTTGCTCCGAAATCATATTCAGCCTTGGTATAATCAGAAGAGGTGCAACTAAAAGCTACCCCTTGAGATACCGTCCTAACAGTAGCCATAATAGTGTTGGCAGTGGGAAAATGAAGAATGTAGATACATCAATCAGGTTGATCAAAGAGGGGAAAACCATTGGCTGGCTAACTGAGTTCTATAATGGTATGGCTGGACTTGCTCAGAAACCATATCCAATTTTGTTATAATCAGAAGGGGTGCACTTAAAAACTCGTCCACCTTAAGATACCGTCCTAATAGGAGCCATCATGGCATGAAGAGAACAAGCGTGGCCCAAAAGAGAAGAATACAAAATTGTTCTAGGAAATAGATAAGGCAATGCCAATTCTATCGTAATGCTGCCACTGCAACAGCGATGAATGTAATTACATTGACCAAGCTGGTGAGAACAAGGTAAATCATTGGTTGGTTCCTCTGACAGTATGGTTGGATTTGCTCAGAAAAACCATATTCAATTTTGGTATAGTCAGATGGGATGCAATGAAAAATCACCCACCTTCAGATACCTCCTAGGGATCGTCATATTAATCATCCATAGACTAGTAACTTAAGATATTGTTGTAGATATATAGAAGCATATTACATAGTTGTGACAATATTATGTAAGCGCATATATATATATATATATATATATATATATATATATATATATATATATATATATATATATATATATATATATATATATATATATATATATATATATATATATTTGTAGCAACGAGGTTTTGTAGTTTTGAGATGTAGCATCGTGAGCAGTTGGGAAATTATATTACAATGGCCGTGGTTGTTTTCAGACTTTACAAAGTAGGTATGCACCAAAAGAAAGTTGACAGTCGACAAGGAGTTCGTGAAGTTCATTTGGGGTCTTATTGGACCTTTTTCTCCTTCTTAATATATATTCGCGTAGTTCTCTTGCGCTTTCGAGAAAAAAAAAGTCGACAGGGAGTTCGTGAAGCAACGTAGTTGGCAGCGGATTAGTATATATACAATTTTTTAGACAACTAAACACTGGCTTGAAGCCTGCTAAAAAACAGCTTGTCAGAAGCATTTTTAATCTTTATGGGGAAAAGATACAGTATCTAAAGAACAACACTACGTTGTGTTCACTGGACGAAGCATACCTGTTTTCGATAAAAGTTGCAGACGGTAGCAATGATCTTCCAACAATTGCAAATAGTGAGTGATCATGCCAATGCCAAAATAGTTAAGGAGTAAATTAAATTTGTGCTTTATTTGCAACATGGATTAAGTATGTAGTTTTCGACATAAGTTGCAGCTCGCGGCAATGATTTTCCAACGGTTGCAAATAGTGAGAGATCATACCAAAAAAATAAGGAGTAAATAAAATCTATGTTTTATTTGCAACATGGATAGTATGTAGACAGAAAAGTCACTTTGATTAATGTAATTAAGGGATGCATGCAAAAAGAATCTAGCCGAGTTGGTTAGGTGATTTGAGTTGATCTTAAGTTCGAATCCTAGTGAGAGCAAATTTCAGCCTAAGATTAAAAAGGTCACTTTTGGTTCTTCTAGTTGTTTGTATATGAGATGGACTGACCTACAGGGGAAGGTCACTCGTTGGTACTCCTAGTTGTGTGCACATGCGATGGATGAACCTACAGGGGCGGATCCTCGTGTAGGGGTTGGCAGGGTTCATTAGTTGGTTCTTCTAGCTGTGTGCACATGAGATGGACGCCCCTACAGGGGCGGATCCTCGTGTAGGGGCTGGGAGGGCTCAAAGCACGAGTAAAGATCTAGCATATAGACCCTCATGCTGTAGGGAGACCCGCTTTCATGACCTTTCTAGATCAGTGCTTCGATTGAGCTTCTTTTTAATATAATACTGTGAGGATGGTGTTCATCGGTCTGCCGAGTTTTTTTAGTTAAGAGATATGTTTACAAACAATGGTGATGTGTAGTTTGTTCAAGAATTTCATAAAAGTTATAATATGTAAAAAACAATACTACATTGTATTTATTGGAGAAAGCACACTTGTTTACAACATAAGTTGTAGCTCGCGGCAATGATTTTCCAACTATTGCAAATAGTGAAGGATCATGCAAAAAAAGCAAGGAACAAATCAAATATGTGCTTTATAGATTGAGAGAAGGTATGTGTTGGGCACCAAAAAGAGCACCGGACGGTCCGGCCCTGAGGCCGGACGGTCCACGGTCCGTATGGACCGCGCCTGTGGGCCGGACGGTCCGCGCGCGCAGAACAGAATAGGATCTCGAGTTTCTTGCTATGTTTGTTGACGAAATTCACGGAATTAGCTCGGGATATTGTTTGTAACGGGTCTAGCCCCCTCCTATATAAAAACAGAGGAATACGGCCGATTTAAGAAATGAATCGAACCCTCAATCAATACAATTTACATTTATTCTTAGGAGTAGTTCTAGTCTAGTTCTAGGTTAGTCTTCCAACCCCCAAATTCATCGCTTCTCTTCGACTCTACGTCGATTAGAGGAGTCTAGGCCGGTCTGCCGAGCCTAGACATACCCTAGGATCTCTCCTCCCTGACGGGGTCCCTCCCGGGAGCGAGATCCGGGCGCCGCCGGCGACTTCCACCGCCCCTGCGCACGCGCGGACCATCCGGCCTGTAGGCGCGGACCGTGCAGTCGTCAGGCAGAAAACCCTAGCCCTGCGCCAGGTCGCGGACCATCCGACCCCTGGCCACAGACGGTCCGCGCTTGTGTAGAGAGCACCGCCGCCGGTTCTTGTTTAGTGTTTAGCGCCCGAAAAAGGTGTCGACATACTTTTGGCGACTCCGCTGGGGACAACACATATAGACCCATCAAATCGGCCCTCAATGGTCTGTTCAAGGGATAGCTCTGATATTTTCCCAAGCAACATTAAAGAGCCGACTTGGGAGACCTTGCCGGTTGACGAACAGCTCCAATTCGAGAAGCACAAGGAGCAGTTGATCCAAGAAGCGAAGACGAGATTCCTGGCCAACTTCAAAGTAGACAGGAACAACAAGGTCATTCGGCAACGGGCGCTGAATCTGGCTTCACTTCAACCTACTACGACTACCCCCGAGGTAAGCAACACAAACAACATACAATCTCTTAAGAATTATGTAGATGAGCAGCGAGAACAAATGCAAAATATCATAGGGGGTATGCAAAATGATTATAGGAGGCTAGTACGTGCATTTGATAAATCTACTATTGCAAATTTTCCTTCACACGAGGTTGAATTAGGGGAAAACACACGTAATACATCGGCTATAGGTTGTCACGATCAGTCACAACCCATTTATGGGATGTCGATGGACACATACCCTGAGCAACCACAAATTGGCATTAAATCAGTCGATCTGCACTTGGTCGGACCGTCCGCACGTGAGCGTGGACCGTCCGGGCTAGCAACAGCCGGACCCATTTTTAATGAATTACCTAGACATGCGCCCGAGCCACAATGTGCTGCGCAGAATCTAAACTACCTAGTCGGACGGTCTGCATACAGCGACGGACGGTTCGCATATAATCACGGACGGTCCGGGCACATATCCGGACAGTCCGCGCATACCGCCGGACGGTCTACGTATCCAACCGGACGGTTCGTCGTAAAGTTTTTTGAGGAGGATTGTTACCTGAATCCTCACTCGTCCCAACAACACTTCCCATTATACTATACAATGCATCAGCTCATTAATAAAGAATCCCAAGCCCAGGAAAGCTTTCTGGCCCCGCCTAGAAGGCCGAAAAGGAACGGCCAATCCTATGAGCCATATAGGGCAAATAGTAATGCACCACATAGCTCAAACCAATGGGGGGGAGATAACACGCTAATATCCAGCCAACCCCACCTATGTTTGACCAGACAGCCGGTGGTCTCGCACCAGCTGCCATCGATATAGTGAGGGAAGAAATAGCCGGGGCGTTCTGAGATAAGCTCGAAGTAAGCATGGTCCCTGGGGGGCAATCATATCGGAAACCTTATGACAGCCGATTTGATCACCATCCATACCCACAGGGAACCAGGATACCCGAATTCGCAAAATTTTCAGGTGACCAAGGAAAAAACACGCGCGAACACATAGGCCAGTTCTTAGCACAATTAGGAGAATTGGCCGACACAGAAGCATTTCGCGTGCATTTATTTTCATTTTCTTTAACAGGAACCACGTTCGCATGGTACTCTACATTACCTCCTAATTCTATCTTATCATGGGGGGATTTAGAACAAAAATTCCATTATCACTTTTTCTTCGGTGACTATGAGTTAGATTTAGTGGACTTAGTGGCCTTAGAACAGGCGAAAGACAAATCGGTTAATGATTACATCCGGAGATTCCGGAATACAAGAAACCGTTGCTTCCAAATTCATTTAGCAGAAAAACAACTAGCAGGATTAGCCTTTAATAGGCTGTGATATTTGTTAAAAGAAAGATTAGAAGGCATCCAATTTTTCACGCTAGCACAATTACACCAAAGGGCTTTGGCCTGTGAAAGCCAAAGCAAAGAAACTGCCAAAAATATTCGTCACAATGTCTATATAGTAGAATGCGACCAAAGTAGCTCGGACGACGAATCAACAGAAGTATACACTGCTGAAATGGTTTGGCCAAAGCAGGCCAAATCTTTGGCTTGCTCCTCCTTGCAGCCGGTTCAAAAGAAACGACAAGAGGAGGTTAAATTTACATTTAATATTGGTAATTGTGACAAGATATTCAATGAATTACTCAAAAATGGCAACATTAAAATAAATCATATTGTTCCATCCACCGACGAACTAAAACGTCATGCATACTGCAAGTGGCATAACTCATTTTCTCATGTCACTAATGATTGTAATGTATTATATCGATAGATTCAATCGGCCATTAACGAAGGATGATTGAAATTTCAGGAAATGCAGGTAGACACGGAGCCCTTTCCAATGAACATGATCGACTTCGAGAGCAAGAGGGTCTTGATTCGGCCAAGCACAGTCGATAAAGGCAAAGACAAAGAAGTAATCATCGTAATGCGAAAGAGGCCGATAGGATCATAAGACTTCTTGCAGGAAAGTGGTGGCCGAGAAGACTCCTGATGGAGGCGAGACTCTTAAGCTGACCATCACGACCTCCAGCACTGGGGGGCAGGCACAGACCAAGGGGCAGGAGCAGGAGCCCGTGCTGCGCATTTCGGATGGTTTGACGCACAGGCGTAGACGGACTAGGACCACGCTGGACGGTCCGACGAATTCCAGCAGACGGTCCGGCAATACTCAAACCCGCAACGACCGCGTACCTTCAAACCACGATGACCAGAGATAGGTACATGGAAAACTAATACGTTCAAGGCAGCTAGTTGGTTGGTCAAATCCGGCCCGACTTTCGATCAATTATTGTCTAAATATGTGAAAAAGAAGGCCGGACCTAGTGATCGGCCAATGAAGCGACCTCGCTCGCCCATTCGTGAGCAACATCAGGTAAGACCGATTGGACCACCTCACCAATCGGAAGAAATGGAAGGTCATACTGTCCAATTAAGACCTAACATACCTGCATGGACACCTCCACCCCTAAATCCACCTATGCCGTATCCATACACATACATACCTCCACCATATGTCCCAAACCAAATGTGGGGCATGCCACCATATCCATTTGGGATGCCACAGTGCCCCGCTTGGGGGCACCCCAAACATCTGTATTCAATAGGTTGGCACCTCCAGTACAAGATCGATTGAGCACTGCTCAATCTGGTCACCAGGCACAAGCCCAACAAGATTGCCAGACTACTCGGCCCCAAAGGTCGACCAATCTGGCAGGGGGCATATGCCTGCAGCAACTGAAAGAACGACAAAAAAGGACATCATCAAAATAGGTGCAACAGATGTGACGGAACCTCCCAAGTTATTAGGCCCACCTACAGTTGTCCTTGTCCAACGGACCTCAGACAACCCTGTAGATGCCCCTGAATTACTTGAAAAGTTCGGTATCTGCTTTTCTTACCTTTCCCAAGAGCGTTTCACCCGTCACGCAGACATTACAGAACATCGGAGATACAACAATGCGGAAGCGATTACATAACTTACATTTATTTGAAAGTAAGATAAAGTTAGTTATTACAGACCAGCATATAAACACGAGTGCAGAGTACTTAATATTACAATACCAAGGGAGGTAAAAACTCCTCCCGATAAGTTCTTACAAAAAAAAATTTATGGAGGACCAGGTCCTCCCGCAGCCTCATTCTTGCTTCTCTTCATTTGACACCACCCTGGTACAAAAGCAACAAAAATTTGCTGCTTCCTCACCTAAAAACAATAGGGAATAAAACCCTGAGTATGGAATTACTCATCAAGTCTTACCCGACTAAAGAAAAGACTCTCAAGGGTATGCGGGTTATAAGGGAGTCAAGGTAAGGTATCTCAAGATCAAAGACTCCGTTTTGCATAAATGCTTACTAAAAGTGGATCCTTAAAAATCTAGTTTTATTTTCAGGTTAGGTAAAATTACCTGCATCTAGAGTTCTTTCTAACCTAGTTCAATCACTTCTCCTGCACTAGCCAATTTCTTATCAAGTCCTTCATCTTTACTGGAGTTCTACGTATAGGGCAGTGACCAAGTCTTCATGACCGCGAAGGTACGGCGATCCGAATCGATTATACTCAGCTGAGGATCTCCAATCACACGACATATGTAGCACTTAACCCTTGCATATGTCAACCCGCCACCGGGGTTCTTAAGACCAGATCAGGTTCACGCGAACCGAGAGCACAGATACACCACCATCCAGCCTCTTGCCATGGAGGGTACACGCTACTCCCATCACCGCTCCACGCCCATTCCGTGTTATCTTATTCTGGCCTTAGTCTGCCCGAGGCAAGGCTTACCCATGATGAGGTATGTGACCAGTTAAAGGGTCCTCGGTCATCAAGCCTACATCGACACGGTCCTTAATCGACTCAGACGGAGACACTACACCGAGACTCTCTTCTCGTGCAAGTCACCCGCCCGGTCTCAGCTTAATCATTTAAAACCCAAAGCTTGGTACCTGGCAGAGGTACATCTTTTCCGATGTTGAACCCATCACGGCCGTGATGGATCCACCATCAAGTTTTATTTTCAAAAACATCCTTCCCACTTTGCCAATCATCTCTTGTAAAACAAAACTTTTTGTTTTGCTAGAGCATCACTAAGTAGAGTAAAAACCTTTTGTAAAAGCAGGGTTTCAAGGAAGGTAATCAAGTTCAAGGAAGTTAATGCAGGAATTGTTTAAGCATTCAACTCCTATCACCTAATGCATTAATCAAGTGAGAAAGATTTAAAAACATCAAGGAAGGTGGTAAATGCACCGGGGCTTGCCTTCGTTGATAGGTAAGTCAGGCTCGGACCCACAAATATCAAGGTAGAAACAGTTTCCTGCCTCAGATTCCGAGGGTGGTGGTGGTGTCTTCTCTTCGATTACCTCGACTTCTTCTTCGTTTTCTTAAAGATAACAATATAGATATATGTAAGAATGTATGCCATGAAATGCTCATGAGAGTGCAAAGATAATAATAATTTATTATCTAAGGTTCTTGAATACAACTTTCCTTCACGGTTTTCCGGGAAACTAGGGTTTCTGGAGTCAGTAAAGGAATTCAAAGGGCAGGGGTGGGTTTTGGGTTCTAATTATCAAATAAGATCCAAATCAAACCAAACTCTACCCAAGGCTTCTAAATAATGTGTAGAGCTCATATAAAAAGTTTGGGCATTTTTGGAATGATTATCTATTTTCTAAAAATCCAGAACTAATGTTTTAAGCTACTTTAAACATTCCAAAATTCCTTATTTAATCTAAAAATCATGAAACTATTTTTATTAAATACTATGCAAAATAAGAAGTCTAGGAAAATTGGTTTGACATTTTTAGGATTTTTCGACCATTTTCTATAATTGTTTTAGCTCTGGAATAAAAAGAAAAAGTGAAACTTGTGAATAGTATTGGGCCAATTCTAACCCGGCGGCCCAGCAACACAGGGAACAGGGAAGCGCGCCCTCGCGCGCTCGCGCGCGCCTGCGCGTGCTCTGGCAACTTTGCAGAGAGGCCCTCGGCTTAACGGCTAAACCGAAGTAGGTTCATTCACTATTGCACTAAGTCGCTGACACTTTGCAAAAATGTCCTTGAACTTCTATTTCTTCGCAGAATGGGGTCCCCAACGACGGCGAACACGGCCGAGCTCCGGTGAGCTCCTGGACCGGCTGAATGGGGCAACGACTGGGGTTCCCGAGCGGCTAACACCAAATTGGACCTTCCCCGAACCATTCCCCTAACCTAATTTCATCAAGGACCACATGGCTTGCTCTGGCCACGGTGACCGAGGATGTTGCGGACAGATGAGTGCGTTCCCGGTGATCCAAGGCTACTCAGTGCAATTGAGTGGGTCGATGGGCATCACGGGTATATGAGAGCACTCAAACAAGGGAGAAGGCGACATGAGCTGACCTGAATGGTGCTGGCCACGACGAGCTCGGTTCTTGCAGTGTGGCGGACCGATTTGGGGGAAAACAGCGATTCTCCGGCTGGGGGGGCTAATCGAGGACGGGAGTGGTTGCTATAGCTTCACAATTTAGAGACGAAGGTTGGAGCTCAGTTGATTTGAGCGAAGGGAGCGAGGATGTGGTGAATTTATAGCCGCGGTGAGTCACTGCCGCGACCATGGTGATAACCATCGCCAGTCTTAGCTGGCGATCAACGGCGACGTCAAGTGCTACCCTTTTCTTATGGCTTGCCACGTCCCTGTTGCGACAGTAACACGGTCGAATCGATGCGGCGTGGAAGAACGAAGGTGAACGACGCCGATGATCAGACACGACCGGGAGAAGGGATGGCCGTGTGGCAGCCGGAGTTAGTGCCCTCCACCGCGGCGGTCTTACCCGGAGCAAAAAGATCTTCGCACGGAGATGCTCGCCGCCCGATCATCCTGATCCCGGCGCAGATCGCGGCACGGATAGGTCGTCGGCAGCAAGGAACTATCGCGCTGGCAGTCTGATCCACATGGGACACTGTACCATGGCGAATGCTCTTCAGTCGGTCTGACAGACAGAGTTTGGGCCTCATTTTCTCTCAAATTTCTGTGCCAACACGTCCAGATCTCTACAGCAATATTATATTACTATAAACCAGCTACAACTCGACTATAGGGATTAAACTTAGTTGAGCATTGGATCAAGGTTGAATCCAAGTCCAAAGTTAGCTCTGTTACACTGCAATTCTGAATTTCAGAGTTCCATCAGCCTGACAGTCCAACTTTGGGCTTAATTATTTCCAATTTCTTCTTAACAACTATGCTTACACTCTTAAGCAAAGTTGTTCTCCTTTGTTTGATCTACAAGTTCGATGTGGTGACCTAGGGCAAAAACCCTAGAATTTGAAAGTTACAAAGCTCAAAAGTTGAGCCCATAACACTGTTTTTCAGACTTAGAGTGGAATCACAATTGGGGTCTTTTTGCAAATTTGTCCAAAACCTAGGGTTTGGCTTGTAAATATTCATAAATGTGAACCATGTGACTTTATATGCTTTAATATTGTAGTTTTTACACTTTAGTCCAAATGTGCAATGTTTTTGCACATAGGCCCCTAGGGTTTGGATTTAGGGTTTTCCAAGGTTTCAATCAGGGTTTCTGGTATCTCAGGGGTATAAATGTAATTCAAGTTCATTCTTAGGAACATTTTATGATTGTTTTACTTAAACCTTAGGGTTTTCTCAATTTGGGTCATGTTTTACCCCTTTAAACCCTATTTAGGGTTAAGTCCCCTATTCCAGGGTTCTATTTGCAAAACACTAGAACAATACAACTTGTTTGAAATTTTTACCTAGTGAATGCACTCTAGGTGTGTCAAACATATGCAATGCCAATGTTTATGATGTCATGCTCAAGTTTTAGTAACAGTAACACCAGGGGTGTTACATCCTTCCCCCCATAAAAGAATCTCGTCCCGAGATTAAAAGTCCTAGGGTAGGTAATGGAAAAGGAAATGCTTCACATTTTTATTTCCTTATTTCTGGTACAAGGCAGGGGTGGGTTGGGACTCACTCCTTTATTATAACAATGTTGTACACTTTACAAATTACAAGAGGCTAAAAAGCCTCGGAAATTCTTATCTAAAAAGTCTTGAGTTTCCCATGTAGCCTCATCTTCGTAATGTTGGTTCCACTGTATCTTGTAAAACTTGAGAGTTTTTCTCCGGGTAATCCTGTTCTTTTGATCCAAGACTCGAATAGGATGCTCTGAATATGTTAAGTCTAGTTCAAGGATAACATCTATCACTTCAACGGTTCGATCTGGTACCAGAAGACATTTCTTCAATTGGGACACGTGGAACACATTATGTACAACAGACAACGTTTCGGGTAGCAGAGTCGGTATGCCACTGGTCCACATTGCTCAAGTATAGGGAATGGACCAATGTACCGGGGGTGCAAGCTTTCCTTTAACCCCGAAACGCGATACACCCTTCATTGGAGAAACTTTCAAGTAGACATAATCTCCTACTAGAAAGTATAAGGGTTGTCGTCGCCGGTCTGCATAACTCTTTTGACGGGTTTGAGCTTTCTTCATATTATGAATTATTTTCTGAACCTTTTCTTTAGTTTCTTTTACCAGGTCAGGCCTGAAGAAGTACCTTTCACCTGGTTCAGACCAATTTAGCGGAGTACGACATCGTCGTCCATATAAAGCTTCAAAGGGGGCCATCTTAATGCTTTCTTGATAGCTATTATTATATGAGAATTCCGCTAACGGCAAACATTCATCCCATTTCTGTGAGAAGTCCAACACGCATGCCCGTAGCATATCTTCAAGTATTTGATTAACCCTCTCAGTCTGCCCACTGGTTTGAGGATGATAGGCCGAACTGTGGAGCAATTTGGTACCCAGGGACTTATGAAGTTCTTCCCAAAATTTGGATACGAATTGAGGCCCACGATCCGACACTATAGTCTTCGGAACACCGTGCAAACTGAGAATGCGAGCAATGTATAATTCCGCATAGGTGATGACGGGATATTTTACTTTGACCGGGAGGAAGTGGGCGATCTTGGTAAGTCGATCAATGATAACCCAAATAGGGTCATACCCCTTTGTGGTCCTGGGCAATCCCACAATAAAGTCCATACTTATGTCTTCCCATTTCCATATTGGTATTAGTAAAGACTGTAATGGACCGGCAGCTTTTAGGTGTATGGCCTTGACATGTCTGCAGATGTCACATCTAGCCACATAGCGTGCAATCTCGATCTTCATCTTTGTCCACCAATAATGTTGTTTTATATCTTGATACATCTTAGTGCTTCCGGGATGAATAGAATAGCGACTAAGATGTGCCTCATCAAGAATTTGCTGGCGGACTTCTTCATTCTTCGGCACAACTATGCGGTTTTTGAACCATACAACCCCTTGATCATCTTTTCGGAAGCAATTGGCTTTGCCAGCTTCAATCTTTTCACGAATATGTTTTATGCCTTCATCATTCTTTTGTGCGTCGGTTATCCTTTGCAGGATGACTGACTCAAGCTTCAAGTGATTTGAAGTCCCATGTTGAATTATACCCAGGTTTAAATTCTCCATCTCCTGGCACAACGTAATGTCAGAAGGCCCCATAGTTAGGCAATGGCAGGAGGCCTTGCGGCTGAGTGCATCTGCCACTACATTAGCCTTGCCTGGGTGATAATGGATCTCCAGTTCATAATCTTTAATAAGCTCAAGCCATCTCCTTTGTCTCATGTTGAGTTCAGACTAGGTAAAAATATATTTCAAACTTTTGTGGTCTGTTTAAATATGACAGACATTTCCCAGTAGATAATGACGCCATATCTTCAGAGCATGAACCACTGCAGCTTGCTCCAGATCATGAGTAGGATAATGCTCCTCATGCCGGCGTAACTACCTTGAAGCATACGCAATTACTCGGCCTTCTTGCATTAATACATAGTCGAGACCACTGCTAGATGCGTCACAATACACATCAAATGGCTTGTTAATATCCGGTTGAGCCAATACCGGAGCAGTGGTTAATAATGTCTTCAATTTCTCAAAAGCTTCATTACAATTGGAAGACCAATTGAATTTAGTATCATTCTTCAATAGACTTGTGATTGGCTTCACAAGTTTAGAAAAATCTGGTATAAATTGGCGGTAATAACCAGCCAGTCCAAGGAAACTTCAGACTTGGTGAACAGTGGTTGGGGGTTTCCACTCCAAAATGTCCTTGACTTTGCTGGGATCTACCGCAATCCCCCTGGCAGATAGAACATGTCCCAGAAATTGAATTTTTTCCAGCCAAAATGCGCACTTACTGAACTTGGCATATAATCGATGTTCTCTTAAGCGCGTTAACATAGTCCGTAAGTGTTGAGCATGCTCCTCTTCATTCTTGGAATAAATTAGAATATCGTCAATGAAGACCACCACAAACTTGTCCAACTCGGGCATGAATACCGAGTTCATTAAATAAGTGAAGTGGGCAGGAGCATTTGTCAGTCCGAAAGACATTACCAGGTACTCGAATAACCCATACCGCGTAGTGAATGCGGTCTTTGGTATATCCTCGGGCCGAATACGAATCTGATGACGATCTGAGATCAATCTTGGAGAATACCCTCGCCCCGGTCAGTTGATCAAATAAAATGTCAATCCGCGGAAGAGGGTACTTATTCTTGATAGTGACCTCATTTAGGGGTCGATAATCCACACACATCTGTAAAGTTTGATCCTTCTTCTTGACGAATATGGCCGGACAACCCCATGGTGACGAGCTTGGCCAGATGAATACTTTCGATAGCAGATCTTGTAACTGAATCTTTAGTTCCGCCAGCTCATTTGGAGGCATACAGTACGATCTTTGAGAAATGGGAACTGTACCGGGCTTCAATTCAATTACAAACTCTACATCTCTCTCGGGTGGCAATCCAGGCAAATCCTCTGGAAAGACGTCTGGGAACTCGCATACCACCGGAATATCCTTGACTTCCGGTATAATGGCTTCATAAACTCTGCCAGTAATTTTGGTTGGGATGGGGATAGACAAGAGAATTTTTTCTTGATTATGGCTCAACCTGATGGTTCTCTGATCAGTGTTGAGGGTTGCTTTATGTCGGGCCAGCCAATCCATGCCCAAAATTACATCTATGTCTTGGCCTTTCAGAACTATCATATTAGTAGGAAAGTCCTGTCCGGCTAGTGTTACGGGCACTTGATAGGCCACTTCTCTAGTAAAGATTTGTCCCCCAGGTGACTGAATTTTAAACCCCTCTTTTGATTCATGGTATGAAATGCAATGTTGCTCCACAAATTTCTTGCTGATGAATGTATGGGAAGCACCAGAATCAAAGAGAATAATTGCGGGATGATTGGCCACAAGGAACGTACCCATCATGACCGGTTCACCATCCGGCATAGTTGCCACTTGCGTATAATATATGCGTCCCGTCTTCTTTGTATTTTTGCCCATAGTATTTCCCTTGGCTTGAGATGAATTCCCAGATCCTTGTGGATTGTTTGACTTGCTCTATTTCGGATAAGGGCAATCCTTGATAAAATGCCCAGATTTTCCACAATTAAAACATCCTGTCGACGAACTGGGAAGAGCAGGGAATCGAGTGCCAGGGGCACCCGGCTGGCTTGTTGTTGTAGGGGCAGTATTGGGACAGATGAATACTGGCTGCTTAAAGGAGAAGGAGGGTGGACGTGCTGAAGAACGACCCTGATTAATAGGCCAGATAACAAACCGTTGCCTCTTTTTAGGGCCCTGAGTAGGCCGGTTTCCTCCACTCCCCTTGATCTTTCCAGAATTTGCATATTTGGATTCGACTGCCAGTGCTGTGCTGATAGCCCTTCCGTAGGTAAGGTCAATGCAAGTAGCCATTTTTCTTTGCATCCTATCATTCAGTCCTCGCATGAAACAATTCTTCTTCTTCAGATCGGTGTTCACTTGATCGATTGCATACTGTGACAAATGATTGAACTTATTGAGATAGTGATTAACAATATCCCCTCCTTACTTCAGCTTCATAAATTCTTCTTGTTTCATGTGAAGTACACCTTCCGGTATGTAATGTTCATGGAAGGCCAGCTTAAATTCTTCCCATGTTATCTGATGATTGGCTGGTTGAATGGCCATAAAATTTCCCCACCAAGTGCTGGCAGGGCCACGCAGTTGCTAGGATGTGAACAAGGGCTTCTGGGTTTCAGAACATCGCAGAAGGCCAAACTTTTGCTCGATGACACGAATCCATTCGTCTGCCTCTAACAGGTCTTCGACTTTGACAAATAGCGGTGGACACGTTTCAGAGAAGTCTAAATAGGATGTCTCACGGGGCCCTTGCGGATAGCCCCGTCCGCCTTGTTGCTGAAATTGTTGACCCGCCATTTCCCGTAGGAAACGGGTATTATCCGCGGTTGCATTTACCAAGGCAGCGATAGCCTCGGCAAGCGTAGGAGGAACAGGAGGTGGATTTGGAGTGGACTCCCTCCCACTGTAGGTTCCGGCTGCATCCTGTGATCGGGTCTTGGACGACATCTGTGGCAACAAATATTTGAAAACAAATATAATATGCCAAAGAAAAACCATCCAATTTACATTACTAAAGAGAGTAATGTTACAGACTCGATTTTATACAACAGGAGTACAGTACCCATTATACAATAACACTACTAATTTTACAACTATACTATTCCTACTTCCTATCACTCTTAGTTGCTTCACTGTCGGGCGTGGGAGACCATTCGTCGACCAACTTCATGGAGGGAGGGGGTTTGAAGAGGTCCAGTTCACCACCAAAAGCTTCTCCAGCTTCATGAGAAGGTCCGACTTCTGTCTCGACAGGGTTTGCAGGTACGCTGGGGTGCAATTGCGAATACAGTACATGAACTTCTTCATGTAGGGTATTGCAATATGCCTGCAGATTATCAATAGCTGAGCTAAGTTCTTCGACTCGGGCTCGAGCCTTTGCTTCCTTAGCCCAGGCAAGCGAATGAGACTGAACTGCCCAGTCAAGCGCTAAGTCTTGATCAGCGAGCTGATCCTGCAGACGGCGAATATGGCTTCTTAATTCGTTTATTCTGTCGCCATCCGCGACCCATATATTAGTCCTGCGTTGAAGTTCCGCTTGAAGCTGATTTACTCAAGCTTCAAGATCTCCAATTGGATCGTTACTCCCGCTACTACTATCGTCATGTCTGGGAGCGAGTTGATGACGGGGTACACCAATTGGGCCAGTTGACTTGCACGCGGTTTTCCTCGTGCGTGGTGGCATTTCTCTAAGGGGGAAATTTTATTACTATGGTTCTTAGCATGATGCATGTGTAATTACAGAATCAACCTTAGTTGATTCACACCTTCTATACATTGCACTCCTCCTATCTGGTCTTTCATATAGATTCTTCAGATATAAGGGGTAAGAATGGAAGAAATCTTTCTAGGTAAGTCTTTAGAAAATCCCTTTGAAGATGCCTCGTAATATCTGCAGGGAAGGGCTTCGCTCCGATACCAGCTGTGATGGAACCTCCCAAGTTATTAGGCCCACCTACAGTTGTCCTTGTCCAACGGACCTCAGACAACCCTGTAGATGCCCCTGAATTACTTGAAAAGTTCGGTATCTGCTTTTCTTACCTTTCCCAAGAGCGTTTCACCCGTCACGCAGACATTACAGAACATCGGAGATACAGCAATGCGGAAGCGATTACATAACTTACATTTATTTGAAAGTAAGATAAAGTTAGTTATTACAGACCAGCATATAAACACGAGTGCAGAGTACTTAATATTACAATACCAAGGGAGGTAAAAACTCCTCTCGATAAGTTCTTACAAAAAAAATTATGGAGGACCAGGTCCTCCCACAGCCTCATTCTTGCTTCTCTTCATTTGACACCACCCTAGTACAAAAGCAACAAAAATTTGCTGCTTCCTCACCTAAAAACAATAGGGAATAAAACCCTGAGTATGGAATTACTCAGCAAGTCTTACCCGACTAAAGAAAAGACTCTCAAGGGTATGCGGGTTATAAGGGAGTCAAGGTAAGGTATCTCAAGATCAAAGACTCCGTTTTGCATAAATGCTTACTAAAAGTGGATCCTTAAAAATCCAGTTTTATTTTCAGGTTAGGTAAAATTACCTGCATCTAGAGTTCTTTCTAACCTAGTTTAATCACTTCTCCTGCACTAGCCAATTTCTTATCAAGTCCTTCATCTTTACTGGAGTTCTACGTATAGGGCAGTGACCAAGTCTTCAAGACCGCGAAGGTACGGCGATCCGAATCGATTATACTCAGCTGAGAATCTCCAATCACACGACATATGTAGCACTTAACCCTTGCATATGTCAACCCACCACCGGGTTTCTTAAGACCAGATCAGGTTCACGTGAACCGAGAGCACAGATACACCACCGTCCAGCCTCTTGCCACGGAGGGTACACGCTACTCCCGCCACCGATCCACGCCCATTCCGTGTTATCTTATTCTGGCCTTAGTCTGCCCGAGGCAAGGCTTACCCATGACGAGGTATGTGACCAGTTAAAGGGTCCTCGGTCATCAAGCCTACATCGACACGGTCCTTAATCGACTCAGACGGAGACACTACACCGAGACTCTCTTCTCGTGCAAGTCACCCGCCCAGTCTTAGCTTAATCATTTAAAACCCAAAGCTTGGTACCTGGCAGAGGTACATATTTTCCGATGTTGAACCCATCACGGCCGTGATGGATCCACCATCAAGTTTTATTTTCAAAAACATCCTTCCCACTTTGCCAATCATCTCTTGTAAAACAAAACTTTTTGTTTTGCTAGAGCATCACTAAGTAGAGTAAAAACCTTTTGTAAAAGCAGGGTTTCAAGGAAGGTAATCAAGTTCAAGGAAGTTAATGCAGGAATTGTTTAAGCATTCAACTCCTATCACCTAATGCATTAATCAAGTGAGAAAGATTTAAAAACATCAAGGAAGGTGGTAAATGCACTGGGGCTTGCCTTTGTTGATAGGTGAGTCAGGCTCGGACCCGCAGATATCAAGGTAGAAACAGTTTCCTACCTGAGATTCCGAGGGTGGTGGTGGTGTCTTCTCTTCGATTACCTCGACTTCTTCTTCGTTTTCTTAAAGATAACCATATAGATATATATAAGAATGTATGCCATGAAATACTCATGAGAGTGCAAAGATAATAAGAATTTATTATCTAAGGTTCTTGAATACAACTTTCCTTCACGGTTTTTCGGGAAACTAGGGTTTCCGGAGTCAGTAAAGGAATTCAAAGGGCAGGGGTGGGTTTTGGGTTCTAATTATCAAATAAGGTCCAAATCAAACCAAACTCTACCCAAGGCTTCTAAATAATGTGTAGAGCTCATATAAAAAGTTTGGGCATTTTTGGAATGATTATCTATTTTCTAAAAATCCAGAACTAATGTTTTAAGCTACTTTAAACATTCCAAAATTCTTTATTTAATCTAAAAATCATGAAACTATTTTTATTAAATACTATGGAAAATAAGAAGTCTAGGAAAATTGGTTTGACATTTTTAGGATTTTTCTACCATTTTCTATAATTGTTTTAGCTCTGGAATAAAAAGAAAAAGAGAAACTTGTGAATAGTATTGGGCCAATTCTAACCCGGCGGCCCAGCAACACAGGGAACAGGGAAGCACGCCCTCACGCGCCCACGCGCGCCCGCGCGCACTCTGGCAACTTTGCACAGAGGCCCTCGGCTTAACGGCTAAACCAAAGTAGGTTCATTCACTATTGCACTAAGTCGCTGACACTTTGCAAAAATGTCCTTGAACTTCTATTTCTTCGCAGAATGGGGTCCCCGACGACGGCGAACACGGCCGAGCTCCAGTGAGCTCCTGGACCGGCTGAATGGGGCAATGACTAGGGTTCCCGAGTGGCTAACACCGTATTGGACCTTCCCCGAACCATTCCCCTAACCTAATTTCATCAAGGACCACATGGCTTGCTCTGGCCATGGTGACCGAGGATGTTGCGGACAGATGAGTGCGCTCCCGGTGATCCAAGGCTACTCAGTGCAATTGAGTGGGTCGATGGGCATCACGGGTATATGAGAGCACTCAAACGAGGGAGAAGGCGACATGAGCTGACCTGAACGGTGCTGGCCACGACGAGCTCGGTTCTTGCGGTGCGGCGGACCGATTTGGGGGAAAACAGCGATTCTCCGGCTGGGGGGCTAATCAGGGACGGGAGTGGTTGCTATAGCTTCGCAATTTGGAGACGAAGGTTGGAGCTCAGTTGATTTGAGCGAAGGGAGCGAGGATGTGGTGAATTTATAGCCGCGGTGAGTCACTGCCACGGCCATGGTGATAACCATCGCCGGTCTTAGCTGGCGATCAGCGGCGACGTCAAGTGCTACCCTTTTCTTATGGCTTGCCACGTCCCTATTGCGACAGTAACACGGCCGAATCGATGCGGCGTGGAAGAACAAAGGTGAACGGCGCCGATGATCGGACACGGCCGGGAGGAGGGATGGCCGCGTGGCAGCCGGAGTTAGGGCCCTCCACCGCGGCGGTCTTACCCGGAGCAAAAAGGTCTTCGCACGGAGATGCTCGCCGCCCGATCATCCTAATCCCGGCGCAGATCGCGGCACGGATAGGTCGTCGGCGGCGAGGAACTGTCGCGCTGGCAGTCTGATCCACATGGGACACTGTATCATGGCGAATGCTCTTCAGTCGGTCTGACAGACAGAGTTTGGGCCTCATTTTCTCTCAAATTTCTGTGGCAACACGTCCAGATCTCTGCAGCAATATTATATTACTATAAACCAGCTACAACTCGACTATAGGGATTAAACTTAGTTGAGCACTGGATCAAGGTTGAATCCAAGTCCAAAGTTAGCTCTGTTACACTGCAATTCTGAATTTCAGAGTTCCATCAACCTGACAGTCCACCTTTGGGCTTAATTATTTCCAATTTCTTCTTAACAACTATGCTTACACTCTGAAGCAAAGTTGTTCTCCTTTGTTTGATCTACAAGTTCGATGTGGTAACCTAGGGCAAAAACCCTAGAATTTGAAAGTTACAAAGCTCAAAAGTTGGGCCCATAACACTGTTTTTCAGACTTAGAGTGGAATCACAATTGGGGTCTTTTTTGCAAATTTGTCCAAAACCTAGGGTTTGGCTTGTAAATCTTCATAAATGTGAACCATGTGACTTTATATGCTTTAATATTGTAGTTTTTACACTTTAGTCCAAATGTGCACTGTTTTTGCACATAGGCCCCTAGGGTTTGGATTTAGGGTTTTCCAGGGTTTCAATCAGGGTTTCTGGTATCTCAGGGGTATAAATGTAATTCAAGTTCATTCTTAGGGACATTTTATGATTGTTTTACTTAAACCTTAGTGTTTTCTCAATTTGGGTCATGTTTTACCCCTTTAAACCCTATTTAGGGTTAAGTCCCCTATTACAGGGTTCTATTTGCAAAACACTAGAACAATACAACTTGTTTGAAATTTTTACCTAGTGAATGCACTCTAGGTGTGTCAAACATATGCAATGCCAATGTTTATGATGTCATGCTCAAGTTTTAGAAACAGTAACACCAGGGGTGTTACATCAGACATCGTCATACAGAAAGAAAGTGAAGGACCAATGATTTTTGGTGAATCAGCCAACACAAACAAAACAGGAGATATGGCTGCCATCAAAATAACTGATCCAAAATACTCCATGCCTCGATGGTGCCCAGCGGGATTGACACGGTCCCAAAAGCGAAAATTACAGCGCCTAAGGGCAAAAGAGAACCAGGAAAAGGAGGCGGAAAAGATATTCAATGACACATATCCATAGTACCCGCCACCACAAAAGAAATGGAGACCAAAAGCCGTTGAAGAAAAGCAAACTACCATAAAAATAGAAAATAAAACAACACTTGTGCAGCACCCTACAGGGATGGCAGACAGCCCCGCTAAAAAAGTCGGACCATCTACACAAGGCGCGGACCATCCGACCCCTAAGTCCAGACCGTCCGCACCACACCAGGATGCCTCCAACGACATACTGACACCAATGGAGGAGGATGACCTACTGGGAGAAGACCTGGTCGACTACGAAGCTTCTCCAGAGCGCCTAGGTATAGATGTAAATGTTATTACATTTTCCACCAATTGTACTATTGTCGGCAACGATGAACCTGTTGTTGCCTAGTTTGATTTTGGTCCTAAAGAAGCCGCCTTCACTAAACCAAAGGAATCGGTAAATCATTTGAAGTCGCTCTTTGTGCACGGTCACATTGATGGGATACCGATTGGTAAAATGTTGGTAGATGGGGGCGGCTATAAATCTAATGCCTTATTCATTGTACAGAAAATTAGGTAAATAAGATGACAAGCTTGTTAAGACCAACATGACCCTCAGCGGCATTGGGACTGATAGTTCGATCAAAGCCAGGGGAATCACGTCAATTAACCATCGGGACTAAGACCCTTGCTGCTGCATTCTTCGTCGCTGATATAGAAGAAAATTACAGTCTAATCTTAGGCAGGGATTGGATTCACGCTAATCAATGTGTACCTTCTACACTACATCAAATGCTACTACAATGGGTAGGCGACGATGTAGAACAAGTGCATGCTGATGCATCGGCCTATATTGCTATGGCCGATGCTCCTGTACTTTGGACCTATGAGACTGCTACGTGTCTCACAGGAGTAGATTTTTTTGATTATCAGTTCATAAGTATAGATAAGAAGGGTTTCATTCCTGTAATGCTAGAGCCGATGGAGAATAGGCTAAATCCTAAATAAAGTTTAAATGATGAATACAAACAAAATGCATGAGTCCCTGGTCATGGATAGTTCGGCTTCTGAGGCCAGATGGTCTGGTCTTTCATAAAACAGTTCGGTCTTTAAGACTGAACATCTACCACAGCGTAAAGTTAGTACGACAGATGATCCGGTCCTCGAGAACAGAGAGTCCACCATCACACAAAGATTATCTAATTCCTCTGTGGGGGACATGATAGAGGAATTTAGAGATCTCGACAAATTAGGACAGGGGTTTACATCGGTCAATCCTTTGGAGGAAATCGACATAGGAGATGGTAAAACTCTAAGGCCGACTTTTGTGAACAAGACCCTGGAGACCAATCCTAGAAATGAAATGATCGGTCTATTAAAAGAATATTCAGATTGCTTTGCTTGGAATTACACTGAGATGCCGAGATTAAGCCGTGAGATCGTAGAGCATCGGCTACAGATTAAGTCCACTTTCAGACCTTTCAAGTAGAAAGCTAGAACATTTCGTCCAGACCTTCTCCCACGAATGAAGGACAAAATTCACCGGCTGTTAGAAGCTAATTTTATTAGACCTTGCAGATATGCAGAGTGGGTATCCAATATTGTGCCGGTGGAGAAGAAGGAGTCAGGTAAGCTCAGAGTATGCATTGATTTTCGCAATTTAAATAGAGCAGCTCCTAAAGATGAATATCCCATGCCCATAGCCGACACATTAATCAATAATGCGTCAGGGAATAGAATTATTAGCTTTCTTGATGATAATGCGGGATATAATCAGATTTTCATGGCCGAAGAAGATGCGTCTAAAACAGCCATTATATGTCCAGGCTTCATTGGTTTATTTGAGTGGGTTGTCATGACATTTGGTCTAAAAAATATTGGTACTACTTATCAGAGGGCTATGAATTTGATCTTTCACGAGCTGTTGGGAAACACTATGGAAGTCTACATTAATGATATTGTAGTAAAATTGGCTGAGTTTAGTTCTCATATAGCTGATTTGCGCAAAGCCTTTGATAAAATGTGTCGGTATGGTTTGAAAATGAACCCACGTAAATGTGCTTTTGGAGTGTCGGCTGGTAAGTTTTTAGGATTTATCATCCATGAACATGGTATAGTGATAGACCCTGACTGAATCAAGTCTATTCGGAATGTGGGACCTCCGACCTGTAAGGTCGAAGTGTAGAAGTTTCTCGGCAAGTTAAATTATTTACGAAGGTTTATTCTAACCTAGTCGGGAAGGTTGATGCCTTCACACCTATCCTTCGGCTTAAGAATGATGCCAAATTCACTTGGGGGGCAGAACAACAGGAAGCATTTGATCTCATCAGAAAATACTTGTCTTCGGCTCCCGTATTAAAAGCACCACAAGTAGGAGTATCGTTCCGTTTATACATTGCAACTGAAGATAAGGTTATTGGGGCTGTTCTGACACAAGAGACTGGAGGAAAGGAGCATGTGGTGACATATCTGAGTCGGAGGTTGGTGGATGCTGAAACAAGATACGCTTTTATTGAGAAGTTATGCTTATGCTTGTTTTATGCATGCACCAAGTGTAGATGTTATTTACTGTCTAGTCATTGCATTGTTTCTAGTCAAGACGATGTGATCAAATACATGTTGCATAACCCAATTATGAGTGGTAGAATTGGTAAGTGGGCTTATGCACTCATAGAATATGACTTGGCCTATGAACCATTGAAATCTATAAGAGGCCAGGTCATAGCAGATTTTATTGTAGAGCATCAGGTTGATGATACTCATAAGCTAGACACATCATACCTCACTATTACTCCTTGGACTTTATATTTTGATGGATCGGTTTGTAATGAAGGACAAGGAATTGGCATTGTGCTTGTTTCACCAAGTAATGTCTCCTTTGATTTCTCTAGCCGATTGAAAGCTTATTGCACTAATAATCAAGCTGAATATGAGGCTCTTTTATTCGATTTAGAGCTCTTAAGTAGTATGGGAGTAAAACATGTGAAGGTATTTGGTGATTCTCAACTGGTCATTCAACAAGTGTTGGGAGAATATCAATGTTTTGATGGTACTCTAAATAGTTACCTTGAAAAGTGTTGGGACATAATTCATTCTCTTGACGAATTCAGCATTCGGCACATCCCTAGAGTTGAGAATCACAGGGCTAACAATTTGGCACAAGATGCGTCAGGTTATCGGATAAAGCGAGGGAAATTTCATAACACTGAAGATCTAATAACCAGTACAAGGCCAATCTCTTAGGTCACGGACCGTCCGAGTGAAAGCTCTGACTGTCCAAGGTTACCAGGAAAGACCTTCTAATTGATTCGGCTGATAATGAAGCTGATGCAAGTGATTGGAGGACACCAATAATTAATTATTTACGAAATCCCAGTGTTAGGACGGATAAGAACATTCGGCATACAGCTTTCAAGTATGTTTTAATGAGTGATGAACTCTACCGCCAAACAGTCAACGATGTCCTACTTAAATGCTTGGGCCCAGGTGATGCTATATTAGCCATGGCTGAAGTACACGAAGGGATTTGTGGTACCCATCAATCGGCTCCAAAGATGAAGTGGTTGTTGCGAAGGTTTGGCTTTTATTGGCCTAACATGATAGCTGATTATTTCAAGTACTACAAAAGGATGTCAAGTGTGCCGAAAATTTAGCGACCTACAGTTGGTCCCTGCAGCCAAATTACATCCTATCATCAAATCTTGCCCTTTCAGAGGATGGGGATTGGACTTTATAGGAGAGATTCATCCTTCAGCATCAAAAGGGCATTGGTTCTTATTAGTTGCCACTGACTACTTTACCAAATGGACTGAAGCCATTGCTCTGAAGAACATGTCACACATGGAGGTAATTGAATTCATAACTGAACATATTATTCATAGATTTAGCATTCCCCAGACCTTGACTACAGATCAAGGGACTTCTTTTATGTCAAAGGAGGTATGTGAGTTCATTGAATTATATAGAATTAAGTTACTCAATTCATCTCCATATTACGCTCAGGCCAATGGACAGGCCGAGTCTAGTAATAGAAGATTGATTAACTTGATAAAAAAGAAGATATCCGATAATCCTAAGCATTGGGATAAGATTTTGTCTGAGGCTTTGTGGGCTCACAGAATATCTAAGCACAGTGCTACTAAAGGATCTCCTTTTGAGCTTGTCTATGGGCAGAAAGCGGTATTGCCTGTGGAAATAAGTTTAAATGCTATCAGGTTCGCCAGGCAAAATGATCTAACCATCGATGATTATTATAATTCAATGATGGATAATATTGATGAGGTGACCGACAAAAGAGTGATAGCTTTGGGGGAAATAGAAAAGGACAAGAACATGGTAGCCAAGGCCTACAACAAGAAGGTCAAAGCAAAATCATTTCGAGTAGGGGACCTGGTGTGGAAGACCATCCTGCCTCTAAGAAACAAAGACCAAAAGTTTGGGAAATGGTCGCCAAGCTGGGAGGGTCCATATAAAGTAAAACAAGTAATGTCTGGTAACGCCTATTTATTGCAAACATTACAAGGCAAAGATTTACCCAGGGCTTTGAATGGGCGTTTCCTCAAGCAGTACCATCCTAGTATGTGGCAAGATGCTTAAAGAGAACCGATGTAATCGCATCGAGTTAGTTGCTTTTGGTTTGCTCAGCTCCACCAAAAGGCAGGGGGCATATGTTGGGCACCAAAAAGAGCACCTGACGGTCCGTGCCTATGGGCCGGATGGTGCACGCGCGCAGAACAGATTAGGGTTCCAAGTTTCTTGCTGTGTTTGTTGACGAAATTCATGGAATTAGCTCGGGATTTTGTTTGTAACGGGTTTAGCCCCCTCCTCTATAAAAACAGAGGAATACGGCCAATTTAAGAAATGAATCGAACCCTCAATCAATACAATTTACATTTATTCTTAGGAGTAGTTCTAGTCTAGTTCTAGGTTAGTCTTCCAACCCCCAAATTCCTCGCTTCTTTTTGACTCTACATCGATTAGAGGAGTCTAGGCCGGCCTGCCAAGCCTAGACATTCTCTAGGATCTCTCCTCCCCGATGGAGTCCCTCCCGGGAGAGATCTGGGCGCCGCCGGCGACTTCCGCTGCCCCTGCGCACGTGCGGACCGTCCAGCCTGTAGGCACAGACCATTCGGTCGTCAGGCAGAAACCCTAGCCCTGCGCCAGGTCACGGACCATCTAGCCCCTGGTCGCGGATCGTCCACGCCTGTGCAGAGAGCACCACCTCCAGTTCTTGTTTAGTGTTTGGCGCCCGAAAAAGGTGTCAACAGTATGATTAAAGGAAACCTAACAATGTGTTTGGATATAAATATAGTTGCATATGTTTCAAGCGGAACCATAAATTTAGGCAGGCAATCAAATGAGTTCATGTTACACCTACTATAATTCGTGAATAATAATAACTTCTACTGCGCCGTACAACAAGAACCTATTGTTCAAAGGCCACAGGCGCATTGTATCATCATTCTGCAACCATCTATCCACTCCAATGTTGTCAGGCTGCCTGCATTCCTTGTTACCATGAGTGTCTAGGAATATAAATGGATTGGAGTTAAGCAAGATGTTCGTTTAGCTTTAATCTGAAACGACTTCTACTATTTCTACAATATTTTGTATCTATAGATTGTAACTGTGTGAAAGGGAAATCGGGTTAACCATTTCCTATAATTAATTTCGGTGGTTGATAATCAACACAAACACATGGACTAACTAGTTTGTCTAGAATTCATCTATTACAGGTGCATAAGGTTCAACACAAACCAAGAAAGAATTCAGTTAGGGGACACAATTTGATTGGAGCAAAAGGACTTGAGTGTGCTAAAGAATGGCGCACCGGACTGTCCGGTGTGCCACCGGACAGTATCCGGTGCACCAGGACCGTACAACTCCAAACCAGCCACTCTCGGGAATTCTAGGGCGCGCTCCGCTATAATTCACCGGACTGTCTGGTGTGCCACCAAACTATTCAGTGAGCCAGCGGAGCAACGGCTCCCTGCGCCAACGGTCGACTCTGCAAAGTGCTACAGTGGGCCACAGTGTCGTGGCAGAAGTCAGAGTGCAAAAGTCAGAGGGCACCGGGCTGTCCGGTGTAGCTAGAAGACAAGGTGCTCCAATGGTCAACTGCTCAGAACCCTAACGGAAACGTTGACATGGCGTGCACCGGAAAGTGCACAGTGCTTGTCTGGTGGCGCACCGGACTGTCCGGTGCGCCCATCGCCAGCAGCCTTAGCCAACGGCTACCAAGTGGTTGGAGGCTATAAATACCCCCAACCACCACATCCAAGTTTTCTGAAGATCACATTCAATACAAGAGCTCTAGCATTCACTCCAAGACACAATTCAAAAGATCAAATCCTCTCCAAGTCCCAAATTCATCTCAAACACTTAGTGACTTGTGAGAGAGAGATTTTGTGTTCATTTGCGCTCTTGTTGCTTGGATTGCCTTCTTCCTTTCTCATTTCTTTTCTCAAGTGATTTGTAATCAAAGCAAGAGACACCTAAGTGTATGGTGGTCCTTGCGGGGTCTAAGTGACCTAAGAGATTAAGGAAAAGGCTCACTCAGTCTAAGTGACCGTTTGAGAGAGGGAAAGGGTTGAAATAGACCCGGTCTTTGTGACCTCCTCAACGAGGACTAGGTTCTTTGGAACCGAACCTCGGTAAAACAAATCATTGTGTTCACTCGTCTTGATTCTTGTTTGATTTGTTTTTACTCTCTCTTCGGACTTCAATTTAATTTTAACGCTAACCCTCGACCTTAGTGTGTGTTTAAGTTTATAAATTTTTGGTTTCGCCTATTCACCCCCCTCTAGGCGACTTTCACTGTGCATCAGTCCAAACAGTTGGCTTTAATCCAAAACGAACAACTTGAAGTAAACTGTAATGTGTGTGTACATGCATAAGTAGATTTCTAATCGACCCATATACTATTGGGACAAAATTGCCAAGCTAAAGCTTCTAGTTGCAAGTCCGCCGCCCAAACTTAGCAAACTAATTGTGACTAAGATTAGCCTACCGGTGGTTGGACTTGGCAAATCATTATGAGCACTGACAACCTGCAGTCTATGCATTCAGACTCGTGGTAGTGATTTTCCCAATAAGAAAAGCAAAAAAATGTTAGTTTGTAGAAGTGCTTGTTTCTATCACCGATGGCTATACCAATCCTAGCTGCTTTCCCTGGCGGCGCAACCCTCACGACCGGTGCGACACTTCCAGCACCTGCTCCCTCGATGCCCCTCTTTTGATCCATCACGGCTCCCGTGCCTCACTATCGAGCCCAAATGAGGTTGGTCGAGGCCCAACAAATTAGGGTTGTCCAGAGCCCAACAATTTATTAAACACATACAACTCAGGAAAAGGCCCAATCGCCCGAAAATACTAGTCCGATGGGGAAGGGTGACTCTCCCTTTTAAGGTGGCTTCCTCCTACCAAGTTAAGTGAGATGAGATAATTTTAAGGCTCACACGGTCGCCGCCTGACTATAACTGGCCTAACTGGTTCAATTGCGTCTTTGCCAACAGGTAATAGTGGAGGATGTCCTCATCATTCTCACCTTCTTGAAATAGGTCCTGGCTCTGATACCAGATGGTATGCCTAGCCCAGGCGGGGTTGGCCGAGGCCCAACAAATTAGGGTTGCCCGGAGCCTAATAGTTCATTAAGCACACCCAACTTTGGGAAGGCCCAATTGCCTCAAAAGACTAGTCTGATGGGGGATGGGTGGCTCTCCCTTTTAAGTTGGCCTCCTCCTCCCAAGTTAAGCGAGGTGGGATAATTCTGAGGCTCACACAGTCGTCGTCTGACTATAACTGGGCCAATTGCTTCTTTGCCAACGGGTAGTAGTGGAGAATGTCCTCATCAACTACCGTGTGCGTGTCTCCCTTCACGATGACCACCTTCTCCAGGCCGGGCACACTTGTGGCCGTTGATTGAGTCATGAACCTCGTTCTCCATGACTACATCGAGCTCCACCCTTTGGCGGGCCACCACGTTATTGGGCCACCTGTTTCCCCCCAATGTTGTGATTGTCTCCCTAACCATCGAGTATCCTGACCCCTGCTCCCATCCTGATGCCTTTCTAGGGGCACCTCCCCTGGTTCTCTACTCACAATCCATATCTTCACCATCCCCCTCTCCCATCGATTGGATAGTCAACTCCGATGCCTCATTCGACACCACTCCCACTACCAGGTCATTATCTCACTCCCATCCTCCCCATCCCTCCCATCCTTCCTCTATCATTGTGGGGGAACAATTCCACCCTCCTAGTCACCTTAGTAGGTGCATCGGTTCTTCCAGTACCATTCTATTTTAATGATGTCCTTGTTGCCCCCATATGATTCACCCCTTTCTCTTGGTTTGTCGCTTCACTAGTGACAACCACTGTGCTATGAAGTTCGATCCCTAGGGGTTCACCATAGACCACCTTACCAATCGTGTCATGCTTGCTCAATGTGACAGCTCTGCCCCCTATACTCTATTCACTTTCCCACCCCACCTCCCTCATATTGTGTTGCCCCACCCGCTTCCTCCACCGACACGTCCTCCTCTCATGCCCTAGCTACTACCACCTCCACCATTTTGCATTGCTGTCTTGGTCACCCTAGACCTGACATCATGTCCAAACTCTCCAGTATCTCTGATATATCTTATACCAAGGGACATTCTTTGAGCCTTTGTCATGCTTGCCAACTAGGTTGCCATTCTTGTCTTCCTTTTCTATTTCCACGTCCAGTGCTGCTCAGGACTTTGATCTTGTTCATTGTGACCTCTGGACATCTCCTGTCTTCAGCCTCTTTGGTTACAAATACTACCTAGTCATTCTAAATGACTTCTATCACTTTCTCTAAACTTTTCCTCTATCGCTCAAGTCTGACACCTTTCACACCCTCACACACTTCTTCACCTGGGTCTCCACCCAGTTCCGTCACCCGATTCGTGCCTTCTAGTGTAACAACGGTCGTGAGTTCAACAACTCTGCCTCTCGCTCCTTCTTTCTCTCCCACGGCATTTAGTTGCGACTCTTGTGCCCCAACACTTCCCCTTAGAACGGCCAGGCCATATGGATTATCTGTACCACCAATAACATGATCTATTGCCTCCTCTTTTATGCATCTCTTCCTGTGAGCTAATGGGTAGAGGCCCTGGATATTGCTACCCATCTTCTCAACCGCCTTCCCTCCTAGGCAGTGAGTCACCCAACCCCCTTTTGCCCTGTATGGCATAGCCCCTTTCTATGCCCACCTTCGAGTTTTTGACTGTGCATGCTATCCCAACACCTCCGCCACTACTCACAAGCTCTCCACTCGGTGTCTTTTCCTTGGTTATTCCACTGACCATAAGGGGTACTGATTCCTTGAGCACATGTCACACCCGTACATTAAGGGACAAAGTCGGGTGCATCTCATATATGCGCCAAAGAAGACAACACATATAATAACAGAGTGTATAGAGATGTCACAATATAATCAGAGTAATTATTACATAGCAGAAGTCTTACAAAATAAAAGATAAATATAAAAGGATCTAAAATCCATCCTTGGCGCCAGAAAGTCAACTGGGAGACGCCACCTAGATCGAATTGAACTCCTCGAGGTGTGGCTCCACTTGAACCACCTGTTCTTCTCCTGTGGGGGGTGTGAGACAGCAAGGGTGAGCTCACACATGTTCATCACTCAACAAATTATGGGGAATAATGTGGCATGAACTCACCAAAGGTGGGAGTTCATGTGATGTGTAAGGCTGATCAACAATAGAGGTTTAAGCTGAGCATTGCTTTTAATAAGTTGGTCAAATTTTATTAGCAGTTACTAAATGTAAGTGAATACCAAACCATAATAAGAATAATAGAACAAAATTAATAGCAAATCCCATGCAATGCATATGACGAATTGAATTTAAGTTCCATATATTAATCATGCGAGAGTCCTGAGCTTCTCATGACCGCGAGCTCGGCTATTATACCAGTTTTACACTCTGTAGAGGTTGTACCCTATACCCACAAGTCGCGTTTCCCATGTCGTCAGGGTTTGCAAGGCCCTTAGACACTACCGAGGTGAATGGCTAGGGATCCACTATGAGGCCTTTACAAAGTTCCACTAACTTCCGAAAACCCGCTACAGTTTATGGGAAAAGCATTTGCAAGAATCCCCCGTCTGACCGCCATCACAGCAAAATCAACCCGAGAACCTCCTTGCATGCAACTCCCCTACTGCCCTTGCCCATTTCGGGTAAGATAGTCTTCCACTAGCTTTCCCAATTAGTTAGCCAAGGGGTCCCATTCCTCCCTTGTGGTGGCACGTGTTTCTCAAGTTAAGCTCCATATTTCAATTAAAAAATATAATGATCTTGACATGAACATAAATAAAATAATAGAATAATTGGAACATGGATATAATGAAATATTAACCCAAAACCATATAAGGCAATAGCAAAACTACCCAAATGATTCAGGGATAAACAAGGTAAAAGATAATCAGACTAGGATGACCTATTGGGTCCCATCAAAATTAAACCTATGCATGAATAAGTGGTATTAAAGAACATTATTGGGTAATAAATGTGATCAAGGGCACAACTTGCCTAGCACTTGAGAATCCAGGTACCAGGATGATTCTTCAGATCCTCGTGACCTCACTGCTAGTTGTAGCAATACGAACAAACATGGTATAGACAAAATTAACATCACACCAACCATAAGTACAAACTGAATAATAATAATCTACACGTTGCTACGAGATCGTGGGACCGAGAACTACTAAGATCGGAGTCGTGGTCATCAAGTTATGATGTGATTAAATGATTAACACCAGGTTATATGTTTATTTTATAATTCGAGAGAAAAGATAACCTAAAGTAGTAATTTTCAACTTTAATCCAAATTATATATTGACCATAGATCATATTTTCGTAGATTATGATGAGCACATTAACAAGAATAACCAATATAAGTTAAATACAGATCTACTCTTAAAATAATGAGACATGGAATAATAAATGTTGTTATTGCATAGTAAATATTTATACGAGACTAACGCAACTTGAACGGATCAAATCAGAGTTAAAACGGAGGAGTTACGAATTTCCTAAGGTTTTATGTATTTGATATAAGATTAATTAGGAAGTAAATTTTAAAGTGGCTTTCATGTAAAATCAGTGGCATTATGTGATAAACAATAATATTACAAAATTATAGGAACTGGAATTGATCAATTTGGAGTTCATATGAAATTTTCTATGATTTATACAAGTTCTAGCAATTATTTTGTATTAAAATCAATTTCTAAAATCAAACAACTAAATTCTCAGAGCTGTGGACAGGGCGCATAAAAACCAGAAAGTGTAGGGGCTGGCACACAAATTTTCCTAGACTCAGGTTGTAGGCGCCAGGACGGCGGGTTTATTCGAGTAAACTTGAGGGGCTCTTTTAAAAGACTGCCAGGGCGAAGGGGTATCGGCAACTCGGGCCGTCCGATCGGAGACATACTGCAAGGTTAGATCAAGGTTTAAGTGGCTCAGTGGGCGCCCGAGGCCGTTAGATTGGATCAACAGATGTAGGGTGATCCCATCCCAATCTATTCTAGATCGTCTGATCAACTGCCAACGCTCCAGATCAACCCTAATGAACGGGTATGCTGAGATCCGATCTAGACCGCACACTGCTCGATCAACGGCACAGATTCACCACTGAACCGATGCCCACCCATCTAATCCGACCCGCTTAACCACGATCCAATGGTCCACAGTATTTCGTTTTCCCTTATCGCCGCCCGCGGCGGACCACTGCTCCCACGGCGGCGCCATGCTTGCTGGTGGCAAGCTCCCAATCTACAAACGCTCCAATATCTACCCAAATCGGCGCTACATATTGCAAACATGGAGAAGACAGCTTGGAGGGGTTTCTCACCGACGTCAGAGGTGCGAAGTATGCTGCCCACGCGCGCTGGTCGAACCATGGCGGGTATGCTATTCCGGCGAGCAATTCAGTCGGATTAGGGAGCCCAATCCGCCATAGACGCCACAGTAATCTCCGCCAGGATAGGATGGGTCACCCAGACCCCTCACAGGACCCCAAATGGTGGTACATATCGCCGGCCATGACAGTGGCATGGGTCTCCCCTCCGCGGCACTGCTTTTCTCAATTTCCTGCGCTTGGTGGCTCTCGGTGCTCGATCCATGGCTGACTAGTGTATGGGCGATAGTTCAGGGGCAACAACCCCGGATTTTATACCCTAGTGCTGAGGGTAGGTGCCCACATGGGGTCGTTGAGCCGGCCTCATGAATCGCGGACCGCGCAAGTCAGTTGCAAGGCACAGGGAAAGGAGGCAACATCGCACAGGGCCCACACGGTGGTGAGTTGAGGCGCGAGCAGGGGTGAGGAGAGGCGCCAGCACGGAGGAACCCAATGAATTTCATCACTGGATCGAGCTCCGCGGAGACCTCGTCAGGAAGAGAAATAGCGCCCAACAGAAAAGTGGATACGGGAGGGAGAAGGAGTTCTTGATGTCTAGGCCCCATGCATCAGCCAAGAGGGTCCGTGCGTGCGTGTGTGGCTGAGGCGCTACGACATGGAGTGGGCCGGTGGAATCCAGGGAGATGGGTCGCGAGGGAAGAAGTGGCCCAGGAGCGATTTTCTTATTTCTTTTTCTTTTTTTCTTTTTTCCTGTTTTCTATTTTAATTCGAATCTAGGTTTGAATTTCAAAATTTTAAGTTAGATGCACAAACAAACTCCAACATGATGCAGGTATAATTTATTTTAATTAATTTATTCATTTATTCATGCAAAAAGAAAAATGGTCCAATTATGCAACCCACACAATATTTTTTCCACAAGTTATTATATTTTTTAAGGAGTGCATTTGTATGTAGTTCATAAAGAGAATATTAAATAGATAAAATTCTTCCTTGTGTTTATGGTTCCAAGCTTTTAGGTTTATGTTTTTCCCAGAATAACATTTACAAATGAGGATTCTTATATTAAAATACCTTTTAACCCTAAACCTTATAAAGAAATATTCATAAATCTTAGAATAGGATTTTGGGTGTTACACCACCTCACCCACCACATCATCATCTCTCATCATGTTGTCTTTGATAAGGAGGTTTTCCCTCTTGATGACCCCTCCTTCCCACCCTCCGACCTCGACTCCATACTAGAAGTTGATCGTGTCGATGTTTCTCTTCCGCTGTCCTCTTTCATGCCACCACGTGTGGCCCCATCGGCCCTGTCTGTGCTACACATGGCCATGTCAACACCACCTCTGTCAGACAAGGCCATGTCAATCCCGCTTGCATCTCATGCAGCCCCGCCGACCCTGCCCGCACCAAATGCGGCACCGTCAACCCTACCCACGCCACGCGTGGCCCCGCCGACCCCACGCGCGCCATGTGTGGCACTGTCGCCTGCGTCGCACCTAGCAGGCTTCGCTAACCCTGCTCACGTCTACCATCATCATGGGTGGACTGATCCATCCGTCCCCCTGTTGGCTCGTTTCTATGCCAAACCACCAGTGTACCACCCCGTAACCATCCACCGTGACCCTGGCCATGTCCACCTGATGGTGACACGAGTTCTCTTCTCCTTGACTGGCTGGTTCTAACGGTCACGCTGCTCCAAATGCCTCCCTGGTCCCCTCCTCCTTACATGTCGCTCTCATCGATCGCCACTAGTACCACACCATGGAGGGGGAGTACGCAGACCTACAAGATAACCACACTTGGTATCAGGTGTCTCGTCCACTAGGCACCAACGTGGTCACCAGCAAGTAGATATTCCACCACAAGCTGACCTCAGATGGGTTGCTCGACCGCTACAAGCCCTGTTGGGTCCTTCGAGGCTTCACTCAACACCTAGTAATGGACCACAACAAGATCTTTAGCCCCATCGTCAAGTTTGCCACCGTTTGGGTTGTTCTCTCCCTGCCCTCTCTCAGGAATGGGCGGTCCGTCATCTGGATGTCAAGAATGGCTTCCACCACAGGACTCTGACAAAGATGGTCTACTATAGCTAGCCCACTGGCTTCATCGACTCCGCTCGCTTGGATCTGGTCTTTCGAGTGAATCGTTCCCTATACGTCCTCAAGAAGGCACCACAGACTTGGTATAGTCATTTCACCTCCTACTTGACCTCCCTCGGCATCATTGAGGCCAAGTCAGACACGTCCCTATTCATCCATCTGCACGGCGACGACACTGTCTATCTCCTGCTCTATGCCGACTACATTATGCTCACGGTGTCCAATGCTGCTCTCCTTCAGTGCATGATCATTGCCCTTTAGCGCGAGTTCACAATGAAGGATCTAGGGTCTCTCCACTGCTTCCTCGGGATCAGAACCGAGTGGTAGACTCAGGGTCTCTTCCTCCACCAGCAGTAGTACGCTCTCAACATTCTGGAGTGGGCTAGCATGTCCAACTCCAAACCCTACTCCATGCATGTTGACATTTAGGCAAAGCTCTCTAGTACCTAACATTCTCCCGGATCGACATCACATATGCCATCCAGCAGGTGTGCCTTCACATGCACACCCCACAAGAGCCCCACTTCACCGCTCTCAAGCTGATTCTTCGCTACCTCCATGGCTCCATCGACTATTGCCTTCTACTTTGACCCTCACCGACTTTGGAGCTTGTGGTCTACATCGGCGCTGACAGGGCTGGCTGCCACAACACACGCCGATCAACATCCGATTGTGTTGTGTTTCTAGGCACCAACCTCATCTTCTAGGCCTCAAAGCGGCAACCAGTCGTCTCCCACTCCAGCGCTGAGACCAAGTACCGCTCTATGGCCAACGATGTGTCCGAGGCTTCCTGGCTCCATCAGCTTCTTCAGGAGCTCCACAGCCCCCTCGAGCGCTCCACCCTCGTCTACTGTGATAACGTCAGCGTGGTCTACGTGTCCACCAATCTTGTGCAGCATCAGCGCACAAAGCACATGGAGATCAATTTTCACTTCATCCACGAGCGTGTCCCCGCTGGTGAAGTTTGCATTCTTCATGTCCCGACCACGTCGCAATTCACTGACATCTTCACAAAGGGGTGGCTGTTGAGTGTATTCACTAAGTTCTGATCTAGTCTCAACATCTGTACGTGAGAGTGTTGAGATTGTGGGGGTGCTAGACTTCTATTAGGGTTAGGGTAGCATATCTCTGTATTTACCTATATACCCCTCTTGTAGTGAGCTTTGGCCCACCTATCTCACATATATAATATTCACCCAACCTAGGATTAGGGTTAGGGTTTTCATCATTTCCAATTCAGAGTACATTTGCAGCAACAAAAAGGTGACGGGCTGGTACCCAGCAACATCCTTGCCTAGAATGAATGATGATTAAACTAAAGTTATTGGGCTCTTCAATGCAAAGATCACTAATGTTCGAATCCAGATCAATCACAATCCTATGTTTACAGTTATGCTCTAGTAAACCAATATTAACACTTCATTTCCTTGAGAATCAAACTTTCATTGAATTCTTAAGAAGGAATTATCCCTGTAAAGTTTTTGTTTTGTCCAACATAGTGCATTAGTGAATAATTTAAGTTTTTCATGGTCCCTTCTCCCTTCAGAACTAGTACAAGTGGTGGTCCTTGTGTGTGTGTGTGTGGCGGGAATATGTCAAAAAAGGAGAATTTGTCATGACCAATTTTGCCTATCCATTCATATACTTAGAGTAAAATGAGCATTCTACTGTAAGCTACAAAGTTACTCTCTCTCTTCTTTTAATGGTGCACTGGAAAGCCACATGTTTGGCACAAGCCATATGCATGCACACTTCAGGTTCATTTAGAGTCAACCATTACAGGCATTTGTCTAGATGTATGCACGTGGCATCAAAGGGGCACACTAATGGACTAGTTCTGGTGGGTTAATTAGGGTTGGTGAGTTGGTTCATGTGATGTACATTGGGTCCATCACTCTTGGTGATGAATAGTTCTTTTATGTGTGCACTTATCATCTATAGTGATGGTCCACCACCTGAGCCAACCCAACCGATCATGCGATGCTATCTGTCGGCGTTTTGGACCCGGGGGACCCTCAACCGTACCGACTAGTGAATTTTGTGACGCGTGCCCCTGCCTAGATGGGTTGATGCAAGATGGAACACAAGAGGAGGGATGAGGCTTATATTATCTTGCACCGGGGTGCTTACAGTAGGGGTTACAAGCTTCGCGAGAGAGGGAACGGGTCCTAGGTCTCCTGAGGAGTCTAGTGTTGCGGAGTGGAGTTCGATGTCTGAGTGAGTCCGTCTCCGTCGTCCTTACCGCCCGTGCCCCCCTCCCCCCTTGAGAAGGCCCTGGGCATCCCCCTTTATAGATACAAGAGGATGGTCTAGCTGTACATATGGGGGTGTTGCTGTGTGCTAACGTGGCCGGCGGAGAAGTGCTTGAGCCCTGTAGAAGAGCAGCTGGCGGTGCGGCCCTAGGTCCTGCTGACGTTTCTTTGCCTTCGTAGAGAGCTTGAGGGCTATTGATGTTATGGACGCATGCGGGGAACCATCATTACCTGTTGCCGGAGTAATTTAGATGTGACACCGGTCTTGTTCCTTCGTAGCCTGAGGCGGCTAGCTAGAGGTAGGGTAATGATGTATCCCCTATAGCGTAGTCGGTCCGAGGCCGAGGTCGGGCGAGGCGGTGACTTCTCCTGAGGCCGAGACCGAGGTTGGGCGAGGTTGTGACTCCTCCTGAGGCCGAGGCCGAGGTCGGGCGAGGTTGTGACTCCTCCCGAGGTCGAGGCTGACGTCGGGCGAGGCGGAGACCTCCTCCCGAGGCCAAGGCTGAGGCCGTGGCCTGGGGTCGGGCGAGGCGGAGACCTTCTCTCGAGGCCGAGGCTGAGGCCGAGGCCTGGGGTCGGGCGAGGCGGAGCTCCCTGTTGCGCCCGAGGCTGAACTCGGGAGAGGCCGTGACTCACTGTTGTTAGTCTTACCCTGGTGGTTGGCATAGTAGTCGGAACGGGGTAAATAGTGTTGTTTTCATATTAGAACGATCAGTAAAGGGGCAAAGTGACTGCGGTCACTTCGACCTTGCCAACTGAGGCGCCCGTGTCAGGATAAGGTGTCAGGTGATCCCTACATTAAATACGCATGCGATATGGTCGGCGGTAAGGCGATTTGGCCGAGGTTGCTATACGACAAAGTTTGCCCGAGCTTAGCCTCGGACGAGCCGGGGGTGTGCCCGCTGCCTGAGGGGGCCCTCGAGCGAGGCGTGAATCCGTCCGGGACCACTGTTCTTGCTCGAGGCCGGGCTCAAGCGAGACGAGATCGCGTCCCTTGGTAGATGAGGCTTTAACTTTGCGCTGTGCTTACCAGCCTTTACGATCTGTTTTGAAGATGTTTTTCAGCCATGCTTAGGAGTATTGGGGGTACCCCTAATTACGGTACCCGACAGTAGCCCCTGAGCCTCAAAGGGAGTGTAGGCACTCGCTTGGAGGTTCTACGGATTTTTTGCAAGGAGATTAGCCCTTCTCGGTTATGTTTTGTTCCGATGGATGCACGCGAGCGCACCCTTCGGGTGTAGCCCCCGAGGCCTCAGAGGAGTGGTTTGAATCCTCTGAGGTCTTAATTCTTCTTGTGATTCCTCGGTCGGCCTTGTTGTTCCCTCATGCGGCCTGGCCGCAGTCCGGGTGCATGGTCAGGCTCCGAGTTTTTAAGCTGGTTTAATGATGTGGTCAACAATTTGGTCGTAGCCTGGTGCGAGAGCAACCTCCGAGCCTCTGCACGGAGCAAGAGGACGATCGAGGACCGTCTCGGCTTTTTATTGTACGCCCCTTCGTCGCCTTTCCGCAAGGAGGAGGGGGGAACACGCCATGCTGCCCTCGGTGGGCGCTGAACAAGGTGTTTCCAGTGAGTTGCTAACGGGTAATCCGAGTGGACGCCCGAGCCCTGTTCGATAAGGGTCGACTAGTGGCCCAGAGGCGCGCTCCAAAAGTACCTGTAGGTGATTTGCTGGACCCAGACCCATTCGATAGGGTCCGAGGGCTCGGTGCCTCCCTTTGGTGGGATTCCATTACAAATTGTTCCCGCTGGTCTCGGAAATGTCTTAGGGTACCTCGGGAGCGTAGCCCGAGCCTTGGCCATGTAACGGACATACCCAAGGTCATCCCTGACTCTGCATGTTCTGGGGCGGCTGTCGAATCCCTTCGAGGGGCCAGCCTTCGAACCCCTGATCAGTAAAAGGGCTCGGAGCCCGAGTGCTCTGGGGCGGTCTCCGAACCCCGCGGGGCGCAACCTTCGAACCCCTGATCAGTAGGAGGGCTTGAGGCCCGTTTCCTTCGCTGCGAAGGACTCCTTTGAAATGTCCCATTTCCTGATCCCTGCGGAGAGAGAGAAAGAGAAAGGAAAGGAAGAAAGGAGATATTTTGAAATAGTGTGGCACACCTTTTTTGAGGCAGTCATCATGACGGAGGCGAAATGGCGCCCGTCCGCCTGCCAGAGGAGACGTGTGTCCTGCCAGGGAGTTAATGCGACGGGACGGGCGACTCGCGGGGTATCTGTTGCGCGTGCGCGAGTCGTTCGAGCAATGGAAAAACTGTTTTGCCTTTGAGTTTGAAATTCACGAAGGGTTCGGACGAAGTTTTGGGTGGATTTCGCCCGGGCCTTTATATACCCGGAAGAGGGGCCGACAGTGGTTCTTTACCCTACCATTTGTGCTTGTCTTCTGCTTTTGTCTTCGGTACCTAAGAAAGTAGACAGAGAAGAGAAAACCGCGCACCTCATCCCCTCCGCTTCCACCGCTTTAGCCCGGCGATGGCTGATAAGGCGACCGTCATTCCGCCGCGTGACCCGTGGCCTTTCTCCACCGTCACTGCGGAGGATCTGTAGGCCCTTGTTAACGAGGGTTTGCTCCGTCCTCTCTCCACGCGGGCCGCAGCCTGAGTGGTTAGCCCTCGGGAGTGAGGCCGAACAGACTCCGCCGTCGGGATAGGTGGTCAGTTTCACCCCCTTCCATGAGCGGGGGTTTGGGATGCCGGTGAGCCGCTTCATGCGGGCGCTCCCGCATTACTACGGGGTGGAGCTTCACAACTTCAACCCCAACTCCATCGCGTAGGCGGCTATTTTCGTGGCGGTTTGCGAGGGGTTTCTGGGGATTGACCCCCACTGGGACCTGTGGACCCATCTCTTCTCCGCGGAGTTCTTTGCCACGTCGATGGATGTGAAGAAGGTCCGTATGGTGGTGCGGGCTGGCGGCTGCACCCTCCAGCTGAGGTCGGGGCGCGCACAGCAGTACATCCCCGCCTCCCTTGTATCTTCGAACAAGGGGTGGCAGAACCGGTGGTTTTATCTCCGGAGCGACGACGGGATGCTTCCGCCGTTTTCTCAACGAGTGGTGACTGTCGCCAGTGATAATTGGCGCAGGGGGCCACACGTGAGAACCCGAAGAAGCTCCCGCCCATTCTCTGCGCCCTGCAGAAGTTACAAGCCGAGGGCCTTACCGCTGCGGGGGTCATCACCGCTATCCACCGCCGGAGGGTGCTCCCATTGGCAGAGCGGCGGTTGCGGCTCTCGAAGATGAAGCCGAGGGTTGATTTGGAGGGTTCACGGATGTCCTCGACCCCCCTCACCGCCGACGACCTCCTTAGACGGGTAGCGGGCACGGTAGGGAGGCTAGACGCTGGTGTCCTTAGCCAGCCCCCGATGCGTCCCGACCATGGGTATGTGTTCCTGGTAAGTGCTCAACCCTCCTTCTGTTTTGCGTCGTGTTTCTTACGTCTTTTAGTTCTTACTGTTGGGATTTTCGTTCGTCCCTAGGAGTTGAGGGGTTTTAAACTCTCCTGGCCACCGGTCCCGGAGGACACGACGGGCCGAACCGTGCGTAGGCTCACCGCTGAGAAGGATAAGGAGAGGAAGGACGCGGAAAAGGCCCGAGCTCACGAGAGGATGCGAGCTCGGGAAGCCTTGGAGAAGCGTCGTCAGAGGCAAGCAAGGGATGGGCTCCCATTGGAGCCGTCGCCAGACACGCCTGACGATGATGATGATGATGATGATGATGATGATGATGATGATGATGATGATGATGATGATGATGATGATGATGATGATGATGATGAAGACGATGACATGGCGGCTCGGCTCGGCCTCAGTCCGGATCCGAGGCTGGACCAGGGGTCGTCAAGCCAGCTTCCAGGAGGGCTGGCGCCACCAGCGTTCGGGGCCGGGACGCCGGGGTCCCGATTCGAGGAGCGAAGGCAGGCCGAGGGGGTACTTGACCCCTTGGCCAAGATAATTGGGGTGACTCCGAGGGGTCAGGCCGAACCGCATGTCCCCCAAGAGCAGGTGCCCATGCCGGTTGTATGGGAAGTTGGTCCCCCGGCGGTCGTGACGTCGCCTGGGCAGGCTGCCCCCTTGACGCCTCGGGCGTCCGAGACGGAAGTGGCGCCGAAGCCGGCTGTGGGACAACCCTTGGTGGCACCTGCAGAGACCGAGGCCCGAGGGGTCTCCCCGCAGGCATGATTGGTTTTGCCCCGGAGCGGGTAAGTATCTGAGGGTACCTCTGTTTCAGTTATTTCGCTGTGTGTATTGAATTTGCCCCTTCTCCCTTTTAGCAAGCGGAGGCAGCGCTTAAGACGGGGTCGGCCTCTGCAGCCGGAGTTACGGCGCGCCAAGCTGATTGGTTGGCCTCCGCGTAAGGCGCCCTCCGGCGGGGGGCCCAATCGGCATAGGCTGTCATGGGGCAAGCCTCCTAGGTCGAGCCCCCTGTTGGAGCGGCCATCATGCCGGGGGAGGTCATTAACGTGGCCGCGGCCCCGAGTCCGCTTGTCTTGTTGCCGGCGCCGGCATCGATTCTTGCCGGGGCCGCTGCTGATTCGTCCGCGGAGCCGCCCGCCACCACCGATGTTGAGATGGCTGAGGTGCCTCTGCCCTCGGTCATCCCTGATCTCCCCATTTTCGACCATGAGGAGGGGACGACCGTTGTTGCCGAGGTCGGTGAGCGGAGGCTTGTCACCTTGGCCGAGGAGAGGCCCGATACGTCGACTGCGGCGGCATCCGATGCATCGACTGTAGGGGGGCCTGGAGCCTCGGTCGAGGGGCGCGCAGAACCGTGGCCCGTCTTGGGGAGCAGCGACCTTATCCCCATGCAGCTCAATCCCAATGAGTGGTGTGGGCAGCCGCTCCTGTTCTAGAGCCGCGACACCTTGGAGCCCCTCCTTTCCCTTAACGATGAGTTGGAGGAGCAGCTCCGGGGTAATTTCCGTGAATATACCGAGGCGGCGATGAGGTCGCTTCAGACGACCATGGAAATCCTTTCTACGGACGTTCCTAGGGTCTTCCAGGTAAGGATTTAGACGTACGCCTCGCGTGATCAGGGAATTCTTTGTGATATCCCATTTTTCTCCCTCAGGAGCTCGCGGACATGAGCACCGCCAAGTCGCTGTTCATCCGTCGTGAGAGCGACGTTTGGGAGTTGTTGTGGTCCCAATGGGCCACGCTTACCGAGGCTAATGAGCGCCTCGCCCAACGGAGCGCCGAGGTGGCAGACCTTCGGCTGCTCTGTGATGAGCTGAAGTCAGAGGCGGCGGCGGCGCAGACAGAGGCGGCGTTGGCACGAACGGAGGCTTCATCGGCACGGGAGCAGGTGGCCTCCCAGGCCGGGGAGATGCAGCAGCGGCAGCGGGAGCTCGACCAGGTCACCAGCGAGCGGGACCAATTCTGGGGCCAAGCTGCCGAGGCCATGAGCAGGGCTGAGGCCCTTAGGGGACAGCTGGCTGAGGTTACGGAGCGGCTGGCCGAGGCGACTGCTCGGGCCAGGACCCTTGCGGAGGGCCTGGCCGTGGCCGTCGGGTCTGCCTGGTCCGCCTAAGCCATGGCCTCACAGCAGCGTGTCCGGGCTGAAGGTTTGTTTTGCCTGCTTTGTGACTTTGTTTTAGCTTCATCCTTTTCCTCGTCTGAAGAATATCGTCCGGCTGTCTTCAGGGTTCGAGGCGGCTCTCGACGAGTCCGTCAAGAACTGCAAGGCACTTGCCCAGGCGGCTGAGCAGAAAGAGGCCGACCACATGGCCATGTCTGAGGCCATCTTGGCCTTCTGCTGGACCTTTGGCCTTGACAACGTCCCCTCGGGCAGCTCCCCCTAGAGTCGCCTGCGGGCCTTGGGCGGCCACGTGAGCACGAGACTCTGCGGGGCGCTGCACCATGGCGTTAGGCGGGCCTTCGCCGTCCTTGCTTCCCATTACGACGTGGATTTGGAGCGGGTCGGCGAGGGCTACTGCCTACCTGATGACGAGGACGCTGCCCTGGCTGAGGTCCAAAGGCTTGATGCGGCCGCCGAGGGCCCAGGCGCGGCGTTGGCTTCCTTTTTTGAGGTGGAGATCCTTCCGCCTGTGTCACCATCCGAGGCCGGGCCAGATTCCGCCGCAGGTAGGAACGACGCCGAGGGTGCTGCTCCTCCCCCTGCCGTCCCCTGAGCCTATGGGGAACAGTTTATTCTAAGTATGTGTATGTTTCTTGCGGCCGCTGAGGCCTAAACATTTTCAGTGTTAGAGTATAAAGTTGCGTTTTCTTTCCTCTTGTTTCGAGCGTTAGGACTTGTTCGTCGGTAGCAGAATCACTTATCCGAGCATGAGCTACCTTTCGCGGAAGGTGATGAGTGAGGTATCAGTATCCTGGAGGCGTAGGAGTCCCTTGGCTCGGTCGGCCTTGCCGTTCAAGGTCTCTCTCGCTTGTTTTTAGGATTTTGTTATCGATATAGTCGAAAGGCACGAAAGTCGTTTTCTAACCGAGCGTTAGGACTTGTTCGGTAGCAGTATCACTTATCCGAGCGTGAGCTACCTTTCGCGGAAGGTGATGAGTAAGGTACCCGTATCCCGGAGGCGTAGGAGTCCCTTGGCTCGGTCGGCCTTGCCGTTCAAGGTCTCTCTCGCTCGTTTTTAGGATTCTGTTATCGATATAGTCGAAAGGCACGAAAGTCGTTTTGGTAGAAAACTTTTCCGAGGAAAATTTTAACGCGGAGGGGGTTTCCCCCTTCTAGCCCCCGAGGTGTAACACCCACTTTGTAATTTTGCTAGAAATAATACCAATAGAGAAACAATTTCTCCTTATGTGGGTTTACCCTTTTATGCATCATCCCATGTGAACACCATATTCAAAGGCAAATAACTAATAAAAGAATATATGCCATTAAAATTATGCATCATACTGGATATTATTTTTTGTGGTATGCATTTCGTGACAATATAAAAAAATAATAAAGAGACAAGAAATGTATTAATTCAAAAAGGAAATCTATAAATCCAAAATAGATTCTAGAATTTAGAAAAGAAACGAAAATAAATATTATGTGGATAAAAATAAGTAAATAAAAATATATTGATCCTCCACTAGAAGCTTGAATTTGTACACTTGACACAATGTTGAAATTCGTATTCAGAATTCAAATTTGAATGCTAAAAACAAAAAGGGGGAAAAGAAACCAGAAAAGAATAAAGGAAAAAGAGAAATCGTGCTCGTGGGCCGCTCCTACTCCATTTCGGCCCAGTTGGCTTCTGTCCCCGCGCAGCCCAATTCCCATCCCGCGCCCTCTCACCCTGCCACTGGCGCGTGGGCTCGCTTCGCCAGACTTGCATCCGTCTCCGCTCAGTGCACCGCGCCGACATGTGGAGCCCACTTGTCTGTTGCTCAATTGCACCCGCGTTAAGACCCGTCCTTACACTTTGATCGCGGGCCCACAGGACAGACTCTCAGACGCGCGACTATGTCCTCCCCGCGCGACGGCCACCTCCGTGCATGCCGTGCACCATCCGAAGGCTTCAGGATTTCAGTTGTGGTCCGCCTTGACCTGGGGATAAGACCCCCCTGAACGCCCCGCGGATCTTCCTGCCTTCTCCCCGCACAGAAACCACACGCCGCCACCTGCCACGGAAGCCTGGAGTTCCGTCGTCGCTGCCTAGGGCCGTAGGCATCACCCGAGCTCCAGGAAGAGGTCCTGGGTCTTCGGTGAACACCGTTGATGCTCACTGAGCACCCAGTGCGACAACTGATCGACTACACCATTGGCGATTGCTCACCGTCGTAGGGCACTGCCGCGAAATCCGCTGTGCACCGTGGCCAGAGCCGTCGAGTCAACAATTCGTGGTAATAAACCTATCCCCACCTTCCTTAAGTCTTCCGCATTGAGTAGCTGAGTTTAATTAGGAAATGGGTGTGTGTGCGTGGGGTTTAGCCTCGCCGGCCATGGCGCACCGCCGTGGGGGAGCTTCGCTTTGCCGTGCGTGGGTGCCCTGTTGGGGCAGAAAACGTGCGCCGTCGGATCCGCGCGAACGGTGGTGATTAGTCCGCGCGTACCCCTTCGCGATAGTCGATCTGGAGCGTCCAAATCAGATCGAGCGGGCAGTGTGGGTTATGTAGTGCTTAAAAATCTGTGCCGTAGATTCCTAATCCGACGGCTCCGATCGGATACCATTTCGGGGGGACCAGTTCTAATCTGGAGCGCACATTTTAGATCCAATGACCCAGGGCGTGCGATACCCCTTCGCTGGGTCATTTTATACATGTGCCCCTCAGTTTTTAGAGATTTGACCCGCCGTCCACTGCGCATTGGTCCTGTGTCTCGGTATTTTTAGCGCCGAGGCCCCTGTCGTTTCTGGTAATTGAGGCCCAGTCCAGAGATCGTTTAAATTAAAATAAATGAAGTAGAAAATAGATTTTTAATAGGAAAATAATTGCTAGAACTTCAATAATTCATAGAAAATCCATTTTTAGTCCAAATTAGTCCATTCCACTTTCTAAAATTTTATAATTTTATTCTCTATCACTTAGAGCCTCTGTTTTGTCATGAAAACAGTAAGAAATTTATTTCTCACTTAATCCTATTTAAAACACATGAAACCTTTGAAAATCCATAACTTAAAATCTATAACTCCAAAAATTATGATTTCTGTTCCTAGGATTTTATTTTAATGTGTAGATTATTACTGTGTATTTTGTTTATATGTTTGGTGTAATGTTAATTTCTCTATATGCACTGTGCTTGTTTGTATTGTGGCGAGTAGAAGAGCCCGTTGCTGAGGATACTGGTGAGCAGCAGATTGAAGTAGCTGAGCAGGAGCTCATAGAAGGCAAGTTGTGCCCTTGACCACTTTTTACCCAATAATGTTCTTTAATATCATTTATCCATGCATAGGTTAATTTTGATGGGACCCGATAGGTCACCCTAGATTGTTTATCTCATTACCTTGTTTACCCCTGAATCACTTGGGTAGTTTGCTATTGCTTTACATGGTTTTGGGATAATCATTTATTATATCTATGTTCCAATTATTCTTGTTATTCTATTTATGTTCATGTCAAGTTCATTAATGTTAATTGGAACATAGAGCTTAACTTGAGAAACACGTGCCACCACAAGGGTTTAATGGGACGCCCTTGACTAACTAATTAGGAAAGCTAGTGGAAGACTACCTTACCCGAAAGGGGCAAGGGCAGTAGGGGAGTTGCATGCAAGGAGGTTCTCGGGTTGATTTAGCTGCGATGGCGGTTAGACGGGGATTCTTGCAAGTGCTCTTCCCATAAACTGTAGCGGGTTTTCAGAAGCTAGTGGAACTTTGTAAAGGCCTCGTAGTGTTGCTCTGCCGCGCTTCCTAGGTAGAGGTGTATGGGAGTCGTGACCCCTTGGCAGATGGGTAACATGACTTGTGGGTAAAGGGTACAACCTCTGCAGAGTGTAAAACTGGTATACTAGCCGAGCTCACGGTCATGAGCGGCTCAGGACTCTCTGATGTTTAAATTATGGAACTTCAATTCAATTTTGTCATTTGCATTGCATGGGTTTATTATTAATTTGTTCTATTACTTTACTTAAGGCTTGGTATTTACTTACACTTAGTAACTTCTAATAAAAGTTTGACCAACTACTTAAAAGCAATGCTCCGCTTTAACCCCTGTCATTGATTAGCCTTACACATCACATGAACTCACACCTTTGTGAGTTTATGTCCACTGGTTCCCCACAACTTGTTGAGCTATGATCATGTGTGAGCTCACCCTTGCTGTCTCACACCCCCCCCCCACAGGAGAAGAACAGGTGGTTCAGGAGGAGCCACAAGGCGAGGAGTATGATCTGATCTAGGTGGCGTTTCTCAGTTGACATTGGCGCCGACGATCCTTAGTTTGTTTTATGTTTATTCTTTTATTTTGTAATAAGTCTTCTGCTATGTAATAAATACTCTGATGTTTTATGACATTTATCTCTATACACTCTGTTATTATATATGTTGTCTTCTTGGCGCATGTATGAGATGCACCTGGCTTTGTTCCTTAAAGCCGGGTGTGACACGAGGGAGGGTCGGTTTTTGCTGAGGCAAGGCCGATCCTCCCTTGACAGCTAGACTTTTTATTTGTACATGTAAAGGGACCGAGGTACATGAACGACTTGAAACACTTTAAGGGTAAAAGCGACGTAGCTGTTCGATGTTCCAAGCGTTGCTGTAGACCTCGCCTTGATCGTTGGCCAGCTTGTATGTCCCGGGCTTCAAAATTTTGGCGATGATGAACGGCCCTTCCTAGGGAGGAGTAAGCTTGTGGCACCCTCGAGCGTCTTGTCGTAGCCAAAGCACCAAATCTCCCACCTGGAAGCCTCGGGGCTGAATCCTTCAGGCGTGGTAGCGTCGCAGAGACTGCTGGTACCGCGCTGAGTGTAGCAAGGCTACGTCCCGAGCCTCTTCTAGCTGGTCCAATGAATCCTCTCGGCTAGTCTGGTTGTTTTGGTCGTCGTATGCCTTTGTCCTCGGGGAGCCGTATTCTAAGTCCGTGGGTAGGATGGCCTCAGCCCCATAGACTAGGAAAAACGGCGAGAAACCCATGGCCCGGCTCGGCGTCATTCTCAGACTCCAAACCATCGAGGGTAGCTCTTTTATCCACCACTTGCCAAACTTGTTGAGGTCGTTGTAGATTCTTGGTTTTAGCCCCTGCAAAATCATGCCATTGGCGTGCTCCACTTGCCCATTTGTCATTGGGTGAGCTACGGCGGCCCAGTCCACACGGATGTGGTGGTCTTCGTAGAAGTCTAGGAACTTTTTCCCAGTGAACTACGTGCCGTTGTCGGCGATGATAGAGTTTGGGATCCCAAAGCGGTGGACGATATTCGTAAAGAACGCCACCGCCTGCTCGGACCTGATGCTGGTTAAGGGTCGGACTTCGATCCACTTGGAGAATTTGTCGATGGCGACTAGCAGGTGCGTGAAGCCCCCGGGTGCCTTCTGCAAGGGACCGACGAGGTCCAGACCCCACACAGCGAACGACCAAGTGATAGGTATTGTTTGTAGAGCCTGAGCAGGCAGGTGTGTTTGTCTCACGTAGAATTGACACCCTCGGCAGGAGCGTACAATCCTAGTGGCGTCGGCCACTGCGGTCAGCCAGTAGAAACCTTGTCGAAAAGCATTTCCTACGAGGGTTCGAGGTGCTGCATGGTGACCGCAAGGCCCCGAGTGTATTTCTTGTAACAGCTCTTGTCCTTGGGCGACAGATATGCATCGTTGGAGAATGCCTGAGGGGCTGCGGTGGTACAACTCCTTTTCATCACCTAGTAAAACGAACGACTTGGCGCGCCGAGCCAGTCGTCGAGCTTCGGCCTTATCGAGGGGCAGCTCTCCCCGGAGGAGATATTCTAGGTACGGGGTCTGCCAGTTTAGGCTTGGTGTGACCCCATTCTGCTCTATCTCGACGCGCTAGGCCTCACCCTCGGCGACCGAGGGTACCTCGGGCTGGGCCGAGGTCTCCTCGGGTTCGGGTGCGTCGTTGAGTTTGACGGATGGTCGATATATGTCCCTGGAGAAGACATTCGGGGGAATCGTTGTTCGTCCCGAAGCTATCTTAGCCAGCTCATCTACAGTCTCGTTGTACCGTCGAGCAACATGGTTGAGTTCCAGCCCATAGAACTTATCTTCCAAGCGCCAAACTTCGTCACAGTAGGCCTTCATTTTTTGGTTGCGGCAGTGAGAGTTCTTCATGACTTGGTCAATAACGAGCTGCGAGTCACCACGAGCGTCGAGGCGCCGAACCCCTAGCTCAATGGCGATGCGTAACCCATTCACCAAGGCCTTGTATTCGGCTACGTTGTTTGACGCCAGAAAATGGAGGCGTATTACATAACGCACATGTTCTCCGAGGGGTGAGATGAAGAGCAAGCCCGCGCCTGCTCCGGTTTTCATCAATGACCCATCGAAGTACATGGTCCAAAGTTCGGCCTGGATTGGGGCCGTTGGCAACTGGGTGTCGGTCCATTCAGCCAAGAAGTCGGCCAAGACTTGGGATTTTATGGCCTTCCGAGGGGCAAATGAAAGTGTTTCCCCCATGAGTTCCACTGCCCATTTCGCTATCCTACCCGAGGCCTCTCGGCACTGGATGATCTCTCCCAGGGGGAAGGATGACACCACAGTCACCGGATGAGACTCGAAGTAGTGTCGCAGCTTTTGCCGTGTTAGAATCACTGCGTACAGTAGCTTCTGGATTTACGGGTAGCGGATTTTGGTCTCGGATAGCACTTCGATGATGAAGTAGACTGGCCTCTGGATGAGCAGTGTATGCCCCTCTTCTCGTCTCTCGACTACGACCGCAGCGCTGACCACCTGAGTGGTTGTGGCGACGTAAATCAAGAGTGCTTCTCCCGCAGCAGGGGGCACCAAGATGGGCGCATTAGTAAGGAGTGCCTTTAAGTTTCCGAGGGCTTCCTCGGCCTCGGGAGTCCAAGTGAAGCGCTTGGCCTTCCTTAAGAGGCGGTACAAGGGTAATCCTTTCTCGCCAAGGCACGAGATGAAGCGGCTCAGAGCCGCAAGGCATCCCATGACCCTTTGTACTCCTTTTAAATCTTTGATGGGTCCTATGTTGGTGATGGCCGCGATTTTCTCCGGGTTGGCCTTGATGCCTCGTTCGGAGACGATGAACCCTAGGAGCATGCCTCGGGGGACTCCGAAGACACACTTCTCAGGATTGAGTTTTACGCTCTTCGCTTTTAGGCACCTGAATGTCACCTCAAGGTCAGAGAGGAGGTCGGAGGCTTTCCTTGTTTTGACAACGATGTCATCGACGTAAGCCTCGACCGTTCTGCCGATGTGCTCTCTGAACACATGGTTCATGCACCTTTGGTATGTTGCACCTGCATTCCTCAAACCAAATGGCATAGCAGTATAACAATACATGTCAAAAGGTGTGATAAAAGAAGTCACGAGCTGGTCGGATTGTTTCATCTTGATTTGGTGATAGCCTAAATATGCATCGAGGAAAGACAGGGTTTCGCACCCAGCGGTAGAGTCCACAATTTGATCGATGCGAGGCAGAGGGTAGGGGACCTTGGGACATGCTTTATTTAACCTAGTGTAGTCTACACACATCCTCCACCTCCCACCTTTTTTCTTTACAAGTACAGGGTTAGCTAACCATTCTAGATGGAATACCTCTTTGATGAACCCTGCAGCCATTAGCTTGTGGACCTCCTCGCCTATGGCTCTACGCTTTTCTTCAACAAAACGGCGCAGGTGCTGTTTCACGGGTTGGGCTCCGGCTCGGATGTCCAGTGAGTGCTCGGCGACATCCCTCGGTATGCCTGGCATGTCCGAGGGACTCCACGCAAAAATTTCGGCGTTTGCACGGAGAAAGTCGACGAGCACTGCTTCCTATTTGGGGTCGAGCTCGGAGCCGATCCTGACTTTCTTGTTGGCGTCGTTGCTGGGGTCGAGAGAGACAGATTTAACTGCCTCGGTTGGTTCGAAGTTGCCGGCGTGCCGCTTCACGTCGGGCGCCTCTTTGGAGAGGCAATCCAGGTCGGCGATGAGGGCTTCGGATTCGGCGATGGCTTCATCGTACTCAACGCATTCCATGTCGCACTCATAAGCGTGGCGGTATGTGGATCCAACGGTGATGGTTCCCTTGGGGCCTGGCATCTTGAGCTTGAGGTACGTGTAGTTGGGGACGACCATGAACTTGGCGTAGCATGGTCTTCCCAACACCGCGTGATAGGTCCCTTGGAACCCGACTACTTCGAAAGTGAGGGTTTCCTTTCGGAAGTTGGAGGGAGTTCCGAAGCAGACGGGCAAGTCAAGTTACCCAAGGGGCAGGACACGCTTGCCGGGGACAATCCCGTGAAAGGGTGCCGCACCGGCCCGAATCATGGACCGATCAACCCCTAAGAGCTCTAGGGTCTCGGCGTAGATGATGTTGAGGCTGCTGCCTCCGTCCATGAGGACCTTGGAAAGCCTTGCGTTGCCGATGACAAGGTCGACGACAAGCGGGTACCTTCCTGGGCTCGGTACGTAGTCTGGGTGGTCATCTTGGTCGAAGGTGATGGGCTTGTCGGACCAGTCTAGGTAGACTGGCGTCGCTACCTTCACCGGTGTTCTTGCTTGCGGTGTCGAGCCGAGGCATTCGCCACTTGCCCACTATAGATTATGAAGCAGTTGTGGACCTCCAGGAACTCTTCTTCCCTGTCGCCTCCTTTCTTGTTGTTGCCTTGGTCCTTGCCACCCTCCGCCGAGGGTCCAGCCTTATTGAAGTAACGCCGGATCATGTTGCACTCTTCAAGGGTGTGCTTGACGGGACCCCTGTGATAGGGACACGACTCCTTGAGCATCTTGTCAAACACGTTGGCCCCTCCGGGAGGCTTCCGAGGGTTCCTGTGCTTGGCAGCAGCGATGAGATCCGCGTCAACGGCGTTGCGTTTTGCTTGCACCCTCTTCCTAGTCTTCTTCTTCGTGCCATGCTGGACGGGCGCCTCGGGGTCATCTTCCTTCTGCCTTCCCTGAGGCTGCTTGTCCTTCCAGAAGATGGCTTCGACCGCCTCCTGACCAGAGGCGAACTTGGTGGCTATGTCCATCAATTCGCTCGCCTTGGTGGGTGTCTTGCGCTCCAGTTTGCTTACCAGGTCCCGGCAAGTGGCGCCGGCGAGGAACGTCCTGATGACGTCCAAGTCGGTGATGTTAGGAAACTCGGTGCACTGCTTTGAAAATCACCGGATGTACTCTCACAGGATTCCCCTGGCTGCTGGCGGTAGCTCCAGAGATCCCATGAGTTCCTAGGGCGCACGTACGTACCTTGGAAATTTCCAGCGAAGGCCTTGACTAGGTCGTCCCAGTCGAAGATCTGCGTAGGGGGCAGATGCTCCAGCCAGGCCCGGGCAGTGTCGGAGAGGAAAAGGGGGAGGTTGCGGATGATGAGGTTGTCGTCGTCCGTCCCTCCCAACTGGCACACCAACCGGTAATCCGCGAGCCACAACTCCGGCCTCGTCTCCCCTAAGTACTTGGTAATGGTAGTCGGGGCCTGGAAACAGGCCGAGAACGGTGCCCGTCGTATAGCCCGGCTGAAGACCCGCGGACCTGGTGGTTCGGGCGAGGGGCTCCGATCCTCCTCACTGTCGTAGCATCCCCCACGTCTGGGGTGGTAGCCTCGACGCACCTTTTCCTCGAGGCGGGCTCGACGGTCGCGGCGGTGTTGCTCATCGCCGAGGCGATCCCGGGCTGCAGGTGTCTCGTCTCCTGTGAGCTCGGTGTGGACCGAGGCCTCACGCATGTGTCGGGAGGACGCTACGTGATGCTCCGAGGGGCATCCTCGCCTTTGGGAGGCGGAGCTCTCGGCTCGTCGGGCTACGGCATTTTCCAGGAGGTTCTTGAGTTCGCCCTGGATACGTCGCCCCTCGGTGGTAGATGGCTCCGGCATCGTTCGAAGTAACATCGCCGCTGCAGCTAGGTTCTGGCTGGCCCCGTTGAAGGCCAGGGGCAGCATTGCCCTGGCATAGTCAATAATACGACGCTGGACGTCCCGGGCCCGATGACGCGCTCCTCCAGCGAGTGCTCGGCCTGCCCACTCCTACTCGAGGTTTTGTCGGAGCTGCACAAGTCGCCCCGTTTCTTCGTCGAGCTTGGCCTGCATCTCACGGAGTTGCTCGAGCTGTGTGCCCTGACCCCCCTTAGGGACCTGGGCCATAGCTAGCTCCCGCGGGATCTCAATGCGAGACGCAGGTGCAAGGGCACCGTCATTTCCTGGCATGCCGAGGTGGTTGTCTCCGTCGTGATCTTCCTGATCGATGTGGAAGCACTCGCGAGTTGGGATGTAACCCTCGTCGTCAAGGTTGTGGCCATCATCAGAGCAGCCGGAGAGGTAGTGGTCACATGCGGACATGAAGTCTCGCATGGCACTGGGATCATGGAGTCCAGAGAAATCCTAACTAAAGTCGGGGTCGTCCTCTTCCTCGGAACCCACGGGTCCGGAGGTTGAGACGGCCGTCAGTCGGTCCCAAGTTGACCACATATGGTACCCCGGAAGGTCAGGATATGCCCTTGCGAAAGCGCTTACCGAAGTGGGGTCGCTTGGTGGGTCGAAGCTGAATCTAAAGGGAACAGGATGGAAAACTGATGGTACCTCCTGGTTGGTGGGTGGCGGCGAAGTTGCATCGGAGATTGAATGTGTCGTTATCTCAGGTGCGAGACTAATGTCCGACAAGTCCCTCGCAAGGGTGCTAGCGTCATCAGTCCGCATGGGGTTGGCACCTTGCTGGGAAGCAACACCCGTCGTTGTCCCAGGTGCGAGGATAACACCCAACATGTCCCCCGCAGGGGTGTCGGCGTCGTCGACTCGCTCTGGTCCGACAGCCGACGAGGTGCTGCCTCCTGCCTGGCCATGGTCGCTCCGTCTCCTCCTCCTCCGGTGAGGAGGGTGGCAGGGTTGACCCGAGTGTTCTTCCGCCACGGGGAGATGTCGTCGCCGAGTTCGCCTCCGCCGGGCGAGCCGACGACCGCCGTTGTTGTCGTGCTGTGGGGGGAGGAGTACCATGTCGTAGCTGCCATCGGGAGACATGAACTCGAGGCTCCCAAAGCGGAGCACCGTCCCGGGCTGAAGAGGCTGCTGGAGATTGTCCATCTGGAACTCAACGGGAAAGTATTATCAACACGCAGCGCCCCCTACCTGGCGCGCTAACTGTCGGTGTTTCGGACCCGGAGGACCCTCAACCGCACCGACTAGTGAATTTTGTGCCGCGTGCCCCTGCCTAGATGGGTTGATGCAAGATGGAACACAAGACGAGGGATGAGGCTTATATTATCTTGCACCGGGGTGCTTGCAGTAGGGGTTACAAGCTTCGCGAGAGAGGGAACGGGTCCTAGGTCTCCTGAGGAGTCTAGTGTTGTGGAGTGGAGTGCGGAGTGGAGTTCGATGTCTGAGTGAGTCCGTCTCCATTGTCCTTACCGCCCGTGCCCCCCTCTCCCCCTTGAGAAGGCCCTGGGCATCCCCCTTTATAGATACAAGGGGATGGTCCAGCTGTACATATGGGGGTGTTGTTGTGTGCTAACGTGGTCGGCAGAGAAGTGCTTGAGCCCTATAGAAGCGTAGCTGGCAGTGCGGCCCTGGGTCCTGCTGACGTTTCTTTGCCTTTGTAGAGAGCTTGAGGGCTATTGATGTCATGGACGCATGCGGTGAACCATCATTACCTGTTGCCGGAGTAATTTAGATGTGACACCAGTCTTGTTCCTTCGTAGCCTGAGGCGGCTAGCTAGAGGTAGGGTAATGATGTATCCCCTGTAGCGTAGTCGGTCCGAGGCCGAGGTCGGGCGAGGCGGTGACTTCTCCTGAGGCCGAGGTCGGGCGAGGTTGTGACTCCTCCTGAGGCCGAGGCCGAGGTCGGGCGAGGTTGTGACTCCTCCCGAGGCCGAGGCTGAGGTCGGGCAAGGCGGAGACCTCCTCCCGAGGCCGAGGCTGAGGCCAAGGCCTGGGGTCGGGCAAGGCGGAGACCTTCTCCCGAGGCCGAGGCTGAGGCCGAGGCCTAGGGTCGGGCGAGGCGGAGCTCCCTGTTGCGCCCGAGGCTGAACTTGGGAGAGGCCGTGACTCACTGTTGTTAGTCTTACCCTGGTGGTTGGCACAATAGTTGGAACGGGGTAAATAATGTTGTTTTCCTGTCAGAACGATCAGTAAAGGGGCGAAGTGATTGCGGTCACTTCGACCTTGCAAACTGAGGCGCGCGTGTTAGGATAAGGTGTCAGGTGATCCCTGCATTAAATGCGCATGCGATACGGTCGGCGGTAAGGCGATTTGGCCGAGGTTGCTATACGACAAAGTTTGCCCGAGCTTAGCCTCGGACGAGCCGGGGGTGCGCCCGCTGCCTGAGGGGGCCCTCGGGCGAGGCGTGAATCCATCCGGGACCACTGTTCTTGCCCAAGGCCGGGCTTGGGCGAGACGAGATCGCGTCCCTTGGTAGATGAGGCTTTAACTTTGCGCTGTGCTTACCAGCCTTTACGATCTATTTTGAAGATGTTTTTCAGCCATGCTTAGTAGTATTGGGGGTACCCCTAATTACGGTACCCGACACTATCCAACCACACCCTGACTAGCCTTTGCCACACGCTCAAACCGGGTATGTCTCACCCGTTAAGTAGGTCCAAAAAACCACCATGTTCTAACCCGTTATGAAAATATGAATGGCCCTAGCAACCAGGGCTCCTACACTGACCCTAGATCTAGCCAATCACTCATTCCACCTTAAATCGAGTCACTCTTGTGCTCCAGACCTATAATTTTGGTTCAAAACAACATGTGAAATATCTTAGATCACTGGATAACCCATGTTTCATGTGAACTTCTGAATGGCATAGTGGATTTAATGATTACTTATCTAAATCTGGTCGACCAACTTCTAAAACTTGAAGGAATAACTTAGATTCATTTCCTGATTAGTTGAACGAGTGACTTGGATGATTTTTTGTTGCACTTTTGTTGAAAGGTCTTAATATTGTTTGTAGGAAGACAAGATGTTGGAACCCACTGACACGTAGACAAGTGGGACCAAGTAGTAGGAAATGGGAACGCTTTGATGCTCAGCAACACGATGGATTAGAGAAATAGTGTTGTTCAGCATGTCCCATCAAGGTACAGTGCAGGGGTATTTATAGGTAACCAGGAGGGCGCTCTCACCCTCATAAGTAAAATTATGCCCCTGGTTACCTACGTTATCCCCGGAATATTCCCCCTCAGGGCATTACAGGTCATTACAGCATGGTTAAGTACAACCCGGACTAACACACCATTAAACCTACCCTGCACTGGGGCTTACACGTGGGCCCAGGCAAGCCAACATACTGCCGCATGGGCCCACTTTGTTGACACTCATGGGTAGTGGTTGCAGCCTTCGTCTTAGGGCACCGGGTCTTCGGATCCTATCATGGCCTCCGCCTGTACCGATCATTCCCACCGCCCCAAAGTCTTCGCTTGATTGAGGTAGACTCCGCTCTCCAACTGTCATGACATGTTTTGTTCACGTTATAAATAAACCAAGCGAGGGGTGAGGACAACCTTCGCTCCAACACATGAATGACTTAATGTTCAATTATTGTTTCTCCATAAATGCAATATGGACTAACTTAATGTTGTGAGTATGTTATATTTGCACAACATTGGAATGTCTTAATGTTGGCTATATGACGAAATGCCTTAATATTGAAATGACTATCTAATTACTTAAGGTTGAGTTGTAAATAACTAGAGTATTTTGATTGGATCAATTGCAATGGATTAATGTAGAATTTGTGACTCAATAACAGTAGAATGATTTAATGCAAAATATTTTATATTTGCATGCCACTTGTTGGCTATATGCTGAAATGACTTAATAGTGAAATGTATGTCTAATTACTTAATGTTGGTTTCTAAATAACTAAAGTATTTTTATTGAATCAATTGGAATGGCTTAACGTAGAATTTCTAACTCAATAGCGGTGGAATGATTAAATGATGTATTTCTGAACTGATTAGTGACTTAAATGTTATCTTTGAAATCTATAAAATTGTCTTAATGATGTGTGTATGATACAAGATGATGACAATGTTGAAATTCTATTTCCAAAACAATAGAATGACTTAATGTTGTAAGTTTGTTAAGTGGAATAGTAGAATGACTTAAGCCTATTACAGTACTAAATATCTTGTTTTATCTTTTCTCTTATATATTTTGATTTTTTTTCTAGAAGAACTGAATATTCCGATTGATGTTCTAGTTGTTCTTTCTCTTATATCGATAGAAACCACAAAAAAACTCTAGAGAGAGAGAAGAGAGAGCGAGAGAGATGAAGCGCAAGTAATACAATCGAAAATGTGACCTAATAATGGATGTAAAAGGAAATTGTCTCACAACCGAACCTAATAATGGATGTCAAAGGAAATTGTCTCACAACCAAATTGGCACGCTTGGACTCAATAAGCGGGTTATGGACCCGGTCTAGCGGGCTGACTCGTCTCGTAAGACCTTACATTGTAGTTGTAGATGATGCATAGATTGGTTTTTCACCTCAGGTCATGATTTTTGTTAAATCATTAAAACCATGTTATATCTCTACTAATCCTTAAGAGGGTAAGGAGAGCATCCACCACCTTCACCACGGCTCCCCCTCCCCCCGCTATCTCGCGGCCGATCCACGCCCGCCCCGTCCCTGCATCTCGTAGCCGTCACCAGCGGGGTCATCCACCCTCGCCCTTCGCCCCCCATCCCCGCATCTCGCAGCCCGCCCCATCCCCGCATCTCGCAGCCACGCCCCATCCATGGTGCCGCGGGATCCACGCCTCCGCCCTCGCCCTCCCCATCCCCGCATCTCGCAGCCGCGCTCCATCCATGGCGCCGCGGTGGGGGATCCATGGCGCCCACCGGAGACGACGCCTTGCCCCTTCCCCACCGCATCCCCCCACGTTCGAGCCTGTGTGTGGATGCTGAGCACAGGATCTGGAGCACACACTCCTAGATTAACCTACCTCTATTACCGATCCACTCTTGTTCAAACCATGTTAACAATCAGGAACACTTGATAAATATCGAATAGAGGTTCGGAGCAATCAGGTCGACGAGAACTTAGGCCCATGTCGAGTTACATGTCTGAATAGCTTGTGTTTATAAAATTCCCTTTACAAACCAGTTTCTCCGATCCCTAGTTGATTGAGTACATATTTGTGCGTGTTTGGAAGTGATAGTTTGAATAAAAATCCATCGTAGTTTGAAGCAACTATTGGGTAGTACACGAGCAGTTTTAGCTCAGGTTACAGATTTTCCATTCAGATTCAGAAGAGACACACACGCACACACGCCTCAATCAATCGGGGGAGACAACGAAAATTTGCACAGCGAAACCCATACACGCGCAAGTACAGGCATACATACAATTGCGCAAGCAGGCCATGTAGCATCCCGTCGACGTCGTCCGGTCCAAATCAATCAATATAATGAATCTACAACTCCACACGAGTGATGACGATGAATCAGGCGACTCTGCAGTTGGCCCTGACCTTGCCGCTGGTGCCGGTGAGCACGCCGACGGAGCCCATCTTGACCATGGCGGCGGCGAAGTCGGCCTGGAAGGTGGCCGGGTCGTTGGCGTAGGTGACGACCTGCACGGCGGTGTTCTTGTCGCTGAGCAGCGCCTGGTCCGAGGACAGCAGGCCCCGGTTGGCCATGACGCCCTTGTAGAAGCCCTCGTCGAAGGCGTTGGGGGAGACGTAGTCCATGGGCACGAGCGGGTCGCCGCCCTGCGGGCACTGCCGCGCCAGCTGCGCCACGTACGCGGGGTCCATGGTCGGGTCCTGCCCGCCCGCCGTCGTGGCCGACCCCGACAGCCGGCCGCTGAAGGAGCTGCAGTGCGAGGAGCCGATGGTGTGCGCGCCCGACAGGATGACCATCTCCTTCTGCGTCAGGCCCTTGGTGCCGAAGATCTGCGTGAGCTGCGCGACGTTGGCCGTCGGCGGCGGCAGGTTGCTGGTGTCCGACGCGCGCGACACGGACCCGTCCCGCCGCCCCGCCGGCACCTGGTACGCGTTCCCGCCGGCCTATACGTACGGATGGATGGATGGATGGATTGGAGAGTAAGCAAATACTGTAAATAAAGTTGGGAGTTGGACCCATGCCCGGGCCCGGCAATGCATCGAGTTCTTTCAGGCAGCTGCACGCGGCATCATGTGCGTCAAAAAAGGTCGAACAGACACATATGCTTTTCAGTCTAGTCCAGTCCAGCATTGGATTCCAAATCCATGTAAACTAATCATGTCGGGTTAAAATCAAAAGGCAGGCGTCCACTGACACTAAAGCAGTGTGACTTACGAGTGCGACGCTGTCCCTGGCCGCGAACGCGAGTATGTCCGCGCAGGAGACGACGCCGAAGCAGGCCTGCTCGACGCGCGCCTTGATGCGATCGACGACCTCGAAGCCCCGCAGGCTGAGGTTGGGCCCGGCGTCCTTCTCCGCTGTGTTGCCCTTGGTGGAGTCGATGAGCACGGACGCGTCGCAGCCCTGCAGGTAGTGCAGAAACAAGCGGTCAGTCGTTCTTGGTTTGCGACCAGCCCTTTGAAGTGTGAGCAGCAGCTGCGAGCTTGCGACCGAGGGACTGACCCCAACGAAGCAGTCGTGGAAGTGGAGGCGGAGCAGGCCGGCGGCGAGGCCCGGGTTGGCCGCCACCGCCCTGCTCACCTCCTGCTGCACGATGATCTCCGCCGCTGGGCACGAGCTGTCGTAGAAGCCCACACGCAGCTGCGCGCGCAGCCCCGTCGCCATCAGCAGCACCGCCACCGCCGCCGCCTGCAAGTGCAGTACTGCCATCGCCACTCGTTCTCGCTCTCTCTTTCTTTACGGCACTAGCTAGCTTTTATACGCGCACCCAGGCAGACATCAATCAGTAGCTATATGCTTCTTGGTTAAGGAAGGCAAAGGCACTCGGGAGTCTAATCCCTATCTCTATATAACAAATGTGGGTTTAGGGCCAGACCAGCAGTGAGTGTGCCATATGCCAGGCATGTGCACAGGGGACACATAGGTTGGTAGAGTGCCTGCCAATTGGGGGCGGGCTAGCTTTCCAGCCATGATTGGGGCCTTGGGGGCGATGGAATGCGGAGAGATCCGCAGGGGGAAGGCTCAAGCAGGCTCCACTCGTATGGATACGCTATTTGCCATATTTTAATTCGAATACTAATATGAATATTATCAATACAAACCAAATAGTTTGAATTTGGATTCACATTTGGATACTTACATAATTTAGAACACAGCGTCATAACAAATACTGATTTATTTTATCTATGAAATATTTGATAAAAACATGCTACAAGTAAAATATGAGCCTAATACATTGATACTCATGAGCATATTCGTTACCCTAGGTAAAGCTTCACTAACCGGTAATTAGATTTTTAATAATGATCGAATACCGCTCAGTCATTGCCCAGTAATTACTGAATTACTGGTTGGATGAAGCTTGGAACAACATGTGTGTGTATACATGTTCTTTAGCAATATAAATGTATGTCATGATAATAAATATATGTCATACTTTGACAGAAAAAATGGTAAAATCTTCTAAAATTTTTATGTCATGCTTCTGTCAAGATATGTGTCCATGTCAAAATTTGATTTTTTTTTTGACAAAAATTACATATCCTTTTACAATTTCTATAAATAGATAAGTAGTAATTCATTTAATTGATATAAAATCGTAAATGTGTCAAGAAAATTAAATTTGTCATTCCAAAATGAATGGATACACTATATAAATGTGTGCACCAAAATTTAAATTTAAATAATGAATAAATTAATCTATATATTTTAAAGTGGAGAGTTGTAGTTAGATGTTTATGAAACTTAGTTTAGATGTGTTTCATTTGTCAATATATTGACACAAAAAAGTTGCAAAAAACTTATAATACTTTTATGTCATGCTTTTATCATCAAGATATGCCTCTATGTCAAATTTTATGGAATTTTTTTTACTACATTTACATATTCTTTTACAATTTATATAAATAGGTATCTAGTAAACCATTTAGTTGATATAAAATAGTGAATGTGCCAAAAAAAATTGAATTTGTCATTCCAAAATGCATGAATACCCGATATGAACGTGTGTGCAAAAATTTAAATAAAAATAATAAAGAAATTAATCTATATAGTGTAGATTTGTAGTTCAACATTTATAAAATTTAGTTAAAGATTATTGTTCAACATGAATACCTGTGGTAGTGGTACATGGTGGAGCGGCGGACGAGTGGACACCGCAGCGCAGAGCACGGAGCTCTGAATGAAACTGCGTCCACGAGGTGTTTGGCAGGGCCGCCATTTGTGATGGGCTGGGGCCATGGTCGCATCTTGCGTTTTCATTCGCGCAGAGCTCAGATTCGCCTGTAATATTGTAATACGAATCTGAGCTGGTACTCCTGTTTTGTTTTTCTTTTCTTTTCTAATGAGACGCCAAATTGTCACCACTAGTCCGAATCTGAGTTGATCCGAACCTGTAGAATGGTCCAATTAGCACCTTTACTACTCTGCTTACAGCTCCAGGTACTGGAGGAATAGCCAAGCCTGATTGCTGGCAACTAGCTGCAAATAATGCTTCACAGCTTGGAGGAATCCGATAGGACTGCAGAACATGCATGATTGATCCCGCCAATGCTAGCTCGAAATGATCCCTCCCACGACATCCAGAGCCAAAGCGGAGGAGATGCTGCCGCTCATCGCTCAGCATTGACAACGGAGCATGAAAAGGCTTGGGTTTAGGTTGGCACGCGCACGCGGCGGGGCAGAGCCAGGGAAGATTCCCCGCCGAGTTGCTGCTGCTGGGGCTTTTGTTTTAGGCTTTGGCCACGTCCGTGAGTTCAGACGTACTAAACTCCAGTTTTACCTGCAAATGCAGAAAGATAACGCGAATCCAGGATTAACGGCTAATTAAAGTATCTACCGACTACAGTGTCTCTCTCTCTCTCTCTCTCTCTCTCTCAAGCACTGAGCTGCACATGAAGCTCGTGTTTGGTAGAGCTCAAGCCGTGACAAGATTGGTTGGTGCTGTGGACTAGTGTCGTCTGATCGAGTTTGACCTCCGGATGAAGGCAGGGAATCAATCCTTGCGAGAGATCGGATCCACTGCAGTTAACAGACAGGTCGTCCTGAATATCATAATGTACACTGGAGTCACCTACCCTCTGTAAGAAATTTGCCCCCGAGAAATCCACTGTCAGATGCCGTCACGACAGTGGATAGGACAGTGCCGGTGCTGGTCCGAATCCAAAAGCAGTATGGACGTTTTTGCTGTGTTGATTGGCCCTCTAGCTTAGCTTGCAGCCTTGCTGTTCCATGGGGGTCCCGTAATCTTCCTTATCTCCTTTCTTAATCTCTCCTTCCACAACACACCTTGCCTCGCGAACCGGCATCAGCTCCGCGCGCAGAAACTTATAACGAAAGGTCTCAGGCCTGGCCTGCCTTATTGGATGGACCAACGGAGGGCGATGGCGCCATGCACATGGCGAAAAGCGCGAAGGCGCGTAAGGTGACCACCACACGAACAGCGCCGCAGCATGCATGCTTCTTCCTGTTCACACGGTCGCCCTGCGAACGAGTTCATCAGCTGAATCCGCCGCCGCACTACCTTAGGCTGTCTCCAGCAGCGTCCCCTAAATTCCATCCCCTAAAGGAATATTCTCTGTCCTTTACAGCACACTCTAAAAGATTCTGTCCTCTATATATTCTCAGTCTCCAGCAACGTCCCCTAAATTCGGTCCCTTAAAGCTACAGTGTTAACAGATTCTCTTTTTTCCATTTCTTTTTCAGTTTTCTTTATTTTCTTCCCAATTCACGCTATACAAATGATGCGCAAAAAATATATTTATTAATTTTTGAATTGATATTTTTGAATTGTCTAAATTAATTATCATTGCCTATTATTTTGTGTGTAATTATTCTCGATAGAACGTCGCATAGAAGTCGCATAGAAGCATGTCAAGCTAGCTTTGCAGAGGATGCAAGATACTAAGAGAGCGTCATTGGAAAAGGGCGTGTTTCATTTCAAGAAAATATTATGAGAAGTTTATCATGGAAAAGTGAGGTCTTGAGAATCTGCACAGATGTTCAAGCAGTGGCTGCAAGATCCCCAACTGTATGTGATCAAGTGGTCCTGTATGTCAAACACAATTGACAATTGTATAGCTGACACGCATTAATCTTCAAGAAGTATTAAAATGCCTCTATCGAAAACATAATTGGGCAAGAAGTCCTTGAGGCCTGTATCCCCTAAATGTCTCCTAATAGTTCGCTCATAAGGTTTAAGCATGATATAAAAATGAGAATAAGCAATTAGAAAAATATTAAGAGAAGATAGGCACTGGATCAGGTGTCTATGAAGTACAAACGAATGTTCATACAAAGATACAATAGACACCGACAATTTTTATCATCATCCAGATACACACCTCCACATCATGCAAAAGAATCAAGCCAGCTTCTGTGCCAAGTGCTATTATTTTACCATCAGGGCTCCAACAAATTGATGTGATGCACTTCCCTGAACAATTATAAATACTTTAGTTCTCAATTTCTCACTATTTTTTATAAGTTCAAAGCAGACATGATCTTATAAATCACTATAACTAAAAGGTATAACTGAAGGGCACACTGTAATTGACAGATTGTACATATTGATTGTAATGACAAGGAATATTCAAAGTGGGCAAAAACAACAGGCAACTGAGGGTAATGGAGTAGGTGTGTATCAACCTGGAGAGATTGTCCAAAGCCTTTGCCAATTGAAGCGATGGAGAAGAACCTTGGAGTCATCAGTAACCATAGCAAGCAGATCCTTCTCTGGATTCCATTCTGCCATTTTTGTCTACAAGTATGAAACACCAAAGATAACATCGTAAGATATGAGAACTAAGTCCACTCAGCATAAAACAGCTGTAAGCTATGAAATACTATATCAGGCTTATCATTTTATCAAATTGTTCACTTGACTATGTATCATTCATTCAAGCTTATTGTAGAACCTTTGCCATGTACTATCACTTAATTCAGTATTGACATTACACACCAAACTAAAAGATAATGATAGCAGAATCACATGCTACACAGACTAAAATGAATCTCTGTATGGCTCTTCCCATATTATCCAAAATGTACATCTTGTGTTCAACCAAGTGGAAAACCAGAACTTCAGAAGAAAAGGTCACAAGACCATACATGACATAGGTTAACATCCATCACGTCAACTGAGGGGCCACGCATCATGTATTTTGCCTTGTCGTTTATATGAAAAGAACCAATATCCTTTTATAGTTCTCTGACTCCATGAACCTAAATATGGTAACTAGCTATTCTTCTGAGAACACTAGAACCAAGTATGTAGACATCAACCCACACAGAAGGGGCACGTCTTAAACCATAAATGAGCCGTTAATAATACACAGATGGTTAAGGGCGTAAGCATGTCAATACATGATAAGCATGGAAAGATCTGTGACCAATATATATAACCTTAAATCATTGAGTCAGGTGAGACAATATTCTCCCAAGTTCAAAGTAGAAAATCCAAAAAACCTCATGGTACTGGTAAAGCTGTAGAGAACATCTGGCTCCACAAACATTAGGCTGTCTCCAGCAGCGTCCCCTAAATTCCATCCCCTAAAGGAATATTCTCTGTCCTTTACAGCACACTCTAAAAGATTCTGTCCTCTATATATTCTCAGTCTCCAGCAACGTCCCCTAAATTCGGTCCCTTAAAGCTACAGTGTTAACAGATTCTCTTTTTTCCATTTCTTTTTCAGTTTTCTTTATTTTCTTCCCAATTCACGCTATACAAATGATGCGCAAAAAATATATTTATTAATTTTTGAATTGATATTTTTGAATTGTCTAAATTAATTATCATTGCCTATTATTTTGTGTGTAATTATTCTCGATAGAACGTCGCATAGAAGTCGCATAGAAGCATGTCAAGCTAGCTTTGCAGAGGATGCAAGATACTAAGAGAGCGTCATTGGAAAAGGGCGTGTTTCATTTCAAGAAAATATTATGAGAAGTTTATCATGGAAAAGTGAGGTCTTGAGAATCTGCACAGATGTTCAAGCAGTGGCTGCAAGATCCCCAACTGTATGTGATCAAGTGGTCCTGTATGTCAAACACAATTGACAATTGTATAGCTGACACGCATTAATCTTCAAGAAGTATTAAAATGCCTCTATCGAAAACATAATTGGGCAAGAAGTCCTTGAGGCCTGTATCCCCTAAATGTCTCCTAATAGTTCGCTCATAAGGTTTAAGCATGATATAAAAATGAGAATAAGCAATTAGAAAAATATTAAGAGAAGATAGGCACTGGATCAGGTGTCTATGAAGTACAAACGAATGTTCATACAAAGATACAATAGACACCGACAATTTTTATCATCATCCAGATACACACCTCCACATCATGCAAAAGAATCAAGCCAGCTTCTGTGCCAAGTGCTATTATTTTACCATCAGGGCTCCAACAAATTGATGTGATGCACTTCCCTGAACAATTATAAATACTTTAGTTCTCAATTTCTCACTATTTTTTATAAGTTCAAAGCAGACATGATCTTATAAATCACTATAACTAAAAGGTATAACTGAAGGGCACACTGTAATTGACAGATTGTACATATTGATTGTAATGACAAGGAATATTCAAAGTGGGCAAAAACAACAGGCAACTGAGGGTAATGGAGTAGGTGTGTATCAACCTGGAGAGATTGTCCAAAGCCTTTGCCAATTGAAGCGATGGAGAAGAACCTTGGAGTCATCAGTAACCATAGCAAGCAGATCCTTCTCTGGATTCCATTCTGCCATTTTTGTCTACAAGTATGAAACACCAAAGATAACATCGTAAGATATGAGAACTAAGTCCACTCAGCATAAAACAGCTGTAAGCTATGAAATACTATATCAGGCTTATCATTTTATCAAATTGTTCACTTGACTATGTATCATTCATTCAAGCTTATTGTAGAACCTTTGCCATGTACTATCACTTAATTCAGTATTGACATTACACACCAAACTAAAAGATAATGATAGCAGAATCACATGCTACACAGACTAAAATGAATCTCTGTATGGCTCTTCCCATATTATCCAAAATGTACATCTTGTGTTCAACCAAGTGGAAAACCAGAACTTCAGAAGAAAAGGTCACAAGACCATACATGACATAGGTTAACATCCATCACGTCAACTGAGGGGCCACGCATCATGTATTTTGCCTTGTCGTTTATATGAAAAGAACCAATATCCTTTTATAGTTCTCTGACTCCATGAACCTAAATATGGTAACTAGCTATTCTTCTGAGAACACTAGAACCAAGTATGTAGACATCAACCCACACAGAAGGGGCACGTCTTAAACCATAAATGAGCCGTTAATAATACACAGATGGTTAAGGGCGTAAGCATGTCAATACATGATAAGCATGGAAAGATCTGTGACCAATATATATAACCTTAAATCATTGAGTCAGGTGAGACAATATTCTCCCAAGTTCAAAGTAGAAAATCCAAAAAACCTCATGGTACTGGTAAAGCTGTAGAGAACATCTGGCTCCACAAACATTAGGCTGTCTCCAGCAGCGTCCCCTAAATTCCATCCCCTAAAGGAATATTCTCTGTCCTTTACAGCACACTCTAAAAGATTCTGTCCTCTATATATTCTCAGTCTCCAGCAACGTCCCCTAAATTCGGTCCCTTAAAGCTACAGTGTTAACAGATTCTCTTTTTTCCATTTCTTTTTCAGTTTTCTTTATTTTCTTCCCAATTCACGCTATACAAATGATGCGCAAAAAATATATTTATTAATTTTTGAATTGATATTTTTGAATTGTCTAAATTAATTATCATTGCCTATTATTTTGTGTGTAATTATTCTCGATAGAACGTCGCATAGAAGTCGCATAGAAGCATGTCAAGCTAGCTTTGCAGAGGATGCAAGATACTAAGAGAGCGTCATTGGAAAAGGGCGTGTTTCATTTCAAGAAAATATTATGAGAAGTTTATCATGGAAAAGTGAGGTCTTGAGAATCTGCACAGATGTTCAAGCAGTGGCTGCAAGATCCCCAACTGTATGTGATCAAGTGGTCCTGTATGTCAAACACAATTGACAATTGTATAGCTGACACGCATTAATCTTCAAGAAGTATTAAAATGCCTCTATCGAAAACATAATTGGGCAAGAAGTCCTTGAGGCCTGTATCCCCTAAATGTCTCCTAATAGTTCGCTCATAAGGTTTAAGCATGATATAAAAATGAGAATAAGCAATTAGAAAAATATTAAGAGAAGATAGGCACTGGATCAGGTGTCTATGAAGTACAAACGAATGTTCATACAAAGATACAATAGACACCGACAATTTTTATCATCATCCAGATACACACCTCCACATCATGCAAAAGAATCAAGCCAGCTTCTGTGCCAAGTGCTATTATTTTACCATCAGGGCTCCAACAAATTGATGTGATGCACTTCCCTGAACAATTATAAATACTTTAGTTCTCATTTTCTCACTATTTTTTATAAGTTCAAAGCAGACATGATCTTATAAATCACTATAACTAAAAGGTATAACTGAAGGGCACACTGTAATTGACAGATTGTACATATTGATTGTAATGACAAGGAATATTCAAAGTGGGCAAAAACAACAGGCAACTGAGGGTAATGGAGTAGGTGTGTATCAACCTGGAGAGATTGTCCAAAGCCTTTGCCAATTGAAGCGATGGAGAAGAACCTTGGAGTCATCAGTAACCATAGCAAGCAGATCCTTCTCTGGATTCCATTCTGCCATTTTTGTCTACAAGTATGAAACACCAAAGATAACATCGTAAGATATGAGAACTAAGTCCACTCAGCATAAAACAGCTGTAAGCTATGAAATACTATATCAGGCTTATCATTTTATCAAATTGTTCACTTGACTATGTATCATTCATTCAAGCTTATTGTAGAACCTTTGCCATGTACTATCACTTAATTCAGTATTGACATTACACACCAAACTAAAAGATAATGATAGCAGAATCACATGCTACACAGACTAAAATGAATCTCTGTATGGCTCTTCCCATATTATCCAAAATGTACATCTTGTGTTCAACCAAGTGGAAAACCAGAACTTCAGAAGAAAAGGTCACAAGACCATACATGACATAGGTTAACATCCATCACGTCAACTGAGGGGCCACGCATCATGTATTTTGCCTTGTCGTTTATATGAAAAGAACCAATATCCTTTTATAGTTCTCTGACTCCATGAACCTAAATATGGTAACTAGCTATTCTTCTGAGAACACTAGAACCAAGTATGTAGACATCAACCCACACAGAAGGGGCACGTCTTAAACCATAAATGAGCCGTTAATAATACACAGATGGTTAAGGGCGTAAGCATGTCAATACATGATAAGCATGGAAAGATCTGTGACCAATATATATAACCTTAAATCATTGAGTCAGGTGAGACAATATTCTCCCAAGTTCAAAGTAGAAAATCCAAAAAACCTCATGGTACTGGTAAAGCTGTAGAGAACATCTGGCTCCACAAACATTAGGATACAGCATAATCATCACGGACACTGCACCACTAATCCAAACGATGAAGAAATGAGCGCGTAAACGTACGTCAGCGCAGATCTATCGATTTGAACTCCACAACCGACCGGTATGATCACAGTGAATGGCTTCGCATCGATCAGACGCCAGTAGACGAACCGATAAGCACGCAGACATAAACCAGAGAAGAGAAATCGCAACCGGCGCAACAACCGAAACCCTGCTCCGCTAGAGCTAAAACCCTACCCGTAATCGGATTATCTCACAGATCAGGCAACTCGAGAGGTGATCCGGCGATATACCTTGACGGGCCTCGCAAAGGAGAGAGCAGATCCGGTGAGGGAAGCCATGGACGAAGCTGAAACGGAGGCTCGCGGCGGCGCTCGGGAGAAATGAGTTTGGAGGCAACGGGTGAGTGAGTGGGTGCGGACCGCTACCGTCGCGGCCATGGACGCCTCTTCGATCTGCTCCTCCGCCATGCTCCGCATCCGGCGATGGCCATGGACGCCTCTTCGATATGCTCCTCCGCCATGCTCCGCGTCCGCCCTCGCAAGCCCTCTTGTCTCCCACCTACTGCCTCGATGCCGGTGACAAAGCACGCCGGATCGAGGGCTTGGCCCCGGGAGATGCAGTCGCCAGCGCGCGGTAGGAGGAGGCGGAAGTTTCCTCGCGGCGGCTGGTGGATCCGTCGCGCGGATAGCGCACGGTGGGCGGCCTCCACATTTAGGGTCTCTGGCACATCCTCTATAATTTAGGAGACGCTTTAGAGGACCTTGTTGGAGGCGTAGGGGACCTGACAGTCCCTCAAATTTAGCGGACAGGAGCCTTTAGCGGCTCTTGTTGGAGGCAGCCTTAAAACGAATCTTTTCCGATTGCCGAGTGTTTTTTACAGCTAAAGAAGCTCTAAAAAAGGTTGTTTATCTAATTTTTTTTTGCTATCCATAAAAATCTTTTTTGCCAAGTGTTTTTACACTAGTCAAACAACTTTTTGCTTACTTTTTTTCGACACTAGCTGTTATAAAAATAGTCATTTTCAATTTTAATTTAATCCAGAAAATCAGAGTTATGTATATAACAGCATGCATGTGCATGCGTGTATCACTACTCATATAAGCAGTAAATATGCATAAATACAAGAACAGAATGTACTCCACGGAGGTACTGATGTTTAAGGCATCAGTGGCTCCATTCACACGAGACATCTCATGTGTGTTTGATGTAGTCGTACTCAGTCGATAAAGGCAGATGTACACAGTGCAGTCCCTCGAACGACGTTGGTGACGAGGAACTTGATCAGCGCTGATCCAGCGAACGAAGCGAGCAATCACGAGTACGCTCCCCAACAACCTGATCGCCCGCACACCCTGTGCAAGTGTAGCTCTGCGGACTGCGATTTCGAGGCCTGCTCTCCCAGTCTCTCTGTGCTCGCAGAAGGTGGAACGGGGGATGGGCTGAGTGCAATTCGTCTAAGAATCCGTTCTCGTGTAACCAGAAGCAGCATCAGCTCCTCCGTATTTGTACACACGCAGAGGAAGGCGAATGGATAGTAGCGGTCGCCATCAGAGCTAGAAACTGACAACCGTTACAGCCAGCTAGAAAATGTTTCCATTAGAGACATCTGTTACTAGCCGACAGCCATTACAAACCATCTGTTACTAGCCATAACACATGAAACAGTCAGTAATGGACGGTCATCACTCCAGGCAAAATGTGCAACCGTTAGGAAGGAATATTCAGACAAAGGTCCGATCTACCACGGCCCGGCCGGCGGCACGCGCGCATGTGGCAGTCTTTCATCGTTTTCTCAACTTCTCAATAGATGCACCAATGGACCACCTATTTAAGTTGATTGATTTGTTCCTTAAACTTTCGGTATGGTACTAAAGTATTAGCGCACTGTAGCATTAAGTGGGCCTTTAGTATTGACTATTATTGAATATTAATTTGGGCCAAACCCAAATTAATCCAACAATCCCCACCAAATGCTAAGTCACACTAAAATACTCTCATCATCTCTAACGTTTGATATACTGGTATTTCGATGGAGACTGTTAAGTTAAACATCCATCTAGAACCTAGACTACACTTAACCACAACTGCACAATGGAGTAGGTCTTGAATTGGCAGTTTTGCATGGAATAAGTTTCATCTAAATTCTTTACCAGTACTAAATTGTCGAGCGCATCCCCTCTGGTTGGAGCATATAAGTCAAACTCCATAGCCTTTTATGGGTATCTAAAGACCACCCAGACCTCATAAACTGTGACTAGCAGTTAACCCATATAGGTATGTTCCTCTAAAGATATTATGTAGGACAACATCTTTGCTTGACAAATCCACTTGGAACATATTAAGGTGTAAACACCAACCTACCTTACAGTAAGAAAAGATGTGCATCTAAAATGAACCTTATTAAGGGTCTTTCCTCTTAGTCTACTACTAGCTTGTTTCACCATTCTAATTCACGGGATCTCCGATCACATAGAACATGTTACCACTATGACAAACTTTAAGGGGTCTCAGACCCATCTCAATTGATGCACTATCTATCATGCTATTACTCCAGATTTTTAGACGTATGGACATAGTCCAACGCTATTACTCCAGAGTTTCTCAATTTCCTGACAAATTTCAAACACTTCTTTATGTGCCTTGTCGACTTCATATTATCCTTAGAACTATTTATCTTAATTACCACAGTCTGATTATCACAGTTCATAGAAATGGTCGGCACAGGTTTTTCAACCACCAGTAAATCCATAAGGAGTTCACGAAGCCACTCAACCTCAATTGAAGCGGTATATAATGTTGTGAGTTCTGGTTCCATAGTCGACCTCATTAAGATGGTCTGCTTGCAAGACTTCCATGAAACAGTGTCACCTCCAAGTGAAAACACATATCCACTTGTGGCATATATCTCATCAGCATCAGATATTCAATTTGCATCACAATAACCCTCCAGTACTGTTGGGTACCCGATATAATGGATGCCTAAACTCATAGTGCGTTTTAGATAGAGCAATATTCTCATAAGAGCACGCTAGTGATCATCTCCCAGATTTGAAACAAAACAGCTAAGTTTGCTCAGAGCAAACGAGATGTCAGGCCTCGTAGCACTAGCTAAGTACATGAGTGAACCAATTATTTAGGAATATCTCAATTGATCTCTAGATATCCTTCGATTTTTCTTCAATAGCTTACTAGGATCATAAGGTGTTGGAGCAGGTTCACATTCGCTATAACCAAAGCAACTCAAAACATTTTCCACATAATGGGATTGCAAAGTGTGATCCTATTATTGCCTTCTCTCAGTAGCTTAATGTTAAGAATAACATCAATTTCTCCCAAATCTTTCATTTCAAAATTATTAGATAGAAAGTATTTTGTCTCTTTAATCACATTAAGACTTGTCCCCAAAATTAGAATGTCATCAACATACAGGCATAAAATTACTCCCTCGTCCCCACCATACCGATAATATACACAGTTGTCTGCTTCGTTCACAACAAAGCCGATAGATGTCAATGTTCTATCGAACTTTTCATATCATTGCTTAGGTGCTTGTTTTAGGCCATATAAAGATTTCAATAATTTACACACCATGCCTTCTTAACCATTTGCTACAAACCCAGCTGGCTGCTCCATGTAGATTTCCTCATCTAACTCTCCATTTAGGAATGTTGTCTTAACATCCATTTGATGGACAAGAAGACCATGAGAGGCAGTCAGATAAAGTAGCACATGAATTGTGGTCAATCGAGCCACAGGTAAATAACTATCAAAGAAATCCCAACCTTCCTTCTGTGAATAACCTTTAAGTACAAGCCTCGCCTTGTACCTTTCAAAAGTACCATTAGGCCTAAGCTTTTTCCTGAACACTCATTTACTCCCAATGGGCTTACACCCATAAGGACGCTCAATGACCTCCCAAGTTGCATTAGACATAATAGAATCCATCTCACTCCTTATTGCTTCCTTCCAAAAGTCAGCATCAGGAGAGGAATATGCCTCTTCAATGGTACTTGGTGTATCATCCACAAGATATACAATGTAATCATCACCAAAGGACTTTGCAGTCCTTGGTCTCTTACTCTTTCGAGTTGATACATTGTCATCTTCCACATGATTATGTATACGGGATTTTTCAGTGTGTTCTACCGAAATAAAATGTTCATGGGGTATCAATGGTTCATCATTAGACGTATCATGTGTAGCTTTCATGGGAAATTCGTCCTAAAAACGTAGCATCTCTCGATTCCCTCGTCCAAGCAGTTGGCCACTTGCTACGATACGCCAGGGTAGGGTACCAGACATCTTTCTAGTATGTGAAGTTATAACATATGAATTTATTTTGAAGTTGTTCCTTTCTGGTTGCCTTTGTCTAGTAATGAAGCTCATGAATATTGCAAAAGCAACCAACATTAGGCTCCACACATTGGCTCCTCACCAAGGCATTCAGGGTTAGTTAATGAAGGAAAATATCAAACTTCTTTAGAACCTCCACTAGCATATTATGAAGCGGGAATCGAAGTCCAGCTTTCAAAAAGCTTCGGAATACCACCACCTAGCCTTTTTAGGTCGTGGGATGGTATCCTCTCCACCAAGCCTCACAATAGAAATGTCATGAAAATAATTGTTCTTCATCACCTCGATATTGTCACACCCGGGCTTTAAAGGACAAAACCGGGTACATCTCATACATGCGCCAAAGAAGACAACATATATAATAACAGAGTGTATAGAGATAAATGTCACAATATCATCAGAGTATTTATTACATAGTGGAAGTCTTACATAAATAAAAGATAAATATAAATCGAACTAAAATCCATCTTTGGCACCAATAAGTCAACTAGGAGACACCACCTAGATCAGATCAAACTTCTCGTTGTGTGGCTCCTCCTGAACCACATGTTCTTCTCCTGTGGGGGGTGTGAGATAGCAAGGGTGAGCTCACACATGATCATAGCTCAACAAGTTGTGGGGAAACCAGTGTACATGAACTCACCAAAGGTGGGAGTTCATGTGATGTGTAAGGCTGATCAACAATAGGGGTTAAAGCTAAGCATTGCTTTTAATAAGTTGGTCAAATTTTAGTAGCAGTTACTAAGTGTAAGTAAATACCAAACCATAATAAATAATAGAACAAAATTAATAAATAATCCCATGCAATGCAAATGATAAATTGAATTTAAGTTCCATATTTAATCATGCAAGAGTCCTGAGCTGCTCTTGACCGTGAACTCGGCTAGTATACCAGTTTTACACTCTGCAGACGTTGTACCCTTTACCCACAAGTCATGTTACCCATCTACCAAGGGATCGCGACTCCCATACACCTCTACCAAGGAAGCGAGGCAGGGAAACACTACGAGGCCTTTATAAAGTTCCACTAGCTTCCGAAAACCCACTATAGTTTATGGGAAGAGCACTTGCAAGAATCCCCTGTCTGACCGCCATCGCAGCAAAATCAACCCGAGAACCTCCCTGCATGCAACTCCCCTACTGCCATTGCCCCTTTCGGGTAAGGTAGTCTTCCACTAGCTTTCCTAATTAGTTAGCTAAGGGGTCTCATTCCTCCCTTGTGGTGGCACATGTTTCTCAAGTTAAGCTCCATGTTCCAATTAAAGATAATGGTCTTGACATGAACATAAATAAAATAACAACATAACTGGAACACATATATAATGAAATATTGACCCAAAACCATGTAAAGCAATAGCAAAACTACCCAAGTGATTCAGTGATAACAAGGTAAAGTGGTAAACAGTCTAGGGTGACCTATTAGGTCCCATCAAAATTATACCTATGCATGAACATGTGATATTAAAGAACATTATTGGGTAAAGAGTGGTCAAGGGCACAACTTGCCTTCAGTGAGCTCTTGCTCAGCTACTTTACTGGGCACCAGGATCCTCAGTCACCGGCTCTTCTACTCGCCATAATACAAACAAGCACAGTATATAGAGAAAATTAACATCACAACAAACATGTAAACAAAATACATAATAATAATCTACACATTAAAATAAAATCCTAGGAACAGGAATCATTAATTTTGGAGTTATGGATTTTAAGTTATGAATTTCCAAAGGTTTTATGTGCTTGAAATAGGATTAAGTGAGGAATTAATTTTCTTACTGTTGTCATGTCAAAACAGAGACTATAAGTGATAAACAATATTATTACAAAATTTTAGAAACTGGAATGAATTAATTTGGACTAAAAATGGATTTTCTATGATTTAAACAAGTTCTAGCATTTATTTATCTATTAAAAAGCCATTTATAAATTAATTTCTCTGGTTTTACAATATTCTGGACTGGGCCTCAATTACCAGAGAAGGCAGGGGCCCCGGGGTAAAACTTCCTAGACTCAGTGAACAGTTGAACATGGACGGCGGTTATTTTTAAGTAAACCGAGGGGCTCCTATGAAAGAGTGCACCCGCGAAGGGGTTGAAAGTGCATTCATCCCTTTTGTGAGTTTTGGTGATTTGGATAACAACACATTTAAAGGTCTAACAAGTTTGCTAAGTGTTGAACAGGAAATTCAGTATGATGAACATACTTGAATAGTGTATAATGATCAGTGAACAAGGTTCAACACAAGGTGAAATAACCAGTGAGACAATGCAAATGGATATAATATGGTCTCTATATTGGTTTGAATATATGGACAAGTCCTGAGAAATCACTATGCATAAATATGATCATAACAGAGGTTGAAGTGATTAAGAGGATTGGTCAAGCCAAAGTGAATAAGATATGAGGAATCGTGAATTGGCTTGACCATATTACTATTAGTCCATATATGAATATATGAGAATCAAACTAAAGCTTGATTAATCTTAATAGTTATATCTAGAAGACATTCAAGCAAGGTTCACAATATTGAAGAAATGATTCTCTTAATGGATGCTCAATAGGATGTGACTCAAGAATGGCTTGATAGGGTGAAGATAGCAAGGAAAGGGCTTCGAGGAACTAAGCGAAGGTGAAGGCCAAGCGACGGCTTGTAGACCGAGGTACCATGGCTAAGGTGAAGAAGAGAGTACTTACACTAAGTCGATGAACTAATCAGCTATGAAGAGTTACAACATGTTGATGCATCAGTAAGGTGACTTGAAGCCATGATTTGAACTCATATAAGGTGATATGGTACAAGTCACAGGGTTTGATTTGAGTTTGCTTCAAAAGGTGAGACAAAGATGTTTGTGATCCTTATGAAGCAATGCCATGGAGAAATCACACATGAGACACCAATGACTCAAGGAGTTTACTTCATTTTATTTTATTTAACTTGAGTATAGGAATCGTCGTACTATAAAGGGGGATCCAAAAAGAAGGTTGGTGTTTGCCAAAGCTCAAACCTCTCTATTCAAAAGCTATTTATGAAAAGCAAAAATCTCTTTATCGTTCTATGGTTGACCGTGGTTAGGGTTGAGAAACCTAGAGTGTTCTTGCTGAAAAGCAGCTGAACTTGTTCAGCTGCAGCTGAGCTTTTCAGCTGAGCTGGACTTCAGCTGAGCTGAGCTCCTTCAGCTGCAGCTGAGCTTTTCAGCTGAGCTGGACTTCAGCTGAGCTGAGCTTCTTCAGCTACAGCTGAGCTTTTCAGCTGAGCTGAACTTCAGCTGAGTTGAGCTTCTTCAGCTGCAGCTGAGCTTTTCAGCTGGGCTGAACTTCAGCTGAACTCAACTTCAGCTGTGAACCTCTTTGACCATACACCAGCTGAACTTGCCTCTGGGCAGTTGAGCTGGGGTTTTCTCTCCTAAACTCTCTGGTCAAGACCGGTTGAACTGGTCCTGAGGGGCAGTTCAGCTGGTCTCTGACCCCTCTGACCTCTGATCTGCAGTCTGCCAGTCAGACTGGCAAACAGGTCGCCAGGAGCTGTCAGGGGCGGTTCAATCGCCCCCCTGGGTGGTTCAACTGGTTTTGGTCAACTTTGACCAGTCTGCGGTCAGTCTGCGCGTCAGTCTGCCAGTCAGACTGGCAGACAGGCTGCCAGGCCTGCCAGGGGAGGTTCAACCGCCCTAGGGGGAGGTTCAACCGCCCTCAAACAGAAAAATCTGCCCAACGGCTAGTTTTGAGCTCCACCTATATATACTACCTCCTACCTCTCTCCCTAAAGAAGTGAGCACGATTTGAACTCCATTTCTAACCCAAGAAACACCTCCCTCTCTCTCACACACATCTCTTGCCTCTCCCATTTCAAATCTTTGGAGAGAAATCTTTGAGTGAGCTTGAGAGCTGCGGTTTTGTGCTTCATCTCTAAATCTCTCTTGCTCTTCTTCTTCATTCGAGCTTTGGTACTACATCGAGTTCTTTGTGGATTCATTACTCTTGGAGCTTCTAGCTCCTAGACGACTAGGTGTCTCTTGTGAGTCTCCAAATCTTGTGGAAGACCACAAGAAAGTTTGTATTACCCACTCGTTTGAGCAAAGATTATTGTGTGAGCTTGACCTTTGTGGTCGGCAAAGGGAGGATTAGGGTTGAAAGAGACCCGGCTCTTTGTGGGCGCCTCAACGAGGAAGTAGGGCACCTTTTGTGGTGTGACCGAACCTCGGGATAAATCTTGTGTCTCTTGTGTTCTTGTTCATTGTGTTTGTTTGTGTTCTTCGTTCTCTCACCATTCCGTAAAAGATTTGTTTATATCTTTTTGGTGTGTGGATTTTGAGAAGTGCCCTTCTCAGATCTACTACTTTGAACCCTGTGGATCATTTAGAACATCTCATTTCCAAAGTTAACTAGGTGAATTTTGAGATCAATTCAGTTTTACCCAGTTTGCTTCTAGTTTTTGTTGAAAAAGTTTTAACTTGCCTATTCACCCCCCCCTCTAGGCAACTTTCAATTGGTATCAGAGCCTAATCCTCGTTCTAACGCTTAACCGCGTGAGGAAAAGATCATGTCGGGGGGACTAAGAAACGAAAGTGCTTCTAAGCTTGAAAAAGTTGAGGTTGCCTCGACTTTATCTTTTGGTGTAGATGTTGATCCTAGGGCAATAGATCTTGCCATGAGAATCGCCGAAAGGATGTTCCTCAAAATGAAGGAAGATGAGGCGAAGAACAAAGTTGAAGAAGAAAATGATCGATGGAGACCAAACGACGAATCCACCTCTTCACAAGGTTCGTCTTTCAAATCCACTTCTCATATGTGCTTTATTGCTAATGGGAGTGACAGTGAAAGCGAAAGTGAGGATGAGGAGGAGCAAGAAAGTGATAGTTAAGATGAGGATGATCTTCAACAATTCTTCGCTCAGCTAAGCAAGAAACATCGGATGAGCTTGCTCAAACTCATGAAAAGAGCGGAAGAACAAAAAGAAATGCTTCATAAGCAAGAAGACTTCCTCATCAGAAAAATCGAAGACTTAGAGAAGTTGACCAAAGAGCATGAGAAGCTAAAGTGCTCTCATGATGATTTGGTCCAAAGGTATGAAGACATTTCAATTGAGCAAATTAAAGTTGTTAATCATTCATCATATATTGCTCAATTAGAAAATAAAAATGCTATGTTCAAGAACACGATAGAAAGGCTAAATATTGAAAATCTAGCTTTGCAAGAAAAACATGATATGCTTGTGTGCTCTCATAATAAATTTATGGATTCACATATCATGTTAGAAATGGCTCATGAGGTTGTGTTAACTAATTTGAAATCATACCAACCTCACATATGCACATGTACTCAAGTAGAAACTATATTATCATGTGCTAACAAATGTTGCTCTCAAGAAAGCCAATCGTCCATTGAGCTAGAAATTTCAGGAACTAGTGATATTTCTATCACACAAGAAAATAAAGAGCTCAAGGAAGAAGTTGGAAGGCAAAGAAGGAGCTTAACTCTTTTGAAGGGAAAGTGTCATGCTCAACCTTCTCAAGATAACCGTGATAATATGGTGAAAAAGCTTGAGAAGGGGACAACCGTAGCATGCACAAAACCCCTTCAAAAGAATACCAAGCTTTCCAAGAAAGTCATGAGCAAACGTCAAGATAAGAAATCCAAAGCTCATGACAAGTGCCTCAACCACGTCTCCACATGCTCCACACAAGGTAACAAACAAGCCACTCTTCCAAATAAGAGAAGATGCACTAGAAAGTGTTATCAATGTCATGAGAAGGGACATGAGATTAAGTCATGTCCCTACATAAAAGATAGTGGCTTAACTTTAGAAAGAAAGAGGCTCACTAACCATGTAGCAAACAAGAAGCAAGGCAAGGAGTCTTGCAAAATTAAAAATCAAATTTGCTACACTTGCCGAAGAAAGGGACACCTATGCAAGGATTGTCCCATGAGTAAGTATCCTAAGTCTACCATGTCAATTCATTCATATTCGCTTAGGAGACCCAAAAATGACATTTGTGCTAGAAATGTAATTAGTTCACCTAAAACTAGCACAAAGGCCATTTGGGTGCCTAAGTACTTGTTAGCTAACCTTGGTGGACCCATCCAAAGATGGGTACCAAAATGTACTTAATAAGTTTTGCAGGTACCCAGAGATGATATGAAGCTTTGGGGTGCTTGAGCAGTTTAACTCAATTCTTATCTCCAGCTATCAATCTTACATTGTCTATCCTTTAAGATTGACCCAAAGATGAATTGAGTTGTTATATCACTAACTTCATATTCATCTCTAGCAAGAACTTGTGTTGTAGGGAATAAGGATTAACCTTTGTGGGAATCAAGCAAAAGGCCCATAACCAAGTGATATCCAAAGGATGGTAACAATTAATTCTTAAGTGCACATTGCTTTTAATTAGTATATTCCTTTGTGTCTTTTGTAGCCACATAGGAAAAATGAAGTACTTGATAATGAACTTAAAAGATTTTACCTTGCCTTGGAAAAGATCCAATTATATGGTAGATTGCAAGTTCATATTTTTATATTATGACAATCTACATGCTTTAAATTGGTTGTATGTATCTTGTGGCATATTTCAAGTTAATCATCATATTATTGCCATGACCTAGACATAAAGAGTATTATCCCATGTTCTTAAATGAATAGAGTGCTAAGTAAGAAATTCAAATTCTTAAAGCACTTATCAAAAGGGGAATTCTCTATATGACTAGAGTTGTGAGACTAATGTTTTTATCTGAGTGATTTATATAGTTTCACAACATGAGAATGTGTTTCCCAAATGGAGTGTGCCATTCAACATTCAAAGAAGATCGAACCAATACTATGTGATGTATTCATTCTTGTTTAAATTGGTTTTGAGTCTTCTCCATTAATCACTCACCATGCTATGAATTAAACTTGCCATGTAAACTTAATTAAATAATCATGCTTTGTTCACCTTGTTTAATTTTGGTGTTATGCATGATGCTTGTAAGGGCAATTTAGTTCATATCATGAGGTTTCCTTATTTTAGTAACCTTCTTGTCATTCATATACTAGAGGTTTCTAAATAGGAAACTATTGCTTGTGTTTCTAATGCAATCTCTTTTAAGCTATTTCATGGAAATTCATAAGTAGAGATTGTGCTCTTTCATTTGGTAAAATCACAAGCATTAAAGGTTAATCTTCACCTAAAAGAAAGATTAGGAATGCTCAAGGCAAAGGTATGGAACAAATTGCTTCAATTGGTAGTTGATCAATAGTAGTTCCTTTCAAGTGGCATTCTTTCAATTAGTAATAATATATTCTATGGAAAGGAATGTCAATATGAAGGTTAAATTCCTTTTGGCTTAAATTTGTAAATTAATGCATATTGTGAATTCATTGCTCCATGTGCATTAACTTAAAAGGAATTTAATTTATGCCTTTACGCCTCATAAATGATGATTTGTTTGCCATTCATATATAGATATCATCATTCATTAAATACTTCCTTGTACTACTAATACCTCTTTTCAAAGTGTTTTATCGACTAGTTTTAAAAGGAAAAGAGATAACAAAGAAGGAAGTCTCCACAAATGATGAAAAGAAGAATACTAAGGTGACACCACCACAGGTAGTAAGATCTATCAAATTGGTATAATAAATGGTACATTCTATATGGTGGTAAGTATTCTTAGGCATAAGTTAATTCATTGCAAATTTGTCATGCCTTGACCATGATATGTAATGTACTCCTCATGAGACTCTTAACTGAATTGAAAGTGCATGTGGTAAGTCATTCAAATACTTGATGCACATATCTAGTGGGAGAACATTATATATATTGTGTCGTAGAGAATAAGTTTCCCTTGAGTAAGCTATACTAAGACAATCCAAATTGGTAAATTTGTATCTCATTCATATGGATTGTAATCTTTATTTTCTAAATAGCTACTCTTGATGCAGTTTAAAATTCTCTTATCGTTAATTCTAAAAGTGCATAAGAATCTTTTTGTTGATATTCATCACATACATATGCACTAACATGGATATGATTTTTAAACTGTAAAAGGTACAATTAGTGATCCATACTCTCTAAATTTTGGAAACCCATATTTTGATATCTTAGAAATCTACTTCAATCGATATCCATATGCTTCACATTGAATTGGATCACTAAGTTGTAAATTCCATGCATAACTTGTCTTTATGATATGAATGCTTGTGCGACTAACCATGATAAGCTAGGTGCACCCAAGGTCAAGCTAGGTTCATCATCAAGAAGGCAACACAATGATGTATCAAGAAAAGGAGAAAAGGCTCCTATTCTCAACTCTAGCTTTTATCTATGTGATTAAATATTGACTTGAAACCATGTGAGATGGTTGTCAAGTATATGTGGGTGCCTACACAAAGAGAAAGGCCACAATAAGAAATGTGTGGGTACCCAAGGCTCTTACTACTAATCTCAAAGGACCCAATTCAAATTGGGTACCAAAATACGAAGCTTAAATTTGTTTTGCAGGATCACTCCTTAAATGGATCAAGCTGGGTGTTCGATAATGGATGTATAAATCATATTTGGAGATAGTAGCAAGGGTGGTAACAACTGAATCTCAAGTGCAAATTATTTTCAAATCTTATCTCTTTTGTGACTTGTGTAGCCACTAAGGGAAAGAAGCACTTGAGGATATACATCAGTTGTTGATTATGAAATAAAGGTCTAATTGGAAGATGAATGAATATTATCATATGGTGAACAATCCAAAATTATGTGACATATTCTCTATCTAGTTAATTTGGATTTGATTCTTCTTTATTAGACACTTACCATAATATGGATTAAGTCAGCCCTTTTAGACTTCATTGAACAACCATGCATATTATCCATGTCATTCAAAATATATTGTGCATGAGGGTTCAAGGAAATTTAGTCCATATTATGAGGTTTCTCTATTTTAGCAACTCGCTTGCCTTCCACATATAAAGGGTTGCTAAATAAGAAACTAGTGCTTGTGCTACTAATTCCATCTCTTGTGTTGAGTTTATCCATAGAAAATCTATGTTAAGAGATGGTGCTTGTTTTAAATTGGATAAATCACAAGCTTAAAGGATATTATTCAACTAAAGTAAGATGAAGTTGATAAGAGGCCAAGGTATGAAAACTTCCTCTCCTTCAGTTGTTTTAGTATTCTATCCTTAGTGGGATGTACCATAGTATAGGTTAATTTCCTTGCAATATAAAATGTTCAACAGTGCATATAACTTTGAGATCAACTATATGTGTGCACTAGTTTAAAGGAATTTAATCTATCCTTTTGGGTTTCAAGAATGATGATTCATTCTCCATCCACATATAAGGATTATCATTTGTGAAACCCTCCCTTGTTTTTCTAATGCTCTCTTTTCTAAGTGTTTCAATAAGGTCCTTCCAAGTGTTTTCAAGATGGATTTAAAATCTACGGATATAAGAGTCTTGGTTGTTTCAATCATTGAGTTTCAATTGATCTCATATCAAGTATGATCGAATCAAGAAAAGATGAAAGAAGTTCAAGATCACTTGGTTGGATGAAATCGTAAAGAGAAAAGAGATCACAGTGATTCAAGAAGGGAGTTATTTTTTTTCAACCAAATAATGAAGATGTAGTGACATATTTATATGATATCCTTCATTATGAGGTTTGAGGTTCATATTAGCATGCTTTACCCTTCAGGATTTCAATTGATATACTTTCAGTTCTTAAATCTTCAATTGGTTTAATTTTCATCATCTATATAAAGCATGTTATGTTAAGCCAAGATATAGTACAAACATCTCCTTTAACCTCACATTGTTAATGTGCATAAGTGTACTTTGTGTACTCTTGCATGCACAAATTGAGGGAGAGTTTAGCCTATATCTTGTGAGACTAATGATTTCTTTCAAGTTCATGTTGTGTAGTCTCAGACCTTGGAGAGCTTCAAATGAGGATGAATGGTTCCATAGAAATGAAAATGAGTTTCTCTTGAACCTATCAAGAAAATGAGTTTCTCTTGATCGTTTGAAGAGGATGAGTTTCTCTTTGAAATGTCAATCCTATCAAAAGCTAAGATGGAAATTCATGATTATAATGGAGACCATGTGGCGTAGAACAAAGGTGTGTCACTCCATGAACTATTGTATTACATTTGTGTATCTAGGCTCTTACATGCTAGTGTGTGCATGTATATGCAATATCTTAAGTCACATCATAAGGTTGCACTTGTGGTGACGATTAAAGAATCTCTAGATATTTGATTAATACCTCTTGTGGTGATATCATAAGTTAGTCTTAAGTCATCTTAGTGAGGTATGAGTCAAACATGCTAACTTCTCAAGAATCTTGACTTAAAATATTGCATATCATGTCTATTAATATACCTTTTAATTATGAGTAATTCCTTAAATTGGTACAATTTCACATTTTCATACTTTATTTGTACCAAGGTTCAAATTGTAGGACTTAATCCCCTGGCCTCACAAGTTCAAGTGCATAAGCTAAACAAGTATTCATCACTTGTATGCACACATTTAGGGGGAGAATAGTCTATAATTTGAATCTTTGAGACTAACTTCATTTCCAAGTCTATTATGTGTGTAGTCTCGAATTAGAAAGGAATCTTCGGGCAAAGACAATCGCTTCCACTGCAAATTTTGATGGGTATCAAAGATTCTTTGCTCCAATAAATGTATCTTCTATACTTTTCATAAGAGAATGAGTTTCTCCTATATATGCTACTCCAACGTCATCTAAAATTGGTAAATATGTATCACATCTTTTTTTATTACAAATATCTGAAGTAGCATAACTTATAGATTCTCCTGTCTAGAACTTAATTGATTAAATAGTGCACATGTTTCTTATGTTGTATGATTATGTTCAATTGATACTCCTTTTATGCTAATGGTACTTTAAGTTGCAAATAAGTACTCTCAACAGATATCAATTGAATTCATATATATATGTGTGCACTAAAACTTGAGGAGAACTTAGTGTAATATGCTATTAGTGATCTATTTATCTATCAAATTGTATCAATTGGTGTTTTTCAATTGATATTTTTCATACATGATCACTAGTTGCATAATCCATACTTGTGCAATTATCATGTTGCCTCTTGTTGTGATAAGAAAATGCTAGGTGACATCTAGACTCCAGGTATCAAGATTTATCTTTCAGTTAGTATGACAATCTTCATTTGATATCTTGGACCTATGTCAAAATTATGCCAACAAGAGCTTGCAAATGAATTCTAAATCCAACACAAGTTTGGAACACCCCCTTGAAAAGGTAAAACGCAAAGGTACATCACTTCATGTCACTTCTACATTACTTTTTTGTCATCTAAGGATCTTTTTCATGATATTGTGTTCACATCTTGCTTAAATCATAATTTCTACCCTTTATATTCTTTGTATCCTTTTTGGAGATTTATGACAAAGGGGGAGAAATTTTGCATTAAAGCTTATCTTTATTTTAGAAAAGGGGAGAAATAATTAACAAAAGGGGGAATCATAAGAAAAACATAAGATGAAGAAAGTTGATAAGTGCATTCCATGTCATGAGCATCACGTTTATTTTATGACACACTGCACCCTATGAATAGTATGATATAAGTTGTCTACTTTGACCTAAATATGTGCTTTTGGCATTTGAGTACAAAAGTGTTATTTTCTGAAATGCACATGTTTAGGGGGAGGAAACTATATCATAGGATTCAAAATCTTATTTATCAAATCTTATGTAAGCTTTAAATGTGTTGTCATTAATCACCAAAAAGGGGGAGATTGAAAGTGCATTCATCCCTTTTGTGAGTTTTGGTGATTTGGATAACAACACATTTAAAGGTCTAACAAGTTTGCTAAGTGTTGAACAGGAAATTCAGTATGATGAACATACTTGAATAGTGTATAATGATCAGTGAACAAGGTTCAACACAAGGTGAAATAACCAGTGAGACAATGCAAATGGATATAATATGGTCTCTATATTGGTTTGAATATATGGACAAGTCCTGAGAAATCACTATGCATAAATATGATCATAATAGAGGTTGAAGTGATTAAGAGGATTGGTCAAGCCAAAGTGAATAAGATATGAGGAATCGTGAATTGGCTTGACCATATTACTATTAGTCCATATATGAATATATGAGAATCAAACTAAAGCTTGATTAATCTTAATAGTTATATCTAGAAGACATTCAAGCAAGGTTCACAATATTGAAGAAATGATTCTCTTAATGGATGCTCAATAGGATGTGACTCAAGAATGGCTTGATAGGGTGAAGATAGCAAGGAAAGGGCTTCGAGGAACTAAGCGAAGGTGAAGGCCAAGCGACGGCTTGTAGACCGAGGTACCATGGCTAAGGTGAAGAAGAGAGTACTTGCACTAAGTCGATGAACTAATCAGCTATGAAGAGTTACAACATGTTGATGCATCAGTAAGGTGACTTGAAGCCATGATTTGAACTCATATAAGGTGATATGGTACAAGTCACAGGGTTTGATTTGAGTTTGCTTCAAAAGGTGAGACAAAGATGTTTGTGATCCTTATGAAGCAATGCCATGGAGAAATCACACATGAGACAACTCAAGGAGTTTACTTCATTTTATTTTATTTAACTTGAGTATAGGAATCGTCGTACTATAAAGGGGGATCCAAAAAGAAGGTTGGTGTTTGCCAAAGCTCAAACCTCTCTATTCAAAAGCTATTTATGAAAAGCAAAAATCTCTTTATCGTTCTATGGTTGACCGTGGTTAGGGTTGAGAAACCTAGAGTGTTCTTGCTGAAAAGCAGCTGAACTTGTTCAGCTGCAGCTGAGCTTTTCAGCTGAGCTGGACTTCAGCTGAGCTGAGCTCCTTCAGCTGCAGCTGAGCTTTTCAGCTGAGCTGGACTTCAGCTGAGCTGAGCTTCTTCAGCTACAGCTGAGCTTTTCAGCTGAGCTGAACTTCAGCTGAGTTGAGCTTCTTCAGCTGCAGCTGAGCTTTTCAGCTGGGCTGATGTCACACCCGGATTTCAGGGGTCCAAAGCCCGGGCGCGAACATAATCACCAGGTGTGCTGGGACCAAGTCTCACACATATGATGAATCATGGCACAGGATCGAATGTCACATCTTTACTACATAACAGGAATTCTATACAAAATAAATAATTACATTATAAGGAGACAACGGTCCAGCAACCCAAAGTTGACTGGGAGACGACGACCTAGACCTCTCACGAACACATCGCAGCATCCTCCAAGCGCCTCATCCTGCGGTACCTGTTCTTGACCTGTGGGGGTGTGAGACAGCAAGAGTGAGCTCACATACGTTCATCGCTCAACAAGTTGTGGGGAATAATGTGTATGAACTCGCCAAAGGTGGGAGCTCATGTGAAGTGTCAGGCTTACCAAAGAGGATGGCTGAAGCTGAGCATTGCTTTTAAAGTTGGTCAAAATTTTATTAGCCATTACTAAGTATAAGTAAATACCAACCCAATTAAATAGTAGAACAGAAGTAACAACATCACCTGCGATGCAATGCATATGACAAATTGAATTTAAGTTCCATAGATTAATCATGTGAGTGTCCGAGCTGCTCATGACCGTGAGCACGGCTAGTATACCAGTTTTACACTCTGCAGAGGTTGCGCATCTTTACCCACAAGTCATGTTACCCATCTGCCAAGGGATCGCGACTTCCCATACACCTCTACCGAGGAGGCGAGGCAGGGTAACACTACGAGGCCTTTACAAAGTTCCACTAGCTTCAGAAAACCCGCTACAGTTTATAGGAAGCTCCAATGCAGGAATCCCTTGCAGGACCGCCATCGCAGCAAAATCCTCCCGAGGGCCTCCCTACACTGACCACTCCCCTACTGCCCTTGCCCCTTTCGGGTAAGGTAGTCTTCCACTAGCTTTCCTAATTAATCGGCCAAGGGCGTCCCATTAAACCCTTGTGGTAGCACTGTTTTCCCGGGTGGTTCTCCATGTTCCAATTAACATAATGATCTTATCATGAACAGTAAATAGCAACTGATAACAAAAGTATGAATAATATGTATCTCAATGCCCAAATCCACATATGGCACTAGCAAGTACTACCCAGAAAGTTTAGTGGTAAACAAGGCATAAAGATAGACAAACTAGGGTAACCTATTAGGTCCCATCAAATTAACCTATGCAGATCATTATGATTAATTAGAACATGAGTGGGTAAAAGAAGTGATCAAGGGCACAACTTGCCTGGCACTTGAGATTTCAGGTACCAACTTGCTCTTTGATGACACGTAACCTCACGCTAGTCGTAGCAATATAAACAAACATGGTATAGGCAAAATTAACATCACATCAAACATAAGCACAAACTGAATAATAATAATCTACGCGTCGCTACAAGATCGCGGGATCGAGAACTACTAAGATCGGAGTTACCATTAAGGAGTTATGATTTTATAAAAGATTTGTGTGATTAAAATATTAAACTATATTATAATTTGGTTAATATATATCATATGAGGGGTTATTCTGTAAATAATTATCTCAACTTTAATCCAAGCTATAAATTAACCATAGATCATATTCTAGTAGATTATAATGACAAGTAGATTAACAAGACTAACCAACATAGATTAAATAAAGACCTAATTATAAAAGAATGAGACATAGTATTATAAGTGTTGTTATTGAATAGTAAATATTTATAGGAGACTGACGCAACTTGAACGGATCAAATCGGAGTTTAAATGGGGAAGTTATGAATTTCACAAGGTTTTATTTTTTTTATATAAGATTAATTAGGAAATAAATTTTATGGTGACATTCATGTCAAAAAGAGGCACTACGTGATAAACAATAATATTACAAAATTATAGGAACTGGAATGGAATAATTTGGAGTTCATATGAATTTTATATGAATTAAACAAGTTCTATTATTTATGTTTACATTAAAAATTCATTTCCTATTTACTCTTCTGGATTTTTCTAATTCCCTGGACTGGGCATCAAAATCTGTAAAATACAGGGCCCCGGGGTAAGATTTTCTAAGACACAGAGCATCCTAGGTACGGATGGCGGGTTAATTCACAAAAAGAGCAGGGGTTCTTAAGAAAATTCTCTCAGCCGAAGGGGTATGGGTTAAACTGAGTCGTTGGATTAGAAATATGCGGTACGGATTAGATCGGATATCCAGCGAATCGGTACGTGGTCCCAGCCACCTGATCTAACTTCAACGATCCAGATTTAAATTCTGGGATGGGATCCCATACGTCCGATCTTGATCCTACGGACTAGCCTACATCGCGTGAATCAGGCAGGCCAGATCGAATCCCAACCGCAGAATATCAGATCGACGACCGCGAGTCCTTCTCCCTTGCACGAAAACGATGGCGCCGGCGCCCGCGGCCACCACGGCGGCACCATTGCCGCAGCGCCCTGACCTCACGACTCGAGCTACGATCTTTGATCCTACCTGTGCTACATCTAGTGAAGGTTGAAGTGAGTCCAGTGGCAAGATCTTACCGGCTAGGGCGGCGATGGAGCTGTCCCCGCGGTTCGCTGTGGATTGGAGGACGGGGTGAGCACCGGCGTGCAATTGCCGGTTTCTCGGCCATGGTTCACACCCGACGAGGCCCAATTCCCGTGCGGTGGAGACCCGCGATGTGTCATTACTGCACCGAAGCGCGCACGAGAGTACACCGACGAGCCACCACGACGTAGGCGTAGCCCAGACCGTGCAACAACGTCGCAGCGGGCACCGGCCTTGATGGCCCAACTTCCAGTGTTCGGCAGCAATGAGGATATCACGAGATTAAGGCTGCGACGGCGAGGAAGGTAGACGCGAAATGATTGCAGCACCATCGAGCTTTCTCTCTTTGTCATGGCGATAGAACTTTCGTGTTGGCTCGGTGGCTTCTCAACCTCGCGCGATTCCTTGAAAACTATCAGGGGGCCGGTGGGCAGAGCTATCGATATATATATATATATGTCGAAACCTGATAGCTGCATGGCTGCGTGCAGTCTGTTGCAACAACCCCGATGAATCGGCCGGATATCCCGTGGTTGCGCAACGAATTTTGACCCGCTATTTGCACGGAGTTGGCTTCGATCATGGAAAAGCTTTTGTGTCCGTTACGAACGACGGAGGGATACGAGTTGCTGATGTCGTAGTGACACAATATACGACTTGAATAATAAAGAAAAAAAATACACATGTGAAGAGGACGAGGACGACGTTGGCTGAAAAGGCCATCCGCTTCACGACCGAGGTGAGGCTTTACCTTTTTTTCCCTTGTTTTGTTTGTTTTCTTTTGTTTCTCTATTTTCTGTTTTTATATTTTAATGCCAAATTTAAATATGGGTTGGGATTTCGGTTATAATTTAAGTGCACAAACAAACATCGGCATGATGCAAAGCAATTTTTTTTATTTACTTATTTATTTAGATAAATACTTCTAGATGTACCATTAATGAAAGGAATATTCACTCAAACAAATAAATAGATAATCTTTGTTTTTGTTTTGCATTTTTTAATATGGATTACTATATAAAATTCAAATCCGAATCAAAATTTAATATTACCATTTATCTATTTTAAGAAAACGAATTTAAAAAAAAATAAGGAAATCCTTATTAAGAATACATTTTTATTTGGATTGTTTGGAGAATATTACTAAACCAAAAATAGGATTTTTTGTGTGTTACAGCTGAACTTCAGCTGAACTCAACTTCAGCTGTGAACCTCTTTGACCATACACCAGCTGAACTTGCCTCTGGGCAGTTGAGCTGGGGTTTTCTCTCCTAAACTCTCTGGTCAAGACCGGTTGAACTGGTCCTGAGGGGCAGTTCAGCTGGTCTCTGACCCCTCTGACCTTTGATCTGCAGTCTGCCAGTCAGACTGGCAAACAGGTCGCCAGGAGCTGTCAGGGGCGGTTCAACCGCCCCCCCTGGGCGGTTCAACTGGTTTTGGTCAACTTTGACCAGTCTGCGGTCAGTCTGCGCGTCAGTCTGCCAGTCAGACTGGCAGACAGGCTGTCAGGCCTGCCAAGGGAGGTTCAACCGCCCTAGGGGGAGGTTCAACCGCCCTCAAACAGAAAAATCTGCCCAACGGCTAGTTTTGAGCTCCACCTATATATACTACCTCCTACCTCTCTCCCTAAAGAAGTGAGCACGATTTGAACTCCATTTCTAACCCAAGAAACACCTCCCTCTCTCTCACACACATCTCTTGCCTCTCCCATTTCAAATCTTTGGAGAGAAATCTTTGAGTGAGCTTGAGAGCTGCGGTTTTGTGCTTCATCTCTAAATCTCTCTTGCTCTTCTTCTTCATTCGAGCTTTGGTACTACATCGAGTTCTTTGTGGATTCATTACTCTTGGAGCTTCTAGCTCCTAGACGACTAGGTGTCTCTTGTGAGTCTCCAAATCTTGTGGAAGACCACAAGAAAGTTTGTATTACCCGCTCGTTTGAGCAAAGATTATTGTGTGAGCTTGACCTTTGTGGTCGGCAAAGGGAGGATTAGGGTTGAAAGAGACCCGGCTCTTTGTGGGCGCCTCAACGAGGAAGTAGGGCACCTTTTGTGGTGTGACCGAACCTCGGGATAAATCTTGTGTCTCTTGTGTTCTTGTTCATTGTGTTTGTTTGTGTTCTTCGTTCTCTCACCATTCCGTAAAAGATTTGTTTATATCTTTTTGGTGTGTGGATTTTGAGAAGTGCCCTTCTCAGATCTACTACTTTGAACCCTGTGGATCATTTAGAACATCTCATTTCCAAAGTTAACTGGGTGAATTTCGAGATCAATTCAGTTTTACCCAGTTTGCTTCTAGTTTTTGTTGAAAAAGTTTTAACTTGCCTATTCACCCCCCTCTAGGCAACTTTCAGGGGTACACAGTGATCACGGCCGTTGGATTAGATACGGGCGCGCCAGATTAAATCATTACTCCTGTGAACCGATACGCATCCAGGATCGCAAGATCTGAGATCGACGGCTACGGTTTTATGAGATCTAGATCCATCGCTGGTCGTCGATCTACCATCTGATCCAGATCAACGGACGAGATCGAACTTGGCGAAAGGGTACGCATGATCTGATCTACATCGTCCATCTATGATCTGACGGTGCAGGACCCTTCCCTCAACTCCGACGGAGGGCCACGGCGGCGCACGCTAACCCGCGGCGAGCGCCATCGCCGGAATCACGGACCCAGTGATTTAGTGCACTATTCTTGATTCTGCTGGGTGCTACACAATCGCAGGGGACGGGCGAAAGAGGTATAGGGTTTACTCACCAGAATTGAGAACCGAACGAAGCCACCTGCGATGCACGGCGGCGATGCAGCGACGACGAGGAATGTAGGGCGTTTGGGCAGACGACCGAGCGTAATACTTCATGCCAACAATCCCCACACGCTGATGAACGATCCCGACACCCCACTGGCCACCCATCGGCGACACAGGCCTGGGTCCACGGTGGCGGATCTCTCCCTTTCTGTGAACACAGCACTGGCGGCGGCGGTGGTGCGTTTCCGGGGGAATGAGCTTGCGCGAGAAGAAGGCAGGGGCAGGAACGGGTCACGGGAGCGCTCCTTTATCCCACGGGGTCCCGGCTTGGAGAGAGGGGGAGGTCGTTCACGTTCCCGGTCATGGCGGCGATATCCGCGCCATCCGTTATGAAGGAGAAGAGCGCACTGACGTGCGGGCCCCACAGCGCAGCGTCCATGTGCGTCCGCAGAGCTCGCGGGTTACGGTTCCGCCCCCGGACCCACGCGCCAGTGAGACATCTCCCACACGTCCGAGCTCGCGAGGTGACTGTCCAACCAGACCCACCAGCCAGTGGCCCACAGCGCAAGCCATGCTTTCACCTGGGCCGCGCGGAGGGGAGTGGGAAGCTGGGCCGAATTGGAGGGGGTTGGGCCCAACTTGGTTTTTATTTTTTTCTTTTATCCTCCTTTTCCTTTTTTGATTTATTTTCTTTTCATTTGAATTTCTAGTTTGAATTTGAATCCTTTTGTGGACTTCACCTTTGAGTCAAATGTACAAACTCAAATCTGTATAAGAATAATATATATATTTTATACTTATTTTTATTCACCTAGTAATTTCTCTTCTTCTCTTTTTTTCTAAATTCTTGAATTTTCCTTTAGAATTTAAATTCCACTTTGGACTTTTAACATATTTCTTTTTATGTTATTTTTATATTGTCACAAATAATGCACTCACAATAAAAATTCCAGTATGATGCATAATTTAGTGGCATATATTTTTATTAATTATTTGTTTTTAAAGATGGTGTTCACATGTGATGACAAATAGGTTCAACCCACACATATAAATAAAGGAAATAACATTTTTCTCCTTTTATATTCTCTCTTACAAATTGGGTATTACAGATATGCCCTTTCTTCATGTTGATTTACCAAGGGTGACATGGCTTGGCTTCGAGGGGCGATCTTTGGCATCACCGATATCTCTTCAAAAGCAAACTCTTCGTTATCGTCCAAATCATCTGAGAAACCGACCATGGTTTCTTCGATAATATTTTTTTTCCATGGCCTTCTCTGCAACATCATCATACTCAAAGAGGGCAAGCTCGTCACACTTCCCTTCTCTAGCCATCTAAGAAACTTCAAAGTTTCCAAGAGAGTGAAGTTGCATAAAGAGCGAAATCTCTGAAGTGACTAAGTGAGTTTTAGAGTAAGAGCAAGATGGCAATAAGCAAATGAATGTTGTGTTCGATGCACACAAACCTCAGCTCATCTTATACAATATATAGGTAAAAACGCGGGAGCCAAAAATTCAAAAGATGGCTTATCTCTGCAAGTGGGCCCTTCCTGGCGGATTTTTATGAAGGCATATTTTCAATAATTCATTTTCGCTAATGAGTTTAAGGAAGGTGTTTTTCGGACCTTCAGCATGAGGCCTTCGTTTATTTCACGGTCTGAGCTCGTTATAAAAAAATGAACTAATACCGCGAGGGACTACTATTGGGGGCTCTCTTTAGCGAAGGTCATCAAAACATTGACTAATCAGTTATTTTCAGCCTATTTTAAGTGTAGCCGAACATATATCGAAGGACACCTTCGTCCACAGACGATGTACAACCATCATAATTGTAGAGACGAAGCCGTGAGCTTCAGATTATTGGCGCATGCACGTGGTGAAGAAGCTGACAGGAGCAAGACTGGGTCATCATGACTTATTCAGCAAGGATACGAGAGTAAAAGACAACAATGCCCTTTGTGTACTCAATAGCTCATATGTATAGGCATGAGGACATGATTGTAATTTTATTGAAGTTGTACTTCACGACTACAAATAGGGGCACAGTCCCATGCATACTGACACTTCTTTTTTGGCTAAAGTAAATCGAATTGCTATGTTTATCAAGCTGTATTTTTTGAACTTCGAATTGTAATATCAAGGAATCGAAGGTATATCTATAATTTTTTGTTAAGTAATAAAAACAAAGAAGAATAATGTTTATTAAGATTGAGCTATACGATTCATATTTTGCATTACGCATAGTAATACCTTAATATCTTCTATTTATCATCTATCTGTTCTTAATATCTTCATCCTTCAACCTATTCTCCTCATTCCTCTTCGAGAGGAATAATTTAAAGGATGAAGATAAAGGTTAATCTAATTGTGTTGTCTTATTTTGATATTTTGAAAAAATTAAAAACGAGTGACCAACAAATTGTATATAGGGGTTTTGAATTTTAAAGAAATTAACTATGTTTTTTAAGATTTAGCCATATATTTGATGTCCATTTAAGTGATTTTCACTTTATTTAAAAAAGAAAGAGGGAGGTAAGCGAGGTGGGTCGCTAGCAGGCCTGGTGGCCGAGCTAGCCCACCGGCCGGCTCATCCCTAGGGCAGCAGCAGCCGTGCTGGTTAGAGCGAGCAGAGATAAAAAGGGAGCGCTAGCGGCGGCGTTCAGCGGATGAGCGGTTCTACGCTCGCCGTCCTTCTGCAACTGCTTCTCCCTCGGCTCCTTAAGTATGGAGACTTGCTCCCTGCTCAGTATCTCGCCAAAAATCGTCAGTTCTCTGTTCCTATTCCTCCTCTCGGTTCCGGTCACGGTTTGGATCGATACCTTCGATTCTTGATATTCTGGTGTTAATCCTGCTGGTGGAAGAAGGTGGAGGTGGCACTACTTGTGCGCAGTGAGCTTCTCCTGTGCTCCGTTGTTTTACCAGTGCACCTGTGTGGTGCTCTGTCTGTTCTGATTGTTGTCCACCGTAGCCTGATGCTTGGGCTCCCTGCTGCACAGTGTTCCTTTTCTCGGTTTGGTGCCGTGGGGGCTCTCTGCTGCGCGGTGTTCCTCTTCTCAGGTTGGTGTCATGGACGTCTCCCTCGGCTCCGGCAGCGGCTCTAGTATCTCCGTCAACCTCCCGTCGTGCAGGTCCGGACGTGGACGGCGGAATTGGTTTTCTAGGACAGAACCTTGTGTTCGCTGAGCTAGTCTTCCCACGTAAACAATCTATGTGTTGTGAGTTACCCGTTGCCTCTCTATATTTATTGAGTAATTTTGTGCAATCTGCTAGTATTATTTACTTGAGTGTGATTGCACAATTTGTGGGCAGGGTTGATTGCTCGATGATGATAGCGGTGTAGTGAGACGACGTGAAAGTCTGGGTTTTAGTGTGTTGTTATTTCTAGCATTGATATTATTTGTGCCTAATTATACCTCTATTTGTTGAGGCTGTTTACCTATGTTAAATTCTGTTATATTATTTAGTACACAGCTCCTTACTATTAGTATTTAAACTTGATTATTAGGCTTATTACATCTGATCTAAAACTCTGATTTGGTAAGATAGGACTGTCACATTAGTCGAGGATCTCTGATCACCATTAGCGTTCGAGGGCTGTTTATTACAGCAATCTGCTATTTTGAGAGCAATATAAAAAGATAAACAATAATGTTTATGTGCTTAATCTACCTTCTTCATCTACAAGCCATGCTTAATTTACAAATGGACCTACGTAGCTATGTTTCATGTTTTCGTTTATTGGATTTGCTACTGTTCATTGATGTTATAATTATATATGGCATTTATCTGAGTTATATGCTTGTTTTATTCGGAATTAGAATATTTAATTTATTTAAATATGCTGAAAGCTTGTCACTTATTTCTCTAATATTACATCAATCTAGAAAACCAAAACGTATAATGGTCTCCAGTTCTGATGTCATTAAGCCTAAAGCGTTCGACGACGCAAGCTTTAAGCGCTGGCAGATTAAGACTCGCATGTGGCTCACTGACCTAAAATTATTTTGGGTAGTGACGTCGGTTGTTCCCCAGGTTGCATCAGATGATTCTGATGATGCAGCGAAGGCCGCCGCACTAGTGGAGAAGATCAAGTGGGATGAAACCAATGAGGCATGCTTGTCACGTCTGCTGAATGTCTTGTCGAACCGCTTATTTGACGTGTACTCTGGTTTTACCTCCGCTAAGGGTCTATGGACTGAACTTGAGAACGAGTTCTCTGAAGTTAACAATGGCAATGAGTCATTCACAATGAAAAACTACCTCAACTATAAAATGGTTGAGGGAAGGTCTGTTATGGAGCAGCTATAGGAGATTCAACTCCTTGTTAGGGACTTGGTCCAATATGGCTGCGTCCTACCAGACAGTTTTCAGGTGAATGCAATACTGGCAAAGCTCCCGCCTTCTTGGCGAGACTTTGTGACTTCATACCGCCACATGAAGAAGCAAATGACTCATTGAGTTGTCAGCCGCGATAAATGTGGAAGAGCGTGCGAGGTCCAGTAACAAACCATCCCAGCAACTCCAGGCTCACGTTGTTGAGAAGGGTGGAGATAGAAAATTCCAGAAGAAGAAGAATAAGAACTCTCCACAGAAGAATCTGAACCAACCTAAGTCCAAAAAGATGAAGAAGAAAATGGAGGACTTTATCTACTAGGTTTGTGGTGTCTCCGGGCATACAGGTCGAAGGTGCAAACTCAGGAAGGGAAAAGGTCCTCCACCTCAGCGCAAAGAAGGGAACGTGGTGGTTAACTCCACCCCAGGGTATGCACCTCAGGCCTTTATGGCAAGTCCATCAGATGACTGATGGATGGATTCCGGTGCTACTGTTCATATTTGTGGTGATCGATCCATGTTCTCTTGATTCCAGGGATTCAGCAGCGCACCAGTCTTGATGGGAAATGGTGTTCCGGTAGCAGTTTGAGGTACTGGACAGGTCTACCTGAAGTTAACTTCAGGAAAGACGCTTGAAAGGGAAATAGGGTCAAACCTTTTCCTAAATGATTTTGGTGGTTGAATTGCCCAACACAAATTATTGGACTAATTAGTTTGCTCTTAGATTATGAGTTTTACAGGTGCCAAAGGTTCAACATAAACCAATAAAAAGTCCAAGAAAGGGTTCAAATAAAAAGAGCAAAAGACAACCGAAGGCTGCCCTGGTCTGGCGCACCGGACTGTCCGGTGAGCCACCGGACAGTGTCCGGTGCACCAGGGTGGATCAACTCCAACTTGCTAGCTTCGGGTTTTCGGGGAGCCACTCCGCTATAATTCACCAGACTGTCCGGTGTGCCAGCGGAGCAACGGCTAACTGCGCCAACGGTCGTCTGCAAAAGGTGAACAGTGAGCTACAGTGCGCGGACAGCACGTGCAGAAGTCAGAGCAGGCGCAGAAGACACACCGGACAGTGAACAGGACCTGTCCGATGCACCACCGGACTGTCCGGTGGCCCCACAAATCAGAGCTCCATCGGTCGAACTATAAAGGTTGGGTGACGTGGCTGGCGCACCGGACAGTGTCCGGTGGCGCACCGGACTGTCCGGTGCGCCCGTCGACAGCAGAGTTCCCCAACGGCCATTTTGGTGGGTGGGGCAATAAATACCTCCAACCACCACTCATTCAAAGTATCCAAGTTTTCAGCCATTACATTCAATACAAGAGCTCTAGACTTCACTCCAAGACACAAACAAGAGATCAAATCCTCTCCCAAGTCCAAAGATCATCCCAATCAAATAGTGACTAGTGAGAGAGATACTTGTGTTCATTTGAGTTCTTACGCTTGGATCGCTTTTCTTCTTCCTCATTTCTTGTTCCCAAGTCATTTGTAATCAAGGCAAGAGACACCAATTGTGTGGTGGTCCTTGTGGGGACTAAGTGTCCCAATTGATTGAGAAGAGAAGCTCACTCGGTCTAGGTGACCGTTTGAGAGAGGGAAAGGGTTGAAAGAGACTCGGTCTTTGTGACCACCTCAACGGGGAGTAGGTTTGCAAGAACCGAACCTCGGTAAAACAAATCACCGTGTCACACTCTTCATTTGCTTGTGATTTTTTTCGCCCTCTCTTTCGGACTTGATTTTATTTCTAACGCTAACCTCGACTTGTAGTGTGTGCTTAAGTTTATAATTTTTAGATTCCGCCTATTCACCCCTCCTCTAGGCGACTTTCAATTGGTATCAGAGCCCGGTACTTCATTAGAGCCTAACCGCTCGAAGTGATGTCGGGAGATCACGCCAAGAAGGAGATGGTGACCGGCGAGAAGCCCGCTACAAGCAACGGGAAGGCTCCATCAAAGGAGTCCGGCACCAAGCACAAGGAGGAATCCCCTCCACGCGTCAAGTCGCATCGAAGTGGCGACAAGAAGAAGAAGATGAAGAAAGTGGTCTACTATGAGACCGACTCTTCGTCGCCATCCACCTCCAGCTCCGACGCACCGTACGTCACTTCTAAGCTCCATGAGCGCAAGAAGTTCAGTAAGATCCCCCTACGCTACCCACGCATTTCCAAACGCACTCCTTCACTTTTTGTCCCACTAGGCAAACCACCCGTTTTTAGGGTGAAGATTATAACATGTGGAGTGATAAAATGAGGCACCATCTAACCTCACTCCACTCTAGTATTTGGGATATTGTTGAGTTTGGAGCGCAGGAACCATCCATAGGGGATGAAGACTATGACTCAGACGAGGTTGCCCAAATCCGGCACTTCAACTCCCAAGCCACCACTATACTCCTCGCCTCTCTAAGTCGAGAGGAGTATAATAAGGTGCAAGGGTTGAAGAGTTCCAAAGAGATTTGGGACGTGCTCAAGACCGCGCACGAAGGAGATGAGGTGACCAAGATCACCAAGAGGGAAACGATCGAGGGGGAGCTCGGTCGGTTCAAGCTCAACCAAGGAGAAGACCCGCAAGCCATGTACAACCGGCTAAAGACCTTGGTGAACCAAGTGCGCAACCTCGGGAGCACAAAATGGGATGACCATGAAATGGTCAAGGTTATTCTAAGATCACTCGTTTTTCTTAACCCTACTCAAGTTCAATTAATTCGTGGTGATCCTAGATATAAACTAATGTCTCCCGAGGAGGTTATAGAAAAATTTGTGAGCTTTGAATTGATGATCAAAGGATCCAAGAAAATCATAGAGCAAGGCGCCACCTCAACACCCAAGGTGCAACTCATCGCATTCAAGGCGACGGAAGAAGAAAAGAAAGACTCTACACCAAGTAGGGTCCCCATCGATGCCTTCAAGCTCGACAACAAGGAAATGGCGCTCATCATCAAGAGCTTTCGCCAAATCCTCAAGCAAAGGAGGGGGAAAGACTACAAGCCCCGCTCCAAGAAAGTTTGCTACAAGTGTGGTAAGCCCGGTCACTTTATAGCAAAATATCCTATTTCTAGTGATAGTGACAAGGACGATGACAAGAGGGGGAAGAAGGAGAAGAAGAGATACTACAAGAAGAAGGGCGGCGATGCCCATGTTTGCTGGGAATGGGACTCCGACGAGAGCTCCACCGACTCCTCCGACGAGGACGCCACAAACATCACCATCAACAAGGGTCTTCTCTTCCCCAACGTCGGCCACAAGTGCCTCATGGCAAAGGACGGCAAGAAGAAGAAGGTAAAATCTAGATCCTCCACTAAGTATGCAACTTCTAGTGATGAGGATAACTCTAGTGATGATGAGGATGACTTGCTTACTCTTTTTGCCAATCTTAACATGCAACAAAAGGAAAAATTAAATGAATTAATTAGTGCTATTCATGAGAAGGATGAACTCTTGGATAGCCAAGAGGACTTCCTAATTAAAGAAAATAAGAAGCATGTTAAGGTTAAAAATGCTTATGCTCAGGAAGTAGAAAAATGTGAAAAATTAACTAGAGAGCTTAGCATTTGCCATGACACTATTTCTAACCTTAGAAATGAAAATGCTAAATTAATTTCTAAGGTTGAGAAATCAAATGTATGTGATGACTCAATTGCCAATCTTAGAAATGATAATGCTAGTTTGATTGCTAAGATTGATAAATTGAATGCCTCTCTTGCTAGCCTTAAGATTGAGAATGAAAAATTAATTGCTAAGGCTAATGATTTAAATGTTTGCAATGTTTCCATTTCCAATCTTAGAAATGAGAATGCTATTTTACATGCTAAGATTGATGAATTAAATGCATGCAAACCCTCTACATCTAATATCGATCATGTTACCATTTGTACTAGATGTAGAGACATTAATGTTGATGCTATCCATGATCACCTAGCTTTAATTAAACAACAAAATGATCACATAGCTCAACTTAGTGCCAAAATTAATGAGCATGACTTAGAAAATGAAAAATTTAAATTTGCTAGAAGCATGCTCTATAGTGGGAGACGCCCAGGCATTAAGGATGGCATTGGCTTCCAACAGGGGGACAATGTCAAGCTTAATGCCCCTAAAAGATTGTCTAATTTTGTTAAGGGCAAGGCTCCCATGCCTCAGGATAACGAGGGCTATATTTTATATCTTGCTGGTTATCCTAAGGACAAGATTAGGAGAATTCATTCTAGGAAGTCTCACTCTGGCTCTCATCATGCTTTTATATATAAGAGTGAGGCATCTAGTTCTAGGCGTTCTACTCATGTTAAAATGCCTAAAAAGAAATCTCCTATTGCATCAAATGAACCTAATATTTCATTTTAAGACTTTTGATGCTTCTTATGTGCTCACTAACAAATCAGGCAAAGTAGTTGCCAAATATGTTGGAGGCAAACACAAGGGCACAAAGACTTGTGTTTGGGTACCCAAGGTGCTTGTTTCTAATGTGAAAGGACCCAAGACCGTTTGGGTACCTAAGAACAAGGCCTAAATTTGTTTTGTAGGTTTATGCATCCGGAGGCTCAAGTTGGATCATTGATAGCGGGTGCACAAACCACATGATTGGGGAGAAAAAGATGTTCTCCTCCTATGAGAAAAACCAAGATCCCCAAAGAGCCATCACATTCGGGGATGGAAATCAAGGTTTGGTCAAAGGACTTGGTAAAATTGCTATATCACCTGACCATTCTATTTCCAATATTTTTCTTGTAGATTCATTAGATTATAACTTGCTTTCAGTTTCTCAATTATGTAAAATGGGCTACAAATCTACAATTGTCTTTTTACGGATATAGGTGTTACTGTCTTTAGAAGAAGTGATGATTCAGTAGCATTTAAGGGAGTGTTAGAGGGTCAGCTATACTTAGTTGATTTTAATAGAGCTGAACTCGACACTTGCTTAATTGCTAAGACTAACATGGGTTGGCTCTGGCATCGCCGACTAGCCCACGTTGGGATGAAGAATCTTCATAAGCTTCTAAAGGGAGAGCACATTTTGGGACTAACAAATGTTCATTTTGAGAAAGATAGGATTTGTAGCGCATGCCAAGCAGGGAAGCAAGTTGGTGTTCATCATCCACACAAGAACATCATGACGACCGACAGGCCGCTTGAGCTACTCCACATGGATTTATTCGGCCCGATAGCTTACATAAGCATCAGCGGGAGTAAGTACTATCTAGTTATTGTGGATGATTATTTTTGCTTCACTTGGGTATTCTTTTTGCAGGATAAATCTCAAACCCAAGAGACCATAAAGGGATTCTTGAGACGGGCTCAAAATGAGTTTGGCTTAAGGATCAAAAAGATTAGAAGCGACAATGGAACAGAGTTCAAGAATTCTCAAATTGAAGGCTTTCTTGAGGAGGAGGGCATCAAGCATGAGTTCTCTTCTCCCTACACACCTCAACAAAATGGTGTAGTGGAGAGGAAGAATAGAACTCTACTTGACATGGCGAGGACCATGCTTGATGAATACAAGACACCGGACCGGTTTTGGGCCGAGGCGATTAACAACGCTTGCTACGCCATCAACCGGTTATATCTACACCGAATCCTCAAAAAGACATCATATGAACTCCTCACCGGTAAAAAGCCCAATGTTTCATATTTTAGAGTCTTTGGTAGCAAATGTTTTATTCTTGTTAAAAGAGGTAGAAAATCTAAATTTGCTCCTAAGGCTGTAGAAGGCTTTTTACTTGGTTATGACTCAAACACAAGGGCATATAGAGTCTTTAACAAGTCCACTGGACTAGTTGAAGTTTCTTGTGACATTGTGTTTGATGAGACTAACGACTCTCAAGTAGAGCAAGTTGATCTTGATGAGCTAGATGATGAAGAGGCTCCGTGCGTCGCGCTAAGGAACATGTCCATAGGGGATGTGTGTCCTAAGGAATCCGAAGAGCCTCCATAAGCACAAGATCAACCTTCATCTTCCACATAAGCATCTCCACCAACCCAAGATGAGAATCAAGCTCAAAATGATGAAAATGAAGATCAAGAGGACGAGCCACCTCAAGAAGAGATCAATGATCAAGGGGGAGATGACAATGATCACGATAAGGAAGATGATCAAGGTCCAAGATCGCCACACCCAAGAGCCCACCAAGCGATTCAAAGAGATCACCCCGTGAACACCATCCTCGGTGATATTCATAAGGGGGTAACCACTCGATCTCGAGTCGCTCATTTTTGTGAACATTACTCTTTTGTTTCCTCTATTGAGCCACATAGGGTAGAGAATGCACTTAAAGATTCAGATTGGGTGCTGGCGATGCAAGAGGAGCTCAACAACTTCATGAGGAATGAGGTATGTCATTTAGTTCCACGTCCTAACCAAAATATTGTAGGAACCAAGTGGGTATTCCGCAACAAGCAAGATGAGCATGGTTGGTGACAAGGAACAAAGCACGACTTGTGGCCAAGGGTTATTCACAAGTCGAAGGTTTGGATTTTGGTGAAACATATGCACCCGTAGCTAGGCTTGAATCAATTCACATATTACTTGCCTATGCTACTTACCATGGCTTTAAGCTATATCAAATGGACGTGAAGAGTGCCTTCCTCAATGGACCAATCAAGAAAGAGGTCTATGTTGAGCAACCTCCAGTCTTTGAAGATAGTGAGTATCCTAACCATGTTTACAAACTCTCTAAGGCGCTTTATGGGCTCAAGCAAGCCCCAAGAGCATGGTATGAATGCCTAAGAGATTTTCTTATCACTAATGGCTTCAAAGTCGGCAAGGCCGATCCTACTCTCTTTACTAAAACTATTGCAAAAGATTTGTTTGTATGCCAAATTTATGTTGATGATATTATATTTGGGTCTACTAACAAATTTACTTGTGAAGAGTTTAGTAGGATCATGATTCAAAAATTCGAGATGTCTATGATGGGGGAGTTGAAGTATTTTCTAGGATTTCAAGTCAAGCAACTCCAAGAGGGAACCTTCATCAGCCAAACAAAGTACATTCAAGACATACTCATCAAGTTTGGAATGAAGGATGTCAAGCCCATCAAGACACCCATGGGAACCAATGGGCAACTCGACCTCGACACGGGAGGTAAATCCGTAGATCAAAAGGTATACCGGTCAATGATAGGATCTTTACTCTATTTATGTGCATCTCGACCGGATATTATGCTTTCCGTATGCATGTATGCAAGGTTCCAAGCCGATCCTAAGGAAGTTCACCTTAGGGTCGTGAAGCGAATCTTGAGATATTTAGTTCATACACCTAAGTTTGGTCTTTGGTACCCTAAGGGATCCTCTTTTGATTTATTAGGATATTCAGATGCTGATTGAGCAGGGTGTAAAATCGATAGGAAGAGCACATCAGGGACTTGTCAGTTTTTGGGGAGATCCCTGGTGTCTTGGGCTTTAAAGAAACAAAACTCAGTAGCTCTTTCTACCACCGAAGCCGAGTATATTGCCGCAGGTCATTGTTGCGTGCAATTACTTTGGATGAGGCAAACCCTCAAAGACTATGGCTACAAATTTAGCAAAGTCCCTCTCCAATGTGATAATGAGAGTGCAATCCGCATGGCGGATAATCCCGTTGAGCACAGCCGCACTAAGCACATAGCCATTCGGTATCACTTTTTGAGAGATCACCAACAAAGGAGAGGATATCGAGATAGCTTATATTAACACCAAAGAACAATTAGCCGATATCTTTACCAAACCACTAGATGAGAAAACCTTTACCAAACTTAGGAATGAGCTAAATATTCTTGATTCTAGGAATTTTGATTGAAACATTGCACACATAGCTCATTTATATACCTTTGATCATATCTCTTTTATGTCTATGACTAATGTGTTTTCAAGTGTATTATTATGCTTAGTCATAGAATTGAAAGAGAAATGGAGTATTCGGCAAAGACGACGCTTCCACTCAACTCCATCGGTATTATCTACTCTTTGCCGGTATTCCGCCATCTCTCCACAATGGTATAATCTTCACCCATATTTATCTGTTTACCATTGGGGAGAAAGTAAAAGGGCTTATATTTCACTCACAAATATCCGTTTTTGGCGATTCATGCCAAAGGGGGAGAAAGTATTAGCCCAAAGCAAAAGGACCGCACCACCACCTAAGAATTTTAAAAATGAAGTTTTTCAAATTAGTATCTTAATGAGTTTTCAAAAAGGGGGAGAAAGTTCTAGTATCTTCAAAAATTTGTAAAACCCTCTTGAACACTAAGAGGAGAATTTCATTGAGGGGGAGTTTTGTTTAAGTCAAAGGAAAAGCATTTGAAACAGGGGAGAATATTTCAAATTTTGAAAATGCTTCTTTCAATCTTATTCATATACCTTTGACTATTTGCAAAAGGATTTTGAAAATAATTTACCAAAGAATTTGCAAAAACAAAACTCGTGGTGCAAATGTGGTCCAAAAATTTTAAATAAGAAGAAAACAATCCATGCATATCTATTGAATTAATTATATTGGTTTCATTCCAAGCAACCTTTGCACTTACCTTATACAAACTAGTTCAATTCTGCACTTTTATATTTGCTTTGGTTTGTGTTGGCATCAATCACCAAAAAGGGGGAGATTGAAAGGGAAATAGGGTCAAACCTTTTCCTAAATGATTTTGGTGGTTGAATTGCCCAACACAAATTATTGGACTAACTAGTTTGCTCTAGATTATGAGTTCTACAGGTGCCAAAGGTTCAACATAAACCAATAAAAAGTCCAAGAAAGGGTTTAAATAAAAAGAGAAAAAGACAACCGAAGGTTACCCTGGTCTGGTGCACCGGACTGTCCGGTGAGCCACCGGACAGTGTCCGGTGCACCAGGGTGGATCAACTACAACTTGCTAGCTTCGGGTTTTTGGGGAGCCGCTCCGCTATAATTCACCGGACTGTCCGGTGTAGCACCGGACTGTCCGATGTGCCAGTGGAGCAACGACTAACTGCACCAACGATCATCTGCAAAAGGTGAACAGTGAGCTACAGTGCACGGACAGCGCGCGCAGAAGTCAGAGCAAGCGCAGAAGGCGCACCGGACAGTGAACAGGACCTGTCCGGTGCACCACCGGATTGTCTGGTGGCCCCACAAATCAGAGCTCCAATGGTCGAACCCTAACGGTTGGGTGATGTGGCTGGCGCACCGGACAGTGTCCGGTGGCGCACTAGACTGTCCGGTGCGCCCGTCGACAACAGAGTTCCCCAACGGCCATTTTGGTGGGTGGGGCTATAAATACCCCCAACCACCACTCATTCAAGGTATCCAAGTTTTCAGCCATTACATTCAATACAAGAGCTCTAGACTTCACTCCAAGACACAAACAAGAGATCAAACCCTCTCCCAAGTCCAAAGATCATCCCAATTAAATAGTGACTAGTGACAGAGAGATACTTGTGTTCATTTGTGTTCTTATGCTTGGATCGCTTTTCTTCTTCCTCATTTCTTGTTCCCAAGTCATTTGTAATCAAGGCAAGAGACACCAATTGTGTGGTGGTCCTTGTGGGGACTAAGTGTCCCAATTGATTGAGAAGAGAAGCTCACTCGGTCTAGGTGACCGTTTGAGAGAGGGAAAGGGTTGAAAGAGACCCGGTCATTGTGACCACCTCAACGGGGAGTAGGTTTGCAAGAATCGAACCTCGGTAAAACAAATCACCGTGTCACACTCTTCATTTGCTTGTGATTTGTTTTTGCCCTCTCTTTTGGACTCGATTTTATTTCTAACGCTAACCCCGGCTTGTAGTGTGTGCTTAAGTTTATAATTTTCAGATTCCGCCTATTCACCCCCCCTCTAGGTGACTTTCAACGCTCGTGCTGAAGGGCGTACTCTATGTGCCCTCGATGAGCCGGAACCTCATATCAGTGTCGCTGCTATGTCGACAGGGTCTCAAATTAGTGTTTGAGTCTAATAAAGTGGTCCTGTCTAGGTTTGGTACTTTTGTTGGAAAGTCATATGAGTCAGGTGGTTTGTTCCGTCTTTCTGTTTTGAACAATCATTCTTCTTACCATGTTAATGTGGTCTGTAATAACGATTCCATTAATGATATATGGCATTCCCGTTTGTGTCATGTGAATTTTGAGGCCATTAAGAGATTAAGTGACATGTCTTTAATTCCTGAATATAAACATGTTAAAGGTGTAAAATGTGGTATTTGTGTGCAAGCTAAGCAGCCTAGAAAACCGTTTCATACGGTTGAAGGCAGAAGTACCACTCCTTTAGAACTAATTCACTCAGATGTCTGTGAGATGAATGGTATAATCACAAAAGGCGGTAAAAGATACTTTCTTACCTTGATAGATGATGCTACCAGGTTCTGTTATATTTACTTACTCAAAACCAAAGATGAGACACTAGAACACTTTAAAATCTATAAGACTGAAGTTGAAAACCAGTTAGACAAGAAAATTAAAAGGCTACGGTCTGATAGAGGAGGTGAATACATTTCCAACCTTTTTGATGAGTACTGCAAAGAGTGTGGAATCATTAATGAAACCACCGCTCCATATTCACCTCAGTCAAATGGGGTAGCTGAAAGGAAGAACCGAACAGTGTGTGACTTAGCTAATGCTTTGTTGCAAAGTTCGGGATGCCTGACATCTGGTGGGGCGAGGCAGTACTCACGGTATGCTATGTCTTGAACAGGGTACCGCCTCGCAACCGTGAGGCCACACCCTATGAAGGATTTAAAGGAAGGAAGCCAGATCTTTCGCATCTTCGGACTTGGGGCTGCCTTGCAAAGGTGAATGTCCCGTTGCCGAAGAAGAGAAAGCTAGGCCCTAAGACCGTAGACTGTGTCTTCCTGGGTTATGCACATAACAGTGCAACTTATAGATTTCTAGTGGTCCATTCCGAGATGAGCGAAGTCGCTGTAAATGTCATAATGGAATCTTGGGATATGACATTCTTTGAGAGCATCTTCCCTATGCGGGATAAGGAAGTAGTAGCCCCAGATGGTCCATCTCGGACATATTCTCTGACCTCGAGTGTCCATGACCAGACTCCAGATTTGGAGTTAAGGAGGAGTAAGAGACAAAGGACTGAAAAGTCACTGGGTGATGATTATATTATTTATCTAGTGGATGAAGAACCACGTTCCCTCACACAGGAATATACATCTCTAGATGCAGAGTACTAGAGGGAGACTGTCCGTAGCGAGATGGATTCAATCATCTCGAACGGAACTTGAGAGATAACTGATCTCCCAGCTGGTTGCAAGCCTGTGGGCTGCAAATTGATCTTTAGGAGGAAGAGAAGACCCGATGGTACTATTGAGAAAAGTACAAGGCCCGTCTTGTAGCTAAGGGTTTTACTCAAAAGAAAGAGGAGGATATTTTTGATACTTATTCTCCGGTGGCTCGATTGCCCACAATCTGTGTGCTCTTAGCGATGGCGACTGCTTATAAACTTCGTGTTCATCAAATGGACGTAAAGACAGCATTCCTAAATGGAGAGCTGGAAGAGGAAATTTATATGTAGCAACCTGAAGGATTTGTGGTTAAAGGACAAGAGAGCAAAGTGTGTCGCTTGATTAAATCCTTATATGGTCTTAAGCAAGCTCCCAGACAATGGCATGAGAAGTTTAATAACACTCTGACCACTGCCGGGTTTTGTGTAAACGAAGCCGACAAGTGTGTGTATTATCGCTTCTCTGGGAGCAAAGGTGTCATCTTGTGCTTATACGTTGATGATATATTGATATTTGGGACCAAGTTGGAGGCTATCATGGAGACAAAAGTTTTCGTCTCCAAGAACTTTGATATGAAGGACTTGGGTGAAGCTGATGTTATACTGAACATCAAACTAATAAAGGGTGAGGATGGGATTACTTTGTCACAATCCCATTATGTGGAAAAGGTCCTGACTCGCTTTGGACATATGGACTATAAACCAGTCGCCACGCCCTATGATCCATCATACACGCTCTATAAATATGAAGGCAAGCTTGTGAACGAGCTACTATATTCGCAGATCATCGGATCTCTCATGTACCTGAGCAGTGCAACTAGACCAGATATCTCATATGCAGTATGCAGACTGGCTCGTTATTTGACCAGTCCAGGAGATAGACACTGGGTAGCCTTGTACAGAGTGCTTCGGTATTTGAAGGGAGCGATAAATCTTGGTATTAAATATATCGGATTTCCGTCAGTACTTGAAGGATTCAGTGATGCAAACTGGATCTCTGACTCGGATCAAATGAAGTCTACAAGTGGCTATGTGTTCACTTTAGCTGGTGGGGCCGTGTCATGGAGATCGTCTAAACAAACAGTGTCGACACGTTCCACCAAGGAGGCTGAATTAGTTGTGCTTGATTCAGCAGCATTGGAGGGTGAATGGTTGAGAGACTTGTTGTCAGACCTTCCAATGTTAGCAAAGCCGATACCGGCTATCCTAGTATACTGTGACAACACTTCTGTGTTGCTGAAAGTGAACAGTAGAAAGTACAACCAAAAATCCTCGAGGCATATCAGAAGATGACTTGATTCATGTTGGCATGCTAAAGAGACAGGTGTAATAACAGTAGATTACATCAAGTCTGAAAGGAACCTTGCTGATCCTTTCACCAAAGGACTAGCTCAAAAGCCAATCCAAGCAGCGTGCATGGGAATGGGACTCGTACCCTGTAGCAGTTTCAACTGCAGATAACTGTCCTATGTGACCGGAGGTCCCAAGATCCAGGCTCCAGGAAACGAAGCACTGTGGAACCAAGAGCACAAAAGATAAAGAGTCTCATGAGCTGCCGTGATCTGTCTGTATGGCAGGTTGAGCGATATGCTCTTAATAAAGTCAATGTTATAAGCAGGGAAATTGTACTGTAGAATTTCCTTAATGATTTCACCTATATGAGCTGACTTTGGGGTCGCAGTCCAGGAGAGAATGGGGTTTTCTCTCTAGTGAGTTCATGAATAGATATTAAAGGGCATGACCGTAACGCCCTGCCCCGTAAGAGAAGCAGATAATCTGCCTAGTACTATGTGCCTTTTGTGCAAAGATTCTCACACTAGGGTTTGTGGATCAAGGCGTAGTCCTCCGCTTACTCGTGCAGGGTTGGAGTACACTAGGATAGGCTTTGGTTCAAACCTAACAAGTACCTCTGCCAAAAAGTAGTATATAAACAGTACGGGAGCTTAATGACATTGATCAGAAAATAAGAGTGAAAATGGTGGGGATTGTTGTCCATTTAAGTGATTTTCACTTTATTTTAAAAAAGGAAAGAGGGAGGCCAGCCAGGTGGGCCGCTACTAGGCCTGGTGGCCGAGCTAGCCCACCGATCGGCTTATCCCTAGGGCAGTAGCAGCCGTGCTGGTTAGAGCGAGCAGAGAAAAAAAGGGAGCGCTGGCGGCGGCGTTCAGCGGACGAGTGGTTCTGCGCTCGCCGATCTCCACGCCGCCCTTCTGCAACCGCTTCTCCCTCGGCTCCTTAAGTATGGAGACTTGCTCCCTGCTCAGTATCTCGCCAAAAATCGCTAGCTCTCTGTTCCTATTCCTCCTCTCGGTTCCAGTCATGGTTTGGATCGATTCCTTCGATTCTTGGTGTTCTGGTGTTAATCCTGCTGGTGGAACAAAGTGGAGGTGGCACTGCTTGTGCGCAGTGAGGTTCTCCTGTGCTCCGTTGTTTTACCAGTGCACATGTGTGGTGCTCTACCTGTTCTGATTGTTGTCCACTGTGGCCTGGTGCTTGGGCTCCCTACTGCGCGGTGTTCCTCTTCTTGGGCTGGTGCCGTGGACGTCTCCCTAGGTTTCGGCAACGACTTTAGTATCTCCGTCAACCTCCCGCCATGCAGGTTTGGACATGGGCGGTGGAATTGGTTTTCTGGGACAGAACCTTGTGCTCGCTGAGCTGGTCTTCCCACGTAGACAATCTACGTGTTGTGAGTTACCCGTTGCCTCTCTATATTTATTAAGTAATTTTGTGCAATCTGCTAGTATTATTTACTTGGGTGTGATTGCACAATTTGTGGGCAGAGTTGATTGCTCGATGATGATAGCGGTGTAGTGAGACAACGTGACAGTCTGGGTTTTAGTGTGTTGTTATTTTCAGCATTGATATTATTTGTGCCTAATTATACCTCTATTTGTTGAGGATGTTTACCTGTGTTAAATTCTGTTATATTATTTAGTACACAGCTCCTTACTATTAGTATTTATACTTGATTATTAGGCTTATTATATCTGATCTAAAACCCTGATTTGGTAAGATAAGATTGTCACGTTAGTCAAGGATCTCTGATCACCATTTAGCGTTGGAGGGCTGTTTATTACAGCAACCCGCTATTTTGAGAGCAATATAAAAAGATAAACAATAATATTTATGTGCTTAATCTGCCTTCTTCATCTACAAGTAATGTTTAATTTACAAATGGACCTGAATAGCTATGTTTCATGTTTTCGTTTATTGGATTTGATATTGTTCATTGTTGTTATAATTACATATGACATTTATCTGAGTTATATATCTGTTTTATTCAGAATTAGAATATTTAATTTATTTAAATATGTTGAAAGCATATTTCTCTAATATTACTGTTGAGCACACTTTTGAGCTGGCGGACGGTCCGGCCCTGAGGCCGGACGATCCGCGGTCCGGACAGTCCGCGCCTGTGGGCCGGACGGTCCGCGCATGCGCAGAGCAGTTTAGGGTTCCGAGTTTTGTGCTACGGTTATTAGCTATATTCGCGGGATTAGCTCGGAATCAGTTGTGTAAAGGGTCCAGCCCCCCTCCTCTATAAATAGAGAGGTCTACGACCGATTTATAATCATCAATCGAATCAATACAACTTCTATTTCGCATTTTATCCTAGGAGTAGTTCTAGTCTAGTTTAGGTTTAGCCTCTCGATCCCCAAATTCTTCGCCTCTCTTCGACTCTACGCCGATTAGAGGAGTCTAGGTCGGCCGGCCCGAGCCTAGACACCACCTAGGATCTCTCCTCCCCGACGGGGTCCCTCCCGGGAGTGAGATCCAGGCGCCGCCGGCGATCTTCCTCCGCCCCTGCGCACGCGCGGACCGTCCGGCCCTAGGGCAGGGAACCCGAGCTTCTGTGCCAGGTCGCGGACCGTCCGGCCCTGCGCCGCGGACCGTCCGCGCCTGACCAGAGAGCACTGCCGCCTCGCGCCAGGTCGCGGACCGTCCGGCCCTGTGCCGCGGACCGTCCGCGCCTGACCAGAGAGCACCGCTGCTGGTTCTTTTGAAGTGATTGGCGCCTCCAAAAAGGCGTCAACATACTTTTTGGCGACTCCGCTGGGGACAACACATCTAGGCTCATCAAATCGGCCCTCAATGGCCGGTTCAAGGGATAGCTCTGATATTTCTCCAAGCAACATCATAGAGCCGACTTGGGAAACCTTGCCGGCAGACGAGCAGCTCCAGTTTGAGGAGCACAAGGAGCGGATGATCCAAGAGGCGAAAGCAAAATTCTTGGCCAACTTCAAAGTGGATAGGAACAACAAGGTCGTCCGACACCGGGCGACGGATCCGACTACGCTCCAACCCACGCCAGATATCCCCAATGTAAGTAATACCAACGAGCTACAATCTCTTAGAAATTATGTAGAAGAGCAATGTGAACAAATGCAGAACATCATAGGAGGTATGCAAAGCGATCTTAAGAGACTAGTACATGCATTTGATAAATCTAGTATCGCAAATTTTCCTTCACACGAGGTTGAGTTAGGAGGTAACACGCGTAACACATCGGCTACAGGTTGTCACGACCAGTCACAACCCCTTTATGGGATGCCGATGGACACATACCCTGAGCAACCGCAAATCGGCAGCAAATCAGCCGATCTGCACATGCCCGGACCGTCCGCACGTGAGCGCGGACCGTCCGGACCGACAACAATCGAGCCTATTTTTAATGAGTTACCTAGATATGCGCCCGAACCACCACACACGACACAGAATCTAAACTACCCAGTCGGACGGTCCGCGTACAACGACGGACGGTCCGCACATAATCACGGACGGTCCGGGCCAATGTCTGGACAGTCCGCACATGACCTTTTTGAGGAGGATTGTTACCTGAATCCTCACCCGTCCCAGCAGCACTTCCCATCGCACTATACAATGCATCAACCCATTAATTCGAGATCTGGAGCCCAGGAAAACTTTCCGGTCCCACCGAGAAGGCCGGAAGGAATGATCAAACATATGAACCAAATAGGGCAAGTGGCAATGCACCACGTAGTTCAAACCAATGGGGGGAAAGACAATATGCTAATATCCAGCCAACCCCACCTATGTTTGATCAGAGAGCCGGTGGTCTCGCACCGGCTGCCATTGATATAGTAAGGGAAGAAATAGCCGGGGCGTTCCGAGATAAGCTCGGAGTAAGCATGGTCCCTGGGGGGCAATCATATCGGAAACCTTATGACAGCCGATTTGATCACCACCCATACCCACAGGGAACCAGGATACCCGAATTCGCAAAATTTTTGGGTGATCAAGGAAAGAACACACGTGAACATATAGTCCAATTTTTAGCACAATTAGGAGAGTTGGCCGACACAGAGGCATTTCGCATACGTTTATTTTCATTATCTTTAACAGGAACTGCGTTTGCGTGGTACGCCACTTTACCTCCTAATTCCATTTCATCATGGGGGGATCTAGAACAAAAATTTCATGATCATTTTTTCTCTGGTGACTATGAGTTGGATTTGGTAGATTTAGTGTCATTACGACAAGCAAAAGATGAATCGGTTAATGATTACATCCGGAGATTCCGAGATACAAGAAACCGATGCTTCCAAATTCATTTAGCAGAGAAACAGCTAGCAGGATTAGCCTTTAATGCTCTACGATATTATTTAAAAGAAAGATTAGAAGGCATCCAATTTTTTACACTAGCACAGTTACACCAAAGAGCTTCGGCTTGTGAAAGCCGAAGCAAAGAAACTGCTAAAGCAATTCGTCATAACGTACATATAGTAGAGTGCGATCAAAGTAGCTCAGAGGACGAGTCAACAGAAGTATATGCTGCTGAAATGGTTTGGCCAAAGCAGGCCAAATCTTCGGCTTGTGCTTCCCTACTGCCAATTCAAAAGAAACGGCAGGAGGATGTAAAGTTTACGTTTAATGTTGGCAAGTGTGATAAAATATTTGATGAATTACTCAAAAATGACAACATTAAAATAAATCACACTGTTCCATCTGCCGACGAGCTAAAACGTCGTGCATACTGCAAGTGGCATAACTCATTTTCTCATGCCACTAATGATTGTAATGTATTTCAGCGACAAATTCAATCGGCCATTAACGAGGGACGATTGAAATTTCAGGAAATGCAGGTGGATACAGAGCCTTTTCTGATGAACATGATTGACTTCGAGGGCAAGAAAGTCCTAGTTCGGCCAAACACAGCCGATAAAGACAAAGGCAAAGAGACAATCATCGGCAATGCCAAAGAGGCCGATGGGGATCGTAAAGTTTCTTGCAGGAAAGTGGTAGCCAAGAAGACTCCCGATGGAGGGGAGACCCTAAAGGTGACCATCACAGCCTCCAGTACTGGGGGGCAAGCGCAGACAGGGAGACAGATGCAGGAACCCGTGCTGCGTATCCCGGACGGTCCGGCACGTAGGCGCGGACGGTCCGGGACCCCACCGGACGGTCCGAAGAGCTCCGGCGGACGGTCCGGCCGTACTCAGGACTCGCAACGGCCACGTACTTTCAAACCACGACGACCAGAGATAGGTACGTGGAAAACAAATACATTCAAGGCAGCTGGTCGGTTGGTTAAAGTCGGCCCAACTTTTGATCAATTATTGTCTAAATACGTAAAAAAGAAGGCCGGCCCCAGTGACCGGCCAGCAAAGCGACCCCGCTCACCCATTCATGAGCAGCGTCAGGTAAGGCCGATTGGACCACCTCACCAATCGGAAGAAATGAAAGGTCATACTGTACAACTGAGACCTAACATACCTGCATGGACACCTCCACCTTATCCGCCTATGTCATATCCATATCCATATTTACCTCCACCATATGTCCCAAATCAAATGTGGGGCATGCCACCATATCCATTTGGGATGCCACAGTACCCCGCCTGGGGGGCACCCCAAACATCCGTTTTTGATAGGTTGGTGCCGCCAATGCAAGACCGATTGCGCACTGCTGAATCAGGTCACCAGGCACAGGCCCAACAAGATTGCCGGACTACTCGGCCTCCTAGGCCGACCAATCTGGCAGGGGGGCATATGCCTGTAGCAACTCAAAGAACAACAAAAAAGGACATCATCAAAATAGGCACCACAGATGTTGTCATACAGGGAGACAATAAAGGGCCGATGATTTTCGGCGAATCGGCCAACACAACTGAAAAGGATACGGCTACCATCAAAACAGCCGATCCAAAATACTCCATGCCTCGATGGTGCCCAGAGGGATTGACACGATCCCAGAAGAGAAAATTACAGCGCCTAAGAGCAAAGGAGAGCCAGGAGAAGGAGGCGGAAAAGACATTTAATGACACACATCCACTATACCCGCCACCGCAAAAGAAATGGAGACTGAAGGCCGTTGAGAAAAAACAAACGGCCACAGAAATAGAAAGTCAATCTGCACTAGGCGCGGACCGTCCGGCCCCTGCGCGCGGACCGTCCGCCGTTCACCAGGAAGCCTCCAACGACACGACAACATCAATGGAAGAGGATGACCTGCTGGGAGAAGACCTGGTCGACTACGAGGCTTCTCCAGAACGCCCAGGTATGGATGTAAATATTATTACATTTTCTGCCGATTGTACTATCATCGGCGACGATGAACCTGTTGTTGCCCAGTTTGATTTTGGTCCTAAAGAAGCCGCCTTTACGAAACCAAAGGAATCGGTAAATCATTTAAAGCCGCTCTTCGTGCACGGCCACATTGATGGGATACTGATTGCTAAGATGTTGGTAGATGGAGGGGCGGCTGTAAACCTAATGCCTTATTCATTATACAGAAAATTAGGAAAACAAGATGACGAACTTGTCAAGACCAACATGACCCTCAGCGGTGTTGGGGATAGTTCGATTAAAGCCAGGGGAGTCACGTCCGTTGAATTAACCATTGGGACTAAGACCCTTGCTGCAGCATTCTTCGTCGCTGATGTAGAAGGAAATTACAGTTTAATTCTAGGCAGACATTGGATTCATGCCAATCAATGTATACCTTCTACATTACATCAAATGTTAATACAATGGGTAGGCGATGATGTAGAACAAGTACATGCTGATGTATCGGCCTGCATCGCTGTGGCCGATGCCCCTGTACTCTGGACTTATGAGACTGCTACATGTCTCACAGGAGTAGATTTTTCTGATTATCAGTTCATAAGTATAGATAAGAAAGGTTTCATTCCAGTAATGCTAGAGCCGATGGAGAATCGGCTAAATCCTAAATAAAGTTTAAATGATGAATACACACAAAATTCATGAGTCTTTGATCACGGACAGTTCGGTTCTCAAAGCCGGATGGTATGGTCTGTCACAAAACAGTTCGAACTTTAAGACCGAACATCTACCGCAGCAAAAGGACAATATTACGGATGATCCGGTCCCCGAGACCGGAAAGTCCGCCGTCACACAAAGATCATCTAATTCCTCTGTGGGGAGCATGATAGAGGAATTCAGAGATCTTGATAAACTAGGACAGGGGTTTGCATCGGCCGATCCTTTGGAGGAGATTGACATAGGAGATGGTAAAACTCCAAGGCTGACTTTTGTAAACAAGACCCTGGAGACCGATCCTAGAGATGAGATGATCGGTCTATTGAAGGAATATTCAGATTGCTTTGCTTGGAATTACATTGAGATGCCTGGATTAAGCTGAGAGATCGTAGAGCATCGGCTGCCTATTAAATCTGGTTTCAGACCTTTCAAGCAGAGAGCTAGAACATTTCGTCCAGATCTTCTCCCACGCATTAAGGACGAAATCCACCGGCTGCTAGAAGCTGATTTTATCAGACCGTGTAGATACGCAGAGTGGGTCTCCAATATTGTGCCGGCGGAGAAGAAGGAGTCAGGTAAGCTTAGAGTATGCATTGATTTTCGCAATTTAAATAGAGCAACTCCTAAAGACGAATATCCCATGCCCATAGCCGACACATTAATCAATAATGCATCAGGAAATAGAATTATTAGCTTCCTTGATGGTAATGCCGGATATAATTAGATTTTCATGGCCGAAGAAGATGCGTCTAAAACGGCCTTTATATGTCCAGGCTTCATTGGTTTATTTGAGTGGGTTGTCATGACATTTGGTTTGAAAAATGCTGGTGCTACTTATCAGAGGGCTATGAATTTGATCTTCCATGAATTGTTAGGAAACACTGTGGTTACATTGATGATATTGTAGTCAAATCGGCTGAGTTTAGTTCTCATATAGCTGATTTGCGCAAAGCCTTTGATAAAATGCGTCAGTATGGTTTGAAAATGAACCCACGTAAATGTGCTTTTGGAGTGTCGGCTGGTAAGTTTTTAGGATTTGTCATACATGAACATGGTATAGAGATAGACCCTGACCGAATCAAGTCTATTCGGAATGTGGGACCTCCGACCTGTAAGGTCGAGGTACAGAGGTTTCTCGGCGAGGTGAATTATTTACGAAGGTTTATTTCTAACCTAACCGGGAAGATTGATGTGTTCACCCCTATTCTTCGGCTTAAGAATGATGCCGAATTCGCTTGGGGGCAGAACAGCAAGAAGCATTTGATCTCATCAAAAAATACTTATCTTCGGCTCCCGTATTAAAAGCACCACGAGTAGGAGTACCATTCTGATTATACATTGCAGCTGAGGATAAGGTCATTGGGGCTGTTCTGACACAAGAAACTGAGGGGAAGGAGCATGTGGTTACATATCTAAGCCGAAGGTTGGTGGATGCTGAAACAAGGTACACTTTTATTGAGAAGTTATGCTTATGCTTGTTTTATGCATGCACCAAATGTAGATGTTATTTACTGTCTAGTCATTGCACTGTTTCCGGTCAAGCCGATGTGATCAAATATATGTTGCATAACCCAATTATGAGTGGTAGAATTGGTAAGTGGGCTTATGCACTCATAGAATATGACTTGGCCTATGAACCATTGAAATCTATGAAAGGCCAAGTCGTAGCGGATTTCATTGTAGAACATCGGATTAATGATATTCATAAACTAGACATGTCATACCTCACTATTACTCCTTGGACTTTATATTTTGATGGATCGGTTTGCAATGAAGGGCAAGGAATTGGCATCGTACTTGTTTCACCAAGTAATGTCTCCTTCGACTTCTCTAGCCGATTGAAAACTCATTGCACTAATAATCAAGCCGAATATGAGGCCCTCCTATTCGGCTTAGAACTTTTAAATGGTATGGGAGTAAAACATGTGAAGGTATTTGGTGATTCTCAGCTGGTTGTCCAATAAGTGTTAGAAGAATATCAATGTTTTGATGGTACTCTAAATAGTTACCTTGAAAAATGTTGGGGTATAATTCATTCTTTTGACGAATTCAGTATTCGGCATATCTCTAGAGTTGAGAATCATAGAGCTAACAATTTGGCACAAGACGCATCAGGTTATCGGATAAAGCGAGGGAGATTTCACAACGCTGAGAATCTGATAACCAGTGCAGGGCCAATTCCCCAGGTCGCGGACCGTCCGCGTCGAGACGCAGGACCGTCCGGGGTTACCAGAAATGTTCTCTTAATTGATTCGGCTGATAATGAAGCCGATGCAAGTGATTGGAGGACACCTATACTTAATTATTTAATAAACCCCAATATCAGGACAGATAAGAACATTCGGCGAACAGCTTTCAAGTATGTCTTGATGAATGATGAACTCTACCGCCGAACAGTCAACGACGTCCTGCTTAAGTGCTTGGGCCCAGATGATGCTATATTGGCCATGGCCGAAGTACATGAAGGAATTTGTGGTACCCACCAATCGGCTCCAAAGATGAAATGGCTATTGCGAAGGTCTGGTTTTTATTGGCCTAACATGTGTCGGGGACCATAATTAGGGGTACCCTCAAGACTCCTAATTCTCAGCTGGTAACCCCCATCAGCATAAAGCTGCAAAGGCCTGATGGGTGTGATTAAGTCAGGGATCAGTCCATTCGAGCGACTCGATCATGCCTCGCCTGAGCCTAGCCTCAGACAAGGGCGGCCGACCCCGGAGGATTTCAGCCTCGCCCGAGGCCCCCCTCCAACGGCGGACACATCTCCGGCTCGCTCGAGGCCCTACCTTCGCTAAGAAGCAACCCTGACTAAATCGCCGCACCGACCGACCAAGTCGCAGGAGCATTTAATGCAAAGTGCCACTTGACAGAGTGAGACTGACAGGCAATCAGGCCCTGCCAAAGGCACCATAGGAAGCTCCGCTCCGCCCGACCCAGGGCTCGGACTCGGGCTAAGTCCCGGAAGACGGCGAACTCCGCTCCGCCCGACCCAGGGCTCGGACTCGGGCTAACTCCCGGAAGACGGCGAACTCCGCTCCGCCCGACCCAGGGCTCGGACTCGGGCTAAGTCCCGGAAGACGACGAACTCCGCTCCGCCCGACCCAGGGCTCGGACTCGGGCTAAGTCCCGGAAGACGAAGAACTCCGCTCCGCCCGACCCCAGGGCTCGGACTCGGGCTCAGCCCCAGAAGACGACGAACTCCGCTTCGCCCGACCCCAGGGCTCGGACTCCGCCCTGGCCTCTGCCAAACGACCTCCGCCTCGCCCGACCCAGGGGCTCGGACTCGGCCTCGGCCATGGAAGACAAACTCGACCTCGGCTTCGGAGGAGCCTCCACGTCGCCCAACCTAGGGCGCAGGCCAGCCACGTCAACAGGAAGCGCCATCATCACCCTACCCCGAGCTGACTCGGGCCGCAGAGAACAAGACCGGTGTCCCATCTGGCTAGCTCCGCCAGATAGGAAATGATGGCGCCCCGCATGCTCTGTGACGACGGCAGCTCTTAGCTCTCTTACGGAAGCAGGAGGACGTCAGCAAGGACTCAACCTCTCCGACAGCTGTCCCTCCGCCAGGCTCCGTCGCTCCTCCGACGGCCACGACATCACACCAGCTCGGTGCCAAAATCTCTCCGGCTGCCACATCGGCATGTACTTAGGGTGCTAGCTCTCCCTCGCTAGACACGTAGCACTCTGCTACACCCCCGTTGTACACCTGGATCCTCTCCTTACGCCAATAAAAGGAAGGACCAGGGCCCTCTTAGAGAGGGTTGGCCGCACGGGGACGAGGACGGGACAGGCGCTCTCTTGGGGCCGCTCGCTTCCCTCTCCCGCGTGGATGCTTGTAACCCCCTACTGCAAGCGCACCCGACCTGGGCGCGGGACGAACACGAAGGCCGCGGGATTCCCACCTCTCTCACGCCGGACTCCGGCCGCCTCGCTCCTTTCCCCCCTTCGCGCTCGCCCACGCGCTCGACCCATCTGGGCTGGGGCATGCGGCGACACTCACTCGTCGGCCCGAGGGACCCCCCGGTCTCGAAACGCCGACAGTTGGCACGCCAGGTAGGGGCCTGCTGCGTGTTGACAAACAGCTTCCCGTCAAGCTCCAGATGGGCAGTCTCCAGCAACCTCTCCGACCCGGGACGGTGCTCCGTTTCGGGGGTCTTGAGTTCATGTCCTTCGACGGCAGCTACGACATGATACTCCTTCCACCACCGCACGACAACGACAATGGCGGCCGATAGCCCGCCCGTCGGCGGCGGAATCGACGACGTCTTCCCCGCGTGGTGGAAGAACAACATTCGAGCTCGCCCCGTCCTCTCCCCCGCCAACGGAGGAGGAGGCGGGGCAACCAAGGCCAAGCGGGAGGCCGCGCCTCGTCGGCTGTCGAGCGAGTCGACGTCCCCGGCGCCCCAACAGGGGGCGCGTCGGGCGTCGACCTCGCGTTTGAGACGAAGGCGAGCGCCGTCTCCCCACGACACGCCAATCCCGAGCAAGCGGACGACGCCAGTGCGCTCGCGGAGAGCTTGCAGGATGTCGCCCTCGTACCTGAGACGACGGTGCAATCAGTCCCCGACGTGACTATGTCGCTGCTCGTCGACCGAAAGGTACCGACCGATTCCCATCCTACGTCATTTGGACTCAGCCTCAACCCGCCTAGCGACCTTGCTTTGGCGGGCGCTCTCGTGGAGGCGAGTTCAAACCCTCTGGAGTTTCGCATGCGGTCGCCTTGGGACCGGCTGACGGACGTCTCGACCTACGGGCCCTCTGGGTCCAAGGAAGATGACGACCCCAACATCTGTTGGGATTTCTCTGGATTTGGAAACCCCAGTGCCATGCGGGACTTCATGACCGCATGTGACTACTGCCTCTCCAACTGTTCCGACGGTAGCCGCAGCCTAGACGACGAGGACTGCGGCCTAAGCTGCGAATGTTTCCACGTCGATCTAGGGGATCCCTCCGAAGGCAATCATCTCGGCATGCCGGAGGACGGTGATCTCCCTAGGCCGGTGCCTCGCGCTGACATCCCACGGGAGCTAGCTGTGGTCCCCGTTCCGGCGGGGGGTCACGACCCACAGCTCGAGCAAGTCTGCGGGGCGCAGGCCAGGCTCGACGAGGGAGCAGGAGCGCTTGAGCCGATCCGCCGGGACGTCGGGCAGGCATGGGCGGGCCAACCCCCGGTCGGAGAAATATGTCACCTGCCCCAGGGTCTCCAGCACTGCGTCGCCGACGACGTCAGGGTCAGGCCGCCGCCCGTATCCAGTGGGGTTGGTCAGAACCTGGCTGCAGCAGCGATGCTTCTCCGCGCGATGCCGGAGCCATCAACCACCGAGGGACAGCGAATCCAGCGAGAGCTCAAGAATCTCCTGGAAGGCGCTGTGGTCCGACGGGCCGAGAGCTCTGCCTCCCGAAGGCAGGGATACCCCTCGGAACCTCATGCCTCGACTTCCCGATTCATGCGAGAAGCCTCGGTCTACACCGGGCGCACGCGCAACACCGCGCCTGCGGCCCCGGGCCACCTCGGCAACGAGCACCATCATCGCGACCGTCGGGCCCACCTCGACGAGAGGGTGCGCCGAGGTTACCACCCAAGGCGTGGGGGACGCTACGACAGCGGGGAGGATCGGAGTCCCTCGCCCGAACCACCCGGTCCGCAGGCCTTCAGCTGGGCCATCCGACGGGCACCGTTCCCGACCCGGTTCCAACCCCCGACTACTATCACAAAGTACTCGGGGGAAACGAGACCGGAACTGTGGCTCACGGACTACCGCCTGGCCTGCCAACTGGGTGGAACGGACGACGACAACCTCATCATCCGCAACCTCCCCCTGTTCCTCTCGGACACCGCTCGCACCTGGTTGGAGCACCTGCCTCCGGGGCAGATCTCCAACTGGGATGACCTGGTCCAAGCCTTCGCCGGCAATTTCCAGGGCACGTACGTGCGCCCCGGGAATTCCTGGGACCTCCGAAGCTGCCGGCAGCAGCCGGGAGAGTCTCTCCGGGACTACATCCAGCGATTCTCGAAGCAGCGCACCGAGCTGCCCAACATCACCGACTCGGATGTCATCGGCGCGTTCCTTGCCGGCACCACCTGCCGCGACCTGGTGAGTAAGTTGGGTCGCAAGACCCCCACTAGGGCGAGCGAGCTGATGGACATCGCCACCAAGTTCGCCTCTGGCCAGGAGGCGGTCGAGGCTATCTTCCGAAAGGACAAGTAGCCCCAGGGCCGCCCATCCGAAGATGCTCCCGAGGCGTCTACTCCGCGCGGCACCAAGAAGAAAGGCAAGAAGAAGTCGCAAGCGAAACGCGACGCCGCCGACGCGGACCTTGTCGCCGCCGCCGAGTACAAGAACCCTCGGAAGCCCCCCGGAGGTGCCAACCTTTTCGACAAGATGCTCAAGGAGCCGTGCCCCTATCATCAGGGGCCCGTCAAACACACCCTTGAGGAGTGCGTCATGCTTCGGCGCCACTTCCACAGGGCCGGGCCACCCGCGGAGAGTGGCAGGGCCCACGACGACGACAAGAAGGAAGATCACCAAGCAGGAGAGTTCCCCGAGGTCCGCGACTGCTTCATGATCTACGATGGGCATGCGGCGAATGCCTCGGCTCGGCATCGCAAGCAAGAGCGCCGGGAGGTCTGCTCGGTGAAGGTGGCGGCGCCAGTCTACCTAGACTGATCCGACAAGCCCATCACCTTCGACCAAGCTGACCACCCCGACCACGTGCCGAGCCCGGGGAAATACCCGCTCGTCGTCGACCCCATTGTCGGCGACGTCAGGCTCACCAAGGTCCTTATGGACGAGGGCAGCAGCCTCAACATCATCTACGCCGAGACCCTCAGGCTCCTGCGCGTCGATCTGTCCTCCGTCCGAGCAGGCGCTGCGCCCTTCCACGGGATCATTCCCGGGAAACGCGTCCAGCCCCTCGGACGACTCGACCTTCCCGTCTGCTTCGGAACGCCATCCAACTTCCGAAGGGAGACTCTGACGTTCGAGGTGGTCGGGTTCCGAGGAACCTACCACGTGGTACTGGGGAGGCCATGCTACGCGAAGTTTATGGCCGTCCCCAACTACACCTACCTGAAGCTCAAGATGTCGGGCCCCAACGGGGTCATCACCGTCGGCCCCACGTACAAACACGCGTTCGAATGCGACGTGGAGTGCGTGGAGTACGCCGAGGCCCTCGCCGAGTCCGAGGCCCTCATCGCCGACCTGGAAAGCCTCTCCAAAGAGGTGCTAGACGTGAAGCGTCATGCCGGCAACTTCGAGCCAGTGGAGACGGTTAAGGCCGTCCCCCTCGACCCCAGTGGCGACGCCTCCAAGCAGATCCGGATCGGTTCCGGGCTCGACCCCAAATAGGAAGCAGTGCTCGTCGACTTTCTCCATGCGAACGCCGACGTCTTCGCGTGGAGTCCCTTGGACATGCCCGGCATACCAAGGGATGTCGCCGAGCACTCGCTGGATATTCGGGCCGGAGCCCGACCCGTCAAGCAGCCTCTGCGCCGATTCGACGAGGAGAAGCGCAGAGCGATAGGCGAGGAGATCCACAAGCTAACGGCAGCCGGGTTCATCAAAGAGGTATTCCATCCCGAATGGCTTGCCAACCCTGTGCTTGTGAGAAAGAAAGGGGGGAAATGGCGGATGTGTGTAGACTACACTGGTCTCAACAAAGCATGTCCGAAGGTTCCCTACCCTCTGCCTCGCATCGATCAAATCGTGGATTCCACTGCTGGGTGCGAAACCCTGTCTTTCCTCGACGCCTACTCAGGGTATCACCAAATCAGGATGAAAGAGTCCGACCAGCTCGCGACTTCTTTCATCACGCCCTTCGGCATGTACTGCTATGTCACCATGCCGTTCGGTTTGAGGAATGCGGGCGCGACGTATCAGTGGTGCATGAACCATGTGTTCGGCGAACACATCGGTCGCACGGTCAAGGCCTACGTCGATGACATCGTAGTCAAGACAAGGAAAGCTTCCGACCTCCTCTCCGACCTTGAAGTGACATTCCGATGTCTCAAAGCGAAAGGCGTCAAGCTCAATCCCGAGAAGTGTGTCTTCGGGGTGCCCTGGGGCATGCTCTTGGGGTTCATCGTCTCCGAGCGGGGCATCGAAGCCAACCCGGAGAAGATCGCAGCCATCACCAGCATGGGGCCCATCAAGGACTTAAAAGGCATACAGAGGGTCATGGGATGTCTCGCGGCCCTGAGCCGCTTCATCTCATGCCTCTGCGAAAGAGGCCTGCCTCTGTACCGCCTCTTAAGGAAGGCCGAGTGCTTCGCTTGGACCCCTAAGGCCGAGGAAGCCCTCGGGAACCTGAAGGCGCTCCTCACAAAGGCGCCTATCTTGGTGCCTCCAGCTGACGGAGAAGCCCTCTTGGTCTACGTCGCCGCAACCACTCAGGTGGTTAGCGCCGCGATTGTGGTCGAGAGGCAAGAAGAGGGGCATGCATTGCCCGTTCAGAGGCCAGTTTACTTCGTCAGCGAGGTACTGTCCGAAACAAAGATCCGCTACCCACAAGTTCAGAAGCTGCTGTATGCAGTGATCCTGACAAGGCGGAAGTTGCGACACTACTTCGAGTCTCATCCGGTAACTGTGGTGTCATCCTTCCCCCTGGGGGAGATCATCCAGTGCCGAGAGGCCTCGGGCAGGATTGCAAAGTGGGCGGTGGAAATCATGGGCGAGACAATCTCGTTCGCCCCTCGGAAGGCCATCAAGTCCCAGGTATTGGCGGACTTCGTAGCCGAATGGGTCGACACCCAGCTACCGACGGCTCCGATCCAACCGGAGCTCTGGACCATGTTTTTCGACGGGTCGCTGATGAAGATGGGAGCCGGCGCGGGCCTACTCTTCATCTCGCCCCTCGGGAAACACCTACGCTATGTGCTACGCCTCCATTTCCCGGCGTCCAACAATGTGGCTGAGTACGAGGCTCTGGTCAACGGGTTGTGGATCGCCATCGAGCTAGGGGTCAGGCACCTCGACGCCCGCGGTGACACGCAGCTCGTCATCGACCAAGTCATGAAGAACTCCCACTGCCGCGACCCGAAGATGGAGGCCTACTGCGATGAGGTTCGGCGCCTGGAAGACAAGTTCTACGGGCTCGAGCTTAACCACATCGCTCGACGCTACAACGAAACTACGGACGAGCTGGCAAAAATAGCCTCGGGGCGAACAACGGTTCCCCCGGACGTCTTCTCCCGGGATCTGCATCAACCCTCCGTCAAGATCGACGACCCGCCCGAGCCTGAGGCGCCCTCGGTCCAGCCCGAGGTACCCTCGGCAAAGCTCGAGGCACCCTCAGCTCGGCCCGAGGCGCCCTCGGTTCAGCCCGAGGTACCCTCGGCCTCCGAGGGCGAGGCATTGCGCATCGAGGAGGAGCGGAGCGGGGCCACGCCTGATCGAAATTGGCAGACCCCGTACCTGCAATATCTCCGCCAAGGAGAGCTACCCCTCGACCGAGCCGAGGCTCGGTGGGTAGCGCGACGCGCCAAGTCGTTCGTCTTGCTGGGCGATGAGAAGGAGCTCTACCACCGCAGCCCCTCGGGCATCCTCCAGCGATGCATCTCCATCGCCGAAGGTCAGGAACTCCTGCAAGAAATACACTCGGGGGCTTGCGGCCATCACGTAGCGCCTCGAGCCCTTGTCGGGAATGCTTTCCGGCAAGGCTTCTACTGGCCAACGGCGGTGGCTGACGCCACTAGGATTGTCCGCACCTGCGAAGGGTGTCAATTCTATGCGAAGCAGACCCACCTGCCCGCTCAGGCTCTGCAGACGATACCCATCACCTGGCCCTTTGCTGTGTGGGGTCTGGACCTCGTCGGCCCCTTGCAGAAGGCGCCCGGGGGCTACACGCACCTGCTGGTCGCCATCGACAAATTCTCCAAGTGGGTCGAGGTCCGACCTCTGAACAGCATCAGGTCCGAGCAGGCGGTGACGTTCTTCACCAACATCATCCATCGCTTCGGGGTCCCGAACTCCATCATCACCGACAACGGTACCCAGTTCACCGGCAGAAAATTCTTGAACTTCTGCGAGAATCACCACATCTGGGTGGACTGGGCTGCCGTGGCGCATCCCATGTCGAATGGGCAAGTAGAGCGTGCCAACGGCATGATTCTACAAGGGCTCAAGCCTCGGATTTACAACGACCTCAACAAGTTCGGCAAGCGATGGATGAAGGAACTCCCCTCGGTGGTCTGGAGCCTGAGGACAACACCAAGCCGAGCCACGGGTTTCACGCCGTTCTTCCTGGTCTACGGGGCCGAGGCCGTCTTGCCCACTGACCTGGAATACGGCTCCCCGAGGACGAGGGCCTACGGCGATCAAAGCAACCAAGCTAGCCGAGAAGACTCGCTGGACCAGCTGGAAGAGGCTCGGGACAAGGCCTTACTACACTCGTCGCGGTACCAGCAGTCCCTGCGACGCTACCACGCCCGAGGGGTCCGGCCCCGAGACCTCCAGGTGGGCGACCTGGTGCTTCGGCTGTGGCAAGACGCCCGAGGGAGGCACAAGCTCACGCCCCCTAGGAGGGGCCATTCGTCATCGCCAAAGTTCTGAAGCCCGGAACGTACAAGCTGGCCAACAGTCAAGGCGAGGTCTACGGCAACGCTTGGAACATCCAACAGCTACGTCGCTTCTACCCTTAAGATGTTTTTCAAGTTGTTCATATACCTCGCACCCGCGCAAAGTTTAGTCGTCAAGGAAGGGTCGGCCTCGCCTCGGCAAAGCCCGACCCTCCCTCGGGGGCTAAAAGGGGGGAACCCCCTCTGCGTTGAAATTTTCCTCGAAAAAAGATCTCTTCTGCCAGAATATCTTTCGTGCTTTCTGACTACTTCGAAAAATGGATCCTGAAAACGACGGAGTACACGTAAGCAGCCAAGGCTGACCGAGCCGAGGGACTCCTACGCCTCCGGGATACGGATACCTCACTCATCACCTTCTGCGATAAGTAACTCGCGTTCGGATAAAGTGATTCCACGGACCGAACAAGTCTTCACGTTCGGAAGCTCTTCTGCCGAAGCGATCCTTCGAGCCTTCTCGACTGAGTCGGTGACAGGGCCTCATGGATGGGTGAAAGTGCACGTAAGCGGCAAGGCCGACCGAGTCGAGGGACTCCCACGCCTCCGGGATACGGATACCTCACTCATCACCTTCCGCGAGAAGCAACTCTCGCTCGCACAAACATCCCTGTTACCGGCAAAAAAGTCCAGATACTCGAAACAAAAGGAAAGGAGACGCAGCTTTACAACACAGCGAGGGTGTGTATTCTGGCCTCGGCGGCCGCAGAAGGCACACGCTACAAGACACTCTGATCCTGCAGGCTCGGGTCTTGACGCTGGAAGGGGGCAGTAGCACCCTCGGCATCGACAACACCTTCAGCAAGGTCCGACCTAGCCTCGGACGGCGACGCGGTCCAAGGATCCCCACTCTGGAGGACGACGTCATCGTCACGCCCGGACAATCGCTGCCAGGGACTTCTCCGGGAATCCGGCCCGAGCGGGCGGCTCGGCCGGTTACCCCTGGGGCCTCGGCCAACCATCTTCCAAGGGCACCAGCCCGACCCGAGGCCTCGGCTGATCGACTCCGGCGTCGGTCCCGCTAACGGACAACCCGGCTAGGCTCCGGCCAACCAGGTTTCATTTTCGAGCCAACTCCGCCTCTGTTCATGCTGATATCGCTACCCCTGGCCTCGGCTCGTCGAAGAGCGGCCAAGGGGTCCCTTTAACTAAGCTAGAGGAGCCTCAGACAACAAGGTCGACCGAGCCGAGGGACTCCTACGCCTCCGGGATACGGATACCTCACTCGTCACCCTGACACGGGGCGACTCATGCTTGGTGAAGCGGTTCAGATAATCAACAGGCGAGTCTTAGTGCTCGAAAATGAGGAAAAAACATGGCTCCGTGCCAGAATTACATACATGTTCAGGCCTCGACAGCCATAATGAACAAAAACACTGGCATTCAAAGTGCCATTACAAACGGAACTCCGGTTCCCCCTCCGCAGGTACGAACAACCCCACTCGATAGGGGTGGGCCTGCGGAGCAACAAAAGACCGACGAACGGTGCGCCGTCACCCGCTCCAGCGGCGGCGACGACGACGACTTCTGCTCCGGGGGGCCGAACAGCGGCAGCACTGACCTCAGGGCGGATGCTGCTGCCAGGAGGCCCCCGCCCATGCCCAAACTTGTGAGGCAAGGACGGGCAGAAGGCCGTAGAGTTGGAGGTCGGTCCGTGGCCGGCCTTGGCTATCGCGCCGGCGGAAGAACCTCTTCCAGCTGCCGTGGAAGACGCCGGCGCCACGAGCGGCTCCGAAGCCACTCGCGTCCGAGAGCCAGGCACGGTGCAGCTGCCGGCGCCATGGACGACGACCACCCTTCCCTCCGATCACTGAGTGAAGGAGCGGGCCGCCGCCCACGCAGGGGCCAACCCCAACTCGGCACACTCCCCTCCCCAGCCCTGGTGATGAAAATCCTTGAAGCTGAGGGAGGGGCAGAGGCCGCAGCCCGACTCGCTTTCCCCCACCATCAAGCTGGAGGTCACCATCTTGGGTGACCGCCGGTGGAGGGGTGCAGCCGGGCTGCATGATGAAAATCCTTGAAGCCGAACGATGGCTGAAAGGTACCAACTCCCACAGAGTTGCGTTCCTCCAACGATGAGGCGAAAAGACGGTGGGTATCCCCCATCCGGGGGCTTGGAAGGTAGAAAGACGCGATGCATAAGGGAGCGAGAAGACATGGTCGCCCTCCAAAAGGGGTCGCCCTCCTTTTAAAGGCCACTCTCCCTACTTGCGCCCCCAACCGTCACGGGCTGAGTCTTCTCCAACACGCTCCAAGGCCCTCCCCTGCGGCGCGGGGGCTGGGTCCCGCATGTCATGCAAACCGGCTCAGAGCAGAAGAAGCCAAACCGCCGCGGTGGTGCACACAACCGCCCAGCGGTTACAAGTGACCCTCCACTTTTGCCCAGACCAACGGGCGAAAGAGGCGGGCAGCCATGCAGGCGGCATGCAACTGCGCCAAGTGGACGCGCTTCTCCGACTCCCGAAACGCCAGCATGGAGGCCCAGGCCCACACGTCACGCAACCGGCGCGCCGGATGCTGCATGCAAGCAACTGCACCGCCACTTGCGCCACCACCGCGCCTCCTCGATTGTGGAACCAATACCGTGACTCGAGGCGACCCAGCGCACGACCCAGCAGCGCCAGCCTGACGCGGCGGTCAATGCGGCCAAAAGTGGGCCGGCAGTAATGACGGTGGCAGGCGGGCGGGAGCAGCGGTCACGTCGTCAGCCAAGTTCACGTCCCATCCGGGGGCAGCAAGAGAACCCCCTCTCACGGCGTGAAGACAACGCGCCCGTGATCCGTTCCTCGAACGGCTCGCGCACGCGCAACGGCCGCCCCGCCAACCGCTCGCCCCGTCGCATTAACTCCGCGGCAGAACAGGCGGCGCTTCTGGCAGGAGCAGTGGGCGACGCTTCGCCTTCGCCGTAATAACCGCGCCAAAAAAGGTACGCCGCGTCGTTCGATTTCGTATCCTTTTCCTTTTTTCCTCTCTCTCTATCTCTTGCAACAGGGACCGGGAAAGGGGGATACCCCGAAAAGGATCCTTCCCCGTGAAGGAACCAGGCTCCGAGCCTCCTTACTGATCAGAGGTTCGAAGGCTGGCCCCCCGAAGGGTTCAACAGCCGCCTCAGATCGCGTGGGCCCTACACCCACTACTGGTCAGAGGTTCGAAGGCCGGCCCCCCGAAGGGTTCCACGACTGCCTCAGGCTACCCGAGCTCTGCGCCCATTACTGATCAGGGGTTCGAAGGCTGGCCCCCGAAGGGTTCACAGCCGCCTCAGACGCCGAGCGAGGGATGACCAGGGGTACGTTCGATACATAACCAAGGCTCGGGCTGCGCTCCTGAGGTACCCTAGGACATTTCCGAGACCAGCGGGAGCGATCTTGTAACGGAATCCCATCAGAGGGAGGCATCGAGCCCTCGGACCCCGTCGCTAGGGGACCGGGTCCGGCAGATCACCCGCTGGTACTTTTGGGCGTGCCTCTGGGCCCCTAGCCGACCCCTAACGAACGAGGCACGGACGTCCACTCGGATTACCCGCTTGCAGCTCACCGGAGACACCATGTTCGGCGCCCATCGAGGGCAACATGGCGCTTTCCCCCCTCCTCCTTGCGGAAAGGCGACGCAGGGGCGTATGTAAAAAAGCCGAGTCTGTCCCTGATCGCCCTCTCGCCCTATGCAGAGGCTCGGGGGCTGCTCTCGCAAACCCGGCTCCGGCCGAACCGTTGACAGCGTCAACATACCAGCCCGAGAACTTGGGCCCCGACCGTACACCCGGGCTATGGCCAGTTCGCATGAGGGAACAACCAGACCAGCCGAAGCATTACGCAAGGCATTAAGACCTCGAAGGAGTGAAACCACTCCTCCGAGGCCTCGGGGGCTACACCCGGCGGGTGCGCTCGCGCGCACCCACCGGAACAAAATGCAACCGAGAAAGGCTGGTCCCCTTGCAAAAAAGTGCGACGAAAGCCTCCAAGCGAGTGCTAACACTCCCTTCGAGGCTCGGGGGCTACTGTCGGGGACCATAATTAGGGGTACCCTCAAGACTCCTAATTCTCAGCTGGTAACCCCATCAGCATAAAGCTGCAAAGGCCTGATGGGTGCGATTAAGTCAGGGATCAGTCCATTCTAGCGACTCGATCATGCCTCGCCCGAGCCTAGCCTCGGACAAGGGCAGCCGACCCCGGAGGATTTCAGCCTCGCCCGAGGCCCCCCTCCAACGGCGGACACATCTCTGGCTCGCCCGAGGCCCTACCTTCGCTAAGAAGCAACCCTGACTAAATCGCCGCACCGACCGACCAAGTCGCAGGAGCATTTAATGCAAAGTGCCACTTGACAGAGTGAGACTGACAGGCAGTCAGGCCCTGCCAAAGGCACCATAGGAAGCTCCGCTCCGCCCGACCCAAGGCTCGGACTCGGGCTAAGTCCCGGAAGACGGTGAACTCTGCTCCGCCCGACCCAGGGCTCGGACTCGGGCTAAGTCCCGGAAGACGGCGAACTCCGCTCCGCCCGACCCAGGGCTCGGACTCGGGCTAAGTCCCGGAAGACGACGAACTCCGCTCCGCCCGACCCAGGGCTCGGACTCGGGCTAAGTCCCGGAAGACGACGAACTCCGCTCCGCCCGACCCCAGGGCTCGGACTCGGGCTCAGCCCCAGAAGACGACGAACTCCGCTTCGCCCGACCCCAGGGCTCGGACTCCGCCTGGCCTCTGCCAAACGACCTCCGCCTCGCCCGACCCAGGGGCTCGGACTTGGCCTCGGCCATGGAAGACAGACTCGACCTCGGCTTCGGAGGAGCCTCCACGTCGCCCAACCTAGGGCGCAGGCCAGCCACGTCAACAGGAAGCGCCATCATCACCCTACCCCGAGCTGACTTGGGCCGCAGAGAACAAGACCGGTGTCCCATCTGGCTAGCTCCGCCAGATAGGCAATGATGGCGCCCCGCATGCTCTGTGACGACGGCAGCTCTTAGCTCTCTTACGGAAGCAGGAGGACGTCAGCAAGGACTCAACCTCTCCGACAGCTGTCCCTCCGCCAGGCTCCGTCGCTCCTCCGACGGCCACGACATCACACCAGCTGGGTGCCAAAATCTCTCCGGCTGCCACATCGGCATGTACTTAGGGCGCTAGCTCTCCCCCGCTAGACACTTAGCACTCTGCTACACCCCTGTTGTACACCTGGATCCTCTCCTTACGCCAATAAAAGGAAGGACCAGGGCCCTCTTAGAGAGGGTTGGCCGCGCGGGGACGAGGACGGGACATGCGCTCTCTTGGGGCCGCTCGCTTCCCTCTCCCGCGTGGACGCTTGTAACCCCCTACTGCAAGCGCACCCGACCTGGGCGCGGGACGAACACGAAGGCCGCGGGATTCCCACCTCTCTCACGCCGGACTCCGGCCGCCTCGCTCCTTTCCCCCCTTCGCGCTCGCCCACGCGCTTGACCCATCTGGGCTGGGGCACGCGGCGACACTCACTCGTCGGCCCGAGGGACCCCCCGGTCTCGAAACGCCGACAACATGATAGCTGATTGTTTCAAGTACTACAAGGGTTGCCAGGTGTGTCAAAAATTCGGCGACCTACAGTTGGTCCCTGCAGCTGAATTACATCCTATCATCAAGCCTTGGCCTTTCAGAGGATGGGGATTAGACTTTATTGGAGAAATTCATCCTTCATCATCAAAGGGCATCGGTTCGTGTTAGTTGCCACTGACTATTTCACCAAATGGACTGAAGCCGTTGCTCTGAAGAACATGACGCACAAGGAGGTAATTGAGTTCATAACTGAGCATATTATTCATAGATTCGGCATTCCCCAGACCTTGACTACAGATCAAGGAACTTCTTTTATGTCAAAGGAGGTACGTGAATTTGCCGAATCATACAGGATTAAGCTACTTAATTAATCTCCATATTATGCTCAGGCCAATGGACAGGCCGAGTCTAGTAATAGGACATTGATTAATTTGATAAAAAAGAAGATATCTGATAATCCTAAACATTTACATAAGATTTTGTCTGAAGCTTTATGGGCTCATAGAATATCTAAACATAGGGCTACTAAAGTATCTCCTTTTGAGCTTGTCTATGGGCAGGAAGCAGTGTTGCCTGTGGAAATAAGTTTGAATGCTGTCAGGTTTGCCAGACAAAATGATCTAACTGTTACTGATTATTATAATTCAATGATGAATAATATTGATGAGGTGACCGACAAGAGGATGATAGCTTTGGAAGCAATAGAAAAGGACAAGATCATGGTAGCCAGGGCCTACAACAAGAAGGTCAAAACAAAATCATTTCAAGTAGGGGACCTGGTGTGGAAGACCATTCTGCCTCTAAGGAATAAAGACCAGAAGTTTGGGAAATGGTCGCCAAGCTGGGAGGGTCCTTATAAGGTAAAACAGGTGATGTCTGGCAACGCCTATTTGCTACAAACATTACAAGGCAAGGATTTGCCTAAGGCTTTGAATGGGTGTTTCCTCAAACAGTACCATCCTAGTATGTGGCAAGATGCCTAAGAGAACCGATGTAATCACATCGAGTTAGTTGCTTTTGGTTTGCTCAGCTCCACCAAAAGGCAGGGGGGCATATGTTGAGCACACTTTTGAGCTGGCGGACGGTCCGGCCATGAGGCCGGACGGTCCGCGGTCCGGACAGTCCGCTCCTATGAGCCGGACGGTCCGCGCATGCGCAGAGCAGTTTAGGGTTCCGAGTTTTGTGCTACGGTTGTTAGCTATATTCGCGGGATTAGCTCGGAATCAGTTGTGTAAAGGGTCCAGCCCCCCTCCTCTATAAATAGAGAGGTCTACGGCCGATTTGTAATCATCAATCGAATCAATACAACTTCTATTTCGCATTTTATCCTAGAAGTAGTTCTAGTCTAGTTTAGGTTTAGCCTCTCCATCCCCAAATTCTTCGCCTCTCTTCGACTCTACGCCGATTAGAGGAGTCTAGGTCGGCCAGCCCAAGCCTAGACACTACCTAGGATCTCTCCTCCCCGACGGGGTCCCTCCCGGGAGTGAGATCCAGGCGCCGCCGGCAATCTTCCGCCGCCCCTGCGCACGCGCGGACCGTCCGGCCCTAGGGCGCGGACCGTCCGACCGTCAGGCAGGGAACCCGAGCTTCTGTGCCAGGTCGCGGACCGTCCGCGCCTGACCAGAGAGCACCGCCGCTGGTTCTTTTGAAGTGATTGGCGCCTCAAAAAGGCGTCAACAATTACATCAATATTTTTATTTATTTTTATTACGTATAAAGGAGCAAACAGTATTTGAAACTAAATTGATCTATATCTGCAATTTAATGGCCAGAATCGGACTCGAGCGGCGTTTCGATAGCTACACGTGGACTATGGACTTCTTCCTATCGGGATAATACTTTAGTTGTACTCAAATTGTAGTAGTTGCAAAAAAAAAACATGATTACTGGACAAGTTGTAGTGGCTACTATTTTTTTTTGCGTGAACCGAATCTGTTGGGCCAGAAAACTAAATTTAACGTCCAAATTACTTATCCATACGTGCACTGAGTAAGGACCAAATTAGAAGCTACACTGAAATACATCACAGCAAAAACAACTGAACAGCAGCAAACTAGAAGGATGTCTTAAAGTGAACTTCATTAATTTGGATGAGCTTTGCATTGGTGCTCCCATCTGTTAAGCGCTGATAATATCCTCGTAGATCTCCCTGACCTTCGCAAAGAAAGCATCCCTGAAACAGAGTGCAGTTGTTTGAGCACTAACCAAGGAAACCAAAGAAATTTATCCAATGCTTGACACGATTGTTCTGGAGGTAGAAATATTCAGGATTGGCTATACATACTGGTTGCTAGCAAATGATTACTAGCTAATTAACACGTTTTGTCTTTGCATATGCAAAATTTGGACGCTGAATGAAATAGGCGTACTGTTTCATTACCTGTCAGGCTTGAATAGCAGGTTTCGGTACGCGAACCACTGCATCAAAAAAGCATATATATAATATATGAAAAGGTGAAAAGATTCAGTAGATAAACGGTAGAGTTGATATTAAAAAAAAGGACATGACAACCAAAAGTTGTGAACATTGCAGGGCTCAATGCGAAATCTATCCCACATTTGTCATAATTATGCGTCACAATAGCTCTATTGTTATGATCTGAAGCTTTACTCGGAAGTGGGTGTTCTTACCCCGCTGTATCCAATTCCAACGGCCTGCATCAGACCAGGAACCACGGGGAGCCTATCGATTGCCTGCGAGGTAGTGGCACCAAACATAAACACTCGTTAGTTACTCTATCTACACACGCAGACAGGATCCAGTGCCATCCGTCGAAATGGGCAAAGGACGTTCAGTATACCGACACTACTCCACCGGCGCTCCACATGCCAAGCGTGGCGGCGACGGCGAGCGTGGTCACCGCGTACTTGTCCTCGATCCTGTCCCACTTCACCACGCAAGCAGCAGCAACAAGAAGAAGACGTGTCATCGTGCTGCGACCAGCCTATATACTTATGAACGAACGAGCACAGACTGGACAAAACGCGACGCGCCATGGCATGGTCGCCGCGGGAACCCGTACGTACCTCCTTTTTCAACGCGTCGACGAACTCGGTCAGCTCCTCGTTGGCAGCCTGAGGCGCCGCCGGCTCCCCCGCGGCCATGGCCACCACGTCCCTCGCCAGCCGCTTGTCTGCACCGACAGGTGCGCGCGCGCAGAGGTAAGAACAGCCACGCTCACTCAAAGGTAAGAAGAACCACAGACAGTCAGTCACTCACACAAGGACGACGCGGCCCGGGTCTGGCCCTGCGCGGCGAGGCTGAGGCCGGGCAGCGGCGGCAGCGCGGGCAGCCCCAGCCTGACGGAGCGTGCTGCAACCTTGCCGCCGCCCTTGGTGACGGCGGGGCTCGCCGCGCCCGTGGCAGCAGGGGCGGCAGGTGCCATGGTGTGGTGTCCTGCACGACGCGCGCGCAGTGAACTGTGGACGCTGGGGCGTGTCGCGCGCTCAGGTGACGTCGCTGCGCGCTGCTGAAGGCGCACGTCTATGCTTGGGCTCTGAGTCTCTGACGCGCGCGCGGATGAAGTGGGGCACGGGCGCCACACGTTCCCCGGGGGAAGATGATAAGATGGGGGCGTTGGGGATGGAACGGATGCCGGGCCCCGTTTGCGGTCTGGATTAGCGAAAACTGATCCGTCGGCCGACGATTAGCGGGGAACTTTTTTCTCGTGTTGCGTGGCGTGGTGTGGCCGTCCGCCATTCATTCGACCTGCTTCGGCTTCGAAATGCCTGATCGATCGCGCGGCTGCCGCGTGTAAGGCCCTGTTTGGGAGAGCTTCACTTCAAGAATTTCAATTTTGTTCGAACTTCTTCAACCCAAACAGGTCCAGCTCCACGAGCTTTAGTTTTAAAAAAAATCGAAACTAGAGGTCTGTTTCATGAAATTCATGAAGCTCCTTAGAGGGTGCTTCAAAAACACTGTTTCTATATCTCCTCATGAAGCTGTACGAAAATTACCCACCATGCCACTGGTTACGCAACATACAATTTCCGTTCTCTCTGGCGACAACCCACTAATCATCAAGGGTAATCAAGGAAACCCACACAAATCAATTGTACTATAGAAGTTGGAGTCCATATACAAACCAAACGCTCCTGGAACTCACCTTAACAATTTGCTGGAGCTGTTTTATAGTGAAACTGGAAAACCAAAGCTGAAGTTTTTGAAGTGAAACTCTCCCAAACAGGGCCTAAAGGTCCTTCACCTTGTACTCCGTCCGCGTCTTTGTCCGCCTCGTGCCGGCTTTGTGCTGCGGACGGCAACGGATCAACGGAAACAGCTCTTGTTGGGCCGTTATGCCAAGCCACATCCAAGTTGGGAGAAGAAATTATCTGGTAGGCGGCCCTTTTCGGGGTTGTTCGGTTCTACCCCAATTCATATGGATTGAGGGGGTTTCAATCCCTGATAAGTCAAAATCCCCTCCAATCCGTATCAATCCCCTCCAATCCATATGGATCGAAAATAACCGAACAAGCCCTTCGTGGGGGCTTCGAAGAAAAGAGCCTCGTTGGGTCTACATAAAAAAATAATTACAGTTATTATTTTTAGTTAAATACATACGTGCTTTAAAATCTAAAGCGTCAATACAATCGTTGAGAAACTACGTTGCCACTTGCCACGCATAATCAAATTCACTTTCTTCCGATACACGACAAAGATACACTATTAAAATATTGATCTTCTATAACATTCTGATACCAACAGTGGTGGAGCCAGCTCGGAGTTGGAGCCTAGGCACTATACACTAATAAATTTCACGCACAGTCTTTATTCAAAATAGATTGGTAAATTTCAAAGGGAAATCTATACAATACCAACATTTAAACAAATAATTATTTAGTGCTAAAAATAAAAGCAGGGTGCTCCGAATCACCTCCTCACTCCTAGTCAGGAGCGGAGGGCCCAATATGGCCCAGTATTGCCTGGACAATACCTTGGCCCGACCCAAATAGAGATTAGGTCATCACTAATCACGTCATCCTGAAAGGAAAATAGGTTTACACCTTTTCCTAAATTGATTTTGGTGGTTGAATTGCCCAACAAAATAATTGGACTAACTAGTTTGCTCTAGTCTATAAGTTTTACAGGTGCCAAAGGTTCACAATAAGCCAATAAAAAGACCAATAAAGGGTTCAAACAAAGAGAGCTAAAGACATCCCAAAAGGCACTATGGTCTGGCGCACCGAACTGTCCGGTGTGCAACCGGACAGTGTCAGGTGCACCACCGGACAGTGTCCGGTGCACCAGGAAACTTAAAGCTGAACTTGCCACCTTCGGGAAAATGGGAGGCCGCTCCGCTATAATTCACCGGACTGTCCGGTGAAGCACCGGACTGTCCGGTGTGCCAGCGGAGCAACGACTACTTCGCGCCAACGGTCGACTGCAACCGCATTAAATGCGCTACAGTACGCGGCAGAGTCAGAGCACGCGCAGGAGGCGCACCGGATAGTCTACAGGACCTGTCCGGTGCACCACCGGACAGCCCAGAGGCCCCACCAGTCAGAGCTCAAACGATCAGAACCCAACGACCTGCTGACGTGGCTGGCGCACCGGATAGTGTCCAGTGGCGCACCGGACTGTCCGGTGCGCCATGCGACAGCAGCCTTCCAACAGCCACTTTTGGTGGTTGGGGCTATAAATACCCCAACCACCCCACATTCAATGGCATCCAAGTTTTCCACCTTCGACACATTACAAGAGCTATAGCATTCAATTCTAGACACAACCAAAGAGATCAAATTCTCTCCCAAGTCCGGAATCACTCCAAATCAAATAGTGACTAGAGAGAACGACATTTGTGTTCATTTGAGCTCTTGCGCTTGGATTGTTTCTTTTCTTTCTCATTCGTTCTTGTGATCAAACTCAATTGTAACCGAGGCAAGAGACACCAATTGTGTGGTGGTCCTTGCAGGAACTTTGTGTTCCGTTTGATTGAGAAGAGAAGCTCACTCGGCCTAAGGGACCGTTTGAGAGAGGGAAAGGGTTGAAAGAGACCCGGTCTTTATGACCACCTTAACGGGAAGTAGGTTTGCAAGAACCGAACCTCGGTAAAACAAATCATCGTGTCTCACTGTTTATTTGCCCGTGATTTGTTTTTCACCCTCTCTCTCTCGGACTCGTTCATATTTCTAACGCTAACCCGGCTTGTAGTTGTGCTTAAGTTTATAAATTTCAGATTCGCCCTATTCACCCCCCCTCTAGGCGACTTTCAATTGGTATCAGAGCCCGGTACTTCATTAGATCCTAACCGCTCGAAGTGATGTCGGGAGCATCCGCCAAGAGGGAGATCGGGACCGGCGACAAGTCCGCAAGCTCGGGGAGAACACACTCAATGGAGTCCGCCCACAAGCACAAGGAGGAGTCCTCTTCCTCCATCAAGTCCCAACGGAAGGGTGACAAGAAGAAGAAGATGAAGAAGGTGGTCTACTACGAGACCGACTCTTCGTCACCCTCCACCTCCGGCTCAGAATCGGCATCCGTCACTTCTAAGCGCCATGAGCGCAAGAAATATAGTAAGATGCCCTTTCGCTACCCTCGCATTTCAAAACGTACTCCATTTCTTTCCGTTCCATTAGGAAAACCACCTATGCTTGAAGGTGAAGATTATTCTATGTGGAGTGATAAAATGAGGCATCACCTAACCTCACTCCACAAAAGTATATGGGAAATTGTTGAGTATGGAGCGCAGGTACCAAAGAAGGGAGACAAGGATTACGACTCGGAGGAGGTCGAGCAAATCCAACACCTCAACTCCCAAGCCACTACTATACTACTCGCCTCTCTAAGTCAAGAGGAGTATAATAAGGTGCAAGGGTTGAAGAGCGCAAAGGAAATTTGGAACGTGCTTAAGACCGCGCACGAAGGAGATGAGGTGACCAAAATCACCAAGCAGGAGACGATCGAGGGGGAGCTCGGTCGGTTCTGACTCAACCAAGGCGAAGACCCTCAAGCCATGTACAACCGCTTGAAGACCTTGGTGAACCAAGTGCGCAACCTCGGGAGCACAAAATGGGATGACCATGAAATGGTCAAGGTTATTCTTAGATCACTTGTTTTTCTTAACCCTACGCAAGTTCAATTAATTCGTGGTAATCCTAGATACACACTAATGTCTCCCAAAGAAGTGATAGGAAATTTTGTGAGCTTTGAGTTGATGATCAAAGGCTCAAAGAAAATCATTGAGCTAGATGGTTGAAAGGGAATTAGGCTTACACCTAGTTCCTAAATAATTTTGGTGGTTGAATTGCCCAACACAAATAATTGGACTAACTAGTTTGCTCTAGTGTATAAGTTATACAGGTGCCAAAGGTTCACTCTTAGCCAATAAAAAGACCAAGTATTGGGTTCAACAAAAGAGCAAAGGGACAACCAAAGGCACCTCTGGTCTGGCGCACCGGACTGTCCGGTGTGCCACCGGACAGTGTTCGGTGCACCACCGGATAGTGTCCGGTGCACCAGAGGACTCCAAGTCAAACTCGTCACCTTCGGGAAAATCCAGAGGCGCTCCGCTATAATTCACCGGACTGTCCGGTGTACACCGGACAGTGTCCGGTGCTCCAAGGAACGGCGCCTTAGGAACTCGCCAGCTTCGGGAATTCGCAACGGCCAGTCCGCTATAATTCACCGGACATGTCCGGTGTACACCGGACTGTCCGGTGTGACATCGAAGCAACGGATATTTCGGCGCCAACGGCTACCTGCAGCGCATTAAATGCGCCAGCGCGCGCAGAAGTCAGGCACGCCCATACTGGCGCACCGGACACTCTACAGTACATGTCCGGTGCGCCACCGGACATCCAGGCGGGCCCAGAAGACAGAGCTCCAACGGTCGGAACCCAACGGCTTTGGTGACGTGGCTGGCGCACCGGACTGTCCGGTGCACCATGCGACAGACAGCCCCACCAAACGGCTAGTTTGGTGGTTAGGGCTATAAATACCCCCAACCACCCACCATTCATTGCATCCAAGTTTTCCCACTTCAACTACTTACAAGAGCTCTAGCATTCAATTCTAGACACACCCAAGTGATCAAATCCTCTCCAAATTCCACACAACGCCTTAGTGATTAGTGAGAGAGATTTGTTTGTGTTCTTTCGAGCTCTTGCGCTTGGATTGCTTCTTTTCTTTCTCAATCTTTCTTGAGACCAAACTCACTTGTAATTGAGGCAAGAGACACCAATTGTGTGGTGGTCCTTGCGGGAACTTTGTGTTCCAAGTGTTTGAGAAGAAGAAGCTCACTCGGTCCGAGGGACCGTTTGAGAGAGGGAAAAGGTTGAAAAAGACCCGGCCTGTGTGGCCTCCTCAACGGGGAGTAGGTTTGCGAGAACCGAACCTCGGTAAAACAAATCCATGTGTCTCACTCTTTATTCGCTCGTGATTTGTTTTGCTCCCTCTCTCTCTCGGACTCATTTCTATTTCTAACGCTAACCCGGCTTGTAGTTGTGATTAACTTTGTAAATTTCAGTTTCGCCCTATTCACCCCCCCCTCTAGGCGACTATCAATTGGTATCGGAGCCCGGTGCTTCATTAGAGCCTAACCGCTTGAAGTGATGTCGGGAGATCACGCCAAGAAGGAGATGGAGACCGGCGAAAAGCCCACTACAAGCCACAGGAAGGCTTCTTCGGAAGAGTCCCGCAAAAAGGGAAAGGGGAAGGAGAAGAAAGCCTCTTCTCGCAAGTCGCATCGGAGTGGCGACAAGGTAAAGAAGATGAGGAAGGTGGTCTACTACGAGACCGACACTTCATCACCTTCCACCTCCGGCTCCGACGCGCCCTCCGTAACTTCTAAGCGCCATGAGCGCAAGAAGTTCAGTAAGATCCCCTACGCTACCCTCGCATTCCTAAACATACACCTTTACTTTCCGTCCCATTAGGCAAACCACCAACTTTTGATGGTGAAGATTATGCTAGGTGGAGTGATTTAATGCAATTTCATCTAACCTCACTCCACAAAAGTATATGGGATGTTGTTGAGTTTGGTGTACAGGTACCATCCGTAGGGGATGAAGATTATGATATTGACGAGGTGGCCCAAATTGAGCACTTCAACTCCCAAGCCACAACCATACTCCTTGCCTCTCTAAGTAGGGAGGAGTACAACAAGGTGCAAGGACTAAAAAGCGCCAAGGAAGTTTGGGACGTGCTCAAGACGGCGCACGAGGGTGATGAACTCACCAAGATCACCAAGCGGGAAACGATCGAGGGGGAGCTCGGTCGCTTCCATCTTCGCTAAGGGGAGGAGCCACAAGATATGTACAACCGGCTCAAGGCCTTGGTGAATCAAGTGCGAAACCTCGGGAGCAAGAAATGGGATGACCACGAGGTGGTTAAGGTTATTTTGAGATCACTTATATTTCTTAACCCTACTCAAGTACAATTAATTCATGGTAACCCAAGGTACACACTAATGACCCCCGAGGAAGTAATCGGGAATTTTGTGAGCTTTGAATTTATGATCAAGGGCTCACGAAAGATCAACGAGCTTGACGGCCCCTCCACATCCGAAGCACAACCGGTCGCATTCAAGGCGACGGAGGAGAAGAAGGAGGAGTCTACACCAAGTAGAACACCCATCGACGCCTCCAAGCTCGACAACGAGGAAATGGCGCTCGTCATCAAGAGCTTCCGCCAAATCCTCAAACAAAGGAGGGGGAAAGATTACAAGCCCCACTCCAAGAAGGTTTGCTACAAGTGTGGTAAGCCCGGTCACTTTATAGCTAAATGTCCTATTTCTAGTGACAGTGACAGGGGTGACGACAAGAAGGGGAGAAGAAAGGAGAAGAAGAGATACTACAAGAAGAAGGGTGGCGATGCCCATGTTTGTCGCGAGTGGGACTCCAACGAAAGCTCTAGCGACTCCTCCGACGACGAGGACGCCGCCAACATCGCCGTCACCAAGGGACTTCTCTTCCCCAACGTCGGCCACAAGTGCCTCATGGCAAAGGACGGCAAAAAGAAGAAGGTTAAATCTAAATCCTCCACTAGATATGAATCCTCTAGTGATGAAAATGCTAGTGATGAGGAAGATAACTTGCGCACTCTTTTTGCCAACTTAAACATGCAACAAAAAGAGAAATTAAATGAATTAATTAGTGCCATCCATGAGAAGGATGACCTCTTGGACTCTCAAGAGGACTTCCTAATCAAGGAAAACAAAAAGTATGTTAAAGTTAAAAATGCTTATTCTCTAGAAGTTGAAAAATGTGAAAAATTATCTAGTGAACTAAGCACTTGTCATGAGACTATAGACAACCTTAGAAATGAGAATACTAATTTGTTAGCTAAGGTTGATTCTATTACTTGTAATGTTTCAATTCCCAATCTTAGAAATGATAATAATGATTTACTTGCTAAGATTGAAGAATTAAACATGTCTCTTGCTAGCCTTAGGATTGAGAATGAAACATTGCTTGCTAAGGCTAAGGATTTTAATGTTTGCAATGCTACTATTTCCGACCTTAGAACTAAAAATGATATTTTGCATGCTAAGGTTGTAGAATTAAAATCTTGCAAACCCTCTACATCTACTGTTGAGCACACTTCTATCTGTACTAGATGTAGAGATGTTGATGTTAATGCTATTCATGATCACATGGCTTTAATTAAACAACAAAATGATCATATAGCAAAACTAGATGCTAAGATTGCCGAGCATGATTAGAAAATGAAAAATTTAAATTTGCTAGAAGCATGCTCTATAGAGGGAGACGCCCTGGCATTAAGGATGGCATTGGCTTCCAACAGGGAGACAATGTCAAGCTTAATGCCCCTCCTAAGAAATTGTCCAAATTTGTTAAGGGCAAGGCTCCCATGTCTCAGGATAACGAGGGTTACATTTTGTACCCTGCCGGTTATCCTGAGAGCAAAATTAGGAGAATTCACTCTAGGAAGTCTCACTCTGGCCCTAACCATGCTTTTATGTATAAGGGTGAGACATCTAGCTCTAGGCAACCAACCCGTGCTAAGTTGCCTAAGGAGAAAACTCCTAGTGCATCAAATGACCATAACATTTCATTTAAAATTTTTGATGCATCTTATGTTTTAACTAACAAATCCGGCAAGGTAGTTGCCAAATATGTTGGGGGCAAGCACAAGGGGTCAAAGACTTGTGTTTGGGTACCCAAAGTTCTTGTATCTAATGCCAAAGGACCCAAAACCATTTGGATACCTAAAGTCAAGAACTAAACATGTTTTGTAGGTTTATGCGTCCGGGGGCTCAAGTTGGATCATCGACAGCGGGTGCACAAACCACATGACATGGGAGAAGAAGATGTTCTCCTCCTACGAGAAAAACTAAGATCCCCAACGAGCTATCACATTCGGGGATGGAAATCAAGGTTTGGTCAAAGGATTGAGTAAAATTGCTATATCTCCTGACCATTCTATTTCCAATGTTTTTCTTGTAGATTCTTTAGATTACAATTTGCTTTCTGTATCTCAATTATGCAAAATGGGCTACAACTGTCTATTCACTGATGTAGGTGTCACTGTCTTTAGAAGAAGTGATGATTCAATAGCATTTAACGGAGTGTTAGAGGGTCAGCTATACTTAGTGAATTTTGATAGAGCTGAACTCGACACTTGCTTAATTGCTAAGACTAACATGGGCTGGCTCTGGCATCGCCGACTAGCACATGTTGGGATGAAGAATCTTCATAAGCTTCTAAAGGGAGAGCACATTTTAGGATTAACCAATGTTCATTTTGAGAAAGACAGGGTTTGTAGCGCATGCCAAGCAGGAAAGCAAGTTGGTGCTCACCATCCACATAAGAACATCATGACAACTGACAGGCCACTGGAGCTCCTACACATGGATCTATTCGGCCCGATTGCTTACATAAGCATCGGCGGGAGTAAGTACTGTCTAGTAATTGTGGATGATTATTCTCGCTTCACTTGGGTATTCTTTTTGCAGGAAAAATCTCATACCCAAGAGACCTTAAAGGGATTCTTGAGACAAGCTCAAAATGAGTTCGGCTTGAGGATAAAAAAGATTAGAAGCGACAACGGGACGGAGTTCAAGAACTCACAAATTGAAGGCTTCCTTGAGGAGGAGGGCATCAAGCATGAGTTCTCTTCTCCCTACACCCCACAACAAAATGGTGTAGTGGAGAGGAAGAATATGACTCTATTGGACATGGCAAGAACCATGCTTGATGAGTACAAGACTTCAGATCGGTTTTGGGCCGAGGCAGTCAACACCGCCTACTACGCCATCAACCGGTTGTATCTACACTGAATCCTCAAGAAGACATCCTATGAACTCCTAACCGGTAAAAAGCCCAATATTTCATATTTTAGAGTCTTTGGTAGCAAATGCTTTATTCTTGTTAAAAGAGGTAGAAAATCTAAATTTGCTCCTAAGACAGTAGAAGGCTTTTTACTAGGGTATGATTCAAACACAAGGGCATATAGAGTCTTTAACAAGTCCTCTGGACAAGTTGAAGTTTCTTGTGATGTTGTGTTTGATGAAACTAACGGCTCTCAAGTGGAGCAAGTTGATCTTGATGAGATAGGTATTGAAGAGGCTCCGTGCATCACGCTAAGGAACATGTCCATTGGGGATGTGTGTCCTAAGGAATCCAAAGAGCCCCAAATACACAAGATCAACCATCCTCCTCCATGCAAGCATCTCCACCGACTCAAAATGAGGATGAAGCTCAAGTTGATGAAGTAGAAGATCAAGCAAATGAGCCACCTCAAGATGACGGCAATGATCAAGGGGGAGATGCAAATGATCAAGACAAGGAGGATGAAGAATAAAGGCTGCCACACCCAAGAGTCCACCAAGCAATCCAATGAGATCACCCCATCGACACCATCCTTGGCGACATTCATAAGGGGGTAACCACTAGATCTCGTGTTGCACATTTTTGTGAGCATTACTCTTTTGTTTCCTCTATTGAGCCACACAGGGTAGAGGAAGCACTACAAGATTCGGATTGGGTAGTGGCGATGCAAGAGGAACTCAACAACTTCACTAGGAATGAGGTATGGCATTTAGTTCCACGTCCTAATCAAAATGTTGTAGGAACCAAATGGGTCCTCCGCAACAAGCAAGACGAGCATGGTGTGGTGACAAGGAACAAAGCTCGACTTGTGGCCAAGGGATACTCCCAAGTCGAAGGTTTGGATTTTGGTGAAACCTATGCACCCGTAGCTAGACTTGAGTCAATTCGCATATTATTGGCCTATGCTACTTACCATGGCTTTAAGCTCTATCAAATGGACGTGAAAAGTGCCTTCCTCAATGGACCAATCAAGGAAGAAGTCTATGTTGAGCAACCTCCCGGCTTTGAAGATAGTAAGTACCCTAACCATGTTTATAAACTCTCTAAGGCGCTTTATGGGCTCAAGCAAGCCCCAAGAGCATGGTATGAATGCCTTAGGGATTTCCTTATCACTAACGGATTCAAAGTCGGAAAGGCCGATCCTACTTTATTCACTAAAACTCTTGAAAATGACTTGTTTGTATGCCAAATTTATGTTGATGATATTATATTTGGGTCTACTAACGAGTCTACATGTGAAGAATTTAGTAGGATCATGACACAAAAGTTCGAGATGTCGATGATGGGGGAGTTGAAGTATTTCTTAGGATTTCAAGTAAAGCAACTCCAAGAGGGCACCTTCCTAAGCCAAACAAAGTATACTCAAGATATTCTAAGCAAGTTTGGAATGAAGGATGCCAAACCCATCAAGACACCCATGGGAACCAATGGGCATCTTGACCTCGACGAGGGAGGTAAATCCGTCGATCAAAAGGTATACCGGTCGATGATAGGTTCTTTGCTATATTTATGTGCATCTCGACCGGATATTATGCTTTCCGTATGCATGTGTGCAAGATTCCAAGCCGACCCTAAGGAAGCTCACCTTACGGCCATAAAACGAATCTTGAGATATTTAGTTTATACTCCTAAGTTTGGGCTTTGGTATCCTAGGGGATCCACATTTGATTTAATTGGTTATTCGGATGCCGATTGGGCGGGGTATAAAATCAATAGAAAGAGCACATCGGGGACTTGCCAGTTCTTGGGAAGATCCTTGGTGTCTTGGGCTTCAAAGAAGCAAAATTCGGTTGCTCTTTGTACCGCCGAAGCCGAGTATATTGCCGCAGGACATTGTTGCGCGCAACTACTTTGGATGAGGCAAACCCTCAGGGACTATGGTTACAAATTAACCAAAGTTCCTCTTCTATGTGATAATGAGAGTGCAATCAAAATGGCGGATAATCCCGTCGAGCATAGCCGCACTAAGCACATAGCCATTCGGTATCACTTTTTAAAGGATCACCAACAAAAGGGAGATATCGAGATTTCTTACATTAATACTAAAGATCAATTAGCCGATATCTTTACCAAGCCACTTGATGAACAAACTTTTAACAAACTTAGGCATGAGCTAAATATTCTTGATTCTAGGAACTTCTTTTGCTAATTTGCACACATAGCTAATTTATGTACCTTTGATCATGTCTCTTTCATATGCTATGACTAATGTGTTTTCAAGTATATTTCAAACCAAGTCATAGGTGTATTGAAAGGAATTTGGAATCTTCGGCGAAGACAAAGGCTTCCACTCCGCAACTCATCCTTTGCCGTCGCTCCGTGCATCTCTCCATCTTTTAGGGGAGAGTTCAAAGCAAAAGGACTTCGTCTTTGGTATAATCTTCACTCATTTATTTATGACCAAAGGGGGAGAGAGTATTACAAAGGGCTTATATCTCACTCAAAGTATCCGTTTTTGGCGATTCATGCCAAAGGGGGAGAAAGTATGAGCCCAAAGCAAAAGGACCGCACCACCACCCTAATTTTACAAATGATTTTCAATTGGTATATTTCAAATTGGTATCTTATTGTGTTCAAAAGGGAGAGCAAGTAGTATTTTAAAATTTGATATCTTAAAAACCCTCTTGAACACTAAGAGGAGAATTTATTGAGGGGGGTTTTGTTTTAGTCAAAGGAAAAGCATTTGAAACAGGGGGAGAAAATTTCAAATCTTGAAGATGCTTTGCAAAATCTTATTCATTTACCTTTGACTATTTGCAAAAGAACTTTGAAAAGGATTTACAAAAGAATTTGCAAAAACAAAACATGTGGTGCAAGCGTGGTCCAAAATGTTAAAAACAAAGAAACAATCCATGCATATCTTAGGAGTAGTTATATTGGCTCAATTCCAAGCAACCTTTGCACTTACATTACGCAAGCTAGTTCAATTATGTACTTTCATATTTGCTTTGGTTTGTGTTGGCATCAATCACCAAAAAGGGGGAGATTGAAAGGGAATTAGGCTTACACCTAGTTCCTAAATAATTTTGGTGGTTGAATTGCCCAACACAAATAATTGGACTAACTAGTTTGCTCTAGTGTATAAGTTATACAGGTGCCAAAGGTTCACTCTTAGCCAATAAAAAGACCAAGTATTGGGTTCAACAAAAGAGCAAAGGGACAACCGAAGGCACCTCTGGTCTGGCGCACCGGACTGTCCGGTGTGCCACTGGACAGTGTCCGGTGCACCACCGGACAGTGTCCGGTGCACCAGAGGACTCCAAGTCAAACTCATCACCTTCGGGAAAATCCAGAGGCGCTCCGCTATAATTCACCGGATTGTCCGGTGCTCCAAGGAACGACGCCTCAGGAACTCGCCAGCTTCGGGAATTCGCAACGGCCAGTCCGCTATAATTCACCGGACATGTCCGGTGTACACCGGACTGTCCGGTGTGACATCGAAGCAACAGATATTTCGGCGCCAACGGCTACCTGCAGCGCATTAAATGCGCGCCAGCGCGCGCAGAAGTCAGGCACGCCCATACTGGCGCACCGGACATGTACTGTAGAGTGTCCGGTGCGCCACCGGACATCCAGGCGGGCCCAGAAGACAGAGCTCCAACGGTCGGAACCCAACGGCTTTGGTGACGTGGCTGGCGCACCGGACATGTCCGGTGCACCATGCGATAGACAGCCCCACCAAACGGCTAGTTTGGTGGTTGGGGCTATAAATACCCCCAACCACCCACCATTCATTGCATCCAAGTTTTCCCACTTCAACTACTTACAAGAGCTCTAGCATTCAATTCTAGACACACCCAAGTGATCAAATCCTCTCCAAATTCCACACAACGCCTTAGTGATTAGTGAGAGAGATTTGTTTGTGTTCTTTCGAGCTCTTGCGCTTGGATTGCTTCTTCTCTTTCTCAATCTTTCTTGAGACCAAACTCACTTGTAATTGAGGCAAGAGACACCAATTGTGTGGTGGTCCTTGCGGGAACTTTGTGTTCCAAGTGTTTGAGAAGAAGAAGCTCACTCGGTCCGAGGGACCGTTTGAGAGAGGGAAAAGGTTGAAAAAGACCCGGCCTGTGTGGCCTCCTCAACGGGGAGTAGGTTTGCGAGAACGGAACCTCGGTAAAACAAATCCACGTGTCTCACTCTTTATTCGCTCGTGATTTGTTTTGCTCCCTCTCTCTCGGACTCATTTCTATTTCTAACGCTAACCCAGCTTGTAGTTGTGATTAACATTGTAAATTTCAGTTTCGCCCTATTCACCCCCCCTCTAGGCGACTATCAATGGTCCCTCCACGCTCGAAGCACAACCGGTCGCATTCAAGGCAACGAAGGAGAAAAAGGAGGAGTCTACATCAAGTAGACAACCCATCGACGCCTCTAAGCTCGACAATGAGGAGATGGCGCTCATCATCAAGAGCTTCCGCTAAATCCTCAAGCAAAGGAGGGGGAAGGATTACAAGCCCTGCTCTAAGAAAGTTTGCTACAAGTGTGGTAAGCCCGGTCATTTTATTGCAAAATGTCCACTATCTAGTGACAGTGACAGGGGCGACGACAAGAAGGGCAAGAGGAGAGAAAAGAAGAGGTACCACAAGAAGAGGGGCGGCGATGCCCATGTGTGCCGCAAGTGGGACCCCGACGAGAGCTCCACCGACTCTTCCTCCGACGAGGACGCCGCCAACATCGCCGTCACCAAGGGCCTCCTCTTCCCCAACGTCGACCACAAGTGCCTCATAGCAAAAGATGGCAAAAGGAAGAAGGTAAAATCAAAATCCTCCACTAAATATGAAACCTCTAGTGATGAGGATAACTCTTGTGATGAGGAGGATAATTTGCGCATCCTTTTGCCAACCTAAACATGCAACAAAAAGAAAAATTAAATGAATTAATTAGTGCTATTCATGAGAAGGATGAACTCTTGGATTCTCAAGAGGACTTCCTAATTAAAGAAAACAAGAAGCATGTTAAGGTTAAGAATGCTTACGCTCTAGAAGTAGAAAAATGTGAAAAACTATCTAGTGAGCTAAGCACTTGCCATGATATTATTGCCAACCTTAGAAATGAAAATGCTAAAATAATTGCTAAGGTTGATTCAAATGTTTGTGATGTTTCAATTCCCAATCTTAGAGATGATAATGTTAATTTACTTGCTAAGATTGAAGAATTGAATGTCTCTCTTGCTAGCCTTAAGATTAAAAATGAAAGATTAATTGCTAAGGCTAAAGACTTAGATGTTTGCAATGTTACAATTTCCAATCTTAGAAGTGAAAATGACATTTTACATGCTAAGATCGTTGAACTAAAATCTTCCAAACCCTCTATATCTACTGTTGAGCATGTTTCCATTTGCACTAGATGTAGAGACATTAATGTTGATGCTATTCATGATCACCTAGCTTTAATCAAGAAACAAAATGATCACATAGCCCAACTTAATGCCAAAATTAATGAGCATGACTTGGAAAATGAAAATTTTAAATTTGCTAGAAGCATGCTCTATAGTGGGAGACGCCCTGGCATCAAGGATGGCATTGGATTCCAAAAGGAAGACAATGTCAAACTTAATGCCCCTCCTAAAAGATTGTCAAACTTTGTTAAGGGCAAAGCTCCCATGCCTTAGGATAACGAGGGTTACATTTTGTACCCTGCCGGTTATCCCGAGAGCAAAATTAGGAGAATTCACTCTAGGAAGTCTCACTCTAGCCCTAATCATGCTTTTATGTATAAGGGTGAGACATCTAGCTCTAGGCAATCAACCCGTGCTAAATTGCCTAAGAAGAAAACTCCTAGTGCATCAAATGATTCTAACATTTCATTTAAAACTTCTGATGCATCTTATGTTTTGACTAACAAATCCGGCAAGGTAGTTGCCAAGTTTGTTGGGGGCAAACACAAGGGATCAAAGACTTGTGTTTGGGTACCCAAAGTTCTTATATCTAATGTCAAAGGACCCAAAACCGTTTGGATACCTAAAATCAAGAACTAAATTTGTTTTCTAGGTTTATGCATCCAGGGGCTCAAGTTGGATCATCGACAGTGGGTGCACAAACCACATGACAGGGGAGAAGAAGATGTTCTCCTCCTATGAGAAAAACCAAGATCCCCAACGAGCTATCACATTCGGGGATGGAAATCAAGGTTTGGTCAAAGGATTGGGTAAAATAGCTATATCACCTGACCATTCCATTTCCAATGTTTTTCTTGTAGATTCTTTAGATTACAACCTGCTTTCAGTTTCGCAATTATGCAAAATGGGTTACAGCTGTCTTTTTACGGATACAGGTGTTACTGTCTTTAGAAGAAGTGATGATTCAATAGCATTTAAGGGAGTGTTAGAGGGTCAGCTATACTTAGTAGATTTTGATAGAGCTAAACTCAACACTTGCTTAATTGCTAAGACTAACATGGGTTGGCTCTGGCATCGCCGACTAGCACATGTTGGAATGAAGAATCTTCACAAGCTTCTAAAGGGAGAACACATTTTAGGACTAACAAATGTTCATTTTGAGAAAGACAGGATTTGTAGCGCATGTCAGGCAGGAAAGCAAGTTGGTGTTCATCATCCACATAAGAACATCATGACGACTGACAGGCCACTCGAGCTCCTACACATGGATCTGTTCGGCCCGATAGCTTACATAAGCATCGGCGGGAGTAAGTACTGTCTAGTTATTGTGGATGATTATTCTCGCTTCACTTGGGTGTTCTTTTTGCAGGAAAAATCTCATACCCAAGAGACCTTAAAGGGATTCTTGAGACAGGCTCAAAATGAGTTCGACTTAAGGATCAAGAAAATTAGAAGTGACAACGGGACGGAGTTCAAGAACGCTCAAATTGAAGGCTTCCTTGAGGAGGAGGGCATCAAGCATGAGTTCTCTTCTCCCTACACTCTACAACAAAATGGTGTAGTGGAGAGGAAGAATAGAACTCTATTGGACATGGCAAGAACCATGCTTGATGAGTACAAGACTTCGGATCGGTTTTGGGCCGAGGCGGTCAACACCGCTTGCTACGCCATCAACCGGTTATATCTACACCGAATCCTCAAGAAGACATCATATGAACTCCTAACCGGTAAAAAGCCCAATGTTTAATATTTTAGAGTCTTTGGTAGCAAATGCTTTATTCTTGTTAAAAGAGGTAGAAAATCCAAATTTGCTCCTAAGGCTGTAGAAGGTTTTTTACTAGGATATGATTCAAACACAAGGGCATATAGAGTCTTTAACAAGTCTTCTGGACTAGTTGAAGTTTCTTGTGACATTGTGTTTGATGAGACTAACGGCTCTCAAGTAGAGCAAGTTGATCTTGATGAGCTAGGTGATGAAGAAGCTCTGTGCGTCGCGCTAAGGAACATGTCCATTGGGGATGTGTGTCCTAAAGAATCCGAAGAGCCTCCACAAGCACAAGATCAACCATCTTCCTCCATGCAAGCATCTCCACCAACTCAAGATGAGGATAAGGCTCAAAATGATGAAGGAGAAGATCAAGAAGTTGAGCCACCTCAAGAGGAGAGCAATGATCCAGGGGGAGATACTCATGATCAAGATGAGGAAGATGAACAAGTTCCAAGACCGCCACACCCAAGAGTCCACCAAGCAATACAACGAGATCACCCCGTGAACACCATTCTCGGCGATATACAAAAGGGGGTAACTACTAGATCTCATGTTGCTCATTTTTGTGAACATTACTCTTTTGTTTCCTCTATTGAGCCACATAAGGTAGAGGAGGCACTTCAAGATTCGGATTGGGTGGTGGCGATGCAAGAGGAGCTCAACAATTTCACTAGGAATAAGGTATGGCATTTAGTTCCACGTCCTAACCAAAATGTTGTAGGAACCAAGTGGGTCTTCTGCAACAAGGAAGATGAGCATGGTGTGGTGACAAGGAACAAAGCCCGACTTGTGGCCAAGGGATATTCACAAGTCGAAGGTTTGGATTTCGGTGAAACCTATGCACCCGTAGCTAGGCTTGAGTCAATTCACATTTTACTTGCCTATGATACTTACCATGGCTTTAAGCTTTATCAAATGAACGTGAAAAGTGCCTTCCTCAATGGACCGATCAAGGAAGAGGTCTATGTTGAGCAACCTCCCGGCTTTGAAGATAGTGAGTACCCTAACCACGTATATAAACTCTCTAAGGCACTTTATGGGCTCAAGCAAGCCCCAAGAGCATGGTATGAATGCCTAAGAGATTTTCTTATCGCTAATGGTTTCAAAGTCGGAAAGGCCGATCCTACTTTATTTACTAAAACTCTTGCCAATGATTTGTTTGTATGCCAAATTTATGTAGATGATATTATATTTGGGTCTACTAACGAATCTACATGTGAGGAATTTAGTAGGATTATGACACAAAAATTCGAGATGTCGATGATGGGGGAGTTAAAGTACTTCTTGGGATTTCAAGTGAAGCAACTCCAAGAGGGCACCTTCATTAGCCAAACGAAGTATATTCAACACATTTTAAACAAGTTTGGGATGAAGGATGCCAAGCCCATCAAGACACCCATGGGAACCAATGGGCATCTCGACCTCGACACGAGAGGTAAATCTGTAGATCAAAAGGTATACCGGTCGATGATAGGTTCTTTACTCTATTTATGTGCATCTCGACCGAATATTATGCTTTCCGTATGCATGTGTGCAAGATTCCAAGCCGACCCTAAGGTAGCTCACCTTACGACCGTAAAACGGATCTTGAGATATTTAGTTTATACTCCTAAGTTTGGGCTTTGGTATCCTAGGGGATCCACATTTGATTTAATTGGTTATTCGGATGCCAATTGGGCGGGGTGTATCCCGTTGAGCATAGCCGCACTAAACACATAGCCATTCAGTATCATTTTCTAAGGGATCACCAACAAAAGGGAGATATCGAGATTGCATATATTAACACCAAGGAACAATTAGCCGATATCTTTACCAAGCCACTAAATGAACAAACATTTAACAAACTTAGGCATGAGCTAAATATTCTTGATTCTAGGAATTTCTTTTGATGCTTTTGCATACATAGCTCATTAATATACCTTGATCATGTCTCTTTTATATGCTATGACTAATGTGTTTTCAAGTGTATTTCAAACCAAGTCATAGATTGAAAGGGAATTGGAGTCTTCGGCGAAGACAAAGGCTTCCACTCCACTCCATCGAAATGACTCATCCTTCGCCGTCGCTCCGCACCACTCTCCGTCTTTGGTATAATCCTCACTCATGTTATTGTTTGCCAAAGGTGGAGAAAGTAGTTATAAGGGCTTATATTTCACTCAAGTATCTGTTTTTGGCGATTCATGCCAAAGGGGGAGAAAGTATAGCCCAAAGCAAA